>NC_138588.1:16265941-17465941 GCF_964289735.1 Phaethon aethereus | reverse complement strand
GGCATTAGGGCAAAGGCCAAAAACCGGCAAAAGTTGGGAAGTGAGACTTGTACAATTGATCGAAGACATGCTAATTGCTCTTCCCTATTGTCATTTAGCTTTCCCCATCCAAATACCCATATATATGTTGGGAGAATAATTACCATCACATAGTAGTCAAGAAGAAAAATGAAGCATAATATTATGACCTAGTGTAGACAAACAAAATTAACTTCTTCCCCTCCTTCCAGTTATCCCCCCCTTCCAAATCCCCCCAAGAACAGTCAAAACTAAAATGCTAGGCAGGAAGGTCCACAAGGTGAGGAACCCAGGGTGGGAGGGGGCAGAATTCTCCCACTGATTGGCAGCCACCTTCCTATCAACAGTACAGATCCCCTCCATATCGTTACGTGATTTTTATTTGTATTTACCTTGATCTCCTCTGGTGCTAAAAGAGCAGCATCACTAACAGCAACAGGTGCTACTTCTTCCATGCTTATAGCTGGAAGGTTCGAAACTATTTTAACTTCTGGCACAGGCTAGAAATAAGGAAACACATTCAGGACTGAGCACACCATCTCACAGCAGCTTACAGCTAACTGCAGATAATTATCTGGTTTTGTTTACAGGCAATTATAGTACATTTGATATGACATAAGAACAAGCTCAATAACACTCAATGTTTACTTTCCATTTCCCAAATATATTTTAGAGTATCCAGTTTCAAAGAGGGAAGGAAAAAAAATCCAACTTTATGAAACTTAGGTACTTACTGGTTTGGGTGTGAAGTGGAAGTTACAGAGTGCATCCAGCTTCAGGAAGAGTGAATCCATCATCTCCTGAATTTCTCTGTGTTCAGGATTTTCTTCCTCTTCAGTCTTTTGCTGCATTAATAAAGCAATGTTACTGCAACACCATTCATAAAGCCATTTTACTTTAGCAAGACTGGTAACGACACAATATACAATTCAGAGCCATTTCACTGGTCAACACCCAGAGAAAGACTGAAGTACTTCCACAAAGCTGAAAGCAGAGTTAGCAGTGTACAAATGAAGATGTAAGATTATGTGATGTGAACGTCAAACTGAAAGGAGAGGCATTGCTTACGTTACCTGGTGAAGTTTCATGTATTCTTGCTCATAGATCTCAGCGAGACTCAGCTTACTCTTTTCATGATCCAAAGTGATACGTTTCTTGTATTCAAAAGCCTCCTCTTTTGGTTTTTCTTTCGGTACTACATCATCCCATGCCTGAGGAAGAAATAAATTAAAGACCAAATGCAACTACAGTCAAATATCAGGTGCTACAGCTTATTTCAAACATTTTCCATATTACTTATCTGACACGTGAACTATTTTATGCATGTGGCCTCTGAGGAACTCATTTTCACATTTTCATTTGGAAAAAAAGTAGTAAAAGACTTATAGCTCTAGCTCGTGTGATTATTTTTAGTGCATCAGGGTAAAAATTGTACAACAAATAACAAATGTGTAATTTTTGTTAAGTACTTAAACACTCTCCCCCCATATGTACCAGTTTTTTTATTCAACTAACAATAAGCCTCAACAAGCTGTGCGATACAAATCTTCTATCAGTGGCTTTTAAGAAAAAGGAAGTAAACAACTGAGTTTTGGTTAGCATTCAGAATGCTCAGAGCACTACAGTTATGGTCATAGACAAAACATACATACTGGCATTATATTCCAAATAAATTTCTTACAGTTTTATCTGCAAATACTAATTTTTTTTAGGCGCACCAAAACCTAGCACGTAACAAGCATGTAAAAATAGAGCTCCTTAGAAATCTAAAACCACATTCATCAAGGCAAAAGAATAAAACAACAGTTGCAGAAATTAATTAAGACAACTCTACACCTAACATTTTAAGAGCTTCAAACTCATCCTTGGAATGTGCCCTCTGAATCAAGTCTATGAACGAAATAGGGAGGAACAAGTAAGATAGTATTAACCTCATCCAATATTCTCTGCTTAATGATATCTTCAAGCTGAAAAGTAGTTTCTTCTGTGATCACAGGTGCTGAGAGGAGAAAGAGAAGAATTTTAAGATTAATGTTTCTCCAGCAAGAAATACTTTTTGTTCTATAAAGAATAAAAAACAGAAAAAGAAAGTAAAGCCCTAACAAAAATGCAGTAATTGAGGTGAAGTAATTACATAGTGTTTTCCTCTATCTTGAAAAGAGTAATCAAAATCTGCCACCCAATTAGTGAACTTTCAGTTAAATTAAAAATGAACAAAAGAACATTATAGCTTCCTGTAGTTTCCACCATGAAAATGCACAAGCTCAAAAACGCACTGAGAAGTTTAACTTAGTGATTTGTTATCCTGCTCTTGAGTCACGGGCGTTTTCAGCAAGGTCAAAGGGAACAAAACCCACCATGGTATGCAACATGCTTTCAGGAAAGCCCTCTCTCACTACTTACCCATTCGTACGGCATGGTCAAAAAGTACCGTTTCCTCCAAAAGGCTGTTTTCAGGTCGTTTTTGTCCAGTCACTTCTCCTTTAAGCTGCCAAGGTTTCTCCTCTAACAACTCTTCTTCTAAACTCTTTATTTTTTTTGTCATCTGAAAAACACAATTCCCTAAGAAGTTTGAAACACAGAGCTCACAAGTAAACTCTAGGCAAGAAATTAATAGTTATTTCAGGTACTTTAACTCCTCCCCACATATATGCAATCATACATTCCCTCATCTTTGTATGTGATGTACATAAGCCACTTTTTTTTCCCCTTAATTTGTAACTAGCCTCTTCATATTTGCCAGACTCAGAACAAAATACATAGTCATTTAAAAACAAACAAACAAACGTTACCCACTGTTTCAAAGTATTGGCAAAATAAAAAAACCCAATTACCTTTTCCTGTCTTTTCTCAAAAGAAGACTTTATTTCACTGGGATCAATGCCCTTCTCCAATTGCATATCAGTAACATATTCTGTTTCACTGTCATCTGGCAAACTAAAAGTAACTTTTTTAGAGGCTTCTTTACTTCTCATATTCTCCAACATCATGTCATTCATATCCTCGACCCTGTAACATTAAAATTTAATAGAAAATAAAGGTTGAAAAGCCTTTATAATTTTTTTACATAAAGGTATTTCAGCCATTGAATGTTTACCTGTCACAACTAACCCACAGTTAAGAAATAAAATAGGCTTTGACTGAAACCTAAAGGCATGGGACACCAGGGAAACTTCTATATATTAAAAATAATTTTCAAAACCTGCAGTTACAGCTATTAAATGATTTATTCAAATAAATATCAAGAGACAATACTCAAAAGATAAGCAAATAAACTAATTCTTAAATAAGTAGTGTTTTAAATAAGGAGACAATGCAAACCATGAACACAGAACAGATAACAGAAATCGGCAAACCATGACCAAAGTGAGCCTGGAATTCACACTTTATTTTCTACTTCACTTCAGTGTAAAATTACAAGGGCATTTTAAATGCAAATAACACATACTTACTCAGACACGCATTCTTCATTTTCCTCTTCAATAGCACTGTCTGCTTCCTCTTCCTGATCATCTTCAACATCATCAGCTACTAAATCATCATTGTCATCAACTGGATCAAAGAAATCTTCGTATGTCAAGTCTCTAGAACTTTTAATTGGCTGCGAGGGGAATCAAACAAAAAAATAAAACAAACGAAAACGGTTAGACTGACAGAAGTGTAAGGGTATCCTGTCTTTTAAAGTCTTTAGCACCTGAGGAATACCACTACTTGTCTAGCAGTAATTTAGTTTACTGAAGCATTAACCTGTGGCAGGACATCTTAGTAGAACTAATCTCTTTTATAAGTATTTAAAATACTCTACCACTTAAATCAATTTCCAATTTCAACACATACAGAAGTCAAAGGGCTGTACATTTTGCTGATTACTCATTGGAATGCATACACATTTCCTTATACTCTGGGCATAGTTCTTACTTGCTAGTGAGAATCTCTAGTAATGCTAAATAATAAAATATTTATTTTTTAAACAAGTACTCAGCAACCTAAGTTAAATCAGAGTTATGAAGCCATGTCCTTGGAAAAACATTGCCAAAAGCCCTTTACTCTGCATCAGTCACCGTAGTGATCTCTATCATCAGATGTCAATGATGAGTGACACATCTCTCTCATTTTCTGGGTCACCTATTCCGCAATTCTGCAAAGACACTTATTTCTTATGACATACTATCTCTTCCTTCATTCATGCAAAAACCCAAGACCCATCTCAAGAGAGACTGGAATAGCAGGACAGTGTGTTCTTCTACACTAGGATGTTTTGTTACCAAATATTCATGTCAAATATATTATTAAAGTAAAGCTTCAGAAGTAATCATTAGTCATCTAATCAAATTTAACTTGGTAGTTTCTACTCAGAGTTCAACAATTTATAGTAACCCTAACAGATATCAGATCTTGATGTAAAGGAAAAGCAGTATCAGAAAATTAATTTACTGATAGTCTTACTTTGATTTTAGCTTCTTCAGACTCTTCATCTGAGATGATGTCATCAAAATAATTAATTTCTTCTTCTTCCTCCTCCCTGTTTTCCTTTTCCACATGTTCTAAAAATGTTTCCATCTCAGATAGCTTGAAAAACTTGTCATCCACTATAGATTTTCTTCCCATTTTTTTCAGTGTGGTTTCCTTGGCTGTTTTAGTTTGTTGCTCCAGTGCTTCAATATCAAAGTCAATATCAGAATCCTCATCACTGTATTTCTGCATTATGCTTTCTCTGAGTTTACTTTGCTTTTCTTCAGCTTTAGTTTTATCTTTCATATTAACACTCATCTGTTCAGTTTCTGCTTCCATTACGTTGTCTTCCAATTCCTTGTCACTGCTGATCTCTGCATCAGAGCCATCCTCTTCCTGATCTGAGAGAAGGCAAAGATCTTCATCCTCGGCATCCCTTGCAATGGATTTCTTGAAGAAATCAAGAACTGCATTGTTCTGGAGCTCTAGTTGTTGCCAAATCTGTTCTTCATCAAAATTTTCTATCACCAGCTCTTTTAGAGGACCCCCATGAACTATATTACTTCCCAGAGCTTTATTCAAATCATAGAGAGTCTTTGTTAATGCTCTGAAGTCAGCAGCCAATCCATCTTGCACACTAAGAGTGGAAAAAAGATTACAAGCTTTAAAAAGCACAACAGTTAATATTAATTTTTCATTTTCTACTTTTCAGAATTTATTAGCTCTCATTCATTTTACACCTTCCATTAAATTAATCACATGGTCACACTGCAGCTGTTTTTTGTATCTGCTCCAAGTATTTTGGTGCTACAGAATAGCACCTTTCAACAATTACTGGTGTTGCTTAACTTTCTACACATCTCTTGGAGTATCACTACTAAACATTCCTAGAAATAAAAACATTATAATTATTATGCTTTTCAGCTTCATTACAGTTTGTGTACAAAGTAGCAGCTGGACAGAATGTTCTATCTTTCTATAGTTGCATCTTATTATATCTCGATCATAGTTAAGCACTCCAGACATTTTGGGGAAGTAAATTGTATAGCACTAAACACCTCAAACACCCAAGATACGGACCCCTGGTTTTAAAAAGGAGATTGTCTTCCTCCACTGCCTTACTCCTCAGCTTTTATATTTGGGTAGTCTCTTCAATTTTTTTCTCTAGAGCTACCAATGTTTCAACATAGCTGGCTGAAACAGAAACCTCCATTTCCTAATTCCCGAACGCTGGGAAAAAAAAAAGGATAGGATACTGCAGCAACCGTGGCAGAAGCCGCAGCCAGGTCTCGACACTGTTAAGTGCGCATTTCAGAAGAGCTCTGCGGCACCGGGGGTAGCTGAGGGACGCCGGCCGGCCGGCTGGCACGAGGCCTCCCTCCCAGAGCACCAAGGCCTACACACACACGGTCAGGCATCTGGGGGCTCCTCAGCCCCTGGGAAACCCGCAGTACCTGAGGAAGCGCTCCGGACGCGCCGCGGCAGCACCCGCTACCCTGAGACACGTCTCCAGCCCCTTCACAGCCGCCATCTTCCCGCCGGCCGCGGCGCGTGGAGCAACCTCGCACCGCCTCCCTGAGGAATCTGGCTGAGCGGTCCGGACGACTCCCGCGGCCGGCGCCGAGGTTCCGCATACAGGAGTTCCGCCTCGCGGTGCTCTACACCCACAGCGTGGCGGGGGGGGAGCGCAGCGGCGGGAGCCGGCCTGCCTCCCAGACCGTGCTTTTGTCACAGAACTGCCTCGTTTTTTGACGTCACACCCGCTTCTTCAGACAGGCCTGCCCGCGTTTGCACTGAACCGCAAGCAGGGTATTGCAGAGTCATGTACTGATGGCTGCTGCTTCCTCCGCTTGGAAGAGCATGGTATTGCTCTAGATTGGGGTGTTCATCAGCACTGAAAAACCTGCTCTAAATATAGTAATGCTACAGTCATCTTACTTTGCAGTTTTTTCTCTCTGACCTAGATACAAGGGCTATTTTGGAACACACATTTCCAGCAGGTTCTGTGAGTAAAATGCCTGACATTACGTGGTGTCTCCAAGCTCCCAGCTAACTAGGCACCCATTCATGCGCCTACACGATTAGCGAGCACTGCCCAGTGTTCAACTGGTTTCCTTAAAGTTTATTTTAAAGTCAAATTAAGCACTACACCCACAGACCCTGGTGAAGCAGCTGTTGCTGTAGCTGGGGGAGACAATCCATTCCTGCATGCTGCAATATGCGTTAGCATGGGCTGCCCCCTGCACTCACCCTGCCTGCTGCTGTTTTCAGCCACCTGCAGCTGTTCAGCACCTGGATCCAAAACTGTGACCAGCCTTCTAACTTTGTTCTTGCTCTTGCCTCTGCTGTTCCTCTGTTGCTTTCATGTTTCCTTCCTACCAAAAAAAGAAGTCTTTTCAGTGCACAGAAAACAAAGCCCTGCTATGCAACTTCTGTGTGTCCTCTCATGGGCACTTTGCATCCTCAAAAAAACATTGTCTGGAGCAGGGCCCAGCCAGCAGAGGCGTGAGTATGACCTGTACCTGTGCTTCTCTGAACATCAAAGTGTCTGACACTAGACAACCTAGGTTGGAAGCAGAAAGTATCATTATATATCAGGACTTTCAAATACCCAATTTGACCGTTGATTTTGATCTGCACTTTTAATTATTCAGATATTATCAGATCTGAAATGGCAGAAGCTGTTTATATACTTAGGATGTATCACAGCAACTTGCAATGCCCTCTGCCCCTGACACAACAGGAACGTAGCACCTGAAGACAGCCTGCTCATTGTGCTGAGTCTCTTTTGCACAATGCTTTGGTCAGAAAACTTTCTCTCTCTACACATGTCCCTTGCTACAGTTGGCCTCTTTTGTGCTTTCTTTTTCAAATAAATACGGTGCCCAGAGCTGCCCCCACAGAGGCTGGCCGCACGCAGTAGCAGGGCTGAGGCTCGCTGCACGACCGCCTGCCGGCGTCCAGGCACTGGCTTCAGCTCCAGCGCGGCCGTCGCAAGCCGCGCCTGCTCCTGCCCGACGGAGCTTCCTCCTTCCGGGAAAGGTACCGGGCAGCTGCGCCCACCCGCCCCAGCGAGGGCTCACCAGCCCCTCGGCGTGACACAACCATTGCCACCGCCGGTGCCTCGTACCAAAACGCTGCGGTGGCGCCGGTCCTACAAACACGGCCCTGAGCTGCCACCGCTGCCCCGCCGGAGATGGGGGCGGCGGCCGCTGCTGTGGTGACGGCGGAGGGCGGCCGCTCCCGCGCGACCAGGCCCCGCCTGCCTGCGGCCGGGCTGGGTGCGAGCGTCGGGGCGGCGAGATGGCGGCCTCCTTGGGCCGCGCGGCGGCCGGTAACGCGGGGGTCGGGCGGGCGGCGGCGTGGCGGAACGGGGCGGGGCGGGCGGCGCGTCCGGTGAGGGCCGGCGCGGCGTCAGGCCTCGGCGTGGGTCGGCGACGGGCCACGGTGCCCGTTCCGGCCTGGAGCTCCTGCCTCGCGGCGGCGGGCGCTCCCGTTTCGCGCTGGGGCCGGGCGGGCCGTCAGCGCGGGATCGCGCCGCCGCTGCCCGCCCTGAGGTGCGGGAGCGGGCCCGAGGCTCTCCGTGAGGACCTCACAGGCCACAACAAACCAGAATAAGTTTATAAATAAAAACAAGGTCTTCTGATCCAGATGACAGATATATTAAAAACTGACATTATCTGGCGTAGAATAAACTTACGCAGCAAACTCCAAACTTAGGGCGCAAGGAGGAGCTTGTCTTTTTAAGGTACTACTTGGAGGTCAAATGCAAAATGATTTCCCATGTATTATAATTACTTGGACTGCTCACTCCGTTAATAGAAAGTAAGGGCAGGTTAAACTCGCCATACCTAAACCACGCTATTTCACTCGGTAGCCATAGACTGTAAGAGAAAAGTGAATGAGAGTGCTGTCAGTGATCGATCAGTGGGGTACTGGGAATGAAAACACCTTTGTGTGGAAAAAAATAGAGCTGCAGCCAAGTGAGACTCAGTTTCTAGAGCTATGGAGCCTATCTGATTCCCAAAGGCCACCTCCAGCACAGAGCAGAGCAGCACTATGGATGACCTAAGCCTCGTTGGCTGGCAAAGTTTACAAGATGCTAACACCAGCTTGAAATTGCTGAGGTTTAAGAATGGCCAGACTATGCCCTTTCCCCATTTGGTCCAGAGAGCTAATACACAGCCCCTGTATGCCAGACTCCCTATGGCGACAACATCCTCTCCATGCTTGGGAGTTCTTCTCAGCCTGAAATGGTTGACAATAGAGCAGTGCCCAGTGACAAGGCTCTTCTTACTGCAACCCACAGAGAACATGACTGAATTCAGTTGGCTTTGGCTTGCGTTTGATTACATAGCCATGTAAGTCAATGAACACTGCCCCACATAAAGAGCAACAAACCTATGAATAAACATTTGAAGGATGAGGATCTCATTTTATGGGGTACTTCAGTCTTGTTACTTCATAGTCTGCTCTGTTATAGAATGTAAGCCTCAATTGGTACAACTGTACATGTTTAAACTCTGATGTGCATAATACTAGTAGATGAGTCAAGCATTAATAGAATAAAACTCAAATAGATCAATTTTAAAATGTTCTCCAAATGACGCTGAAGAAGGTGACACACGTTCTGCAGTATCACTGAGGCTAGGAACCCAGCAATCATATATGAGAGCAGGATCAGCTGAATGTTCTCTAAAAGACAAAATATCTAGAAAAATTCAGATTTGGTTGTCAGTGTTTGAAAAATGAGGTCTTAAAAAAAACAGTAGGGGAAAATGCTATATATACCAGGAGAAGCAATTGCGTGTGTGAATTTGGTTAGCATATGCAAGTTTTTCAAGCAGGACATGTATTTGGATAGGTATTTTAGCCACAGTGTTCACTGGCTTCAAAAGAAGCAAAGTAATTTTTTTTAACATTGGACAAAGTTAAGAATTACTTTAATAATTCTGTAGTCAGTGGAGAAATGTTTTTATCATTGAAGAATTTAGCCACAACAGTTAATAGGACTAGTTTTGTGATATATGCATAAATATAAGTGTTTCTTTTCTGAACCATGGAAGTGATGGAGTTTCAACCTGAAGTCTGCTGAAAAGCTTTCTTTTTCATTGCAGGGTCACCTTTTGATTATTGGGTTAGGAAGAAGAAGATTAGAATTCTAAATAACTAATTAATGTAGTTACTAATCTATATAACGCAAGAAAACCACAAATGCTTTTTGTTTAATCTCAGTCAATTCATACTGGTAATTATGGGTTTAAAATTAAAGCTCTATATGCATATGACTAGAGCTAGGATAAATTCACAAGACTTCATAGAATAAAGTACAAAAAAACCAACCGAAACCTGTGGAAGAGTCCTCTGCCCTTACATACTCATGGGAAAAATAAAAAGGGTTCTATGTCCCAATCCATTAAGTGAGAGGAAGAAATGCAGAGATGTGTAAATAATATTGTCATATGAGTGGGCATTTAAGCATCTTTGACTTTACAAGAATCCTAGAAATATACTTTACTTTTTCAATCTATTATCTTTCCAGGAAACACCACAAAAATAAAATATTTCGTGGGCAGAACCAACCCAACAGAAATAGCATTTTCTATTCTTTTTTCTATCGCTTCAGTAATAGCTGAGTAACAGTCTGTGTCTCTACTTTCTGTCAATTTACTTGAAACAGACAAAATACAAATTTAATTATAATAACCATGTAGTCATATGCCCTGTATGAAGTACAGCAATAATTATAGATGGGACATGTCAAAAAGCCATTCCCATCAGTAAAGATTGCTTGAAAAATCTACATTAGTAGTATTTCTACCAAGCTGTGGTCTGTTAATATTTGGAATGAAACAATAAAAGGCTCTAGGAAACATAACACATGATATAGTAAGTGGCCTTTGTCTTTAAAAGGATTTTTCTCCTTTGGACCTCCTCGAAGTGGAAGAGTATCTCTTGCTTCAGCAAGAATTGAAATAGGTCTTAACAAATTATTGTAGGAAACAGAGCTACATAGGTAGAATCTTAGGTGGACAGAAAAGACTGTATGGCGGGTGGGTTTTTTAAAAAACTTTTAATACATTATTTACTCTGGTGATCCAGCCAAACTCTAGACTAGTTAATTATCCATGCCTCTAATTATGCCAACTAGATACTACATGTTTCTTATTTTGTACATTATAAGCATTGCATAGTATGCTTCCTTGGGCAATTGCTTTGTTCACCCTGGATAGAGCTGCATTTAGATGGCAAGTCCATTTACAAAATAGTTTCAGCACAGACATTTGAAAAGACAAGAATTTTTCTTCTGTGTAGAAGTTGCTAGGGGATTTTTTTTAACATGTAAAAAGTTGAAGAGTACTTGGAAATACTGAGTTGCTCTACTATCCCTGTATGATAGCCTAAAGGTAACAAGTGAAAAAGAATTGTCCAGAACTTTTGGCTGTGATGGAAGGAGATGACAGGATGTACCATGTGAAAAGCTGGCAAGAAATACTCCAGGGCAGTTACTTGCAGAACTGGACAGGTTTCTGGAAATACTTAATGTAGGATGTTGATTTGGTATTATCAAAAGATTCTGAATAGACTTACTTTTGTGATATTAAGTCTTTGGAAGTGTGTACATTGCATATTATAATTTTAAGTCTCAAATACACACAAACATCTTCCATCACAGCACAATACTCAGAAAGGCTTAGATTTAAGGACTGCATCAGTGTCGTCGTGAAGAAAAATTAGCTGATAGCTGTAGAGTCTTGAATTCCTGTGAAATGGTAGTTCTCAGTTTCATACAGTCAAGCTAGCTGATTAATTACAGCTACTGCTAACCTACAGAGTACAAAGAGTCTGAAAAAATGCAAGCCTCAATGTTTTGCAAAGCATCCAGAATCTCAGTGTATCCTTGGCACAATTTCTTAGCAAAATAGCACATTTGTGAATTTAAAGCTAAGAATGCCTCAAAGACTTCCGAATTCTGAGATGCCTCTAGCTTGGCCTTGAGGCATTGGGAACCTAAAGCAAACTGGCATGAAATTAAAAATGCAGCTTTTATGAATATATCCTTTCATCTAATTCTAATTCTGGTGCTAGAAACAATTGATATGATCACAATTTCTCCCCCACCCCAACGTCTCCAGGTTTTAGTACTCTTGACAGATTAATTTTTAATGTAATTAATTTGTAAGTATCCTCATTTTAGATCTTCTTTTTGTGATCCTTTTTAAAAAAACAAGCAACGCTAGAACTATTTGTGAGCAACACAGCAATTTGATACAGGTAGTGCAAAGTTCAGTACTACACTTCAGAGCAGTCAGTGAAGAGCTCTGTAGATACCTAAGCAGTTTTTCATGACACTGAGTTTCTCCATAACTTCTCCGTCTTTTGTCTACATGTTAGCCCTCACCTTTGTGTCATATGGTCATCCAATATTATTTTATAATTACCTTTTCATTTATGATAAGTCAAATTGTACTCTCTTTCTTTTGTAAGTCACACCGAAGTCAGTAGCACTAGTTGCATTAAAAAAGCTACTATGATTTTGACCTTTTGAAGATAGTCTTCTAAATTATTATTGGTTGGACATTATATTGTTCACAGTACTTAGAACTGAAATATTTCTAAGCACCTTGAAACACATCAGTGAAACTAAGTATAAGACCTGTATGACGTGAAAAGTAAGAAGGACAAATGACTTAATCATTGGAGAAAGAGCAAATAAGAAATCAAACTCAGGAGATTTTAGGATTCCTTAAGCCTTACATGCAACATGACATTTCTTTCCTTGCTGCAATTAGTTCTGACAGCAGAGAGCTCAAGTCTTTTATGTTTTGGATCTTGCAGTATCAGTTCTGTCCAAGGTTTTGTTTGTGTTTTCTTGTTTGTTATCATTTCTAGACGTACAGGCATATCCTAATTTCCTTCTCTATTTTGTAAGAGGCTCTGAAAAATTCTGAAGTCACTTTTAAATACATTAGACAGTTGACCATTACATTTAGCCATGTATTCCTCTTTTTAACAGGCGTATGTAAGCATTTACACAAAATTTGTGATTGGGTTGTCTGGGTTTTTTTAATGCTTCTGAATAATTAGTACCTGAAAAAAAGTTTTGTTGAGCTGTTAGTACTACAGAATAATTCTTTCCTTGGGCTCAGTCTACCTTCAGCTTTGAACACTGGTGTGCTTATGACAGAGGAGTCATTAGGCCTCATTAGAAGGGGAAAGAGCAGATATTGATACTTTCTCAAAAGGATTATATTGGTGCTATTCACTTTTTTTCAGGGCTTCTTAACAGATTGCAGACTTCAGCTCCCACAAGACAAACTCTGTCATCATCAAATTCCTTTTCTCAAAACATGCCAAGCTGTTTGTGGAAACTGGGCCGACTTAATCATGTAGCAATTGCAGTACCTGATTTGGAGGAAGCTCGGTCCTTGTATAAAGATGTGTTAGGAGCACAGGTGAGCGAGACCGTTCCTCTTCCCGAACATGGTGTCTACACTGTTTTTGTGGAGCTGGGAAATACCAAGCTGGAACTTCTACATCCTTTAGGAGAGAAAAGTCCCATTGCAAGCTTTCTGCAAAAAAACAAGACAGGAGGAATGCATCATATCTGCATTGAGGTATTTTAACAAAATATATCTTCTAATAAGATAGAGATATTAAAATAAGCATAATTTTTGTCATAGGTTTGACCTGTGTCAAGAACAAATATATAAGGCTGTCATATTTGTGAGAATTTATATTGTGTAAGAAGTTGTCTTAAACATGCCTTTTTTTCTGTTTTGGAAATCACAGTTCAATTACATGAGCTATGTGATAATTTTTTCCTCTTTTATGTTAGAAAGATTAAATTGGGGAGGGTTAAGTATACAGTGTGGAAGATGGACAAGCACAAGGCCTTATGAAGAGAGTCTGACAGGTGGCAACTTCCTGACATAGAGAGGACATACACTGGGAAAAGATGGAGTTGTGAGTTTAGTCTAAGGCATAGTTTCAGAAGTTTCTTCCTGTTTGGTATTTATTTGATTTGATATTTATTTGGTATTTATTTAATTGTATACAGAAGTCAAAAAGCATCGTCAGTCGTACTTACCAAACAGCAGTAAGGTTTCCAGAGTTTCTTCTGTCCTGTTCTTCCTTGTCCATCAGAGACAGATTGGTCTGGAAGTACACAAGATGAAAAGGTGCTGGATATAGTTATCTTATTTAGTATACCCATGTTTTAGTGTAGATGTTTGGTGCAAAATCTCATGCTGCTGCCTATGATACATGTTTTTAATATTTTACATATCTCAGTCTTGCAAACTTTATTATTTCATGCAAAGTGTAATAATAAAAAGTAATGGGATTACTGATGTGACTAAAAATTGTTTTCAGAATACATCTACAAAGACCAGTATTTGCAGTTGCATGCTTTCATTGAGAATTGAGAAATTTTGCATACATGCAGGCATTGCAATTTTCTGACATTATTTGCAGATGTTCAAGAGTAAGAAAATTAATTCTGTTTAAATTGACCCTAAATTGTATTGCTCAGCAGTTCTGTACAGAAGTGTGCAAGATCCCAGTTGAACTTAGGAAATGAGGGCTGTAGAAGAAAGAAGTGATTTGGACTAAGACCAAAAAAAACCCCTCCAGCCCTCTGTAAGACTAGTGGTACTTACTTACAGGTACAAGAGAAAGAAGTTGTAGGCATTTCTCACCAAAAAGAGCTCAAAGCTCCCAAGAGTTTCAAGAAATTTTGTTACCTGCTGAAATTGTTCTATGTAGATCTCCATTTTCTATGAGAGATCATAGAATCATGGAATCTTTGGGTTGAAAGGGACTTTTAAGGTCATCTAGTCCAACGACACTTCAGTGAGCAGGGGCATCTTCAACTAGACCGGGTTGCTCAGAGCCCTGTCCAGCCTGACCTTGAATGTGTCCAGGGATGGGGCATCTACCACCTCTATGGGCAACCTGTGCCAGTGATTCACCACCCTCATCGTAAAAAATTTTTTCCTTCTATCTAGTCCAAATCTACCCTCTTTTAGCTTAAAACCATGATCTTGTTGCAGATAAACCAAAGATGGCTGTCAAGGAAAGTCACACTGTTAATTATGAAAATTGAAAAGAACAGGACATGCTAATTATACCACACTGGACAGTGTAGAAGTGTTATGTTAAAAAAGAAAATTTATAACTGTATCCAGTAGGTCAAGCAAGCCAGGAGTCATAATCTAGCAGATAATTTCCATTAATCAGGTGAGCTAGTGCTACTTGCAGCCAGATTTTCCTAAATGAAGTCTTATAACTCACTAATAGATTCTCTATGCAAAAAAACCCACAAAAGAAGTAAGAAAAAGATTGTCCTAAGTCCCTCATGTTTGTCTCCATGTAAAAACAAATGGAAGCTTATAGACTAATTTATATAGAGAAAAAAGCAATCCATTGTTGACCTGCTGTTTAAGTGGGACTGAAAACAGATTTGGTCACCACCATAGTCAATCAAAAAGGTATTAACCTCACTCCTCCAATTTTACATTCTCCCCAGAAAGGGAAATCTTACAATTTCAAAGATATGTCATCTTCTGAAGTTGGCCAAAAATAAGTTTGCAGAAAAACTATAAAAGAACTTCAGAGTCAATTAATTGTTCATTTCAAATTTAAAAAATACTTTGTAGATATACCTTTCTATAAACAATTTTATTGCAAAAAGCTGAATTGTAAAAATTCTTTCCATACTAGACAGGAAGCCTGACAAGTTTATCAAAATGCTCTTTATTTCTTCCTTCTATCCTATTATTCAAAGGAAAAATTGAGACAGATGTTTTGACAGGGAATTTGTTTCAGACAAAATAAGCATTTTAAGAAGAAAATAAATTATTCCTGACCAGCTATAGTTTAATTTAATACCTGCAATGAAAAGCATTCTGGACACTTGGTAGAATAAGAGAGAAATCCAAGCCTGATATTCTCCTAACACGGATGCACCCACAGGCTTTCCACTGTTTACTCTCACTGCTTCCTTGGGGATGCAGTAATTCATTCCAGCTGAGCCCAGACACAGTTCCTCTTCTGGGCATCTCTGCAGGACAGGAGCAACAGCTGCAAGTGGCTTTTCCTTCTTGGAGAAACAACTTGGAGGGGCCTATGGCACACATTACATGTGCTGCCTTATTTTAGAGAAAATTTGACAGCTATTTCTTTTTTTTTTTTTTTTTTTTTTTTTAGCAAATTGGTACTCCTGTTTAGGAAGAACTATAGTGAGTTCAGAATTTTCATGAACAAAAATGCTGCAAATGAGTAGGAATTAACTGATGTCTGTTCCTCTGAATTTGAAGCTAGGTATTTTCTTTCCTACAATAGCATCATGAAAGATTATTCACAAAGTTATGTCCAGACACCTCAGTCTCGAAAAATAGCAATGCTATTAATTCTAGGTCTTTATTGATTATTGACTATTGGATTTGCTAAAGTGAGTGCTAATCTTATTATTTCAAAGAATGAATGCATTTAATGTTTGTGAAAATTCAAATTTCAGCTGATGACATAACATCAGACTTAAGATCACATTATACAGCGTAGACATGTTTTTGATAATTAGATATTTCTGCAGGAAACTGTGCTGAAATATTATGTTAAAGGACATTATTATAAAGTTCAATAGCAAAACCAGGTCATATTCTGGGTATGTTTCTGATAATGCCGAAGTTTTTCTTAGGAAACTTTATGAAGCTTAACCTACTCAGAAGGAGGCTATATACATCTAAACGGGGCTTTCCTTTTACCTTCTGCCCATTGCCCTCCCTTTTCATCAACATCTAATGAGTCAATGTTCTTTCATCAATTAGACAGGGAGGCATTCTTCTTTAGTTATTGATAGTTTGAAAGCAGTGTGATCTTCTTAGTAATAGTAATGCAGATTTTATATTATTTATGGATGCCTTATAACGTAACCACATAAAAAATCAATAGGCTTTGTGCATGAGTGATTTTTGTTTGATAATTTCTTAAACATAGCACAATCTGTTTAAACAATACTTTATGAAATCTTCAGGTAACAAATGCAAACTTCTGAAGGATTTTTATTTTTAACACTAGATGTTTTAAAACTGTTTCATAATTTAATTTATTTTCAAAATTATATTAGAATTTAGAAATAACATTTTAGTAAGGAGTTATATTATTACTCCTAAACATAGAATCTGCATAATACAGTGTAATATGTTAATTTGTGTGAACTGTATTTTTCTTTTATAAGGTTGATGACATAAAGGCGGCTATGACAGAACTGAAGGAAAAAAAGATACGAATATTGAGTGAAGAGCCAAAAATAGGTGCACATGGCAAACCTGTGATTTTTCTTCACCCTAAAGATTGCCATGGAGTCCTTGTGGAACTTGAGCAAGCTTGAGCTGTAATATTCATAAATACAACAATAGATGAGCTGTGAAGTTACTGAGCTGGTGCTGGGAATATTGATGTGGTATTCAGTCTTTACAAGTTCACTGTAATTCTTGTGGATTAAGTACAGCTTTTGAGTACTGAAATAGTGCTACAGATTTAGGGTTGTTTTCTTTTTTGTTGTTGTTGTTGATCTGATTTTCAGAATTAATGTTGACATTTCTTGAATTCTCTGTGATTCTAAAGACAAATACATGAGCCAAGTTACATATGTGATATAGTAATTCATGTTCTGTTGCCTCATGTTTGCAGCATGGTTTTACCTCTGTAACCACAGAAACCGTACAGTTTCTAGGTCATCCCACATTATTTTGTTCTACATTTCAGAGCGGAGACCCACTTCTCAGTGACAATATAGCTTAGATATTCCCTTTTGAAATAAAGGAAAAAGGAACGTTATATTGTGTTTTCTGTTTTCACCATTCAGCGTCTGTGCTTCACACTGATTGATTGGTTCACGCAATAAAAAAAATCCGTATGTTACTGTATGGGTGTCTGCAATCAGTAAGTTTTCCTTGGCATAACAATTACTGCCAACGAAGTTACCATGCATAAATCATCATTTAGTTGTTTTATGAATTCTGTAGATATGCAGGCAATGCGAGAAATGTACCTGGAAAACTATTTGCCTGAAATATATTTCAGATTGTAATGTACTTGTCACACTTTAGTTTTTTGCAGGTATTGAATATTTGTTTTTCAAGCTTTATCCAGAGGAAGGTATATAGGAGAGACCTGAACAAATAGCGAGTAATCATTTCACTTACTTTATAAATATTGTTTTCCTATGCAAAAGAACTTAAAAAATCAGGGGAAAACACAATCTGCATAAATTGTGGTTATGTATGCTGTCTTTAACATCAGAGAGCATGCCAGCATACTTAGTGTTTCTGATAGACTGCAGTCACAGTTTGTTGACTTACTCATGGACAGACTTCACTTTATTGGTGTACATTAAGCAAGCAGTGTTTGTCCTGATACTTTCTTTTATAGGTTTGTTTTGACATGTCAGCTATAGAAATTGAAAACTTGCTGTTTCTCTCTCTAGTTTCCTTAATCCTTAAAAGTCATATAGCTAACCCACAATCTGAATTTTATATTTTCCTACATCTCTGCATAAACAGTAAGTAGTTTCAGCTTGACATGAATTAAGTTCATTTTAGTCTAGGGGAATTTTTACTTAATGGAAATGGAATTGTGTTCTGTGTCATGTTTGCTACAACAAAATACAAGTATAATGTTGACCTGAGATTTAAACAAGGCTTTAAAGACATTGATGCTTCCTCATGAATTTTACTTCTAAAAAAGCTCTGCAAAGCCATGCATTTTTTTTAAACTAGATAGTTTTGTACTCAAAATAAATACTCCTTTTGTCATATTTTAAGAAAAATAGTGTCTTCCACAGGGTTCTTGCACTTCATCAAATCACTGTCTAGAGGGTAGTTTGTGATCTAAATGCTAAATTGTTTGAATTTAGAAATCCTAAGGCTTATGGTGGAAAAGCAGGATGATTTGATATTCCTGAAATATGATTCTGCATTCTAGGAGACATTTTATTAGCAAAGCTGCTTTTGTCTTTCCGTTCTTTCAAAGATGGGGAGGCCATCTTTTCTGCAAAACTAGCATAAGAATGCCAAGACTAGAAGCCTCTCTGGTTACATGTCAAGATAATTGAACAGAAGTCTTTGAACCTAATACCCTTAGTTTGGTGCAACAGAAAACAGGGCAGTCCTCCCTAGGTTCATACTCCATTTCTTTGTCCTGTCTGAAGGAGATGGAATTTTGTGTATGACATCTGTCAATATACTCAGAGTAGTAGCATGATATAGTACTAGGGAATGGAGATTTTCAGTAAACAGTATTTACTGCACTTGCCTTATCGTGCTCCCCATCTTATTAGCAGAAAGCAACTTGGAATGCTTTTAGCTAGTAACCAGCAATTTTCCTGACTGACTGCAGTGGGGTTGCCTAGCACTAAGTCAGCTGATGTATTTTTTTCATCATAACTAAGTCATGCTCCTATCTCACTCACAGTTTATACATTTCATCTGACTTCTCCTAAGGTGGAAGTCAAGATATTAACAACAAAACAAACAAACCAATCAAACAAAACAACAAAAAAAGAGTTTAGGGCTGTAAAATTAGTCAATACTCAAAACTGGGACATGCTTATTACAAGCTCTTACTATTTGGTGGGATCAGACCCCTTTACTTGTCTGGGTATGTGCTACAAGATATGAGAATTTCTAGCTGTGGAGCTCTAGACTTGGAAGGAATAGCCAAGAGACCTGGACAACTGAAGAATCTGAAGACAGCTGAGACACACTGAGAGAAGTTTCCTATTCATAAGGCTAAGTCCCATAGACTTCAGTGGGAACAGGATCAGCCCCTATATTTGTAACAAACTTCTAGTCCTTCACCTTAAACAAGAGAACCTTCATAAATCATTCTTTGTTTGCACTTTCTAAGGGTTTGGGGGGGGACTTTACCCTTTGTTACTGCCATGATTAGAAAAGGGGAATAACATCAAGAAAAACAATAGAAATTCAGGGATAGAAACTGGAGCAATAGAAAACTCTGATTTGTTTCTTCCAGTAGAGGCACACTTAATGATGTACCTCTGTTGCACCAGTATACAACTTCCGGAAAGAATGACAGTGATTCAAATAACTGGAGCCTGATTAGCTCAGGAGGGAATTAGGTTTTGACAATGTTTTTCTTTTTCCAAAAGGTACAGTGAAACCTTCTTTTCTGAGAATGTCAAGTTTTTCAGAAGATGAAATGTTAATATTTTGTCAATAAATTTTGTCACACTTGGGTCATTTGTGAAGTGCAAGTTCCCTGTTCCAATCTCTCCATGTGCCTTTTTTCCCTTCTGAGCTCAGGCATCTTCCCATTTTATGGTGCCTAAGGCACACAAGACACATTTTTCTGGACTCCATGAACATTACTTAGGCAGCTAAAGGGCTTATAATTAAGGATACAAAATATCTTTTTCAACTTCCTCTATGCAAGCCTCAAGTCTCTCCTAGGTGGGAGAAGGAGAACAGGCTGCAGAATGAATCCCATTCCATATGCATGAGATAAACCTATAAGCAAACTCAAAAAACTAAGAAAAGAACTAAATACATGCCTTCTAAAAGCTAACCTTACAGTTTTGCAAATCTACAAAAACTCTGGTCCCATCATGCTTATACTGCAATTAATTCACCTGAATTAAAAAACAAACCCTGGGTATTTCATTCTGAATTCAATTGCTTTCATGATTACCATATTTACACAATATTTCACAAGTTTTGGAAGAATGTACTTTATCATGATGCCACAGCTAGAGTGCTTACAATACAGTTAACACAGCCTGAAAATTTAGAAAGCTATGAATGAATTACAAAGAGGAACTGAAGATGGCTCTTGATTCTGCAGACCACAGAACCAAAATCAGTCAAGTAATTAGGACAGAGAAAGGGCAAATAAGAACAGTCACTGTAGAAAACCCTGATAGAAAACAGCCTCTTAGTAGCAAATGGCTACTCCGTAGTTAGTGAATCTCAACAGAAATCTTAACAACTAAAGAAAAAACAAGAATTAGAAAAAAACGCAGAATGTTGTTTTCATGAAGGGCCTTTGCATGTGCATGGAATTTGACTCAGTGCTAAGCAACTGGTTTAGCTACCCAAGGGCAAACAAAGGCACACCAAGTTGGATGCACACCTATTACAGTGAACATTGATATCTATATGATATTCTGATTGGAATGCAATATAACTACATCAAGACAGCTTTCCACTTTTGCTATCATGAGAAAGATTACTTTTTACACTCAAAAATAGCTAAAAGTCTCAAATTTGCATACTTATGATCAAGTCCTGTCGTAATTGGCCTAAGACCACTGATGTCCTATATGTTCCTTTATATACAACGTAATCACCATCACCTACCTGCAGTAGAAAGATCTAGTAAAGTTTCTAATAAAAGGCCTGAGAAACCAACTACGTTTATCATTCATGAAAAGAAATATTCTTGGAGGAACCTACTTCAGTGAGCTTTTAAATATTACACATTACATCTTCCATTTTTAATCTTTACGGGAAGATCGATGTATTATCTGCACATAATAAAATGTGGGCGTAAAAATAATGATTTGATCCCATAAATCTGGCCATATGATGGAATGTGACCAAGTCCAGTGCTGTCCCCTGCTGTAATGTTAAAACTTTTGGTGTATGATTTTCGTTGAACTGGAGCACCTCAAAGCAACATGGAAACCTGAGGTCATTAACTAGCAAGATTACATAGCTAGCATTCAGGAGCGCTCTTCACAGAAAAATGGTATGAAAGACCCACAGAAAACAACATATACTACAGCCCATCATTGAAGCAGGGTCCCTAGATGTACAGACTGCCTGTGCAGGGTGGCCTCGCCACATGTCACAGCAGGGCTGAAGGCCCCCAGCAAACATACCTGCCTACTGCTGCTGCTTGAGGGGCTCATGAAGGGTTGTCGGTGTGAAGGGTTGCTCCATCCTGCAGGCTGGGGTGCAGGACTGACGCTTCCTGCAGCCGGCTCTCCTCAGTGTCCAGGTCTGGGCAAGCTCCTCCACCGGTACGCATGAAGCTGGCGCTGAGCTGGGCCTCCAGCCTTCAGTGTCTGTGGAAGAGCATAGTTGACAGGTTAGTCCATATCACCAAGCCACTCACTTTTTGTGACATTTTTTGACAGTCAGAGGCGTACAAACACGGCATCACCTCACCAGCCCTCCGTGAGACAGCTCAGAGAGTTCTGCCATCACCTCTTCTAACCTCGCTGGGAGCTGGCCGAGCACCACTGGGCGAGCGGAAAGGGACGCTGGCGCTTCGGGGCACGAAGGCTGGCCGGCAGGGCCGGGGGTAGGCGAGCGGTGGGGGTAGGCGAGCGGTGGGGGCAGCGGGCCGGGGCGGGCGGGCTGAGGCGATGCTGAGGAGAGGCGCGATGCTGAGGAGAGGCGCGATGCTGAGGAGAGGCGCGAGCCTCCGGGCCGCCCCCCGCGCCCCGCCGGGCCGGCCCCCCTGAGGCGCCGCGGCGGCCAGGCTATGCGCCATGCAGGTTCCCGGGCGGCCGGCGGTATTCTCGCACGCAGCTTCCCGGGCCCAGCAGCCGTCTCGGTGTGTGGCGCTGAGGCAGGCACACAAAAGAGCGGCTGCAGCTGCCCCCGTGTCCCCGCCGCGGCGCGGGGTGGGGACCGGCCCCGCCGCTGCCAGCAGGGGTAAGGAGCGGGGGCGCGGGGCGGGGAACGGACAGCCGGTGTCGTCGCGGGAACCAGCGGCTCCGTCGGGGGTGGGGCGGCAGCATCCCTGCGGGTCCCCTCAGGGCAGCGGGGAGCCCGCGGCGCGGGCGCTGAGGGGGCGCGCGGCCACCCCCGCGCGAGCGCGGACGTTGGTCCCCTCGAAATCGGGGCTGAGGGCTGCTCGCCCCACGATCAGCTGTCCCCGCCTCATCCTCATCCCCATCCCCTGGCAACCGAGCTGCCCGCGAGGGGACGGGGAACCGGGGTGAAGGGGAGACCCTGCGGCATGGCGTCGCCGCCGGTGTGGTCGCGGGCGGCGGCGGGGGGTCTGGCACAGCGGGCTGCCGCACGCCCACATGTCCCCGCTGGCACGGAGCCGCTCTTCTGCCCGCTGTGGCGGGGAGGCGGCGGAGGCGCCGCGCCGCCACCGCCTCCTGTCAGTCGTTGGAGAGCTGGCAACGTCTCCCCAGAGCCGGGCTGCCGCTGGGGACAGCGGGTGTCTTGCGCTGCCGGCTCGCCATCAGCTCCCCCTCGGGAGGGCTGCGAACTCTCCATCTCAGCCCGCCATCCCGACCGCCTCACCTCAGGTGTGCCTTAACGTCTGCTTTCCGTAATGCCGGGACCGACCGTGCAACATATGCATAATGTCTGTGGTTTGTGGGAGGGAGGCTTAGGAGTCTGTTTGTCTTAATAGAGTAAAAAGAAATGCGGGAGGAGCCCTCGTGTAATGCAGCATCGCTAAGAGTTTGTATTTGTTTCTGTTTTCATGTCTCCAGTGTAGCAAATGGATCAGAGCTTTTAATTCACTCGTTTCCCGTTTCCTGCATCACGGGGTCTGGAGGGAAAAAGCTGCTCAATTAAAAATACTTGATTTTGGGGAGGATAAACAGCACGAGACGTTTTAGCATGGTCTGTCTTCCCCTTTTTGAACAGTTTTTTTGAATACATGGGGGGGCGTTTGTATTGCCATAACAAAAGGCATGGGGGTGGGGGAGAGGAAGGGAATGCTGCCTTTGGAGCTGTGTCTTGGGAAGGCAAAGACTGGCTTATTTTGCCTCGACTAGCAGTCTGTGCTTTCAGATTATGTACTTTGCATCCTCAATGTCGTTTTGATGGTTGCAGCACGCTAGCGACGGTACACAAGAAAATAAATTTAAATTAAGACAAGAGATCATACAACGTTCATAGTACAGAGATAACATGCATTACAGTGATGTTTAAGAAAAGTCTTAAATTACTGTGACCAGCTTGGGTAAAAAATGGAAGTAGTGTTTCAGCTGTACTACCTGATCAAGGCCACCCTATAATCTCCCAGGAGGGGGTGGGGAATCCGTTTGCAGAAAAGGTATTTCATGTATTATGCCTGTTACCCAAGAATCCTTCATTACTTAACCAGCAGAACTGAAAACCAGAAACAACTGCTATCACAGTTTTATATGGTTGTGTGTAAGCAATAGTATTTCCATGTAAGGTAATTTTAAAAGGGAGGAATTTTAGTGTCATTCTTTATTGGCACGTAAGAAGTAAAAATACAGTATGTGCTGGTTATCTTTATGTTGAGAAGCATAAGATTGCAGTTATAGCACTGTGTAGTCCAGATTCTCCTCTGTATGGGACAGACGAGTGAAAGAGCTTTTCTTTCCATATGTTGTTCTATGGGTACTAAACTATGAAAGAAGCAGCCACTGTCCTTAGTCCACTGTGGGGTCACAGGATTCAGGCTGCAGACTTGTCCTTGTAAACCTTGATTGTCAGGCTTCCTAAACGTAAATTCTCTGGCAGTTTAGCCCTTATCTGCACTTGGAAAGATGTAAAGCTATTTTTAAAAATGCAGTGTTGCCCTAATCAACAGCTGCGTTATTGCTTCCCCTTGATCCTCTGATTGTAAAGGAGTGTTCTTGAAAAGGCCATAGCTGCTCAGCTCTTTTGGTCAAAGTCTTGTGATTCTAAGGAAGAATCTTGAAAAGCACTTTTTGTGCCGTTACTTGGTTAATGCCAGTTCAGATTGGAGACTGGGCATGAATTTAAACAAGAGCTAGCTCTTTAAAAAGTGACCTTTGCTTAAGGCTGTGAACATGAGGAACCACTTCAAGAAGCATAATTTTACCATCTCTCCAGCTGTTCTGATAAGAACATTTGCTATGAAATAATTTGTGAAAATACCATGGTTTAAACCTCTTCCAGTTTATATTACTTTGCTGAAGGTAGACAAGTCTAGCAAGAAGTGATCTCTTCCAGGGTACCAGCTCACAGAGACAGATATGGAAGATCCTGTTTTTGTCCTGAACAAAATCTTGGTTGTAGCCTTTGAAAACATCAGGTTTTAGGTGCTTTGGTAGACTTTTTATATCTTGTAATTGCATCTTCTTGTAATCTGTGTTTAAATAAACAAGGCAATGCTTTCATGCTTTAAGCCATTGCAACGATAGAGGCTGGAGAGCAGCCCTGCCAAGAAGTCCCAGAGGTCCTGGTGGACAGCAAGCTGCATGTGAACCAGCCATGTACCCTGGCAACAAAGATAGCCAGGAGCATCCTGGTCTGTATGATCAAGAATGCAGCCAGCAGATCAAGGGAAGTAATTATCCTCCTTTACTGAGCATTCAATAGACTGCATCTATAATACTGTGTCCAGTTTTGGTCCCCCCTGGTGCAAGGAAGATACTAATGAACTGGAGTGAATTCTGCAGAGGCCACCTAAGTGGTTGGGGCTGGAGGCCAGGCTCTGTGAGGAGAGGGTGAGGGAGTGGGGCTTGTTCAGCCTGCAGAAGGGAAGGCTTTGGGGGGACCTAATAGCAGCCTTTCAGTATGTACAAGGAGGTCTTCAGGGAGGTGGAGCCAGACTAATCATAGTGGTATGTGGGAGAGAATGAGAGACAATAGGCGTATGTTGAAATTAGAGGTTCAGACTGGGTATAAACAAAATCTTTTGCCCCTCAAGGACAATCATATATGGGAACAGGTAGCCCAGAGAGGTTGTGTGGTCTCTGTCCTTAGAGGTTTTTAAGACCAGACTGGATAATATCCTGAGCAACCTGGCCAGGCCTCGCTAATGACCCTGGTTTGATCATGATGTTGGACAAGAGACCTCTGACATTCTTTCCAACTTGAATTGTTCTGTGATCCTATGAACAACTGTATGTTTGTGCCTGTCTGTACATGATACAAGAAGTGGACATGTTTTCAGAATTCAGAATTTTTTTAGAAAGAACTAGAGCTTCCATTCTAGGGCTAATCCATGCATCTCAACAAAGATGGAGTATATCAGTATGGTACATTGGCCTCTATTACCTGTATAATAGTACATTACTATTAGTACAAACTAATACCTTACTATAAGCCTCCCAAGGAAAAGATACTTGCTTCAAATATTTTTATTTTAATGCAGATATAAAGAAAAGGAAGAACATACTTATTGCAAGCAAGAACATTTCTACATAGTGTCTTTTGGCACTCCTGTGAGGCAAGTAAAGTCTTGCAACGTTGGTGCCAGAGACATAATGGTAGTTCTTATAGCTGGAGAAAACAAAGCACTGATGCAGTCACAAGTTAAGAGAAAGAGCTGAAAGCAAAATCAGTATTCACTAGTTTTTAGACACTCCACAAAACATGCAGTTGCTGAGTCAGATGTTCATTATAAGTACTTTGGATACTTGCAAATACTTTTTAATCTACTGGAGAGAGCATTAAAATGTAAGGTTTTTTGGGCTTTTTTTTTGCCTGAGGACCCATTTTCCCTTGAGAGCTGTATGAAAAGCAGCTCAAGAAAGCACCATGTGGTTCTTGAAGTGTTCAGTGCTTTAGGTCTGTGCTGACTGCAGGAGCTGAACATGCAGCACTTAGGCTTTATCATGGTGTATATGAGAAGAGGGCTTTCACTCCAATTCTCAGTTTTGTCTGAACTTGAGTCTCATCTTGGCTAATGATACCATTTTCCAGAAGAAAGGTCTTATACAACTGGTAAAAACATATATAGAATGAACTGTTTGTTTCTGATGCTGGTAGGTAATGCACTGTCATTTGAGTACATGACATTCCTTTCCTTTTTTGTTGCAGTACTTACTGTCTTCATTCACCTGCTGCAGCAGAGGAAGGTGACTTGCAGTTCAAGAGGAGTAAGTTAGAGCTGAGCAGAGAGGTACAGAAAACTCTGGAATTAAGAGTTACTTCCATCTAAGCAAAAAGGGGAGAACTAGAAGCCCTGTAGGTAGGGACAACAAGGAGGAAGTGTCGTTCTCGGCTGATAAGGTTGCATGCAATACTGCTGGAAATGCATACTCTGAAGTATACTTGTGCATGAAGATATAATTTTCTTTTGAAATAAAAGTAAATGAAGACAAAAGGAAAGTTGGAAAAAAGGTATACGAAAGTCTTGGAATGGAGAAATATGTCAATAAGTGTGAGGTTTGGAGTCCAGATAAGGATTTTCAAATAGCAGTACTTCTACAATGCAGACATCTGCTGATACCCACCTGGGCTACCAGTGGGAGCTGCACAGAGTTGTATCTTGGGATAGTTGCCTGTTTTGAACTATAAAGATGAAATTTCCTTCAGGAAATAGCCCTTCTAGTTATACGCTTAGTAATGAAGATTCAGCCACATAGGAATAACTTGTTTTATTACTTAAAAGGCAGGTCGAATATTTCCATTCTACTAATTGAATGAAGTAGTTTTTGAACTTTGTTTTGTACATTGATGTTAGGAATATTTGTAAGCATGTCGCCAGCTAGCATTATTTACAGACTTCTGTCTTTCCTTTTACTTTCTGAGAGATCCCCCTCACAGACGCACTTGTTAGCTACAGCCTTTGCAGAAGTTCCTCTCCCCAAGTAAAGTGTACTATAACCCTGATCATTTTCAAAGAGTGAAATCTAATGGGTTTATTCTTAAAACGTTTCTACAGGAGAGAGGCCTGACCTTCCAAGTATTTCTTTTATATGTCATTTACCTTTGTGTGGTAAGGATTCATAGGATCTAGTCCTTGAAGAACTTAGTTAAATTCTTTCACCTGAGTGCAGTGGTTAAATTTAGCTAAGGTTTCGTAATGTGGTCGTAGCAGGCATGTTACTTCTTACTGTCAAAAGTATAGCAGCATCTTCTTAAAAAAAAAACCCAAACAAACAGCTCACAACCCAATATAATAGTTTTGTAACACTAACCCTGAGTGGCGACACTGTTCTGGTGGGTGTGCAGACCTAGATGCTTGACTACTATAGTCCAGAATGCCAAGTGATGTTGTCTAACATGGGAACATAGGACTTTTTGGGTTCTTTTCCATCTTCTCCAGTAAGGTATTTTTCTTGCAGTGACTATAGAAGAGTCATCTCTGCTTTCCAGTTGTTCCACTTTGGATTTGTTGTGAGTGACAGCTGACTGATGATCTTAGCATGACACTGCAGGGTTGTCCAGGGGATTTAGTGAGTAATTTCAGTAAAAATTGAACAGAAAATTCATATTTTAGCAGATAAACAGAGATGGAGAATTCATATTCTTATGTACAGACCTTCATCATTCCATCTCACTGTGTTAAGAGCCTGAGTCCACAGAAAGCTTCATTCAGCTGTGGTTTTAGGAATAACATCAGAATGATCCCCTGGGATCGCTGTGTGATCGGCTCTTCTGGATGAGCTGCTGAAGAAGGAAGTGTAGGAATAAATGTAGAAGACCTTGCATATCTTGGGGTTCTAACAGTTGTTGTAAACCTTAGTTGCACTACAAACTAGCAACAGACAGCAGTGACAATGTCACCTCAATTCTCCACAAACAAACTTTCCTTTCACATGGAAGGATCTCTTAGAAGACCCCTGGTCTCAGGCAAAGTGACCCTGTAGCACCTGGACATCCTCAATCACAGGGAAGATTAAGTCATTACAGCATTTCATACTAAGGAAGAAACAAAGTGCATCAAAAGCCATGTGGAACCAACTCTTGTCACAAAGCATGTGTGATAGGGCAGGCACTTTTGAAGCTCATCTTCTACATAAGGGAGAGACCTGTAGACCCATAAATGCTGACTTTAAGAGTTCTAAACTGATTAGAGGAATAAAATTAGCATAGCACAAAGCAAGAGAACATGGGAGGAGGAAAGAACGGAGGAGGGGAACCAAGATAATGTCTTGTATTGTTGGTGGTGATAGTGGTATGTCTGTATATGAAAATTCCCTGAGAAGGAAGAGGAAATGAGGAATTCTTGAAGTATAGGCTCCAAAAAGCAAATGTTTTGGTAGAAGTAGGAAGCCTGGATCAAACTTTAGCTGCAATTTCAAAATCAACATGATACCTGCCTCAAATTGTATGAAACACAAGACTATGAAGTAATTAGTGTATTGTCTGCGTTAAACCAGGATAAACAACTACCAAGGAACAAAAAAATCAAGCTCTATGCCTGTCTTTTTTGGTGCTCAATTATTGCAAAAACATTTAGACAAGTATTTCTTAAACAGCATTTTTTCCCTTCTATACAAGCTATAACATAGGGTGAGAAGCCCAAGTTCCACAATGACAGCACCTAATGAAACAGCATTATAAGAACCTCCCAGAAGGAGTAGCTGTGTTTGGCATTCAGTGTTCAGGTTCAGTGAAATAGCCGATCTTCATGTTGGAGAAAGAAAGGATTCCCAGGCAGCCCTCTACATATTGACTGCCTTCATGCACTTGACAGAAACAAAGGTACTTGAGTGGACTTTCTGTCGCCTACTGTGCCCTTCAAAATCAGAAGATTGTCAGTGGTACTTTACTGGTTAGCCTGTCTTTCTAGAGAGTCTCAGAAGTGCTAGTTAACTGCCTTTTCCTTCCCCAGCAAGATGGTAATACAATCCTGAGTGCCTGGTTATGAAACAACTGGAGCAACAGAAGAGAATGAGTGTTGCACAGACCAGATTCCGTTCTGGAATTACATAGGATTTTAATTTTTTTTTTTCCCCTCTATCACTAAGAGTGAAATGATATCAAGCAATTGACCTTACTCTCTAGAATTACTGATACCACCTACCGCAAAAATATCATTTCAGTGCAAGGGCAAATGGGACCTATTGGTTTAGTCAAATCTTAAAATAGGCCTCAAAACTCATACTCTAAAAGCCGAGAGATGCCTTTTCAACACATCAGGGAGAGTGCATGGCGATGGGATTTTCGTTCCAAAGGAAGATTGCTTCAGAGCTGCTATACTCCTCAAATGCACACCAAATCAGTGTGATAGGACAAGGGGTAATGGTTTTAAACTAAAAGAGGGCAGATTTAGACTAGATAAAAGGAAGAAATTTTTTACAGTGAGGGTGGTAAAACACTGTCACAGGTTGCCCAGAGAGGTGGTAGCTGCCCCATCCCTGGAAGCATTCAAAGTTAGGTTGGACGGGGCTCTGAGCAGCCTGGTCTGGTTGGAGATGTCCCTGCTCGCTGCAGGAGGGCTGCAGTAGATGGCCTTTAAAGGTCCCTTCCAACCCAAACTGTTCTATGATTCTAAACCTCTCCCCTGTGAATGAAATCTTCTATTAAACACTGTTACTAAGCATATTCTTTTGTTTTTTTTTTTCTTTTAATGTTTTTTTTTCTAATCTGTAGCTTTTCTATCTATTAAGGATGGCC
This sequence comes from Phaethon aethereus, assembly GCF_964289735.1. NCBI lineage: Eukaryota > Metazoa > Chordata > Aves > Phaethontiformes > Phaethontidae > Phaethon > Phaethon aethereus. The sequence continues at coordinate 17,436,182 of NC_138588.1, read as the reverse complement.
ATCCTGACTGCTACAAGATTTCACAGAGTTGCTGTGCTGTCTTTAATTTCAAAGCCACTACAACTACTAACGTAGGAATAATCATAAAGGCAGTTACACAAAGAACAGAAATATTTCTACTCAATAAACTGATCCAGTATGGGAAAGAAGCAAAGACTTGCCTAGCTTCCAAACTCTTACTATGCAGCATAGCATGTTGTTGCCATGCTACCAGAATTGCTTGCCTTGATATTTAAATTCACCCTTAACAGATTTGCATTTAAAAAGAATGAACTGTTAACAGTACATTAAAATATAAAATAACCTGACAGGACATAAGCCTTGTCATCAATTTGTTAATGCATTTTTGACCTCTACAGATTTTTGTTTTCTTTCCTAAATAAACCCCACCATAATAACAAATCTGAAGTGAACGAACCAATGAAATATGGAAATGTTCCATTTGGTAGTGCAATAAAGGTTTATGTCAAGGGAGGAATATAAATTACCGTTTCAATACTTAACAAAAGTGTGCATTTTGCCTACCTCAGTTGCCATCCTTCATAATCACTGATTTAGCACTACAAAGGGAAATCAGAGTATAATGATATTTTCTTGTTATTGCTAGGTTGTGGAGGAGAAAGAAATGTTATTTTTATATACATATATGTGTGTGTGTATATATAAAATGTCCTTTAGGCACAAAATCTTGTGTTACTGGAAAATAACTCAATTAGAGATAAGGCAGCTTTAAAAAGAAACTTATCCCTGTGATATTCTTAGACAGTGAATCAGTGTGGCTTTAATTATGTAGAAGTATTTGACATATTATGGCCCAGGAGATAAGAGCTGTCGCATATTGGATGATAGACAGAAAGGGAAGGAATTCTGCTTGTGACTAGAAATTCCATGCTCAGTGCTGCATCAGAGGCATAAAATGAGCAGTGGAGGGGAACACTTCCTAGTAAATACTGATTTGCATTGCATTTCTGATTCCAGTATTATGAAGGTGGTTGTTGGCAGAATTCTTCATTCCTGGTAAATGACTGCCTGCTTTCTTGATGGAAGACTTGCCTTGAAAATACCTGTGTGGTATCAGGAGTGTGCCTTTAAGTCAGTCGTGTTGTTTTTTTTTGTTTTTTTTTTTAAGTAATAAGCAGTTTTGTGTTTTCAATGGTAGGTGGAAATCTCCCTCTGTTCTTGCCTAAGCAAAAGGAACAGGAGGTGTCTGTTGCAATACTTGCTGTTTTCAGTACTTGGAAAGAGACCACCTTAGGGTTTTTAGCACAGCTATTCCACAACTATCTGCAGTGATAATAAATTATCTCTACAGCATGCATTTCATTTGATATTTGTCCTCCATTAATTACTCAACTCATAGGCATCATAACTGGACCCACCAACTAGCACATGATCTAATTAGAAATAATGATTTTGGGGGAAAAAAATGTGCTGTTCAGGTTATATTACTTTAGGGTTGAATAACTTCGTGTCAGTTTTATTGCAGTGTAAGATGTATACTTTGGTCCCGTAATTCTTTTGTACTGTCATGGTGGGCAAGATTAGCTTTGAACTTCTTATCAGAAGGTGTCAAAGAAAAGGAAGTAAATTTGATGGCCCTGTTTTACAGATAGGGAGTCACTGAAATGACTTGCCAAGAATCAGTCATGCTGCTGGGTGACTGAACAAGAGTAATACCAAAATCTCTGGAACAGTTGCCTAGAGGTTTATCCACGGTACTACCTTAACCTGGTTCTTGCTTTGTACAGTAGCATTTAGGAGAATAACAAACTGTTAGCTGATCTGCTTTCTGTCATACAAACATCTTTCTCACATTTTGGTACAAGAATTATTTGCTTTATGAGAAGGTACTTTGTACAAAACATAGTAAAGAACCTTAGTAATCTATGCTTTGCTTCGTACAGACTGGAATGAGGGAAAACTGAGTATTGGGGGGTGTTGTCTTTATTACAGTGCTGCTAGCCCTTTGTGATAGTACTTTTTTTCCCTGTGCATATCTCTAATTGTTTTGGAGGTTTTTAAATCACAATTTAGTAAAAGTTACGACTTATTCTTTAGCCAACATTGATTTAACTTAGATTTGTTAACATTTTTTAGTATTGGGAGTCATGATATTTCATTGTTTAGTTAAGGCTGCACCTGTTGGTGTGCGAGAATCACAGCTTCGAATTTCTACTCACACAGGCTCCAGGAGTGAAGAAACTGTGAATGTGTACTTTAAACATCTGTGGACAATATGATACCTTTAAATAATTTTGGAATTCTTGTGATTGGCAGTGCTAAAGCAGTTGTAGTGAAAATGAGTTCCTTGATATTAGCCAGCATCTGTCTGAATGATGTAACCTTGAGTTACTTGTTTTCTTTCTGATGTTACTTAACATTTTTATAACCATTCATAATAAATATAAACAAACCAAATGCCAACTAGAGTTTCTGAACCAGCCATTTTGTCAGTAAAGTAGTCCATGGTGTTACATATTTTCATCTATGTAATGATAATCCTAATTAAAATAATCTAGTAATTAAGGTAATGTAGTAACCTACTATAGTACTGGTAAATTGCAAGGTTGGGAAACATGAAATCTGTATATTGCTAATCTAAGTTTCCCACCCTCCCCATGCTCTGGCACAATGAATCTTCTTTTGACAGGATGAAATCCATATTGCCTTTAAGATGATATCTCTGTCATCATTGGATGAACTTGTGACTCTAACTGGGGCTGACAGCTGAGGTTGACCCTATCTGACTGGTTGATAACTTGTAATGTGTTAGTCCCATCTATACAATGAATGTCATCTCTTCAGGCTGGACTGGTAGTAGTCCTTCCTCCTCCTCTCTTCTTCAGACCATCCTGTGAGGCTCAGCAGGAGTGGTTTCTCCTGCTGACCTGCATGCCAGGCTCCCAATCACAGGATGCATGCTGAAGATGGCAGAGACCCTCACATACCATAAAGACAAGCAATGGGGAAAATTCAAACAGGAATTTTTAAACAGTAAAGTTTGAAGTTTACCATACATGTGGAACTAGACAAAACAACATAGTAGCATCCTGAATGAAATGGAGGTACTCGGAAAAAAAAATTTAAAATCTTTCTTGTAGTGGAGCCTACAAGCCAACTAAGTATATAGGACCCCTTTGTGGTAGGCATTTACAAAGACAGCAGTAGACTGTCATTGCTGAAAAGACTGACCTGTCTAAATAGACTCAACAGTTTGGTATCTTCTGGTTACATTTATCTGAGAGAGGAAAACAATATTGTAAGACTGTAAAAACGTGGTACAGAGCCAATATAACCTCATATTATGGTAGAGATAGGATGTGAAACACTGGATTTAATCAGTAATACACAGACTAAACATTAACTGAAAACTTGGAATAATAGGTATGTCTATGATTATCAGTTAAAATAGCTTAAATGTACTTAACTGGAGAATCTTAATTTGCTTTTGCTATTTAGTTGAGTTTTGCTCTTAAACTTCTTGCTGGCTTAAATTATGAAGATAAAAATAATCACCTTTATAAATGAGTGTATTAAATAATTTGCCTATGTAAATATGAATAGCATGTGGAAAAGAAGTTCTCTGCTGTGTAGACTATAAAAGGATAGTGTGGTGGATTCACTCTGGCTGGACACATGGTGCCCACCAAAGCTGCTCCCCTCCTCAGCTGGACAGGGGAGAGAAAATACAACAAAAGGCCCATGTATCGAGATAAGGACAGGCAGAGGTCATTCACCAATTACCATCACAGGCAAAACAGACTGAACTTGGGGAAAATAGCTTAATTTATTGCCATTCAAATCAGAGTAGGATAATGAGAAATAAAATCTTAAAACACCTTCCACCCACCCCTCCCTTCTTCCTGGGATCAATTTTACTCCTGATCTTCTCTACCTCCTCTCCTCCAGCAGCTCAGGGCATCAGGGAATGGGAGTTATGGTCAGTTCATCACACGTTGTCTCTTCTGCCCCTTCCTCTTCAGGGGGAGGATTTCTCACACTCTTCCCCTGCTCCAGCATGGGGTCCCTCCCACGGGATACAGTCCTCCAGGAACTTCTCCAACAGGCTACAGTTCTTCACGAACTGGTCCAGCTTGGGTCCCTTCCACGGGGTGCAGTCCTTCAGGACTTCATTGTGGGTCCCCTGCGGAGTCACAAGTCCTGCCAGCAAACCTGCTCCAGCCTGGGCTCCTCTCTCCTTTTTATCTCTTGTTATCCCAGAGGTGCTACCACTGTCGCTAATGGGCTTGGCCTTGATCAGTGGTGGGTCTGTCCTGGAGCCGGCTGGCGTTGGCTCTGTTGGACACAGGGGAAGCTTCTAGTAGCTTCTCGCAGAAGCCACCCCTCTAGCCCCCCTACTAACAAAACCTTGCCATGCAAACCCAATACAGATGGCTTTGCAGTTATTACACTATTTCCATTGCCGTTGTTCTTGACCAGTACTGTGTCAAATGTGTGGGGTGTTGGGTATGTTTGTTTTTAAACAAACTCCACACAGTCCACTTCATTCATCTGTCACCTGTAGAGTTACTTATAGATTTTTAAGCTCTTTGTGGCAGGAATGTCTGCAGAATACTTAAGATAATGAAATCTTGGTTAATGGACTTTTCCACAGCACACATAATTTAGGATTTATTTGCCCCCAGCTGATAGTTGTTACTATAGCAAATACAAGATGAAGAATTAAATGGAAAGGAAAATATTATGTGACTGTTCAGGGCTTGAATCTGATAGAGAGGTATCAAAGGGCACAGAAGTTGATTATAGCCTTGCAATGCTAGGCTACATATAATAGTACAAACTTGTTTCCTGCAGGGAAGCCTTCTAAGTGCCTGCCAAAATCCATTGAGAAAGCCCAGGAAAGGTCTGCACAGCGTTAAGTTGTTCTTTTACAATTGTGGACAACTTCTGTTATTAAGGGACTGTGTTGTATCATTGCAATTGAAGTGTCTGGAAGCTAACCGTTGATTTGAACTGGGTGCAGCTCAACAGTATTTAAAGACTTCAATTTTGCTACAAGCTACAGATTTCCCTGCAGTACTCTGGTCCCCCAGAAATGTCTCACCAGCAGCGCCAGGACTGTAACTGTACATCTCTTTGTAACATAGGACATTCTAGTTACCACTAGGAGGCTGCCATGGTGTAGTTGTTCAGACCATAATAATTAAGCTTAGAAAGATGAAACCTAGTTGACTTAATGATAGAAAAATAGGAATTTTTTCCAATTGTTAGAAGAATTAGTCTACATTTTACTTTCCCAATGCGCACAACAATTAATATAATATGTAATATTCTTTAAGGATCATATTCTGTCAGCCATAATACTTTGTGCGATATATATATATGTAACTGTAGACAAGACATTACTTATTCTAAACCTGATACCAAAATTAATACACATACTGTCCTGAGCATCAGTTGAAGATGAACAAATCTAGAGAGTTGGGGTTGTTCAGCCTGGAGAAGAGAAGGCTCTGGGGAGACCTTATGGCTGCCTTTCGGTACTTAAAGGGGGCTTGTAAGAAAAACAGGGATAAACTTTTTAGCAGGGCCTGTTGCGATAGGCCAAAGGGTAATGTTTTTAAACTAAAAGAGGGTAGGTTTAGACTTGATATAAGGAAGAAATTTTTCATAATGAGGGTGGTAAAACACTGGCACAGGTTGCCCAGAGAGGTGGTAGATGCCCCATCCCTGGAAACCATCAAGGTCAGGTTAGATGGGGCTCTGGGCAACCTGATCTAGTTCAAGATGTCCCTGCTCGCTGCAGGAGGGCTGGACTAGATGACCTTTAAAGGTCCCTTCCAAGCCAAACTATTCTATGATTCTATGAAATAGTCAAAACACTGAAGAATAAGTATTGGCAAGACTTATATTCCATTTACATTCTTGATTAGTAGCTACTTACTGCATGTTCAGTCATGAGAGATGAAGAGTACCGAACTGGAAAATTCATAGATAAATACAAAATAGACTGACCCACAATGTACCAATGTGATGTCTCAGGTAAGATGTTTCAGTGATCTGTCAACTATTTCATTTTGAAAGGAAAGACATTAATTCTCAAAAGTGTTATCCAAATGCATAGCTACATTTACTGAGATTCTAGGAAATGTATTGTTTATTTAAATGTGTTAAGCTAAACAGAATTATTTTGTGACAAATGAAATAAAATGCAGGGGAAATTCTTGTTTTCATACTAGCTTTTATATCTATCTCTAAAGTTTCATTGATATTCCTCTAGTCCTTTGATAGCCAATATGACACAAGTAAGGTAATAGGCAGATACGGAGCATGAGGCTGCTTGTGCATAGGTGTGTTCCATACTGCTGCCCAGCTATAACCTTCCCTTGTACTGGGGTACAGCAACCTTGCACTGCAGGATTAATGCCTTTTATCCGATAGATCTGTTTCATGTGATTTTTTCCATTTGATACCATTATTTTACATGATGCAGTTAGGCCAACTGCAGTCCAAAACACATCTCTTGTTTATGCCAACTGTAGATCTAATTAACCCTGCTGACACTGCATTCAACCACAGGATATGTTTACTGATGAGAATGGCTGAAGCTGTATTAATACTTTTTGGAGTACTGCAGAACGGTGAGTTCTTCCTTCTTCCTGTTCTGTGCTGCATTGTTGCCTACTTAGTCTGTCAATTACTGATAGGGAAAGTCTATCAACATGTATGTGAAGAAAAAAAAAATAACCCAAACCCCAGGCTTAAAGTCTCCAAATAATTAGGATTTTGATAGATCACTAGAACTCGCAACGTTCCCATCTCTTGCAGAGTGCAGAATGGCAGAGAGGTCGAAGAAGAAATAGCCAGCTATTGTCTTCTCTACCTTCTTGAAGTATTTATTGAGCCTGGACCAATGACATGCCTACAGTCAAATACTATTCAAGAGGTGTAGTCTAAAAAGATATAAAGAGCATAGTGTGAACTGCCAAAGGCCCATGCCAATCTGATCTACAATTTCGTCTCTAGTACTTTTATTTTCATAATTACAATACTTCAGCTTTATCATACACCTGTAGAGGGCAGGATCTAAAGCCTCCAGTATTTGAAACAGTTTGAAACTCCCTATAATGACTTGGCAAAAGTGAGATAAGCGTTCAGTTCTCATCATGAAGGTCTAAAGGGAAATAAATGCTTCCTCAGATTTTCAGCAGACTGATGTTATAAGGGGAACTATGCTCAGAAGTGATTCATTTATTGGGGTTTCATCTCCCAGAAACTGACTTGTTTGCTTTTTCCTTGAATCATAAAGATTCCATTGTGTTGCTACAGAAATTACCTAAAATCAAGATGCCTTTTTCCAAAGATGGTCAGAGACTTTAATAAATATTAAATCCCCTCCTCTTCTTGCGAGAGCCACCCAAGATCAGGAGTAAACCAGCTCTTTGTTGCCCTACTTTGTCTGAGGAAGCTCAGTTCTTCAATTTTCAACAACTTCTCCAACTAGACAAGATCCACATGCCTCCCTTCTCCTTCACAAGCCATTAGGATCTGATGGGATAAGACTTGTGCATCAGAGCCTAGACAGTTAATTGATGTCTCAATTCCTGGCTGTAAGTGGAGCCTGTTAAAGAACAGAGTTAATACCTTCAGTTTCAGCACAGAAAAGTCTGTTCGGTCAAGGATTTAACTTGAATTTTGCCTGTGGATTTCTTGAAAAGGGTCTCTCCACCTTTACTGAAAAACTTTGTCAAACTAGAGTAGGCAGTTGAGATAGACAAAGTCACATTTTTTTCAAAGAATCCTTTAACTGCAGGCTAGTTGCATATTTTCTTTCATCCACATACATTCTGTGTGTTGAGTTTGAAGGCAATGTTCCCTTATATTCCAAAGGATGATTCACCCTTGATGCTATTTCACACCCTCCATTTGGAACCAATCATGAAGACTTAATTAGATTTAATTATTTTCTAAACAGCAGAGGGGTCTTTTATACCAATCACTGCTATTTGCAGAGGACTTGAGTGATGAGTTGTTTCTGTGAAACCTCAAGACTTTCCTAAAACTGGTACTTGGAGCTGACTCTGTCTCCTTACCAAAGATTACTGTCAGAATCTAAAAAGCACCACCAGTTGTCCCTCTGCCCTTCCACTCAGCTTCATTGCTCCCCAAAGAGAAACAGTGGCATGTTTTGGAAGTTAGCAGGGAGTTCAAAGTGTGTATTCCCTGAAAGATGAATGTTGTTTGTTCTTTATAAACAAATCTTTGAAATCTTCTGTTTAGGCAATAAAGATACTGAGTGAGGAAAAAAAAAGTAAAACATAGCTCCATCCTCCAAAATAAAGGATCACTATCTTTGGTATTACAATTTTATGGGTAGAAATATGCATTAGTTGTCATTTTTTAGTCTGCTCAAAGCTTTTACACAATTGACACTGTCATCTGTCTGTAAATTATAGGCAGTCATTGATGAAGTATCTGAGAAACCAAGAAGAGGGTTAACTGCTTTGTAGCTATCTGCAGCTACATACCTGGGTCTATGTGAACATAAATACATACATAAAGGTATTCTTGCTCTTCAACTAGATACCTGGAAAAGAAGACCCTTAATGTAATACATCTGTGGATTCTGGTATAAATGCAAAGCAGATAACAGGAACCTATTTGGTTCCTTTAAAGTGGAAACACAGAGGGAGATTGATCTGGGAGAAAGATGTGAGTACACAAATATAGATAAATCACATTAAAAAAAATACAAGTTGTTACAAACAACTATGAATGAAATAGGCAAATTAGGTACCAAATTTTGTGTCAAGTGTTTTTGACTGACTTGGTGAAGAGAAGACTTTTTCCAAATGTCATTCTTTGCATTGATAGTACAATAGTAGAGACAGCTTACATCTCAGAAACCTCAGTCTGGATTGACTCAATTTACATCCTCCCTAATGTGATACTACAGTAACGTTTGGAAATAGATCCTTAAATAGAATTGGAAATAGGCTTTCTCTAAATATTCACCTTACTAATTAACTCTTCCCGATAGAATTATAAGATCCTGGACCTTTGGTGTGCAGAGCATCTACGGCTGTCATGGAAGATTTAAATATTTGTGTAAGTGCTTGGTACTTTTTTGGAAACTGAAGGTTCTGACTGGATATCATACAAAGCTGCAGAGAAACAGAGTTCAAAGGAACTGCAACATCCTAAATGTAAAATTCCACCTACCCTAATTTAGGAAAGATGATATCTTCACTTACAACGTAGTGGTTACTGTGGATGATCCCTCTGTAGCTGATTGTTTTTTTTTTAACTGCATTAAGTAATGTGCTGAAATTGGCACTGCAATTTGTAGGATGGTGGGCCATTTTTCTTACAACTAAATCAAGTCAATTCCATGAAGGTTCTCTGTATCCATCAACCCTGTAGTGAAGAGCATTTTGGCCACCCTGTTTTTCATCCTTTGTTTGCTTAAATTATTTCTATTGAGCATAAGGGACAGATATTTTTGCAAGTTCACTGTTAGGTTTCACAGATGTAGGTTTAAGGAGATTATTTATGCTTTAGGATTTAGTATCTACCAACATGCTGTTCATTTGCCTCATATCACTATGGACTAGTTCTTTCATTTGCAATTTATAAATCTTCATCTTCAGACATTCAGGTTTTCAGATAGCTTGAATGTTTGAAACATCCTGCAGTTATTAACATTGTGAATTTTATGTAAAACAAACTAATAGTGTTTATTCAACCAACATCATATATGTTTTATGTATGATAGGTCCAGGGTTGTTTTTTTTTTAAATTTAAATAGAATAGATAATGCCAACCTAGTGGCTTGTTGAGGAGTCACCTTGGGAGCTCTCCCTTTGTTCTATGCATGTTTGATGAGGAATGGTGTTTTCTTGTGCCCTCTACTGATACATTTGGTGATTCACCTTCCAAAAGGACAACAGCTGAAGCCCACAAGCAGATATCCAGTGCTTCTTCCTTCCAAAAACCTTGCATCTGGATTGAAGAAGTCAAACTTGTGCTCTGTGTGCCTAATGAGACTCCAAGCCTTGGCAAAGGTTGTAAACAAAGGTGTGACTGAGTCTTACATCAAAGCCTCATGATACCTAAGATGAGTGACTGTAAATGGGTTGCAGTCTTACACTCTGTGCAAACAAGCTATTCATATCCCTGCAGGGCCAGGTCCATACAATACACTTTGATATATAAGTACTTTATTCCCTGTAGTAGTCTAGATGTAAGCTGTCAGCTGATGAGATTCTGCCACTTCCTAAGCAATGTTCTTCAGTTGCACGGGTCTAGCAGCCAGTGCCTGTAGCTGCTTTCTCCTGCCCCCATTCATGGCTAGGCTTCATGTTGGTTCAGCTATTTCCTGTCAGATTGTACCAGAGACAGAACTGTCAGGCCCAGAGAGAACAGGGTCTCTTTGCAACTTGTCACGCAGTAAGTGGTAACCTTCTCATAAAGCAGGATGCTTAAAACATTAAAATGCAAGAACAGAAGGTGAAATCAAAATGTGAGTCTTGCTCAAAATGCCCAAGTTAGCTAAATCTTTATGCTGCTTTCAAAGTACATTGCCTATTCTTTTATAATTAAAGATTGAAATTATTTCATGTATGCTGGTATGCTGCAGCGATTAATATCAGAATGAGAAGGAATTTTAAGAATTCCTGTGAGAGAAAGCTCATAGTAGTTAATAACATTATGTTAGAAATTTGAAAATCACCCTGTTTCTTTCTCAGTGGTTTTCATCCTATTCTTGGCAAGCATTTTCCTATGCTGCATTTCTTGTGCTCTCAGAGCCATTCTGGATTGCTGGTAGGCTCAAAACTCAAGCAGTTTGTAGTTGAGTGACCAGATGCCTTGGTTTGATCATTCTAGGCTGGGATGTGGTGAGCTACTAAAATGCAGTCTGTCATTTTATGGAGAGGCTGCAGTCCCCTGCTATGGTCTTACCAAGAGCTCATGGTGTATTCATTTTTCTTTGGTCTATGAAAAACTGACAGAGGACAGAATTTCCTCTTTTCAGTGCTACTAAATCAGAAATGAGTGTTCTGTTATACTGTAATTTTGCAATGTAATACATCTTAAGCATGTTTTGGTACTGCCAGGAGCCACAAGATTATTAACATTTCATGCAACTTCCTTCCCCCTGTATTAAAATGTAATATTTTCTCTGTCTTGTCTGACATTCAAAGGCTAGAAAAATGTAGAGAAACCAGAAGGAAGACTATGGAAGAAGCAAATAGTTGTGTATCATTTCTGCATCTCTGCAAAGGTAATTTTCATGCATTAGAAAGCTGAAAGATGCTGCAAGATGAAGCTTGCAGCATATAAAGAATGATGAAACAGGCAAGGCCAGAGGCCGAACCTCTGGATCCATCTGCTGTCTTCACGCGTGTAGTGAGAAGCTTCAGTAGGTACTGCAGAGCAACTAGGGACAAAAAATAACTTCCCTTCTAGACCTGGCAAATTTCTCCATTACACAACACACATAGAGTGCTATACTCAGAAAACATAATTTGACCTTGAAAAAGTCAAAGTGTTTTTCACAAACCTCCAGAAATACTAACCCTTTGCATGGAAAGGTACTTGATTTTGTACATTTAAAAAAGGAATTCATTCTTCCATGCAATGTTTAAGTTTAATTTCTTATATATCTCAGTGGTGCTTACTAAAATGGCCGATACAGCTATCTCCAGTTTTCATGTAGTTGCAGCTGATCCTGACTAGATTTACTCTGTTTTGTTTCATAGTTCAACTAAAGCTTTGAATGAGATCTGTTCATGAGGCGTCTTGTACTACATACAGAAGTACCCCTAGGACATTGTATAAATTAATATTCCATCCATGAATATATAGCTAGTAGTTAATTTATCATTTGGCAGTGAGAAACAAGGGCTAGATTACTGATTAATCATAATCAAACCGAACAGAATGCTCACGCGTATGCTGAAGCGGAGTGTTAATATACGAGTGATGGCCTCTTGCAATCTGCAAACTATTTTAAACTGCTAGGTATAAAACCTAGCAGTTTAAGAAACAAATAAGAGCAGTGGTAAATAGTACCAGTATTTTTAGCGTAGCTAATTAAAATTTTATGACTGGCCTAGAGGATTTGAGTTTATGGTATTGTCAAGTTTGGCATGGGGAAATAAAAGAATTCTCAAGAGTTGACTTTTGCTATAACCTGTCATATCTTATTATGCTGTTTCCAACTCTTTCTGATTTAAAACAAAACAAACTTACAATGTGTTCCTCACTAGAAAGAAGAGGAAATAGAGCCCAGTAACTGCAGCCAACAAGTACGATAATACCATGATTGCTGTCAGTTACTGTTTGGAGCAATTGCATCCAGTGATCGTCCTAAGAATAATTAGGTCTTGCCACCTGGGAAGAAGCTTCAGGAAAATACCATAAGGAAATATTAATTAATTACAATAATCACCTGATATGTAGTTATCAAATATAAGAATATGTCCTCCTAAGCACACATAGACAAAAAATGAAAAAATAATTCTAATTCTAATTCTAATTCTAAACTCTTCTATTTGTGTGTATGCAAGGAAAAGAGATGTTTCTGAGCTTCTTCACCTGGGCTGCAAACAACTCTGCCACAGGTATATCTCCAGTTCTATTTGTGAAAACATGGCTGCTCTGCATTAAAACTCTTTTTAGGTTTTAGGCTTTATTTTAAAACAACCATAATTTAAAAAGAAAAATATTGGACTTTTCAGTCTTCCTAATGTATTCCTGTGGAGTGTCACCGGGCCATATATAGCCTGATGGGAAATATGTCATCCTTAATTGATGTCTGTGGCACAGATGTACAGTTGTGTTAAGGACAACGCTGATTAGAGTTGGCTGTTAGCTTCACGATGAGGCATGAGCAGGGCCAGCAGTTAATTCTAAAAACCTCTCTCTGTCAGACACCATGGATCTACTAGAGATCATAGCAGAAAAAATTGACAGCTTTCAACCCAGTCCTGTAATACAGTTTCACTACCACTATCTTTAGTCAAGACTGTTCTTGGAGTCTTCTACCTGTGGGAGAAATGCTATCAAGAATAGTGATAAGAAACAGTATATGAAATGATTTAGGAGTTCAATGACTTAGGAGTACTAAACTGAAACTCTATCCAGGGGAGCAGTGCTTGGAAAAGGAAGAGGCTCTGGGTCTGCCCCATGTAGTCCCAGAAGGGATAAAATGCCATAGTGGGTGTTCATGTACAAAGCACTGTGCAAGTTGGACTTTTCTCTTCTCATTGTTCCACCGGTTAGGATTTACTGTGTCGATCAATAGATTCACACCAGCCAATGCTACAGCAATTAGTACTGTTGTTATAGAAACACCTTTACATTTAAATGAAGAGAGTCCTTTAATTCCTTTCAGAGAGACAAGAGGAGGGCAGTGGAATCTCTTACATGATTTTGCACCTCCCTTTATCCTAAATAAACAGCTCGTACATTTGGAATGGGAACATTTTGATTAGCCTTAAAGTTTGAAAGTGGACAAGAGCTACCATCTTTGGCTTCCCATTGTTCTGACTAGCTTTCATTTACTGTATTTCTGTTTAGAAGTCACTGCTAATTACAGATTTCCTCAACGTACACTGCACTTTGATCTTATAGTAAGGTAGGAGTTAGGTGCCTACAGTCTGTGCTCCTGTTTTAGAAGATACTTTTTTCATTTGATTTGCACACTGATACCTGGTATTGCTGCTTTTTAATGGTGTATTTATTTTTTTGTGTTCTGTAATTTTCTTGTTAGTCATCATTGCGGCCTCATTCCACAAAAAACACTCATTCCTTAATTGACCTGTTGCAAATATGTTTTAAAGATACATAGCTATCTGTTTTGCATGTTCCTGATATGCTGCTTCATACGTATGCTCCAGTTTTGTCTCTCTTTAATCAGTTACTCTAAGCCTGCTTCCTTGACTTCACCCAGACCTCAGTGTTCCGTACAGATGTGAAAAATAGCAGTCGTGCTATAAAGTGTCTTTCCTGGGTTATACAGCTAATTCCTCTGCATCATGTCAGGATTTCAGTGGTAAAGAATTTTGAGGAAAAGGCTTAAACTCACTTGAGCTTAAATGAAAGGTGAAAAAGTACATTAGAAGAATCTCAGTTTGACCAGGCTTGTCCTGAACAAACAAGATACGCTGCCTAGAGGCCACAGTTTTGCAGGAGTGTGGTTGTAGTCTATCAGGCTGGCTGAGAACTGGAAAGAGCATTCTCATTTGTCATGCAGTATAATCAAATCTGATGCAGATTTGCAGACCTGCAAAACAGTGATAAGACATCAACACTTATTTTTATGCTGCATAGAGTGTAAACAGGAGTAGTTTGGGATATAATGTAGTGGATTTTTGCCAGTGTTTCATTTATTGTCTGTAACTAGTGACATGCAGTGATTTTCTATGCAGAGCAGCAGCTGTTTTATTTTCTTCCAACTACTTGCCAAAATTGTGTTTCTGGATGCAAAGAAAATCTCTCTCATGGATGGCAACTAACAATTCAAGAACAGAAAACACTAGGTTTGATAGTTTAGGCCCTAGTTGGGTAGCTAATCCTCAGCCCCTTGAGCAATTTTAGAGCCTTCGGTTTTACTGTTTGTATAGGAAAGGTGATGCTATTCATACAATTAAGGTTTTGCAGGATTGGACTTTTTCATTACCAAAGCACTAACATTTATTTTTAATAAGGTGCTCTAGTCCTTTTGTGCAGACCTATGAAATGTTTGTTCCCCAGGCTGCTGCTTCACAGTTACAATGATGGTTTTGGTCTGCAGTTGGAGCAGAATAGGAAAATGAAAATAAATACGAATAGATAGCTCTTGGCATTATGGTTTGAAGTTGAACTGATGAAATTGAATTATCTTTGCCTAGCTGCTTAAAATCTGCAGTGACTACAGTAATATGGATTAGAGGCAAGTAGGAACATTTTGGGAGGGTTTTTGGGAGACATCTCATCATAATCCTAACAGGCTACAAAACAACTGATCATGTATTCAGAACTACTTAGAACTGATAGAAGAGAATTACATGTATTTGAGATTTTACATTTTAATATCTGTTCTTCCACATAATGTACAGAGGCATCATTTACTTACTGACACTTGCATGATATATAGGAAAGTTTATTTCTTTCTTCAGTTTATTTCTAAGGTTACTTCACATCCATCCCTTTCTCTGGAATAAAACTTCAAATCCATAGCCCCAGCATCATTTATGAAATAATTGATTTCTAGAAAATAATAAGCAGACTAATTGATTTATCTTAAAATTTAATTTAAGTTCAATTATATGTTGACTTTAAGTATCCTTTTATGTATAATTTTCTGTGTGTATGTTTTTCAGCACCTCTAACTGTTATTAAATGGATGATAAAGCAATAGACTGTACACATTACCCTGGGAAAAAACAATCATGAGGTCTCAGGTACAGACAAGGCTCTCTGTACCAGACTGCTGTGCTAACTACAGGGAAGTGGAGTCCATGATTTTGTCAGAAAAATACTAAGGCATTTGGAAAGTGAGAATAAAGCAGGTTGTAAATTGTACTAAGTGTCACTAGCTAGCTAAATGTGATCCCTAAAGTGTTTGAAGTATATTTAATGTTCCAACTGTGTCACTTTGAAATTAAGTTTTGTGATTATAACATTAGAAATGTTCAAGAGATTATGGCAATACATACCGCCTCAAAAGTTTTTCTGCTGTTGGTATTTTTAAGAATCTTCCTAGTTAAGAGAATATAGTAATTAAGTTATTATAAAAGCAGGACATTTTTGACAGTCTCCAGACATTGTCTAAGTGATTTGTGTATTGGGAAATAGCAGTTTAAGGAGGAAGTGCAATTTTCTACTAGATATGTTCTCCGGTAGTGTAACAAATATCCAAGTGTAGTAATCAGAGAAATTAAGAGATTGATCAGGATTTGTGTACAGTTAAAATTGACATTAATTTACTACCTACAGTGGATGTAAGTGAAGTCATAAATTGCTTTTCCTAACAATAGGTAAAATACAGGTTATCATTACCAGCATGTAATCTAGTAGACACAGTCTGTGTCAGAATATTGTAAGATCATTTTTGCTTCCTTTTTTTCTATGTGCGCGTTGCTTGGCAATGTGTTTTTTTTGTGACTGAGTCCCTGCTGAAAAGTATCTCAAAAAACCTCCAGTGAAACGAAAAAGAAACTACAACTGGGAACCTAATGAATGAGCGATATACTCATTCACTGTAAATTCAAATTAAGTCCAGTAATTTCACTAATAACTTGGAGAAAATTAGTGCTCATCACCCAGGAGTAAATATGCCAATGGTGTAGTAAGGATAAACTCTTTCTAGGATTTGTGTCATATATCTGTAGCTTTTTTTGTAGGGGTCTTATTTAACTTTTCACATTTTAATGTTTTATTTGCTAAAGTCCTAAGTGCTTATATATGGTACAGTCTATTGATTTTGTTCTCCATGCTGCAGCTAACAAAAGGGATGAAAGCATATGATGATGATAAGACTAAGGGTTCTTCATCTTCACAGCACTGTACAGATATTGGCTAATTAATCACCCCAGCACTGTTGCAAAATGGGTAACTATTATCCTCATTTTCACTTATCTGAAATGTTTTATTCTTTTTTGGATAAAAAGAGAATACTAGGATTTTGCACAACAAAAATTTTGATGTTCTGTTTTATTTAGCATCTGGGACCTCAGAGTGCAGTACTTCAATGAAATCATTATATATTAGCATATAAATTAACCCAGTCTGGTATTCTGAATTTCTCAAAACACTTTCTTCAGAAATGAAAGAAATAAGCTGATGTTAAATTGCTGGCACAAGCAGGAAGAAGTCTGTTCATGTCCCAGATACAAGTAACTGAATGAAGTCTGTCTGGTTTTACATACAGGAACTGAACAAGACCTGAGCTCACTCTTTAAGAAAAAAATCTTCTGAATTTAAGCTGACATAAAACATCTCGTATGTCAAGTAAAAATTAATAAATCAGCACTGTCAAATGTATATTTTTACATCAACCTGTTGAAAAATTAATTCAGATTTTATTTTATATATACACGAACAAGTAATTTGCTATCATGTGATTTTAGCGGTTCATACAGAATTATAAGAAGGGAGGTTTTAGCCACTGCCAAAAATACAGAGGAAGGAAGAATAAGGTATGTGCAATTTATAATCTAGCTTTGGACTACAGAGGAAGTAGTCCATCATTTAAAAGTCTGTAAATGGACAGAGGGCTAAATGCTGTCTTCACATTGCATTATGTGCATCTCCTCCCACCCAAATGCAAGTGGAGCAGAGCCTGTTTATTTTGTAAGAAAGAGTACATATCTCTGCTTATTGGAGACATTATTAAATACTTTCCTTGAAGATAACATGATAGTACTTAAGACATTTAGCTCCCTATGTGATCACCATAATTTATGTAGTACCAAGCATAATTCCATCAGGAGAAATTTTATTTAGTTCTCTCGATAATTCTTTTGAGTAAAGTCCACATACTGCCCTAAGACAGGCAGGATCTCATGAAAACACTTAAATACTTCAAGGTTAATAGAAATAGGAAAATAGATATGTTTTGGGTTTTTTTTTGTGGGGTATGAGAATGCTCCAGGGACCAACTCAGGACTCCTGTAATTCATGAGGTCTTAAAAGTATACTTTTTTTTTCTGAACCATCTCTCAACTCCAGTGGAGTAACTGATCAGAAATAAAATGTCTGCTCTTCCTATAGAATAACTAAGTAACAAGTTATCTGTCCCTGAAGTCCTCTGCTTCCCAAATTACTCATGATAATAACCCCATAATTTATTATTCGTAATCAACTTGAGTTATATATTTGTTGTACAAGTTCTTGGTTACTCAGGACTGCTGTAGAAAGCTCTGAAGAAAGATTTTTTTTTTTTTAAAGAAAAAATCCCACATACTTATTATCCTTACTATCCACTAGGCACCATTCTTTTGAGTCTTTTTGGAGAATATGTCCTTTGTGCAATATCTTGACATAGTAGCCTCTATTTGCCTGGGCATTAGTCCTCTATTTTGGTGGCTCCTTTACAACTTCATGCCTCAACACGAGGATGAACTCAGTTCTTTTCTGCCAATACAGTGGAGTACAGCACAGGCCCTTCCTTATTCCAAAAAGGAAGTTATTCCCTCCTTGATATTTAAAATACCTACTTGCTAAAGCTTTATTTGACTGAAATCTTTGGGGTTGTTCATCTGGTCATATTTGCTAGAAAACTAGGCAGTATTTCTGTGAATGCTTGCGTTGGAATGCTACTTATTTATTCAGAGTGCGTACATGTTTCTGTGGGTTTAGACTTTGAAAATTGCTGCAGTATGGTGCAGTGGTACATCAGCTCACTGCCACCTTTTGGCACTGATCCCAAGGGTTGAATCTTATCGCAGCCAAGTTTTGCAGTACTTTAAGCCCTACTGTGTAAAAGACTTGAGAAAATTAACTGATCCCTAACTGTAGATCTCAAGGACATTATAATAAAATACTGTAGTAATATAATAATGAACAGTGAAGTATAAATAGCAGATTGTGTAATCCTATTGTACAAGAAATGCATCTCAATAAGCAGAGAGAATGTGTTTAGAATGCTATGGAACCAAGTTATTACAGCAAGATCAATTAGATGTGATTGACCTCAGAGGCCTATTTAGATTACTTCAGTAGGAAGCATTAATATCTTGGGTACAGCTTCTAGGAAATGTGCCATATTAGCTGTAACTTTCTTTCACAGACTTTTAATAACCGAACAGATAATTTAGAGTGTGTTATAAAAGATTACATATCTTAAAGCAAAATAATTAAATAGAATATTAACTTTAAATGAATTTGTTTTAGAAACAGCACTAGAAATTTTCAAGTCTAAAAAAACATTTCCTCTAAAATTTTTAGAAGACTTTAATTTCTCATTTCCATTGTTTAAAAACTCTTATTTGCATGACTGCAGCAGCAGTCGTAGAAGAACATGAGGGAGACCAATACTACAAAATCTGCAGATAGAAAAACCAGACACACTGAAATACAGAGAACTTTCCTTTTGTTACTTCCTGTGGCAATAATTTCAGCGATTTTCATTATAGAAAGTTCAGAATTAACTTATAAAGATGCCTCTAAAACAGAAGTCTTTATTCCCTGTACTCTTGTTACTTCCTTCCTCAGTCACTGTAGACAACAACACTTTTTTTACCCATCATTCAGGCCTGCAAATAGCATATCCCTTTTCATGTGCCACCTTAAACGTAGCATATTCTTTCTGTATCACACCCATGTAAGTAAACGTCTTTTACAAATTCTAATTAAGTCATGTCTGATCTCTGTAATGTTTTCTCTGACCTCAGTGAATGCAATTTCTCTTTTCTTATATGCACTCAGGCTACCACTACAAAGATAATTTTTTCACACCTCTGGTATGACCACGTCGCCTATTCTCTTGTCAGCACTGCATTCTTTTCCATTACAATAATAATAATGATTTTAAAAAAACCTGGTTGTTCAGGTGAAAGCCTTTGAAGTTCTTCCTCTCCTCTCTTATTTACTATTCAGCAGCCAACTAGATATATGAGACTTCATCACCCATCGGTTGAATTTTTTAGTACGCATGTTAGGCCTATTCCCATGCTGGCTCTTGCATCTAGGAGAAGGTGTTATGAAACACTTGAAAAGATTTATCTATATCCTGCAATTTAATTACGAAAATTTTATTTTGCTGTACTAACTACTCACCCAAAAAAAGAAAAGGCAGAGAGGCAACTGAAGTGCTAATACTGGTCCTTACTGTGATTGACCTAGTATAAAAGTTTTTATGTTCTCCTTTGCAGGAGTCTGTTGGCTTTTGCTTTGCAGCTGAACCACGGACTTTTTAGGACATGGAAAATCTTACTGTTCTGTGTTTGTCCACTGCAGCTATTATGTCTAGTACTTCATAATATGAATAGTAAACCATAGTAGCCTCAGCTAATTTCCTCTGACTCATCAAACTGCCAGCACAGGGAGGAGGAATGTGTAGATTTCCCATCCTTCTTGGGAGAGAGAAAGTAGTATGATACAGCTCTCTACCAAATCTACTTCAGGTCATTCTTCTCAATTTTTATTATACTAATAATTTCTTTTGTCCAATATGATAACATGTAATTTAAACTTAACTTGTATCTTTTTCTAATAAGAATTGGTAAAAATGTTTATAGAGTATAGGAAATTATCCCACTTTCTCTAGGATGTGTCACAAATTAATTCTTTTTAGATAATACCATAGATAAGCTACTGCAAATTTTCAGCTTCTGAATGCATGTCATGTCCATTGCCTTAACCTATTTAAAATTACTTTGGAGGAATGACTGTATGATCTCTAGGGAGATGAATGAGGCCTTCAGTCCTCAGAAGTTAGTCAAGGCTTTTATTAGAAACATGGAAATGAAATAAGTTGAGCATAGAGAGTGCCTGTGTTTCCTGGTGAGAGATAGCTTGCTTATTCTAAATTTTAACACTTCTGGAGGACAGGTGAGATAATATGAAACTATGTAAAACTCCCAAGTGGTTTTACTAAAATTTTGCCTTCTTTCTAATTTCCTCCCCCCATTAAGATTTCAAATTTCCCCCCATGTATTACTCCAAAATTATTTATTACTTTTCCAAGGTCATGATATCTACCTTGATTATAAACCTAGATGATTCCCTGCCGTTGTTCAGAAAAGTGAGATTTCTGCTTCTGTATGATTTCAATATAAGTATTCACGTGTCACACAGCTATGTCAAAAGTGAGCAATTTAACACCAAATTAAAAGAATTTTATATTGTCTGTACTTGAACAGATGGTACCCTTACTCATTTTGTGAGAATAAATTACTACTCAGCTTAAAATAATTTATTCACTCCTTTGAACTGTAGCCAATAGCTTACTATCTAGGTACATGAGTTTTCACATCCATCAGCTCAACCAGTGATCTGAAAGCAAAATGCTCTTGGAACATTATGTTCCTGTTGTGACACTCCTGGGAAGATTTTGGGCCTCTGAACCAATGGATGAATATGTATTTCTCTCATTTGTGAAATAATACTATGGAGGATCATCTTACTATAAAATCTCCAAGCATGATTCAATACACATTACCAAAATAAATGAAAATGAAGCTATTGCACTGTTTTTCCACAAGCACAGAAATTGCTTAAGGACACTTCCTGTATATGTTGTCATTTCAAATAATGTATTGCTAGTTTATAGTTTTCTGTAATTTTAAAGTTCTTGTAAAGCTGAGGAGACATTTGAAGGAAATTACTGTGTACTTTGTTTTTCCTGTTCTTGGGTACATTTTGTTCTCAGCTGTTTGGACAAATTTCAGCTGAGGTGTGAAAACACAGTTGAAGAATGAGAAAACGCTGTTGAAAAATAACTGTAGAGTAATACTAAAACCTTTAAAATCTTACAGGTACAGGATTTGATAAGCATACATTAATAGAGGTGCCCTGAGGCAAATACATAGACAACAGACCCATGAAAAATCAAAGGCTACTAATTCTACAAACCTGTGAAAAAAGAAGCATGTTGATATCCTCTTGCACCCTATCACTTGTCTACACCAGTTTATCCTAATGCACACATTTTCTTCTATAGTGAATCTCCTGTCTCCTCTTCCCTTTGATTCCTTAGATCCTTCCGTACATTGGGGTATGCTTATCAAGTTCAAGGGAGGTGCGTCCAGGTGGGTCACTCCCTGCACTGTGAGGTTATCACTATTAGCATGCAGATGGATCGTTAGTCTGAGCTGGTTGTTTCTGACTATTCAGACTCTGTTGCAACAGATTTGGTCTGACTTTTTTGTAAATGTTGGATGGTTGTGATGGACTCATGTTGTTTTGGCTGTTGTGGATTAAGTGAGAGAACAAGCAACCAGCTTTTTTTTTGTGTGACCACCTATGAACGCTTACCTTCCTTAAAAATGGTCAAACGCCAATTTTTTTGGATATGCATGTATTACATGAGGTCCAAAAGCCCATTGAGCTACATTATGGTAGGAATTGTCAAAACATAATTAGAATAGCTGTTCTTACTATTGAAATATTTTTATTTACGTATTCTTCAAATTTCATGTAGGTTTCTCACCTTGTAATAGGCAAGAACTACTAGGCAGATTGTATGTAATCCAAGATTTTCACTGAAGAAAAAACACTAATTTGATGGAATCCTTCAAATTCAGGAGAAAGAAATGTTTCAAAACCACATTTGTTTTTTACCGTTAGGCAGTTTTTCTGTCCATGTTGCTTTTTATTTCCATTCTTTCAAACAAACTCAAGAAAGATTGCAGCAGAGTATGTTAATTATTAGTAACAGTCTGTAAAGATGTTTTTGTGGCCATTTTCTATGGACGGGTGGGTATCAATGTCTTTTAACACGTTTTGGACTTATTTTTCAGCTAAATATGTTCTGTTGAATTTAATTAGGAAGCTGTGGTTACATAAAATCTGCTTTAAAAAAATAAAATAAAGCAGGGTCAAACTAGGCACTAGAAACTAAAATTCCTCAACCGCTTCTGAAATGTGAGACCTCAATGACTCAGTTTTTCCAGACACAAATTTTCCTCCTTAACATACTCCGATGATTGACAGACTAGCGTAACTCAACATAACGATCAATCTGAGTTGTTTTTCTCACAGAGGAGACACTTCTCAAAGAGAGTCCAGAATAACTGGTATGACCAGAACTTGCTTGGATCGGAGAAGGCAGCTATTGGGATGCCTTTAGTTTCCACTCCTGCAGATTTACCTAAAGCTTTCTGAAGCATCACATCAAGTGGAAGCTCTTCCTGAGTATGGATTGCAGAATTTGGCAGTTATAAAACAGTTTTCATTATTATAGCTAGAGATAGGAATTTCTACAGCAATGGGCCATTTCAGGCCTATGCACTTGAAAGGTGAACAATCTTCCCAACTCTTGTCAGTCTGGTAAAGTTTTCTGTCCTAGGAAGCTTTAGATAACAGTTATTAAATGTTTCCTCTTCATGCAAACACAGAGCAGCAGGCACTAAGGCTGCTTGATGCAGCTAGAACAATAGCCACACTTGTGATCCTAATACTCTGAACTGAATATGCCTGTGGAGGAAACCTTCATATTTTGCTTAGTGGAAAGAGGACAATTCCTTAAACTGGGGTAGATCAGAAGGTAACCTGCTGAGAATGAAAATACGCAACAGTAAGCAGTAGATGGGGAGTTCTGTTATGATTGTGCTAATCAAATAGTCATAACAATAACGTAAGTAAGAGATGCTGGAAAAGCTTACAATACAAAATAGTAATACTGCTGTCCCTAAACTGTCCGTGTTAAAAATACTTTACCAGATTCCTAATTTATTTGAGGTCAATCCAAGTTGTGCTCATCCTGCTTTTCTAACTTTTCTGCTTATATAAACTGTAACTTCCTGCCAGTTAATCTGCAAACATAAGATATAGTAACTTATAACTGGCCCGTAACTGAATCAACGTGTAGTTTATACATATCTGTACAGACTACGAGTCTGTGCAGAGTGCCCTAAGTGTACAGTAGTATGGTCTGATGACAAAGTATAAACACAGATGCTATTGGAAGATCCCTAGTGCCTGATTCAGAGATAAGAGCACAGTGCATTCTAGCTGGTCTCTGAGAGTCACTATGATTTGTGTACTGTGGCATTTTAGTACAGTTTTCTATCACTTTAACTATGCCTGCAGGACTTGTGCAACAGTGCTGTATAACAGAACAGTTACTGATACTGTATGTTTGTAGTTAGAACTTTAATAGCTTGGGCCCACCAGCCCAAAACACAGCACTGACATCCAGAAGTGAGATTAGAAATATGGCATGGATGTTTATTTTTCATCTTGGAAATGCAGTGTGTCATGGCTTTACTCTGCTGAACAGCTAACAGGCACATTTTCTAAAGATACTACAGTACATAAATGATAATTTAGTACAATTTATAATGATCTTAACTTTGGGGATTGAATTTGTGAGTTTGGCTAGCATAAGCCTAAGGATGAGAACAGAAGAATACTTTGGCATAGTCTTAGATCACTTGACACGTGAAAATTAATCTTCTAGGCCTCCTATCACTAGTTTCAACAGCGCATTATTTAATGGTGACATTCTTATCTCAGCTGCATGGGTGGGTTTTCTCATTAGTATCTGTCACTACTCTTTGTCTAGCTGCTGATCCTTTTTAAGCATTTTCTTTCTGCTTTGCCAGTCTCCATTCCCTTTCTCATTTTCCTTTCTCTCTCATTTATAAAATGCCACATTTTGAGGACATCCCCTACCACATATCTGCACATAACTGCAAGCCCTCTAAAAGAAGTCTTTGAAATTTAGCAGCTTTCTTACAAGTCTTCAGATATTCCAAGGGCGGCATTCATTCTTTGTCACTAATTTCTTTAAAATACACAAGTTAATGTAATAGAAATACATATATTATACATACATATAAATACGATAATGAAATACATCAATGTCACTTTTCAGATATTGTAGGATTCTTAGAGGCCTGCAATTCAGAAGCTGTCATGTTTTCTGAAGCAGATTTCCTTTCACCAGACAAACCAGTAGTAGATTAAAGAGTAGTGTACTGACTATTTCTTGAGACATAGGAGAAAAATATTGAACTTGCTTCAAAGTACCTGCTTGTTTTTTATTTATTAGTTGTGCCAACTTCAAAATTTCAGTGGTGGTGTTTTGGGTTTGTTTGAGAGAGAGAGAGAAGTGAATGTTTCACCTTAGCAGGTTTATTATTAACTTCAGTGAAAGTTAAAAGTTAACAGATGTGGAAAACCATATTGTACATAGATATAACTATTCTGGATGATTCAGGTCCTATTTAGGTAGAGATGCAAAGAGATATCTGAGAACATTGTATTCTATCATTTTCTGCCTGCCTGCAATGCATTTCCTAAAGCACATGCCCTGTTGCTTTGATCTAAAACATAACGACCATGTAATGGAGGTAAATAGACATATTCTTTTGTTAATAGGTTGGTGGAGAATGGGAGGGGTATTCTGCTTAATAAAAGCTGCTTTATGAAATATGCTGAGATTAAAATTTGCCTATACTAATTGGCTTGATTTGTGAACTCATGTTTTTCCCTAGTTAAGAAAAGTAATGGTTTCCCAGCTGCAGTGGCTGCCTGGGGATACCAAACTGATGTGAATTACACTATCTTTGCAGTGAAATGTTGTAATAGTGACAACAGTTTGTTTGCATGGTATAATAATGCAGCCTAAAACCAAAGCTAAAGCAGCAGGAATGCTTTGATCTGCAGCTATGAGATTCTTCCTGTACTCAGTGTAAGATGAGAATTCAAATTTAATTGTGCAGAAAACTTTTTCTGAAGTAACAGTTTGAATAAGTATCACAGAATCATTAGGGTTGGAAAAGACCTTTAAGATCATCAAGTCCAACCATCAACCCAACACCATCATGCCCACTAAACCATGTTCTGAAGTGCCATGTCCACACGTTTTTTGAACACTTCCAGTGATGGTGACTCCACCACCTCCCTGGGCAACCTGTTCCAAAACTTGTATCTTAATCTGTGAGATGATCCTACATGGGTACTCTGGAACTGAAGTAATTTTTAACTCTAGGATAATCTGTAGTACAAACACAGTTCTGGCTTCACACTGCTCAACTTTCCTTCTGCCTCTAAAAATGTTCAATTTGTGGTACTTCTGCCTTGGTTTCTCCACTACCGTTTTCCAGTTAGCAGTAGTATAAAAATGGTCCTATTGAAGACATAGTAAAAACTTTATCAAGATGCAGCTTCCTGTTCTATTTCACATATGTTTGTATAAAATTGCTTGACCTTTTTTTGAAAACTGAAGCTCTACCTCTGTATATCTGAAGGGTATTATTGGATAGGAGCCAAGACTTGCACAAGAGTTTAAAGGAAGTCTAGGGTGGAGCTGGAAACTGAGCTCCTTTCAACTTGGTGTCTAAGATAGAGCCCTTAATCACCAAAATATTCTTACTCTTTGAAACTCCAGAAGATGTACAGACTCTCATAGTCAGTGGTTGTGCAATGCAAATGAACTAGATCCCCTCTTCTTGAACTCTTATGGATAGTATGCTCTCATTTTCCCGTTTGCCATTTCCTATTACTGTCAATTCATCTCCCAGAATCAACAGTAATTTAAATTTGAATTTGCAACCTCCTAGTAAAAGTCTCACTGTCTTATCTATTGTCCCGCTACTGAACAAGTGGCTTTGAATGGAAATTTGAATGGAAAGGCTTTGAATGGAAAGGGTTGTTGCTCATAGCAATCAAATAGCTGCTTCTGAGGACTTTATTCCAACCTCAGTTCTTGATTTGTACACTTCTGTTGGCACAGCGTCTGTTGAAATGTAACAACACTGGATTCTTTTTGGTGTGTTCTTATTCGGGAGGGTTTATGTTACTCTTTTTAAATATTTCAGTTTTGAGTATGTAATATAATTTAGTAAGTTATAGTCTATTTTTTTAATATATCTTATATTTAAAGTCGGATATTAATGTGATGTGTATAGAAGTATTTTCCCTGGTTGGTTTTTCTGGGAAAGGTCATTTTAGAATGTAATTACCAGTAATGTCTACTATTAATGCAAGCAGTGAACTAATCTGTACTTCACACAGCAGAATCCTTTATTAGGCACAACACAGGCGTGCAAAGAGAGAAGAGGAGCAGTGGGTCTCCAGGCAGTGGAAAAAGGGTACAGATGGCAAAGACTAAAGGAAGGTTTTCAAAGGTAGAAATGGCAGCTGACACATCTGACTTCATTTATGCATTTAAAGTGTGTCTCATCTTCTCTAAATCTCAGATGTGCCAGCTGTTTATATTACATTTAACAAAACCCCTAAACTAAAATTGCAGATTTTTTTCAATGACATGGGGATCATCCCAAAGAACAGTTTTAACGAAGATCCTGTGGTGAAACTATGCTGATTTGTGACTTTCACAGTTTTACCCTAATTTAAAAAGTTGTCCAAACCTGTGACTGTCCATATTTCTTCCCTGTAGAGTTCTTTTGGAAGTCAAGAATAAATCAAACGTAGCAGCAATATCTCTTTCCTCTAGCCACTGTTCCTTCCCCCATTTGGTTCAGGTGCAACAGAACAGGAGACACTGCAGCTTAGCTGTCCCTGGATCCCACTGCTCAGGGGAACGCTGAGCTTGGTGTTTAAGCTAGCTTTCCAGCTGCCTTGAACCAGGCTACCAGCTGGCTCAGGTTTCAAAGCCATTTTCAGTCCCTGCTGGTTCCTTTGCAGAATAATTTATTGCATATCCTAAAAGTGCTCTGAATTCTTGTAAGTTGTCTCTGGATATAGAGAAGAGTCTGTTGCAACCTCATATTCTGATATTATTTCCATTATTTTATTTCAGAATACTATATATTAAAATACTCTAAATAATACATTATATATTTATTTTATTTAATCCATTCTTGTTTTTTAACAAATAAGTAAATGTCTATTTCAGATCTTGCAAATACTCGCCTAGACAACATTTGATAAAAATCAAACTAAATTTTTCGCCAATACATCATGTTTTAAGAAAACTGCATAATGAAACAAGAGATTCTCTTAGTTTTTAAATTGTAGTTTTTAAATTTAGTTTTTGCTCTGGAATTAAGAGTCATAATACAGTTTTTGTGGGTAGCTGAAGGCATCTGAAGTCTCTGATGTTACTGCGCAGCAGGAATGGACTTTATTACATTCTCATCAATAGGATTCAATTACACCTACTAGCTTAATACAGGAGTACTTTTGATAAGAGAAGTCCATTGTGGGGGAAGAGCAGCAAAGGCTAGCCTCTAGGAGGCTTTGAATATAGCCCCAACTCCCTGTCTTGATAAATGGTCTTTCAGAAACTTACCTGAAGATGAAATCTTTCTATGCTACCAGTACGTTTCCACTGGAACAGTAATGATGGAAGTGGAACATTTCAAATCCCACGACCAATCAGTGTTTTAACTACATTCCAATCAATGTATAACAGCCAAATAGTTTTGTGCTACTTCATCATCTCTGCTCTGGCTTTATTGCGGTGTTTACCCATTGATCTTGAATTGCAGCAATTCTGTTTCTGACTAAAACAAGCCATGAAGTTTGCTCACAGATAACTATGAGTGCTACATATTCTGTTGGTAATGATGACTGAAGAGAAATGCAGGTAATACGATGCCTCTCTTCACAAGGGAAAGACTTCTATGAATGTGTCCTGAGGTGAATCCTAAATCCCAGTGCCCAACATGAGATGGTATGGTACTCTCTGCTATTAAGGCAGCTAATTAGCAGTGACTCTTAACTGCTTGTGGGAGCACACTAAAAATAAAATGCCTTTCTTGTCGTCCATTCCGTGACAAAAAGCTATGGCCAACAATCGTAGCTCTTCCTACAAACAGTTAATGCATGTACTGCTGTACTTCAGAGATGCAATTCAGCAAGACATAAAACAGACCTTTGTTTTTGCTGTTCATTTAAAGAAGAAAACAAAGAAACATGCATTGTTTCTGAGGCTTTGACACACTGAAAGTGAAAGCGTAAGGAGACTACAACTAGGCCTTCTTTTAGTAAAGAAAAAGATTGTTAGAGACGGAGGAGAGAATTAAGTCAGAGTTCTCCCATTTAAAAATGTTGTTAGTCTCAGACAGAATTCCCAATCCCTTTCCTTTTTCCTTCTGCTGATGTTGCAATACAAAATACTCTCCAGCATATGCACAGGAACTACTCTAAAGAGAACAAAAAATATCAACCTGAAATAGCCAACCCAATCAAAATTCTATAGAATAAAGAAACACTGGCTGCATAATTTGTTTTAATGGACATATTAAACTTTCACCATCTGCTCTGCCCCTAATTATAAATGCCAAAAGAACATATTTCACAGTTAAATCAGTAAGAAGATATTATTCATGCACTTATATGTTACTTCTACAGTGTTCTCATACTGCCTACGCAATTCAGAGCAAGCTGCTCACATCTGAAATTGAACTTCTCTGTAAAAAGCATTTTTCAATAACTTTCAGTGGGAGAGTATTTAATGTAAAATGTATTTTTAAAGAACAATAAGTGGAAGAATGAAAGACTTTTGTTTTGGTAATAGCATCTTGGAGGCATATGTTTGTATTCTATATTAATCCCAAATACAAATGTATATTTTACATACATTTTTCTAATTTTTCATATGGCTGTCATAGTTAAAACTGAGCACAATTACTCAGGTACTCGATGTTTTACAAAAATTTTTTAAGAATTTTTTTTTTTTTTTTTGGTCACAGGGCAAACAAACTTGTATAATTTCA
Source organism: Phaethon aethereus (assembly GCF_964289735.1). NCBI lineage: Eukaryota > Metazoa > Chordata > Aves > Phaethontiformes > Phaethontidae > Phaethon > Phaethon aethereus. Next base: position 17,406,879 of record NC_138588.1, on the reverse strand, counting down.
TAGCTTCTTATATAAAATATATTTTCTGTTAATTCACAGAAATAGCTACCAGATATTTTTTCTTATATCTCTAATCCTGTGCTGAATATGTTCTGTATTTATATAAAATTTCATGACTTCAGGGAAAATGTAAAAATAGATACAAAAAATTTAATGCTCACATGGTCAAGTCGAAGACCACCTAAACCAACAAGAAAACCTCTGCAAGTGAAGCTTTAGTGATTATGTGAGAGAAGCAGGAGTTTGAAGGGAATTGATACTAGCTTAGAATTTCATCCCATACAGTGTGCAATACAAGAGCGAACCCTGAACTGTTCTCCCTGCACAAGACACCTCTGCACCTAGGCTCTGCTAGCTAAAACTGCATTCAATACACAAGGTAAAGCATTAGCATTAACTAGTATGATATTACATACCACATGAAATTTGGTATTGTGGATTGGGCCATCCTCTATCCAACACTTAAGGAAAATAAAATAGAGAAATCTTCCCTTTTATGCCTTGTTTTAGTTTAGCAATTTAGACCTTAGTATTTGCTTGGCCTTGAAAGTGGCAAGCGTGGTAGTTGTGTGATGAAGAAGAATCCTAATAAGAAAGAGAGAAATGATCAGACTGTTAGACTTGTGTTAAAGGAGTACAGCTGTCATCCAGATGGTCTGAAAAGCACAGGAAATCTTTAGCAATACAGTACAGAAATTAGGAAAATTAATAGGAAAATTAACTGGAAAAAATGTAATTGATATTACCTGGTTTGCTGAGGCTGAACAACAGAAAGAAACTTGGCAGAGCACTGGAGTTTTATGAAGAAAGATCTGAACTTCTCTTCTGGAATACAATTTATGTTCCTGAATAGGATGGAAGGGACCACCTTTTTCACTGACTTAGTCCTCTGCAACAAGTCAACTGGATACAGGCTTTTTTTTTTAATGCAACTATCTAGAGACTGACCCTGTAGTAGCAGCCGCAAACTCATTTTTTTGTAACAGCATAGGACAAAATAATCAAAAGATGTAGATTGTAAAGTGCTGCTAAGAGACCGGGAGAAATCAAAGGGATTGCCAGCATCCTAGAGAGTTTTCTAAATGAAAGAAGCAAAGTAATGCCAGGAAGTGGATTCTTTCCTATGAAATCTGAAAGGGAACAGAAATCCTTTGTCATTCTAACCCCGGGGGAAAATTCTTTCATTACCCACACAGGTATATAAATAAAATGCACCAATACCCTGTAAAAACATCAGCTTGACAACAAATGTCAGGAAATGTCCTTAAAAATAATTTTGATTTAAAATGAAATAACCCATTTGTTTTTGCAAGTGGCTACAGTTTGGTTCTGCAGACAATCTGACATGACATCCTAACCTGCTTAAGTTCAGAAGGACTTTTATTCTAGACTACTATTTTGCAGACTCAGTTGTTTTTTTAATTGTAAAAAAAATAGTCTTTGGGTTTGTTGAATGTCTTTTTTCTCTTTTAACTGAAACCTGAACTATTCTGAAGTTGAAACTTTATATTCCATAGCTGTTGACAATGAACATATGCCTGCTATCTAAAAAGAAATAAAGGATAATGCATTCATTTTTCTATTTCATGTATGTTTATGTATCAACAAGTGTATGGGACTGTGTCTTTGTGGGCATACAAGAAACTATCCAAAAGGACTCTTATGTATGTACATATATCTGACTGTAAAAAATATGATGGAAAAAGAATCCAGTGTCAATTGAAGTTAACAGAATAATGTTCCCCACTATCAACAGGGGCTGAATTAGGACTCAAGTGAATCTTAGCCGAACCAATGCACGCACAACCTTTCCCTTTCCTCCCCATAATTTTACACACAAAAATACAAACATTTGCAATGTAGAAAACCCGCTCACAATGAGTACATTGGACATGGAAGTCTAGGTTACTCTACATTTTGGCACAGTGTAGGCTCCTAGCTTTTGCCATATAATTTTGAGGTTTATATGAAACTAAGCCTGATGAAAAGCTTGTTCTGTGTGCTCTTCAGAGATTGTATGAAACTTTTTTTTTTTCTTCCATCCTCAGTAATTTAAACAGCTAACCGGTACATGTAACTCCATAAGTCTGAAAACATTACATATTTTTTCATATGTATGCAAGCAGAAACAGCAGGTCACAGAGACTGTGGATTGATTGCCATCAGTTTTCTCTTCTTTCTATTCCGTTGGATATTTTGATTTTAACTAAGGATAGAGAATTTAAAATTAAGAATTTAGAAGCAGTAGAAATTACTTGTCTGTTCTAACTGTCCCGAGGTAAAAACTTCCCATTTTATTCAAGCACTATTTAAAATATCCTGGTTTCACAAGAAAAACAGTTATATTTTTTTCCTTAGAGTCACTAGGTATTAATTACATTAAATACTATGCATCTTATTTTAAAAAGGGAAAAGGATATGGGCATACAAAAAGTTGAATAAGAAATTGAAATTTTGTGCACAGTCTGTTTTGATATAGAGACTGTATGTGTGTGTTCATATATGCAAGTACATGTGGAAATATGTTCTTGTGTCATTGAGTTAAAATGATATGAACATTGAGAAAAGGAATTGTATTCGCTTTTCTAAAGTATCTTGTGTATTTACACTGGCAATTATGAAACTGCTTAAATAAGACCTATAATATAAAAGCTTGGGGAAAATGTTTAAGTATATCCAAACCCAGTACAACTATGAAGCAAAACCCCTTCTAAGTTAGGACAATACTTGGACTGTCTTTAATTTCCCACTTTTCGTTGTCCTCAGTGATCTGGAGCTCCTTAATTCTCTTGGGGACACTATGCAGTATTCTTTTTTGTACAATCTTTTAATTACAACAGTCACTAGAAATAAAAGTGTGCTGTCAGTGTGCTATGTTAGCAGGTCAATTTGCTAGTTGCAATACTAAACTGACTGTTCAAACATAACCTAATTTACTTCGTGTGCTTTTATTCCCTGTCTCAGTTCATAATGTTTGTAGGTGTCTGATGCAGATTGTTAGTAAAGATAAAAATTAAATGTTATTAGGAGGAGACAGTTTATGCTTTCATTATCTTGAAGTAACTAGTACAGACAGATTTTCACTTGATATGTTTTTATATTGATTTTTCTGAAGTCAATGATACTATGTTCTGTCATACCACCTAAAGGTGTGGCTGAAATTTTCAGGCAGAATGTGATCTGGAGATGCTATGTATTTGCCGCTCTAGATTATTCAAGACAGACTGTTACTAACAGCATATCTGCAGTCATTTTAAGCCTGCATTGCTTGTGTTCATCTGAGACACCTACAGCATTGTAGCATGTTGTCAGCTTTGCAACAGAAGTAGAAGGCATTCACTGTGTTCTTAGCACCAATTGTGACTGTAACATCTAAAGCGATACCATGGCAGCCTGTAAATGCAGAAAATATTTTTCCCTTTTCTTCTCAAAAGAGTATTTCCTCAGTAGGACTATACAACATTTGTAGATGACTGCAATAAATAGAATAGAGGAGCAGCTTTGATTCATTTTTTTTTAATACAAAGATTCTCATTTAACAAGTTCTTGATTGTCAGCATGCATTTTTCTGTAGTCGGTATTAACTAGCCTCATAGCTTCAAGTTCATGAGCTAGAGGAAAACAAGCCCTTTCTCCTACTTCCTACAATAGGAATATGCTTCTCCAATTCTTTTCTTCTTGCACATGTTGTTTTCAATTAGCCTTTGCAAATAATGAAAATCTAAAAAATGGAAAATAAAGTGCTACTCTCAGAAATACTTGTGGCTGCCAGCCAACCTGTGCAAGTCCAAGGACCATGGCTATAACTGGTTAAGATTGGTCAGGAAGAATATCAGAATCAAACTCTATTAGAGCACACATTGACTGGTAAAGTGCCTCCTTTCCTAGCTGTCAGTGTTGTCTCTTGGTTAGCATTGCAGCAATAAGAGTCAGTTGAACCACTTACTAGCTATAAGTAATAACAAAGCTTTTCAACGTATTTTGCATGTATTCTGCATGAGCTTAAAAAAAATAAAATGTCTTTGCTATGGATTACGGGAAATAAAAGCAAGTTTGTTTTTTTTAAACAGTAAAACTGAAGGAAAGTTTTATTTCTTTTGATTTGTAGATAGTATTCAAATTAAAAATACTTATATTTGAATCAGTAAAATAGATTAAGGACATCCTAAGTAAATACTAAAACTGAGTTAATGCAGAGTCATAGTACATTATCCTGAACATTTAAGAAGCCAGAAATGCTTTTGAGAATTCATGTCAATATTCAGGGAGGGTTTGAAAGCAAAATAATGAGGATTCCTTTTAAATTTATAGCTTGCAGATACAGTACAGATCCTCTTTTTCAGTTGATATATTTTTAGATGTATATTGTATATCACTTCTGTATGCGGGTAGGTTTATATTATTTTAACATTAATAACAGTTTTTATTGTTCATTGAATACTAACATGTATTAGTTAGGATTAGAATTGTTTACCTGACAATAAGCTCATTTAACGTTCCTTGCCCCATCCTCACACTCCTTGCCAAGGAAAAAAAGCTCCCAAAGCCTATGGTTTCCACATTTCTTGACAAATGGGGAAAAAGAATCAGTATGAATTTCCTTCTGCTTGCTATTATAATGATTACACCTACAAGATGTGTTAGGCAATTTGATAGCTAGACCCTGGTGTCTATTTATGAAGTGTAGTTTGCTCCCCCAGACTAACTCTTACTTGCTCCCCAAAATATGTACAGTCTAGTATGGATTCTCACTCTCATCGTTCATTAGAAATAATTGTTCCCTTTTATTGCCTGGAATAATCATCTTATTGAAAAACTGATCAATTGAAAGAGAAATGCTGTGATTTCTAGGTTTGTCTTTTTTTTCTTTTTCTTTTTTTTTTTTTAGTATTGAGCACGTTAGCGTTACTTCCTACTGTACTTTGCAAGGCAGATGAGAAGGTCTGTCCTTTTGTTCAGAAAAAAAAAATAGTGAAAGGGCTTAGGAAGTCTACTGGAATGTGATGGATATTATTTAGTATTTTATTTGCTTTATGTTGGATGATCAGCTTCATGGATGAATTGTGCAAGACATCCGATTCTCACACAGCATTCTGTGTTCTTTCAATTCTGTCTAATAACACACAAATTAAAACATTGTGTGTGAACCACAATGTATTCAGTATACATGCACATTAATTGCTGACAATTTTCTGACTCTCTATTGCAGATAACCCAAGCAAGGAGGTACAAAAGTGGCTTAGCGTAGCTCGCAAACCCTGTGCTGTCGGTGTGAGCTGCCATAGCAGAATGCTTATGCTTGAGCTACTCTTAAAGGCTTATCCTGCATTTCTCCAGCTTATTGTATCATAGGCATGCACTCATGCACAGAGACCATAACTGTTAAAATGGGACAAGTAGGATTTAGATAATACAAATTGAGAAACAAAATTAAATTGGAAATACATTTTTCTCACCAGTCCTTTCAGTGACAATTCAAGGAGAGTCACAGTAGTAGTGTCTGTTTATGGACATTTTATAAATCCAGGTATGGAAATTTGCTTCTGTGGCTAAAATGGTAAACTGGAATTTCAGTTGAATCTTAAATATTTCCGATTTTATTTTTATTTCTAATTTCTTTTTAGTTATGTTTTTTTAAAAGCATGTGTGAATTTCATTCAGCAGTACATGCTCTGAGAGAGTACTTCCATGTATTTTATTTAGCTAGTGAAATTCTGATCTTTTTCAGTAGAGACTAGGAGAGTGTATGACTGAGCAGGACTGACATTCTGAGCAAGATTACCACTGAAAGTATATAGAGGAAAAAATAGGGTATTTGGATACATGTTTGGAAAATGTTTGGAAAACATTAAAAGCAGCTTGATAGCTAATGAAAAAAATTAAAATCAGTGTAATCGAGTTGATTCTTATTTCCCTCTGCCAGCTTTGTAGTTTTGAACATATAGTTACTTTCCCCCCCCCAGTGATATTCTCTTCTTAGCAATTATATGAAAGGCCAAGCAGAAGTTGCATATGCTTTGGAAATTATTAAATTGAACAGACCCAAAGCTACAAAGATAAACTAAACACACCGGAGAAGTAATTTTTGCTAATAATTTTTGGTTACAATATTCTTATAGGGCGATAGTTGTGATATCCATAGATTTTTTTTTTTTTTTTTTTTAATTCTTCTAAGTAACATGATTAAAAAAAACACAACTGTTTTCTGAAAGCTGAGTTCTAACATTTCTTTCAGGCATTCCCATCTCTCATCAACAGACAGTATACCTTGAACACATTTGCTGCTTTACCACTTCAGATAAATGAGTTGGTAATCACGTCTTCTAAGTCAGTCAGGAGCAAGTTTTATCCACTGGTACAACATTCTGTAGATTCATAGATACATTATAGATGAATGGTTTTGATCCCTAAGCTAAGCATCCAGGCACAAAATGGTCAAGATATATAACAGCTATGATTGACTTTAAGCCAATGAATTTATCTTTGTGTTACCAAATGTTAAATCATTGGCTTGAGGCCTGTTTTGAATAGCATGCACAGCTTAATCATGTGAAAAGAAGAAAGAAGGTCCTTAATTTAGAGAATTATATTTTGCGACAGAGACATAACTTTAGCATTTTGGAGAACCATTGAAATTATAAGCAACTGAGGTACAGAAAAGGAAGACGTGTGATAGAATATGTGCAAATCTAAAATCTGAAATTTAAAAATATCTAGTCCATAATACAGATTACAAGCACACTACTCTTAAGCGAGAAAGATATGGTATGGTATTCATAATCCCAGGTCTCACAGAGTTCAATTATTTTGCAGTGAAAACCACTTGTATAGCTCGATAATGAATTTGACAATGACATGAATGGAATGAAGAATGGGAGAAGTTTAAAAATAAGAATAAAATAAATATGATACTGATACATTTAGATCTTAACTTTACAATGTGGAAGAAACATATTCCCCTTTTCAAAGTCATTAATTCAGAGAAGAAATTGTGAATATGAGAAAGGGTTGAGATTCACTGAGATTGTTTAGATTTAGATTTGTGTGTCATCCACAGTAGGCTGGAGACTGAAATACTCTAGACATCCACAACATAGATCTAGTACAAGCACTTGAAATAAACCTTATTTTTAGACAGCAGTCTTCATACGTGGAGATAATTGTTTTAAGGTATAAGATGACTGTTAGCTTGCCATACAGTGACCATACAGTCTTTAGCTTTTCTCCAGAAACTGTCTTCAAAGGTTTCCAAGTACTACATGCTGATGAGATTAATGCAGACATGAAATCGGTTATCTGTAAGCTAGCGAATGGTACTGCTATGAAACTCCTGAAATTTGTTTGTAATAAAAAAATTAAGCCTGCTTATTCTTCTGGTTATGTAGTCAATCATAATTAATAAGGAAAAGACGGTTTACCTGTAATTAAGGTAGTAGATGCAGGACTTCTTCCTGAGAATGATTTTATTTTTCCTTGGTTGAATGTTTCTTGGAGAGCAGGCATGTTAGAGAAACAGTACTTATGAAAAAGGACATGAAATCCTGAATCAGTATAAAGATCTCTTCTATGTTGTGCTTTACTGAGCAGTAACAAAGAATTGATGTAGCTGACATTAACTCCTGTAGGGCCTTAATACTTGGTAACTAAGGTCACAGTACTCTGAAATGCAACACTGTGTTCAATGTGTTTCTCATAAGGTATTAATGTTGTAGAAAGCACACTAATGTTAACTGTCTAAAAAAAAAAATCAGAAAGATTGATTTCAAGAGCTTGACTCTGTACACACACCCATTACATCTCTCTTTAGAGGTATCAGAATTTTGTGGACACTTCCTTGCTCAGAAGTGCCTCAGGTTAATAATTTTGTCTTTGATTACTAATGTTCATCCAAATAATTTGACCTCCTGATACGTGAGGTGATTTTGTGCAGTGACTTTGTCTGGTATGTCCTAATGACAGCAATGATGGTCTTTGTATTTGGCATTTTTTAATTTTAATTAATATTTTGAGTGATAATTAACTATCCTCTCAGGACAAAATCCTCTTTAATCTAAATTGCAGATCTCTGCAGATAAGAGATCAGATTATCTGTAGCATTGATTAAAAGAACAAATTTTTACCTAAATGTTTGGAAAACTGATGCATATAAACTTTAATTTTGTGTTAATCAGAATTCAAATTTATGTAAACAATTGATTTTTAAAATATTCCTAGTAATATTTCCTGAATTTGTGTGAATAGAAATTGATATTTATAACTAATACATGCCTCCACATATACCACCTTAATTTATCTGAAAGGGTAGAACTATCTTACAACTATTCAATGGCAGAGTTCGATTTAGGTAACGTGCTGTGCTGGCTTAGAGGAATGATCATCAGGCCCAGTATCCCATCTCCCAGAGTGGCCAAAAGCAGATGCTTAGGGAAGAACAGTGTAATATCTAATGAGACTTCCCCAGAATAGTTTCCCTGTTTCTGTGAGTTGGGGACTCTCTTTTAATTGCTTTTTGCTTAGGACTTTTTTTTTCCCCCTTTTTTTTCACAAGAGACAGGATTGCTGTCAAATTCTTCATTTTTAAGAGAGACTTTAAATGAATCTCACAAATAAGTGAGACTTCTTATACTGAAGAAAGATGCAAGTTCATTCTGTTTTACCTAAGAGACATTTCAAGCTAGGTCTTGTTCACTGAGTATGCTCTGTCTCCTGTGAGATTAAGTCTGGTCTGCATTTTTAGATGGTGTATTTAGTTACGCATTTTCCAACTTACCGCTTGCAACTTAAGAGAAATAAGATGCTTATGGCTATGGTGCTAATTTGGGAACCAGGAAATACAGGACCAGTTCACGTACATTGGGTACTTTAGCCTGGGTCCTCAAGGAATAGTAAATGTGCATTTCTGAAATCAGACAGGCAGCTCCATATTATAAAGGTATGGGTCTTACATGGTGATGAAATACTCCCATTCTCAGAACTAAACTGCTGTGTACGTACTTTGCTGTACAAGGGCTGAAATAGCCTTTTAGGTGAGCATGGCAATACAGAGAGAGGAGGTTTAGTTTTGCCAGATGTACTAACTGAGGTCTAGTATGCATGCTGCTTCTTGGACCTGCTTGAGAGCAATGAGTGTGGTATTTAATAAGTTGGCCTTAGAAGTGGCCCTGCTGGACCTGTGGTGACTTAGTGGAAATCAATTCAAGTATAGATGCCAAGGTATCATTTGTTTTCCCTTTATGCAGCACATCCCAGTCCCCATAGCTGTAGGGAATGGAGAGCTGACAACATAAGGTAACAGTAATTCATTTGTCGATATCCATTTAAGTTGCAGACTTCTTTGTTTAGAGTACACATCCTTCATGTGCTCACATAGCATCTAGCGCAGCAGTATGTATGTCGGGTCACTGAGTGTCTTTCATTCTAATACCAAATAATAATTTAAAGAATTGCGATCAGTGCTTTGTTTTCAATAACTATTTATGTGTAAATGTACTGAGCTATAGCAGTATTATTCAGAGCACGTCTAAGTAATGTTACATTCAAAATACTTGCTTAGGAAGAAAGGTCTTATTTTCATAAGATGTATATATACAAATTTTCTGCTGACATCTGAAGGAAAAGCTGGTGGGTGTAAAGGTTTCAAGCCATCTTGAGTATCTGCTGAAATGATTGACAGTGTATTTATCTTCTAACTAGCTGTTATAAATTGTAGAAGATTTTACTAATGTGCAATTTATGCCTTAGATACAGAGGGAAAAATCTTTCTAATCTTGCTTTTCAAATGAGGTCATCATCCACCATGGAGCGGTGTGCCTGAAACACACCCAGCTGCAAGCTACAGATTTTTTTTCCAAAGGTTGGAAATGCAAAATCCCATTACATAATTCACTGCTAAGAAAAACTCCGATTATCTTCATTATCTGCTATTCTTAAGTCTTTATTTTGCAAAATGTCGCATAATTTAACCTTGCATTTTGCTGATTCTGCTTAACAACGGCAGACTATTCTATCTTGAAAAGAACTAACACAATAGTCTTTATTCTTATTTTATTATTTCAAAAGATTTTTAAAATTTATTTATTAAATCTGCCAGCAGCACAAGTATTTGTAGGAGTTCGAATGTTCTGCTAACAGGAGAAAAATACAACCTAATCCTCTTATGCTAATGGAATGGGGAGGGTGTTACTGGCTTTCAGCAAGATTTTAGAGGTTTCATCACTGGGGAGAACTTCGTGCAATTTCCAGACTACTCTTCTGTAGTTTCATTGGAAATAATACTCAATGGTCTCTATTCTTGACTGTATTTCCACCAGGAAAATGGTCTGAATACCATAAACTCCTAGGAGTTCCTGTATCTCTTCCTTAATTTTTTCAGTCAGACTTAAAACACCCAAATGTGGTGAATAAATGGCCATACAACAATTTTACATTTTTTGAACAAAGTATAACCATTGTTATATTTGACCATTGCTAACAATTCATTTTTGACCAATTAGAGCTACTTGTTCCCAGCTAGCCAGTGGGAAGAACGGTTAATATTAAAAGTCTGTTGACTACTAGCAATACCTAATTGTTTTGTCTTAGTACATATTGCTTATGGGCAATGTGTCAATTGTTAATGCCTGCAAATCCAATTTCTTTTGAGGTTTGACTCATTAAAATAATGCTGTCAATCCTCTCCTATAACCTTTTAAAGGACATTTCCTTTTTTCCTATGTTAATAGGGGCCGGTCTTGTTCAGTATCTTTATTGATGACCTGGATGAGAGGATCGAGTGCTCCCTCAGTAAGTTTGCAGAGGACACCAAGCTGGGTAGGAGTGTTGATCTGCTGGAGGGTAGGAGGGCTCTGCAGAGGGATCTGGACAGGCTGGATCGATGGGCCGAGGTATGACATTTAAAAATATCAAGTGCCGGGTCCTGCATTTCGGCCACAACAACCCCATGCAACGCTACAGGCTTGGAGAGGAGTGGCTGGAGAGCTTCCCAGCAGAAAAGGACCTGGGGGTGCTGGTTGAGAGCTGGCTGAACATGAGCCAGCAGTGTGCCCAGGTGGCCAAGAAGGCCAACAGCATCCTGGCCTGTATCAGAAATAGTGTGGCCAGCAGGAGTAGGGAAGTCATTGTGCCCCCGTACTCAGGACTGGTGAGGCCGCACCTTGAATCCTGTGTTCAGTTTTGGGTCCCTCACTATAAGAAGGATGCTGAAGTGCTCAAGTGTGTCCAAAGAAGGGCAACAAAGCTGGTGAGGGATCTGGAGCACAAGTCTTACGAGGAGCGGCTGAGGGAACTGGGGGTGTTCAGTCCGGAGAACAGGAGGCTGAGGGGAGACTTTATTGCTCTCGACAACGTGAAAGGGGGTTGTGGCAACATGGATGTTGGTCTCTTCTCCCAAGTAACTAGTGATAGGATGAGAGGAAATGGCCTCAAGTTGCACCAGGGGAGGTTTAGATTGGATATTAGGAAAAAATTCTCCACCGAGTGGTCAAGCATTGGAACAGGCTGCCCAGGGAGGTGGTGGTGTCACCATCACTGGAAGTGTTCAAAAAACATGTGTGGACATGGTGCTTCAGGACATGGTTTAGGGGCCATGGTGGTGTTGGGTTGATGGTTGGAGTTGATGATCTTGAAGGTCTTTTCCAACCTTAATGATTCTGTAATGTTAAGTGAGTGCCCATGAAATCATTCACAAGACTTCAAGGTCAATAGTGATAAAAAGAAGGCTTTCTGAAGTGTTACTATACACCAAGAATCAAGAAGATAAAAAATTTGAGTCTAAATGGTTGGGTGTGAACTGCTAACCTGGTAGATAAGCCCTGATCTATTAGGAAGTTAAGCATCTCTATTTTCTTTTGCACATGAGGCCTTTCCAATGACCTGCCTCCAAGGCTCTTGGAAATCGACAGTCTCAGTATTCTAAACACCTTCCCCTCCAGCCATCTAACCATTCATTGAATGGGTGCTCTTGGAATAAGATTGAGAATGTTTGGCTTATTGTACTTAAATGGTACAATTTGAAATGTTTTGCTGCATTTCTGGGTTTCATTAAAATTGACCTATTCTATCCTTCTATTCCTTTCTACATTATTATTCAAACAGTATACTTTATTTACCTCTGCCTATAACCTGAAATTATTATTCATGAAAAGAAAGCTGTCTTTTTTTGCATGAGGCTGTGGAAGCCCATACATGAAATCATGTTGCATTGATTAATTGTCTGTGGTAAGTATTTCCAATTTTATTGTGTAATTTGACAGATGCATCATGCCAAAAACATTCAAATAATTTTTACTAGGTAAACGGTAAACTAAAGCATAAAATGCTAATCACGTTAATTAATTGCTTGTACACCATGTTATTTTTAAATAAGTATCAAGTTTAAGAATTTATCTTGCTTCAGAATGGCAAAAGAACACATAAGTTCAAAATAGTGGCATGGCCCCTTTTTTTCTGTGCTATTATGTTTTTCTTTAATATGATATCACCTTTTTGCATGAAGGGGTACACAAACACACAGACTTTTCTAAGAACATCTATTTCAAAGAAGGAAGTTGATGGCAGTAAAAGCAAAAAAGTTAAAGACATATTAAAGGCATAATTTTGTAATATCAAAAATAACAATAAAGTAGCCTCTCTGTAAATGAAACTGAGCCAGGATGAGGGTTAGCAGTAGTTGTTCAGTGAAACCATAACATTTTCTCAAAGCATAAATGGAATGGAATACAGTTGTATTGGTAAGAGTGCTATATTTTATTAACGTGTAGTTCACATGCACAAGGTCTGGTGTGCTTTCTTGTGCGCATTGAAATGTATCTGCAACAGCTAACAGCTCTTAAAAGCCATGTGTCTATTGAAGATGTAAAATGTTGCCACAATGCTTTTACGATCTTTGCATCTACTGTGAAGAGCTAATTTTTAAATAGCCATAGTTTTCCAAAAGCTGTAAAGAAAAAACTGATTTCAGATACACAAATCTCAGAAATTTATGGGGTTGCTATATTCAGGTAGAACTTAATGCAACCAAATGGAACATTTTTATCATGTATATTTAATGATGAGGTTTAACTAACTAACACTACCTTATAGTTATCGTATATTGTTAACAGAAAAATGTATTCCATTCTATAAATACTCAAAGTACTTAAATTATAATGTTTAAATGGCAAGATCACAATTTTTGAAGAAAAGAATATGGGCACAAAGAATGACAGGAATAGCATCACTATTATGCTAATATCTTATTAGAAATACAATTTAGTGTGGGGGCCGGTATTCTCACTGACTAGGTGGGACATTACGGTCTTGGCATTCCTCAAAAACAGAAAAATACCAATTTCTCTGATGTACTCACTCATCTTTACAAATTATTTTAAGATTCGAATAGCTCCCTAACTTTTCTACAGAGATTCTTTTTTCCTAGTTAGTAGGAAACAGGAAGTTCCTTAGTAGTTCTCCAGTGAACAATCTTTTCAAAAATATACCAGTATGTGGAGGTCAGAAGGAGGAAATTTAGTTCTCTTGGCTGGTTTGTTTTTTAAATTAAAAATTTCAAGTGACAAGAATACTGTGTTATACTTAAGAGTTTGAGGAAATTGCAATTAGTGATGTTTTTGCATGTCAATTGTGTGAGGCCAGATTCTGTTAGTATGGATTTGTACAATTGGCCCCTCTGACCCCAGTAGTTTTCCCACAGACTGCTGTGGGGAAACTAGTTGCCTCCCAAGTTCAGTGTCTGTTTTGTCTTGTTTGAATTTCAGCCACATGGCCTTCCATACTTACATACTTACTTTTTATAATTCATTCTAGTACAGCTTAAAAATTCGACCAGAGTTCTGGATTGATTGCAAGTTGTCTCACAGTAGCTAGAATGTATTTTAATGGAATTGGCATATATTCTGTATGCATGATAAGGTTAATATATACTTTACTTTTCCCTTATTCCTGTATATCCTATACTTTTCCATTATTCCCAGTGAATTAGGAAATACAACAGTCATGGGAAGATGCTAAAATTTATATTTTTTGTGAAATAAATTTTAATGTTGAAGCCTCTGCATAGCTATCAATGGAGCATTTGTGTGCAGGTAAAACATGAGGGGTACCTTTTCATTATTTAAAACTGATCTCTTGGAGCAGGGCAGCCACAAGAACAGACCATAAGATCTCATTGCCTTAATTTTAGAGGTCCATCTTCTTCTGTTAAATAAAGTTATTCTTCTTCTGTCCCTCCCCCAGTTTAAGATACATGTAAATGAGCTTATATTTTTGGTGGGTTTTTTTGTATAGCAGGCATTACAATGCAAAACTGATGCTAGTCCTAAAAATCTTTAGTCAAGCAGCTATATGCATGTGGCACTACAGGTTTAGTATCCGTCTTTGAGCTGTGGAATTAAACCCTAAATAATGATTAAGCTACATCAATGATAGATGATAGTTAAATATGTGATTACACATATTACATATATTACACATATTACAAGCTACATTCAGATGGGATATACGTTCAAGAATACCATTTCTGCAATGCCACAGGATTTTACACTGTCTTTAGCATATCTTTTGTCTCTGTTCTACTTCCAGTTTCTGTTGGTGGGTTCTAATCATAGAGCATCTTTAGAATGCCATTTACGAGGTAATTAATACATTTTAAAGGCTTATTAGATTAAACTAAACATAGTAAATATTATATACCATGAAAAAGTGCAAGAACACAGATCTGAATGTACAGTCTTTTAAAAATATGAAAAATCATTAAGTTCTCAGAAACCTCTTGATATCATATGATGAGTTGCATGAAAGGAAGGTTGTCTGACCTATAGGAAAGTAATTGTAAAGATTCCACTTTGATGTGAGGTAATGAAACATTTCAAATATACTGAGGGATCATGTTGATGTGGTTTAACAGGACCAAAAGACATTCCATTGCAAATTATCTATTGTTTCTCTTTGGTTTCAAGGTGAGGAGGTGGTGTGCATTAGATATCGCTAGTCAATATATGCTATTAATTTCTTCAATATATGCATACATATTTCATATTCTACTCTGAATGCAGCCTCCTTGCTGACAGATTTTTCTTATAGCAAAACAAAAACTTTTGTGACTACCTTAGATTCACAGTAGACACAGTTGAGTAACCAGTGATTGGTAAGAAAATTATTTTTTTGCCTTCGCTACACAGGAGGACCCTAGTGGCTACTAGAGATATCTATGGAGTCATGTATTGTAATGCCATCTATTTTTAGATGCTGCTCATTTTCACTTCCCACACACATTTCCCCAATTTCTTTAAAAATCATTCTTTCTCGGTGCTTCCCATGCAAATCTCTTGCTGTTTTCTAATGCTATGTTTAAATTATGTTAGGCATATTAAAATACTATTTAGATGATAAATTGAAGCTCTGAAACACTAACTAGCACAAAACTTATAGTTGCCTTTAGCTGTTTTTCCTTCTGGACTATCCCAGCTGTGCTTTGAACAAAGCAGAAGGCAGGAGGTATAAAAGGATATGTAATCATAAAATTATAAATCAGATGAACACTCTGCGAGGGTAAGGAGTTAAGGTTAAAAAGAAGAGCATGAATCTGGAACTTAACACGTTGCTGCTACAATTACCAAATTTAAATAACTTTTGTTGATATTTTAATTTGTAACTTCCTACTTAATTTTTAACTTCCTACTTAATTTTTATCCTTACTGAAAACAAGGGATTGTGTACACGTAGACACATGGTCAGTGTTGTATGAACCCCAGCCACTTTCAGCACTGCCACTTAGCCTCTGCAGTTGAGTTACCAAACTCTGGTTATTGTATGCGCTAGAGGCATTGGGGAAACATAGACTATCTTTTCTCTTCAGAAGATGTGTTTGGTGATTTTCTGGCTTGTCTGTTCAGAGAGTGTAAAGTACTTCCCTTTGGCCTTGAGGGAGCCCCAGCCTTATATCTGCCTAGCAGGGAGATAAGAAATCAGGTCTTGATAGAAGGGGTTAATAAAAAATATTGAAAGACATCTAACTAAAGTGTTGATTTTGTAAAAAATTTTTTGACGTACTGTCAACATTTTCTAAAGGCAGTCATGGAAAAGAGAAAGAGTCAGCTTAAAATAGAGTAATTTTGAATGGAACTTTACAGGACTACAGAAAATGGATTTCTAAAGCCCAAGAGGTTTCTGCTTGCTGCAAACAATGGTGCTTTAAAATGTATTTTCTTATTTGCAGTTTGCTGGATTCTATTTTAAATGAAGGGAAAATATGGAAAATCTAAATAGCAAATTGGTGTTAATTCTATCCACATTTTACATTTGTAACTCTTATTTTTAGACCTCTACCTAGAAGACATCAAGTATGCAAGAGTAGAAATATCTTAAAATGAATAGCAAAGCATCTCATTTAGTAATTGTTTGGCTTCTGTTAGTCCTCTCATTCCTGTTGTGGGTTGATATGAAAATTCTCTTGCAAGGAAGAGGATTCACAGAATCATTATGGTTGGAAAGGGCCTTCAAGATCATCAAGTCCAGCCGTTAACCCAACGCCACCATGCCCCCTAAACCATGTCCCGAAGTGCCACATCCACACGTTTTTTGAAAACTTCCAGAGATGGTGACTCCACCACCTCCCTGGGCAGCCTGTTCCAATGCTTGACCATTCTCTCAGTGAAGAAATTTTTCCTACTACCCAAGATTGTTCAGGGCATTTAGCAAGCGCCATCAGAAACTAGAAATTTCTATCTAGTTAAGCTTTAAACTTCCTGGAAATGTCCTAAAAGTTGTCAACAGCACTTACAAAACACTTAAGGTTTTTTCATATATACTATCTATTTATTGAAGTTTATTTTCTAAATGCCTTCTGACTATTTTGTCAGACTTTTCTGCAAAACATTGTCTTAATTTAAAAATTCTTCATCAAATGTATTGTTTATGCATGATGACTCATAGAAAGAAATATACTCCGTAGAAATTCAGTGTTCTCTCTAATTCTCTTTCAGTTTGCCTGATTTAACAGAATTTATTGATTCTGAATGTATAGGGCTAACATATGAAATAGCTTAAGTCAGCAGTGCATTGAAAACACAGCATCGCAGCAGAGGAGCAAGCCTGTAGGCCATACATGCTGTAATCTAGCCTGACGGTAGATTGTGTTGCAATGTTTATGTTCCACTTACATCTGAAGATGACTTATAAAGGGTAGAGAGTTACATCTTTTCAGAACCAATTTAATAGCAGCTAGATTGTACTAGATATTTGGGGAAAATAGGAGGCATTGAACAATTTCAGGGAAGCAAAACTTGCATGGGAATTTTGTCAAAACTGACAAAGGGTACAGATATTTAAAGTGCGGGAGAAAGGAGACTAAGTAGATGAAGAAAGGAACCCAGGGAGGAGTAAGCACACGAAAGAGGCCTTGCAAAATAAAGCGCGTATATCAAATGGAGGCCAGTAAAACTCTTGGGTTCACCTATTGGTTGCAAAAGCAGGGCTCAAAAGGTCATGCGGCTGTAGATAAGCATGCAGTAGTACATGTTTGTTGCCAAAAGAAGCTAAGAATCCTGCCCAACCCACAATCCCCTAGATCACTATGCATGTTCAATGAAAAACTGTCAGAGAGGTGGTTTTGCTCCCACTAGGATGCTATTCATCTTGTGAATCAAGTACATATGTAAGCAGTTCTTTAAACACAGCCAGGAATATTATGCTGGGTATTTCACTTTATCACCATGTTTACAGTTGTGTACCATTTCCCATTTTTAATGCCAATTTAATTGTTCTCTCTCCATCAGAGGAAAGTAGTGAAGGTGTCTTTCTACACAGGTGAAAAGACATAGAAGTGTTAAATTCCATAGACGCTCTCTACAGCTGGCTGAGATTAGGTGCAAGGGATTCAAGAGAAAGCAAATGACTCTGTAATAAGCACTGATTAGAAAAAATTCCAGCTGTAAGCCAGTAGTCAGCAGCAGCAGAAATTGGTTTCTCTGCATACTCCTTTTTACTGCCACATAGAAATGCAGCACATGTTTTCTGGAGATTGATTTCCTTTTCCTGTCAACATTGAGCTGAGGCAGGGAAACTTAAGAAAAATAAAGTAAAACCATTATTGAAAGCAAAACATTTTTACTGAGAACCCTATGTAACTTGGCCCCTTAACCACTGATCTTGACAACAATTACGGTGCTTTAGTGGTACGCCTTTCAACACAAATCAGTAGTTGCTTGTCTCAGCAAGATAAAATTACTGAATCCTGAGAATACAGAAAGATAGAGCACTGACCCCCCCATATTCTCAGGAAAAATTCTTTTCCCCGTCAGAGGTTGGAAAATGCACTTGGAGCGATACAGAAATTTGAACTAACTCTTCACTATCAAGGAAGGAGCCGAGATAGCAGCAGTAGGAGGGAGTCTTACACTAAGCAGAGGAAGTGACCTGTTGACTCAGTTGAAGTCTTTATTCATAAAGCACCTCTGGATCCAGCAAATCATTACTTCAGTCGTCACTTCAGATGATATTGGAATAGTATTAGATAGAAATCCAGTATTTTCTCCAATTTCAAGAGCATTCTTAGTAACTGATATATTAGCAATGTAACCTTCTAACACCATAGATTTTTTGAGAAAATTAAGAATAGTATTAATCCCTGCACTAGGTGACTCAGAAGGCTTCTGCACAGTAAATCGAATAGCAGAACGTGTGGTAAAAACTAAGCTACCTTGGCTGTTCTAATATTTGAGTTAAAAATACAGTTGTTTGTTTCCTTGACAAGAAAAGTATGTGCAGCCCCATAAAGAGCAATTCTTAGACTTGTGTTTGAAAACTGTTTAGTAATTCAGATGTCTTGGTACAGTTGTACAAGTTAAATTTTCTAGTTGAAGATTGTATAATCAGTGTACAGTTAGTCTGCAACTCAGAGGCTAAGAATACTAAATTCCACCTTTTTTTTTTTTAATGTGATCAGTACTTGGTTTCCTAAAAAGTAGCACCCACACTGAGAACATGGCAAAGGTAAAGAGGCCAGCTAGAACTGTAACTGTTGTGCAGAGATTGCTTTGCAACTTCAGCTTCCATAACATTAAGATCAGCCATACCTCTTATTGAAAAATAAGGCTTATTTTACCTCCATTGGGAATATGTGTCTCAATTTCAGCATATAGGGTAAAGCACTGTCTTCAGTCACGGCCTCAGACTGAAATAATTGAAAACCAGTTTCCTATGTCCTTCTAGTATGTCAGTGCTAGACATGCTTGAGAGGAATTCCTTTCTCTATTTCTTACCACCTATGCTCCAAAAAGTCCCAAGTCTGCCACTATTTATTTGAAGTTCTTCCTTCACACTCATTTCCATAGTGCAATATGCTGCACTTTCACACGCCACTGCTGGGGACAACTGCAGCTGCTGTCATTATTGCTGCCCAGCTGATAGCACTTTCTTAGAGTCCTCAGAGCCCCTGACCTGGCCATTCCCCACAGCTGTTGTAGCTGCCATGCATCAGTCATCCCTCCCTTTCTAGTCTTGGGTCCTGTGTGGCTACCAGCTTTTTGCTCTCAGAGTACGTACAAATAGCTTCCTGTGACATGCACTCTTATACAATATCTAGCATGCAGTGGATTTTCTTGCAGGTAAGTAACATCTATTAACATTCGAGTACTGGAATTTATAAAAGGATATCCCTATAGAGATACTACTTAAGGCAGTTTCAGGGTCTGGATACTAAGCAAAGATTCTTCGATGTGGGTGGAAAAACTCCATTACACTTTCTGGCTAAAAAAAGGGTTCTCATCTCCATATGCTTTAGGAAAATTTGAGTCATGAATTTCAAACTATGCTTGTGTTACATGCTTTAGTGCTTCTTTATCTTCAGGTACACTGTAGTGATTTGTGTGTAGTGTCTACTGCACTGTAAATATGTAAGTACTACTTAATATGGAGAACATTTCCAATCACTAGTTGACTGAGGCCACTGCAGATGAGAACAGTTCTTTCCCTAAGAGATACTAATTTCTTCTGTTCTTGACAAGAAATAACTTTCAGTTAAGACAGATGAGGTGCCTGGAGTTCTTTCTTGCATTGCTGTTCAAAAATATTTTCTTTGTAGCGCTCAGCCTTAACTTGTTTTAGACATGTTTGTGTAGTGTGCTTACCTGTTCCTGATCTGGTCATATAATCAATTTATTTTGCTTGTGAGTGGTTTTTTGCAGCCTGTGCAGAGCATTGCAGTGTTGTGACTAGATTGCTATTTTAATCCAATGTAAAATAAATTTTATTTATACTGCAGTCACAGCACAGAAACATCCTTTGTTTGCAGTGAGTAGAGCTAACTAAATCAGAGGCAACGCTAGTGGACAGTGGCTTGGTGTTCTGAGTTTCTTACAATTGACTCTAAAGTAAGAATTGATAGCTGGTTTAAAGGAATCGTCATGGGCATACAGATCGTATTGAGAAAGTCTCGTAAGTCTGCTAGTTCTTCTAATAGTGAGAAAGGGCAAGTAATCACTGGGAAAGTTCTGCCTTCTCTGATTTTCTCGTTTAAAACTTCGCTTCAGATATACTATTTACTTCAAAGCTTTCTGTCAAGACTAATTCTGCAAGAAAGAGAGCTTCACATACTGGCTTCCTTTCATGTCTCCTCCTGTGACTAATATGCATCTCTGCTTTGTGTCCCAGAATCTAGAATCCCTGTTTCAGGGAGAGCTTCGATTTGCCACGTGTTACTATTGCACTAATCCACAGATACATCAGATTATTGGATTTATCACAAACTAAGGTTTTGGGTTTTGCTTGTGGTATCAGAAATTCTGCAGGGATATCTATGAAGCCTTTGGTTACAGTGACAGGCTATTTTTGATAAATTCATAATTCCTAGGAAATTTATCTCTGTATAGCTCCTCTAATCCTCTAGCTCCATGCTGTTTTTATTGCTCTGTGTGCGCATACAAGACTTGGGAAACTGGTTGTGTCAAAATGATCATGTGGTTGGCTGACATGCCTTTGTTATATGCATGTAGTAAAGCTATAACAACAAAATGCAGTTGTACAGTGCATTTCAGAAGCCTGTGTCTAAGCTCTGTTCTCCCTAATTAAGTAATTGCACAGGTCAAGCTTATAAGCATACAACAGTGAAATACACAAACATGTATGCTGAGAGTACATTGTTTCACCCATCCAAATCTCACACAGCAGATCGAAGTTATGAAGCCTGTCTAGAATTAGCTGTTGTCTTTGGCTATTTTTGATACAGTTCATATAATCTCTGCTTATTTATTCAGAATCCAATATTTAAACAAAATTATGTGATTTAAAGCAGCAGAAGTATTTAGTGGGAAGAATTAATGAGGTTTTATTGTAAATGTGTCTTTTTTCCTGGCATATGGATTAGATTGTTTGAAAAACAATCTTGCAGAGGGATCTAGATAGATTAGAGCATTAGGCTGTGATTAATGGGATGAAATTTAACAAGTCAAAATTCCAGATTCTGCATCTGAGATGGAGTAACACTGGGCACAAGTGTAAGTTGGGAGAGGAGTGGCTGGAAAGCAGCCCTTCAGGAAGGGGTCTGGCAGTGCTGGTTGGCAGCAGGCTCACTACAAGTCATCAGTGTGCCCTGGCAGTCAAGAGGGCAAATGACATCCTCACATGCATCAAACAGTATAAATAGCCAGTCAAAAAAGGTTATTATTGTGCTGTATTTGGTGTTGGTGCAGCCTCACCTGCAGTACTGTGTGCAGTTCTGGGCCCCACAATTTAAAAGGGATGGTAAGGTCCTTATATGTGTCCAGAGGAGGACAACAAAGCTGGTAAAAGGGCTGGAAGGACTGTCCTATGAGGAGCAGCTAAGGACTTTGGGCTTGTCTAATTTGAAGAAAAGGAAGCTGAGGGGCAACCTTATTGCTCTCTACAGCTTCCTGATGATGGAAAGGGAACAGAGAGGTGCTGAGCTCTTCTCCCTGGTATCCAGTGATACATCATGTGGGAATGGTTCAAAGCTGCACTAGGGGAGGTTTAGACTGGACATTAGGAAGCATTTCTTTACTGAGAGGGTGGGCAGATGCTGGAACAGCCTTCCTAGAGAGGTGGTTGATGCCCCAAGCCTGTCATTGGCTTGAGACTTTTGGACAATGCCCTTAACATACTTTACCTGGGTCAGCCCTGAATTACTCAGGCAGTTGGACTAGATGATCATTGTAGGTCCCTTCCAACTGAAATAGTCTATTCTAAAAACAATATTTGGTTTAACAATGGGAAGTACTTAATGGTATCCAGCTAGTAAGAGCTAATAAACCAGTCTGATTTTTTTTTTTAGTAACTTTAATAGCAGTGCATTATTCTTTAGTGCCCTATGTGACTGCCAAGTTAATAGAATTATTTTCCTTCAGTTTTGGTAAGAGCAGGTCAGATTCTAAATGTATGCTTTCAGTACACATTAAAGAAAGGCCTAAGCTGAAAATTGAAAAGACCTCCTGTTTACTGCATAGTGATCAAAGCAGGAGCCCTTACTGGCAAGAAAAAGAAATTGAAAACTAATTTCAAGGTTCAGGATTAATTCTCTGTCAGACTGACGGAAGAGATCCTATACTAGAATACATTTAGCATAAATGTAGAACCATCTCCCTATCTGTTCCTTCCAGTGTGCAAGTTTCTTCTTTGATTTCATGGTTCTATAACATGAGCATTTTAAGAGTTAGCTGTCTGTGAATCTGGTTAAATATCTACAAACACATCCTTTTTACCAAATAAATCTATCAGTTTGTTTTCTATTAACATCACTGATTTCTACTAATGACCTTTTCCTGAATGTGTGTTTTTCCATCTTCCCTACAGTAATTGCTTAGAAATGATTGTCATATAAGGAGTTGGCTATGGCAAACAGGAAACGTCAAAGCACTACAGCCAGCATGCTGGATCACAGAGTGAGAGCTTGCCCTACTTCATCTCACAACAGGGAGCCTGAAAATGAAGAAAGTGACCTTCCTATTGAAAATTATGCAGCAAAGGAGGCAGAACTAGCAACTGTCAGGCAAGGTAGTCCTACACCTGTGGAACGTGAGTGCAATGATCATAGCGGAGATGGTGACTCCAGCTCTGACTACGTGAATAACACTTCTGAGGAGGAGGACTATGATGAAGGCTTGCCAGAAGAAGAGGGGATCACATACTACATTAGATACTGTCCAGAGGATGACAGTTACCTGGAAGGAATGGACTGCAATGGGGAGGAGTATGCTCCCCACAAGGAACACCATGTTGAAACAGATGAATGTCAGGAAGCTGTAGAAGAATGGGCTGAAGGCAAAATTCATCACCAAGATGAAAATGAGGTGACAGACAGGCAAGAGTGGCAGGAAAGTCAAGATAATGGCGTTCAGATTTTGGAGGATGAAGTGTCATCTTTGGAGATTCAGGACCAAGAAGAAAACATACAGTATTGTCAAAGGGAAGGTGGCTATCCGGACTATTACCCAGCAGAGGCTAATGGAAACTCGCAGGGAGTATCACCGTACCATTCTAGAAAAGGGAATGCAGAGCTAGAAGAGCAGGAAGAGGACATTGACCAGATTGTAGCAGAAATCAAAATGAGTATGAGCATGAGCAGTATTAATAGTACAACAGAAATGAGTCCAGAGCACACTGGGACTGAGAACATGGCACATGACTATAAAGAGACTTGTTCAAAGGGAGAAGCTGTTCACAGTGCTAACAGGCATGAGGGGAGGCCAAAGTCACTGAATATCCCATCTGCCTCTAAGCACAGTGGAGAGGTGCCTAGAGGTTTTAAAGCAAAGCCAAGAACCCCAGAGGACAGACAGAAGTGGCCACAAGAGCAGGTATGAGGTTCATTGTTTAACCAGACTGTGAGAGGCATTATGTAAATGCTATCTTAGTTAATTATTCCAAACAGAATTAGAGTGCAATACTTCTACTTTTTTACTCTATTGCATTCACAGCTACACAATTACATTGTATGTTTAGAAAAAGGTGCTGAATGTAGTCAGTTTGGGTAGAGAACTAGGAAAGAGGTTTTCCAGAGAACAGACAATTCTAAGTAAAACAAGGTATTCCAGATGCATGGGGCAAAACTAGTTTATTTACACTATTTTCATTCTGCAGTGACACACTAGATAAACTTAAAACTGGGGTCAGCATTGAAATAGTTGAAGGTTTTTTCCCCCATTATGGGCTCCTCTTCCATTGCCTTAGTGGACAATTACTTTTATTGTGTTTTCAACATAACATATGTCAAGGCTAGATACTGCATATGTTAAAAACAACAAGAAGTGCCTGCATATTGCTCTATTTTTGTACTAGCTGGGCATATATTGACCTTGGCAAGAAGGAAGAAACAGGAGCTTTACTTGTACCAAAAATCCTGTTAAGCAGTTTTATCACAAGAATGGTGTAGATGTTAATTTAAACCATACATGATCTTTTCTTGTTCTAACGTTGAGTGCCAGAAAAAAGAATCTGGGAATGAAGCTCAAACTTTTCTAGAGGAATAGAGGTGTGAAGTTTTCTTTTTTTTTAAAGTTTCAAATTGAATGTGCTTACTACCTTATAGACAGACATATCTAATTCCCTTTGCTGTAAGATCAGTTTAAAGCTTTGACTTTGCATCTCTGAAGTTATATGCAGCTGAATGTTAGTTATCTTCTGCAATGAAGATATATCTACCTAAGAGAGGCAAAACATAACATGTATTTATATGACAGACTAGTAAGGATACATTAATTATTTTGCCTTATCTTTAATTAAAATGTTTATTAAACTTCAGATATGTTTCCTGTTTCAGCTTTATCAAATCTATAACTATATAAAAAAATATGTTTAAGTGCCCCACAGTTAAACAATTTAACCTAGATGATTCCATTAAAAACACACATTAAAATTGTCAATTCCTCTGAAAAACAGTAAAAGGAAATCAAATGTTTTAAGTATATGCTGATGAAAAAGGTTGACCTTCATAATAGTTGTGAACACAAAATCTTAGGGGGATATTTTCAGATTTCCCATATCTACAGCAAGTTTTTAATATTAATTTCTACACTCTATTTTATGAAGTATAATTAGAACCAAATTGTGTAGCTTACTATATTCAGTGCCTTACTGCCAGCATAAAAGTTCTAGCTTGATTATCTTGAATGGTTTGAATAGTTACTAGGTATTGGCTAGGAGCAGAGAAGTCTAGTTAGCATGTTTTAGACTAATGATGAACTAAGTCTTTCTGGCACAGTACACAGCAGCTTCTACTGGGAGTGTTGCTGCTTTTAAGTTTTTAAAGTATTTGCAGAACAAAAGAAAAAAAAGAGGAGCTCTTGAATAAGAAAGTTAGTGAATTCTTCTATATACTTGAGTAAGATATTGTTGTGTTTTTTTCCCCTGAATGATTGCTAATTCAAAATAGACTTTAATCTCAACAACTTTTTGTACTCCTTCAAAGTTTATTTAGCAAAGGCTGAGCTGAATTGCATTGTATCTTTATTATTCTTGCCAGCTTGCTAACAACTGGGTTGTTTTTTGTGGGGTTTTTTGTGTGGGTTTTTTTTTTTTTAAACACCAGGATATTGTTATAGATGCCACTGGTTAGATTTTGGAGGATGAAGTGTCCAAAATTTATTAAAATAAAACAAAGGGACCCAAGTATTTCAGAGTTGACTGTCTGAGTTTAATTGTTTTTTCCAGTCAGTCTTGGGCCAGTGTCTTAATCTTTAATAACAAAGGGAGTGCTGCTGTGATGGGTAGCTACTGGCTGGCATGTAGCCATTGAGTTTCTACAATCACTCTTCATCAAAACCACAAACTATTGTATAATGGATAGAGCATTAAACAATACACAGTACTTCATTTCTTCAAATGTGAAGAGAGAAAGGAAAGTAGTTTTTCAGCCAGAGATAACAGCAGTATAGGTATCCATTTCAGTTCAACATGAAGGGATAAACAAACTGGGTGACAAAGACATGCATTTAATTTGCAAGAAAGGAGACAGGACAAAGCTGCTGTGGGCATTTTCACTGAAGAGAAAGGCACATAGGTCTCCAAGGCATAAAGGTGTGAAGCACCATTTCTTATGGAGATACAGAGACTCACAAGTGGAGACATGAGGAGATTCTCTCCTCCCCCACCCCAAACCTCCTGGGATATAAAAGAAAAATTAAAAAGCACGGTAAATAATCTTTGGCAAGCATTACTTGCATGTGTTTATCGTAACAAGACTGGTCTTGCTGTGTTCGGTTCACCTACTGCAGGTTGCTCATCATAGAGCCATAGAATTGTTTAGGTTGGAAAAGACATTTAAGATCACTGAGTCCAGCTGTTAATGTAGCACTGCCAAGTCCATCACTAAACCATGTCCCTACGTACCACATCTAAGTGTCCTTCAAATACTCCCAGGGATGGTCACTCAACCACTTCCCTGGGCAGCCTGTTCCAATGCTTGACAACCCTTTTGGTGAAGAATTTTTTCCTAATATCCAGTCTACACATCCCCTGGCACAACTTGACACTGTTTCCTTTTGTCCTTTTGGTTGTTACTTGGGAGAAGAGACCAACACCCACCTTGCTACAGCCTCCTTTCAGGTAGCTGTCGAGAGCAATAAGGTCTCCCATCAGCCTCCTCTTCTCCAGGCTAAACCACCCCAGTTTCCTCAGCTGTTCCTCGTAAGACTTGTGGTCTAGACCCCTCACCAGCTTTGTTGCCCTTTCTTGCACACATTCCAGCACCTCAAGGTCTTTTTTGTAGTGAGGGGACCAAAGCTGAACAGAGTATTTGAGATGCTGCCTCACCAGTGCCGAGTACAGGAGGACAATCACTTCCCTACTCCTGCTGGCCACATTTATTTCTGATACAAGCCAGGATGCTATTGGCCATCTTGGCCAGCTGGGCACACTGCTGGCTCATGTTCTGCCAGCTGTTGACCAGCACTCCCAGGTCCTTTTCTGCGGGGCAGCTCTCCAGCCACTCTTCCTGAAGCCTGTAGCATTGCATGGGGTTGTTGTGGCCAAAGTGCAGGACCTGGCATTTGGCCTTGTTGAACCTCATACAATTGGCCTCAGCCCATCGATCCAGCCTGTGCAGAGCCCTCCTACCCTCCAGCAGAGCAACACTCCCACCCAGCTTGGCATCCTCTGCAAACTTACTGAGGGTGTACTCAATCCCCTTGTCTGGATCATTGGTAAAGATATTGAACAGAATTGGTCCCAATACGGAGCTCTGGGGAACACCACTTGTGACTGGCCACCAACTGGATTTGACTCCATTCACCACAACTCTTTGGACCTAGCCATCCTGCCAGTTTTTTTTACCCAGGAAAGAGTACGCCTGTCCAAGCCATGAGCAGCCAGTTTCTCCAGGAGAATGTTCTGGGAAATGGTATCAAATCTTATTAAAGTCTAGGTAGGCATCCAACAGCCTTTCCCTCATCTACTTATTGGGTTACCTTGTCACAGAAGGAGATCAGGTTAGTCATGCAGGGCCTGTCTTTCAAACCCATGCTGACTGGGCCTGATCCCCTGGTTGTCCTGTACATGCCATGTGATGGCGTTCAAGATGATCTGCTCTGTAACATTCCCCAGCACTGAGGTCAGGCTGACAGGCCTGTAGTTCCCAGGATCCTCCTTCCAGCCCTTCTTGTAGATAGTCTTCACATTTGCTAACGTCCAGTTAACTGGAACCTACCTGGTTAGCCAGGACTTCTGATAAATGATTGAAAGTGGCTTGGTGAGCACTTCCATCTCCCTTAGTACGCTTGGGTGGATCCCATCCCGCTGGATAGATTTTTGTGTATCTAAGTAGTGCAGCAGGTCACTAACTGTTTCCCCTTAGATTATGGGGGCTTCATTCTGCTCCTCATCCCTGTCTTCCAGCTCAGGGGGCTGGGTACCTGGAGAATAACTAGTCTTACTTTAAAGACTGGGGCAAAGAAAGCATTTAAGTACCTCACCCTTTTCCTCATCCTTTGTCACTATGTTTCCCCCTGCATTCAATAAAGGATGGAGGTTCGCCTTAGCACTCCTTTTGTTCCTGATGTATTTGTAGAAAATTTTGTCTTACATGGCAGCAGCCCAATTAAGTTCTAGTTGGGCTCCTAGTTTTCTCACTGCATAACCTCACAACATCCTTGTAGTCCTCCTGTGTTGCCTGCTGCTTCGTCCAAAAGTCTCCTTTTTTCCCTGACTTTCAGCCAAAGCTCTCTGTTCAGCCAGGCAGGTTCAACTGATACTAGCATACAGTATGAGCAAAAAATTTTAAATTGATACGGTGTTCCCGTGCAAAAGTAGTTGCTGTTGACTTGAAGTTTTTTTCTTTTTGGAATGCTATTACATTTGTATAGCTTCAAGTTTAGCTAGAATAATGTTGGTTTGGCACACTAGTAATCAACCTAGGAACAGTTTTGCTAGGTGGAAAATGAGTAATCTTCTGTTGCAGATGACTGGTTGTACTACACAAAATTTGAACAAGGGCTTGGTCTAAACCAAAGTTTGAACTACAAAAAGCTTGTCTCCAGATCAGTTCACTGCAACATATCCTGTCCTGCTTACTTCCCACAAAGCAGTGTAGTATGGGGTAGTCCCAGGCTCATCCTGCTGATCCATGACACCATTTGGAACTTTAGTTTCTACTGTTGCACCCATAAGATATCTCTCTGTGGAGAATGATGGCATTGCCTATTTTTTTTACTAAGTTAATTTTAACTCTATACAGTCAGGTAGTATAATTAAAGAATGGTACAAGCAGTCAAGAAAAAAAGTTAACAAAACATTGGACAGCAGCTGAAATAATACTGGCAGAAGATGTCTTTTGCATTAATGGGACTTACAATTAAATAATTACTCCTCTCTGGAACCTGATATATGGCAGAGTTTACTCTCTTCATTGCAACTAGAGTCACGCTTTTATGAAATACTGGCATTGGCATGGCCTGAAACCTACTTCTGATGAGTGGGGACTAAAGATGACTATGGCTTGAGACATGAAAAACAAAGGGCTGATTAGATGGTCAATGCTCATCTACTTAGATTTCAGACTGCAGACTCCCGAGTACGCTTATTCTTTCCCATCCTATTCAAACAGATCTATTTACCAACAATAAAAGATAAAGTTTTTTAACAGCATCAACACCCTATCTTCACCTATACCCTTTTGAAGAAAGGGGGATTTGCCATTATCACCATTAAGACAGAGGACCTTAGAGGGAAGTCTACTTTTTAATGATGCTGCCTGTAACACGTGAATCCTGTTGCTTCTCATTTCTCAATCATACTTTCCTATCACTGGCATACATTTGAGAAACTAACCAAATATGCTCAAACTCTCCTGGTAGGGACCTCACAAGCTTCTGCAGGGTTAGTCTCATTTCACATAGTCTTATATAGGCTATGCCATTACACTTTTTCAACATGGACATTCAGAGATACATAAAATATCACTAGCAAAAAATTTATGAAAAAATTTAACAAAGTCTTTTTTGTGTCAGTTGGTTCTCCAACAGCTTTGAACACATCAGTGCTGCTACTATGTTTTGTTTGCTTGTACTAGTAGAGCTTGGCATTGACAAAAATATTTGAGGTTTATTCCCTTCTCTTGGCATGGGTACAGTGCTCTTCTGCTGCAAAGAGCCTAAATCCACGAGTCTTTTGTCCATAAAAGATCTCACCCTTAGAACAGTCTGAAGCAGCTAAGATGACAGACATTTTAGAAAACCTGTATCTTAGGAAGGTCTTAGTGGAATTCAATCTGACTATTATAGGATGCATTTGATAGAATTTGTGGAAAACACAAATGGGTGTAAATAAAGAGTATTAAAAAAGCTTGCTGCATTCTCCCATGTGTTCTAGGCAGCTACGGGGCAGAAATATTAAATAGCTATTACCAAGTGACA
This sequence comes from Phaethon aethereus, assembly GCF_964289735.1. Taxonomy (NCBI): domain Eukaryota; kingdom Metazoa; phylum Chordata; class Aves; order Phaethontiformes; family Phaethontidae; genus Phaethon; species Phaethon aethereus. Next base: position 17,377,030 of record NC_138588.1, on the reverse strand, counting down.
GCTCCAAAACTTAGCAAGTGTAAGTACTTACTGAAAAGTACTAAATAGTCCAAACATTCCCAAACAAAACTAGTTTATCTGTGTTAACTGGTTGAGTCATGGCTTTTTAGCAATAAATTCCAAACACCAGGACACAGCAAAAGCAATGCCTTTTACTTAAAGATATGTTAGTGACAGAGTCTTCTCTGGAAAGTTTAAAGCAAAAGGCAGCATGCACTCCAAATTACATCTACATAAAAATGCATCATTCGGCACAGCTGTTTCTCTGAAACTCTTATTATGGCTGGTTCTCAATTTTAACCATATGAAGGACAAAAACCCTCTTACTTCTTTAAGAGGATTAAAACCATTACGAACTGATTTTTATGTTCATTGAAATTGGTAGGATATTTCTTTTGTGGAATGCTAAGGTCTCTAAACTTACTTTGACGACTCCTCTTTTTGTAATGCCTGTTTCACATTCTTAGCTTGACTTGCTTACTTGGAGCTACTCCATTCTACAAATATTTTCCTCTTCACTTCTGACATATGCTAGCACCACCTCTAAATTAAGACATAAGTAATGGAATCTTTGTGAGATAATAGTGTGTGAAGTCTGGCCTTTTTTCCTGTGATCAAAATGAGAAATCCTTTAGCTAGTCAAAAATGGCCTTATTCAGATTGTATCTTTGTAAGTGTATCCTGGTGGGTCAAATTGCTTCTACTGACAATAGCATGTTACTGATGTTACAATAGCTAATGCAGCAGCTCTGTAAGGGTACATTAAGACTTCCCCACTACACATCATCAGCATCTATGAGAGAAGTTATTTCAGTCATGGAGTTTAATAGGAATAGTACCACCATAATAGACCTGTTACTAGGGTACTATCTATGGATTCAAAAAGATGTTTTAGAATGCACCTTGATGCGTTTCTATAAACATAGTAGTGTTTAAATATCAGGAGGACACATGGCCCAATGATAAACTGTCTTCAGAAACCAACAGAAGTTGAAACAAGAAACTGAAGTTTTGTCCTTAAGTGACAAATGTAACAATACCCATCTGCTTTACCTTTGTTCTAGAGGGAGACAACAAACCTGGATGAAAAGTCAATTAGACCTGTTGGTTTACTTGTGCAACAGGTAATTTAATAATCTGGTCAACCTACCACAAAACACCTCTTTTCCAAGAAAAGCTTTTTCTTCTTGGAGCCTGCCACAAGGAACCTTTTTCATCTGGAACCTACCACAAGACATCCCTTTTCCAAGAAGCTTAGTAGTCTTCAAGATGAGTTTCAAAACACATAAGCCAGTACACTGTGATAATACTTGAACAGTATTGCCAGTAAAGAGGTTAGCAGGTACAGATCATAAGCCTCATCATTCAAATGTTTAACCATAGTACTAAAGCCTTACCATACCTTTGAGCTGCAGTTACCAACTCTTTACAAAAAGGGTTAGCTATTCTGAAAAAACTAATCTTTCACTCCTCTCTCAGACAAATGAATCCTCAGAATAAATCAAGAAAGGAACTAACCTGTTGGCTTCCAGTAGAATGTTCTCCAGCAGGCAAGTGCTTCGTGAGCACTGAGCACCACAGCAGCATTCAGGATCACAGGTGGCAACTTTGAGGAGGACCATATTGCTGAGAAGAGCTTTTGACTGAAAAGCTAAACAGCTCACACTGGAATAAGCAACCACTAGTGTTAAGAAACAGCAGAACTAAATTATTACTAGCCCTCACCTCCAGCAGGAAGAGGTGGTTATAAGGGGGGCCTGGTTGGCTGGGAGGGGCCCTGCAAGATTAGTGGGAGGAGGGAAGCTCAGGTGGCCCCAGGCCTGGCAATAGCCATCAGGACAGGGCTAGACAGGGTATGGGTAGAGCCGCAGGCTTATTTCTGAAAGATGTGCATAGATGCTTCAGTGACCATAAGTAGAGTTGGGTTTTCTTCTCAGCCTGAAGTTAGCATTTTCTGTTGCCTCATGTTCCTTCACATGATCTTGGACACTGCCTCAGTGCTTGCTCAGAGGCAAAAAGTATTAATAACACTACACCTTTAATATTTTAATATCTTTTCTTTGCAGAAGCTGTCCTCTTATAACAATCTTATCCTAGGATAAGAGACTTTTAACATAATTGTACCTCTGTGTTAGTTTGCAGTCAATTCCAGATTTCTGGTGTAGCGTTAAGGTCCTATTCTAAACTGCAAGTCAGAATATAAAATATTTAATAATACCTTATAAGTGTTTTCTTAAAATGTGATTTTTCTAGCTATCTTAACACTTAAAACAATATAAATTGGAAACTCTGTAAGAAACATGAAGAAAGCAAGTATCAAGTATGATAATTTATTTGACATTGGTCAGATCACCTGGGAGCATGAACCAACTTCCTGCCCACATTGAATAACAGAATTTATGTTTTCTAAAAATGATTCCATAAAGAAGCTCAAAAGAATTCCTTCATCCTTGGTCTAGAAGCATCTTCTTCCGTGCGTACAAGACTACATGGTTTGTAACTGCATACAGGAGATACAGCCATGCCTACTCTGCATAGGTCACTCCTTTGATGCTGTAAGTCTTGTGGAAAGAAAGGGAAGCCTTTCTCCCTGTGCTTCTTTCTGGCCTTCTGGGATACCATGTTAGCAAACATTTCTTTAGTGTGAAGATCTCAACCCTTATTTTGTAAAAGATCATTGTACAGCCCACATATTTGCAGGCAAATGCTGGGCACAGAACGTCTCAGACAGGCACAGCTCCCTTTATTGACTACTTGATATTTCATGCTGCTGATGAAGGGACATAGGGTATGCTACACTCTAAAGCAATACCCTACTATTTTAGGGAATAATGAATGATTATTTTGCATGTTTTATTAAAGCCCTCTAGATACTTGTTTACCACATTAATATATTTCACTGCACATGAACACATATTGCTCCATATTAGCGTGGCCTTGCAATATAATTAGATTTGTCTTGTCTCAAACAGAATAGCATTTATAAGCAGAGATATGGTAAGCCTCTTAGCTACTATAGCCATGCAGACGGGGCACTAGTCAGTTGGTCCCGTCACCAAGTCTTGGTGCTCTGTATATTATCTCAAATAGTTTTTTCTTTCCTAAAATCGTGCTTACTACTTGGGTGAATTTTTGCTTTGTATATATTGTCGTACCTGAGAATTAGCATTACTGAGCTAATAGCTCTAATGTGCCTGCTTCATTTGCACATTTTGTTGAGCTGACTAAATATTACTCATAGGGAATAAAATTTGTCTAGAGATGAATGTGCAGACTTTGATTACAGCTACATGTTGCATTTGAAAGCCAGAAGACAAGGAGTTATGTTCACATGTAAGATTCAGGCTGACCCTTTGAAATAATACTGGCTCAGTGTTTTCCATTTGCACAATTGTTGATACAAGTTTATTTATTTGGTGTTTGTGAAGCCTTACAATGACAGTGGCTTTTAGGCACTCTTTTTATACATAATGAGGAAACTGAGAAAAAAGAACAGTGAAATACACTAAACTATAAAAATTTGTTCCAGAAATCACCTTTGTTTTTCACATTTCTAACACGGAAATCTCTGCTCTGTTTGGAAGCTTTTCAGAAGACAAAAGGATTTGAAATCCTTTTTCTTTTTTTCTTATAGATGTGCAATGGTTTAGAGCAGCCAAGGAAGCAGCAGCGTTCAGACCTCAATGGACCAGTTGACAATAATAATACACCCGAGGTAGGTGCCTTAGGCTATTAGGCCATTCTGCTGCCTATCTTCCTGTGGTCAGGCTTCCATGAGAGAAAGCAGACACTATATTGTCAGCTTTCTCCCTCTCACACACACATACTTAGGCTTTGTTTCTTTTCCTGAACTGACAATAAATACCACATCTGCATATTCCAAAAAGTCTTTGAACTATTCCCATGAATCTGTTGCTGCCACATTCATTTTATGTAACTGTCCACGGCATGTACCCAAGTCTAAAATTTCATGATGACGTACAGAATAGAGAGAACACATCAGAAATTCTCTTTTTGGATTATTGGAGAGCAAAAGTAGTATCAAAAAGAAATTGGCTTCTGCTGTTTTTCTTTCTTCACCCACACGCCCCTGCCAAATGTCAGTCTTTGAAACCAAAGGACTGCTTAAGTCCCACAGGAATAATTCTCTTTAAGTAACCCCTAATATCAAGCACATCATTCAGTGCTGAGGGCTCAAATGATTCACATCTTTCTGAGTGGCCTCTGTGGTAAGATGTGTCCTGGCTTAGTCACCTGTGAAAAAGATGGAGTGATAGGCAGACTGGCTCTGGTCATTGAAGACTGGAGCAAAGCCGACATGTAAGAATGCAGAATGAGGTTATGCTTGAGGCTAGACACAATGAAATGAAATTCGGACTTAAAAGCAGAAGTCTGTTATCTCAAAAACATAAAACATATTTAGCCTGCAACCTGCTATATTAATGAAGAGGCACATTTCTAAAGCCTTTTCCCATAACAGAGAAATCAGCCTCTTTCCTGGAAACAGGAATGCCTGAAGAGGCTGGCAAAAGACAAGCAAATGGAAGACTGTATCTGTTTATTGAGAATAGAGACAGTAGCATACAAAAAGCACTGTTGTGGCTCCTGCTGAGATTAAGAGTAATGCTACCTACTGCGCAGAGACAGGTTTTTTCATTCACTGACCCAGAACTTTGCTTTGTAAAATATTGTTAAATGTTCTTAATTGGAAATTAGGGATATCATTAATAGGCAATGTGATCTCTAGTGGACAAACAACTGGACTGGGAATTGCTGGTTTGTATTGCTCATTTGACAGCTGACTTCCTAGGTAATTTTCATGTTCTTCCCCCACCCTGCCCCTTATTGTTTCGTGTGGTGGGATCTGCTTAAAATCCTTTGAGATTCCAGGTAAACAGCACTATGTAACGGTTAGGTTGGATTAATTACTGTGATGTAGTGTCTTTCACTGTGCTAAATAGTGGGTATAGAGAAGTTATACAGAGAAATTTGATTTTTTTTTTTAGAAAGAATGGTCAGCTGTTTAAATATAACATGAATTCACTTCGGTTTGTGAAAATGATTTTCTTACAGCTATACGATTTTTATTTCTCAACAGACAAAGAAAGTGTCTTCATTTCCAAGTTTTGTTGATGGTAAGTTTTACATCATCCATAGTTAAAGTATGATAAAATGGAAGCGAATGCTTTAATGTACTTTAAAGATCACAGTTCTAAAACCCAGTCAAACCCAAGAGAATGCAGCTGAAAGGTTTAAATATATTGAAGTATTTAACATTATCATTCCCCTCTATGGCAATTAGACCCTGGTGGTGATAAAAAAGAGTAGATAGAGCTCTCAGAAAGATTAAGGTGAAGATAGAGACAGCTACAAAAGGGGGTAAAAAAGATGGTAACAGTGGGCCCCAGCAGGGTGGAGATTAACGAAAGTGTAAGAGTACCCTGTTTTTCATGGCCTTGTGCAGAGGAAGGAGTCATTTAACTGTATCACTTTGATGTGATGCCCATTATTGCATTCTGGGAGTCTTAGTTGTTGGAACAAACAGAAAGGTTCTCCTAATCTGACAAAAAATTGGTAATCCAGTCCTCTGTTTAGGAGAACCATACTTTCATGTGTTTCTTAAATCTCCTTTGCACTGCTATTACATATTTTCTGTTTGGAGAAAAATAAGTTAATTTATTAACACAAGAAGATGCACAGAGATAAAATGGGATTATACTGAAAAACATTATCATTCTCTGATTCAGACAGCTGAAGAACTTTGTATGGGGAAAATGCATCCAGGTCTTCTTGCAAAAGGAAATGTCTAAACTGTAAAGTCAGAAAAGACAGTAAGAAACATCTAAGGCTCTGACCCCTTAGATGTGCCATGAACACAGTTTTCCCCACAATGGAAACCATAAATGAATGTTGAAAACTTGATTTCTAATGCCATTCTCAACTCAGGGAAAACTTACTGTGATTTAGAATAATATTATAATGTTCAACACATTTTTCTTCTATTCCCTGATCTCATCAAAGCAACTTTTGTTTTTAGTCATTTTCTTGAAGATCCAGAGCAAATGGGAAGTTCAAACATTGCCCCTTTTACACAGATTGGCATCTGAAGGAAATTATACATAATACTTGGCATGTACTGGCTAACAGACCCTAAATAGAGGTAAATTAAATGCATTCCCCAAAGGTGGCAGAGACAAGAAAGCAAGCTGATACTTTGTAGTAAATATCTACTGATTGTATAGTGGACAACTATAAAAGGAGGCCAGCATGAGTAGAGCTTTTAAACAGACTAGAAAATTCACCCTTCACAGCGCTTGCAGATACAACTGCACATTTTAATTTTTTGAGGATAAAAAGGTTATGTCTCTCTCTTCTTACCAGTCAGCTCACTAATCTGTTGGAAAGGGATCAGTATACTCTTTAGGATAGTATAATACTTTTTTTGTTTTTTAGTTCAGTTGTTTTGCTTTCTCTGAATTTTTTCTACAGTCACACAGTATGTGAGGACAAGCTATCTATAAGGCTTTTTCTATTGCAGGTGTTCTATGGTATTGTCTAATACAAATAAACATGTAACTCACTAGGAGCTTATGATAGCTGACATGACTCCTCTCTGAATTCAAAGAAAACCACAGTTTTTATTATTAATTTGTATGTAAATCCCAAAAGGAAAAGGACTCTACGGTGCATAGGAAAAGATTCTGCCAGCTAACACTCCCTGTTTTTCTCTGAGCTTTGGCAGTGATACCACAACCACATTCTGGTAATATTCATATTCGACTGTTCAGGCACTTAACTTTCAGCACGACTCCTTAACTGCAGTAGCCATATCTATAGCTCTGTGAATACATAATATTTTTCATATGCCATGTGGACATAAAAACAAATTAGATAACAGGCACAAAAAAATACTGGAAATGTGTCCTTTTGCTATTATAATTGTTTCAGTAGTAGTACCACTACATGCTTGTAGTGGTAATTCCATGTTCAGGGCTTCTGGCTTTTTTGCACTCTGTATTTGTCCTATCACCATAAATCTCATTCCCTTGCATGGTCACAACCATGACAAACTAAAGAAATCAGCCAAAGTATAGAACTTGTAGATGGGCATTCTGCAAGGTGACATATGCCTTGTGTCCATTTACTCCTTATGCAAAATCTGCTGCATTACCACACACCCTAAGGTCTCAGTGACTTCAAGGAGTATGATGGTTCTCAGGAGGACATTGAAAGTGCTTCTGTGCCCTGAGCACAATCTCTAAATACTGTCTGAATCCTTGGTTTACACATTATTTTAGACAAATAGAATAATAAATATTCAGAAAAATATGTTCCTAACAGATTATTAAATTCAGTTATGCTGAATTATTGAGTATTCTTTTTCTTATTTTATGAATACAAAATATAAGTTAATTTAAAAGTGTTTAGACCTAGTCTACTTAATCTAGAAATGTTTATACTTGTTGCACTAATAGATCAGCAGAAAACCAAGTAATCTCTATTGCATTGATAAGATAGTGCAGAAATTTATAGTTGGATTTTTCAGAAACAGTTATCTAATGTTTAAGCACCAACACTCAACAAAAAATTCCAATCTTTCTCTCATTGAAGTGATCTTAAAGTTTCAAATCTATTTATCTATTCTTTTCTTCCTCATCAGTAAGCCTTATACATGCTTACAGTCAAGGGCATGCATAAGTGCTCTGATGAGCTGGGACCTCAGCCAAGTCTGCATTTTTATATTATATAAAGCAGTCAAAGAATGGCTTCATTCAGGGAACCCAGTCTGACCCTGGCAATTTTCAATACCATTCCATCCTTCCAACAGATGCTTACCTTACCTGACAGTTGCTTACATTGCCTTGATGCTAGGAAATGTATGTTGGAAATGTTTTCTGCCCAACATGCCTCTGTTTTTTTTTTTTTTTTCCTGCATTAGCTGTTGCTATAAGCATTTTATACATGCTGTTGTTTTATACATAATGTTGCAGAATTTATTGTTAGTATTAATGATTCTGAAAAAAATAACTTTCTAACGCTATGAAGAGATGATGAAGCCATATCCGACCAAAAAATCCTCAATCTTTAAAGAATCTGGCTAAATAAAATTAGGATAATAAAATCGGCTAAAACTCTAGGTTATTTCCATGTTCAGGAAGTTTTTCAGACAAATTAGGTAAAAACACCATTGTTGTCAGCAAATAGCCAAGACATGAGAAGAATTTGTTGTTTCCTTTGTAACACTCATTAATTTCACAGACCCCTAAGATACAGTGGGGATTACTGTTTCATGCTCAGAGATGCTAGCAACGTTTATGTAAAAATAGATCTCTAAACGTGTTTGAAAGGAAAGTGCCTTTGACGTAGCCTATCAATGACTTGGAAATCAAGACAAAAATGTCTTGCTCAAAGCACCAGTATTAACCAGAAGTGGGCCAAATTCTACATTCTTGAAAACAATTGAAGAGAAAACAAGCTTTCCTGAGTTCAGCCAGAGCTTTTGGGAGGGAAAGGAAGAAGATTAAGGGACTGATAAGTTTCAAGTAACCAGCACAACTTTTTCCATTGACAAATCCTGCAGACTCTTAGAATTTTGGTCTTTGCTTGATGTAGTAATGACTGTATCGGAATCTGTACCAAGAATTGCAGTTTTACTTGTCTTCAGATACACAAAGTGTTTCAAGAAAATGGATCTAAATTAACTACTAAAGGAGGTTAGTTAAACTGATATAAATATCATTCAGGTAAGCGTATTTCAGAGTTAAAGCAACCTTGATTCAATTTGCCCTGATTTACTTAGCCTAAAGTGAATGAAGGAAAACAAAATTAAAGGCACATTGATTTTGAATGAGCATGTTGATGCAGGTACCCAATGAAGTTTTGCTAACTTAACATTAAATTCACATCTTTAATTAATTTCCCTCTTTGCTACCCTTGAAACAAGATGTCAATATGATGCAACATTAATATTTTGTTGCATGCTGAAAGAAGTACAGACGTATGAGACTAAGTTTTAGACCTGAAAAGACGTATGAATAACATCATCAGAAGAGGTACCATGTAAAATACATCATCCATCTGCTGAAAAATGTAATGGTGCTAAGATGTAAGTAAAGACGAACAGAGATATAGTAAATGTAATTCTTGTGGTATTTGCATTTTCCTTGATTTCATTCAGTGAATTTGCGCTACAGGAACAAGGATAATTTTTGGAGGTATTGAAAGACTTGGCCTTCATGAAGAGTTTCAGTGACTTTTTAAATTAGTAGCTTCCCAAGGATTTCGTTGAGGGTTTTCACACCTTCAGTGGAGATTGTCGTGATATATTTTTATTCTTTCCCAATACTTTTAGCATTTTAAATTCCACAGAATTCTATTCTGAGTTATAATGAAGATCCAAACTATTACTGGATTTGTATGGATGTTATCTAAAGCAAAATATATTTTCCTGTGATATATAATTGTCCTTTCAAAGCTTGAAACTATAGTGTTTGCTAGCAAAACAAATAGCTCCATTTTGTGTGAGCATTGTTAGTTAATATACGGTCTCTGAAGAGTGCAGGACTGGTATAAATATATATATATATGTGTGTGTTTATATACTTTGATTACAAAGACTGGGTTTTTTTTTGCTGGAGGTTGGCATTTCTGGCAGGCAAACGTGAGGTCTGCGTGGAAGTATAGGTGTCAGCAGTATTGCTTGAGGAAGAAAGTAACTTCTTTTAATCAAGTTTATTTTCTGTTGGAAGACTTTTTCTAAATTAGAACAGGAAAATGAGGGCTAGGAATGCTCACTAAAAGATCTGTGTGCAAACCACTATTTCAGTAAATTTCATCAGCATAGCATGCTGTATACTTTTCCTTCTCCACGTATTAATCTTCCACATTGAATTGATTATAAATAAATAGAACTAATCCACTGTACAAGAAAAATTTTCTCATATTAGCATCTCCCTTCAGTGTAATTTTTTTCTTCACACATGAGATTGATGTACTTCAAAAAAATTTGTTGGCAAGTTGATACAGTTCAAAGCAAATTTCTTTTATAAAACGGTTGAGGAACAGAAAATTCACTGTCAAGAGATTTCAGCCAAACGCTGGAATGACTGTTCTTTACTGTTGATCTAATCAAGCTAGATGTAAATCTTAACAGCTGAATAAAGAGGATGATGAGCATAGTCCCAATATGATATAAAAACTATCCTTTATTCTCTTCTGCGTGCCCCCTCTTTTTCGTCCTTGGAAAGAAACAACTTGCAAAATACAAGTTAATGTTAGAATCTCACTGAAGTCACTATGTATGCAAAGGCGACTTGTTGAATGGAGGCTAAAATTAAAAAACCATGAAGATGTTTTTAAGCTCCACTATTTTCCTCTCTTTTTTCACATGAAGTTTTTCGTACTCTTTCCATGCGCTCCTTTTCTGTAACTGCCTTCCGTGACTTTCCTGCTTTCAGAGGAGAAGGCTGTATGACCTGTTGTGCAGATGCCATTCATTAGACCATGAACATTTTATTGAACTCCTGTGCTGAAGCATGTTTCTCTAGCGCTGGTTTATACAATGTGTACCAGCTTGGGAACTGTATTTTCTGTCAGTCTCTGATTTCAGGCCTTACACGTGACTAAACAGCATCAAGATGCCCACTGTTCTTGTTTCCTAAACTTTGTTAAGTGTAAAGTTTCATGAAGGACTCTTGCTGAAGCAAAGTACACCTTTGTGCCCATTGTTCATCAGTTTTTTTGCCAGAGAGAATGTTTGGGGACTGTGTACTTCTAAAAACATCTCAAAAAAATGTGGAAACACAAATCTGTATTAAACAGAAGTTTAGCTCATGTACTGTAACAGTCATACATAGAAACAGTAAGAAAGTTACGATAAAGGAACCTGTCAGAATTTCTGAAACTTGCAAATAATTCCAATCTGTTTATCAGTGCAGCACAGCAAAAATTTTCCAGTGATTTTCCTCTAGATTTCCACGGTCAAACCATTACACAATGTTTTAAGTACTGTAAGTTCAGTTAATGTGTTTTTTTGGGAAATAATTATAGTGAAAAACATAGTTTATTTTGCGCTGGATTTCTTCACCTGTTTTATATTAGAAAAGGTATTTAAAAGGTTGTTAAAGTTTCAATATCCTTTATTCAATGTCTCCTCTCTCTACCCTCTTTCGAAAGACAGTAGCTGTAAATGTCTCATGTCAGTTCCAGGACCTTGTGAACCTGAAGACCTCATTGATGGAATCATCTTTGCAGCCAATTACCTGGGCTCTACACAGCTGCTGTCTGAGCGCAACCCTTCCAAAAACATAAGAATGATGCAGGCCCAAGAGGCAGTGAGCCGTGTTAAGGTAGGGGACTTCTCTGGTTTGTAGAATACTCTCTGATACTTTGACAGTTGATATCTAAACAGTACAGGATCTGCAACTTCTAACCTATTCTGAAGTGCACATACGTGAGGATAGATCTAGTACTGCAAATACCATTAGTTTCCAGTGCTTATTGTGAAAATACATACAGAATCTCTGAGGAACAAAATATAAATTATTCTAGAGTCTATTCAAAATTGTTTGGAAGCTGTATGAAGAATTCAAGTATTAAAGACAAATTGCAGATTGCAATTTTCCAGTGGCAAAGCATGGGATATTTGTTTGACTGTGGTTTTCCTCTTCAAATTATGAAGATTACTCTCAATATATTGAATTATTACTTCTTTAGGACAAGAAGATTCATTACTGTTGTGTTTGGACTTGGTGTTATTTACAGTGAACAATTTCTCTGTAAATAATTTAGTATAGACTGCTTCATACAGCTGTGTAAAAAAATGCTTTTTTGGTTAATAAGTGAAGAAGAAGATTTTTCTTTTACAATGTTTTGTGGATCTGCTGTATATACCTCATCTAAATAAACACATAGTTAGAAAGAGGTAGATTTAAATGCTAATAGAAAAATTGTGTGCTTAGTCAATAAAATATTTAATTGGTAAAAATTGCACATTTTTGAAGGAAACCAGGTTGGGAAAAACATTTACTTAGCAAGAGACTGTTACGATTGATGATTGATTTGGCATTTAGAAACAAAAGGAAGGCCAGAAGGGTCCAGGTCTTTAATCTTTCCAAATCTTTGAATTTCTGTTTAGCATACTGTGGTATCTCAAGCAGCAAGTAATTGTTATTGCAATTAACTCCCTAAAAACTGTTTTGTGTATTAGTAACAATACTAATCTGTCAGGGATACTTGACTACTTTAGATAGTCATGGAAAAGAGCTTGAATTAACATTTTGTTCAACAATTACATGTAGACATATGATTAATATGGATAGAAAACATTGAGTTTAAAATAGCTCATGTACTGTCATTTTAGGCTGTTGTATATTTAGCAGGATAAATGTTGTGAGCAGCTGTTAACACACAACACTCTTTGGTACAAATTTTTTGGTAATCAATCGACAACATGCGTAACGCCATTAAATCAATTTATGCTTTAGGACTGCGTAAGATATAAGTCTTTCTGTCTTGCACATCCTTATCCCACTTCCCCCAATTTTTTTCATTTTTAACAGTCTGGATTCATAGTCAAAAAGTTTCCCTGACTTTCCACAATGTCTTTTCTCTTTCTTTGTGTGTGCATCTTGTCTGCATTCTTTTTTTATGCTACTCCTCAGAGGATGCAAAAGGCGGCTAAAATCAAGAAAAAAGTGGTGTGTAAACTGTTTTTCTTGAATACTAATGTTTACTTACATTTTTGTTGTACTTGTTCTCCATGGAGTGTTGTGTCTTTCATTATGGATCCTCATAAAGTTGTCATTTTGGTTTCTTCTTTGTTAAGTAGTAGAACACTGGATGGAATAAAATGAACTCATTTTCTTCATTGTTCATTAGCTGGAGTGCCTGTCTGCTGCTCTTCTTTTGTTGAATACCTCTGATTTGTTTAGTCCAGATATACAGAGAATGCTATCTGGGAGATTTTTTTTAATATAATGCTTATTTTTATTTTACTAACCAAAGTGGTAAGATGTATTTCCTGTGTCTGTGACTTAGTGTATATTTATTAAATTATTGTTGATATTTAAAACCAAATAAAATCAATTTACCAGGTAGTAGCTGGAAGAATTCATACAGAGACATTTCACTCGGTTAAAAACTATACTTCAGTTAACTAAATACAGTTGACAAAAATATCACTAAAATTACTCATGCTCTTTTTGATGGTCTTGGATGAAAGCAATGCAAGTAATCTCTGACAAAGTTTGTGCTTACTTTGTATTTTGCTGAATGAGACTTAATTAAAATAAAATCAATCTGAATGAATTATAGGTGTAGCTAAGCCTTTATCACTACAGAAAAGAAGAGTAAATACATCATTCTTCCTCGCACTGTTTCATCAAAGAACCAGTCTCTGACCTGGAGACTGATGTCTGCCTTTAACACGAAGTGATACAATCTGTGGCCGTTTTACTCTGAGGCTGCTAACATGGGTGCTGGTAAATACCTGTTGCAATAGTATACTGTGGACAAGTAGCCTGGAGGAATAAATAGGTTCCTGCTGGAATCAGAGTATTAGGTAAGCTCATGGATGATGCTTCAGTGAGGTAGCAGCTGCTTTACCACCTTCCTGTTTTCTCAGGAAGAGAATGGTTGGAGTGACCTTATGCTATCCTTTCAATCATAGTCTTCCAGAGCCAGGACTCACACTTAGGGAACAGTGTGGTGTTACACTGTAATCCCACTTGCTCTGTGACCATGTTTCCTAATGGGATATGGAACTGTTTCCCTGGTGAGCAGTGCTCAGAAGTTGAGGTCTAAAAGTCAGCTGATGGCTTTCTGTGATATGAGAGAAATATTAGTTCAGCACTCAGTTCTTTACTTTCTAGGGAGAAAACCACCTAAAAATCTAAAAAAAAAAAATGCCTAAAAAAAATCTTAAAAAAAAAAAAAATCTAAAAAACCCATCACAGTACTGAACACCGGCTTGCATTTTTTTAGTGAGCTTACTGAAGATGGCAAAGGCTAAGCAGCTGATAGGAAATAAGTCACTTTCTCAGTTCTCCTACTTTCTCAATTCTGGTGCCTCGAGTACTGAGGTGCATCGATGAGACAGTGAGGAAGAAACAGCCATACTCTTTCTCTTGTTCTGGCTATAAATAGAGAATTTTAGTACTTGAGCTGTCAGTCCCACAGGCTCCGAAAATTCACTCTTACCCACAAAATCAGCGTATGCTTCACTTTCTATGCCATAAATGCATTCTTTGCATGTATTTAGAAACACCTTTGAATAGCTGTCTTTGTAGTGGTTTAACGGTGCGATTGCCTCACATCACATCATGCTTGAAATGATCAATGAATTTGTCATTCTAAAGAGGAAATTAAAATTCCCTTTGTAACAGAGCATCTGTCTTTTAGACTTCAGAGGGAGATTCACAGGCCTTGACTGAAGTGGATCTGTTCATCTCCACACAGAGAATCAAAGTTTTAAATGCAGACACTCAGGTAAGTTATAATTAAAAATCTTTAAGAATAACATTGAGTTAGACGGCACTCTTATAATATTAGTGGGAAACTTCACTAAATTTGGATAGATTCACTGTTGTGAGAATATTTAGAAAGAGCAGTCTTAGGTCTACTATTGTTGGAATGCTTGCCGTTTGCCAAAATAGTAATACTGACACCAGTTGTTTATTTAACGTATGGGAAAACGTCTGCATGTTACTGAGACCTATAATTCAGTTTAGAAAAAGATTCAAAAGTCTTTCAGAATGCATGTACCCTGTTTCTCTGAAACAGTTTCAGTACCCAAATTTACCCAAAGTAATTTGCTGCTTTGACCAAGCTATGTATATCTTGCCATTTTTAACATTTAACCTCCAATTTTTCCATAAATCACATCTAAGCTACCATCCTCTTTGCCTAAAGTAAATTATTAATTATTCATATTAAAGAAGCATCTGGAGACCACAGCAATAAGCAGCCGCAGCCTCTAGGAATAAAGACGCGATCTTCATAAGAAGGACTTTTTTAAGGCATTTACAATTAAATACATATAATTTTTACATGGATCCCAATATTTAGTATAATAATCTCACAATATCCTTGGACTTTGATCATACTTACAGAAAGTCTTCAAATTTTCATTCTTATGAGAGGGGTTGAAAAGGGAAATCGCTTTAGTTTTCACTAAAAAGCTCCACTGTATGCAGCTAACAGCAGTTGAGAAATGGTAAGATCTCAAGTTACATTAAAGAACAAATCATTTAGAAAGTGCTTAGTTAAGCTGGATGTATCCAAACTAGAAAACTAATCTTGTAGTATTTGGAAAAATGCTTGGAGTGACCTTATGCTATCCTTTCAATCATAGTCTTCCAGAACTTATGAAGGTAATATTTAGTCTCTTTTTTTTAGTGGCAGAACAGACCAAGGATAAGAAAGATCTCAAAACAAACCAACCCTTTATAGGCAGTTTGTGAGTAAAGATGAGCAAGAGTCAGCACAGATTTGCCAAAGTAAATCATGTCAAATCAATTGTTTTCTTTTGTGACGGGGAATATATTTGTCCATGGCACAGTAGCAGCACACATTATCTATTGACTTAAATAAGGGGTTTGTCTCATATAATATTTTCTAGATTATATGACCTAGGTACAAGAGAGAGAAACAGGCTAAAAAAAACTTTTGAGAGTGTACTTATTTCTGATATATTGCCATATAGATGGCAATATAAAAGAGCAGAGGGAGATGCACAAGCATGTTTCTTTGATGTGGTACTGTTCAATATTTTCATAAACAACCTGGAAGATAGAAAGAGAAACTGATTATGGAACTTGTATCTTGATGTATAAGATCAGCATTCAGAAATATCACGGCTAACTGAAGAAATGAGCTGAAACTATAGGAGATATTTCAATAAAGACAAATGTAGCACGCTACATTTAGGATTTTGTTTTGTTTTCAGTTAGTATATAATTTGTTTTTCTAACAATGCAAACCATGAAGCACCTATTTTTTCCTTAAATTTAAGAGAATGTTACTGTCTTTTAATCTGAGGGTAATGATAGTATCTCCAGAAAATGGATTATTTTTCTTTTAACAGAAGTGGATATCCTTAACATGCCACTAGAACTCCCAAGAGATGGAGCCAGATGAGTAGAATATCCCATCTAACATGGGAAGCAGTATTTACAATCTGCCATCCATAAATCGTCCTGATACTGCATTTCATCCATGATAACCAATACCACTATTTGTTATGGCTCAGCCATTTTTTGACCTCATGGTAAACATGCATCATCCAGAGAGTATATTATCAAAGCTTATGGCTACTTTTTGCAACACCAGAAAATAAAATGCTAGTTATTATCAGTGTAAAGCTGACTACAGACAATTATTGATAAATGAAGAGCTACAGTTTATAGTTGCAATGTGTGGCAGTAAATAGATAAGTTCTCTCTGTTGAGTAAGGATTAGTCTTCACGAAAGTCACTCTTTCCGTTTCAGCATTAGCTGAAAACCAACCCTTTTAAAAACAAAATAGGAAAGTCCTTTGAGGCAGACCATAAACACTTTGTCAAAGTAACTGTTATCTTATTCTCCCAATTCCCCTGAGATTTATAGTGATATAAAATGCAATGCACCATGAGGAATGGTGTCTAGTATGAGCTGTTCATGTAGATGAAAATAGCAATATTGGAAATTACGACAATTACAAGCTGTCTGGCATTTGCCCTGGGTTTTTTGCCACCCCCTCCCCCCCTTTTTTTTTTACAGTGGGTCTTTCAGAGAGCTGTAAGAGACTTATTCCCATGACTTTTTAGCATTGCCGTTGGTATGCTTTTGCATTTTTGGCTTGGTAATATTTTTCAGTGCTAGTGAAGTTTCCTGACTGGTATAATTACCATAGGTCTATTTCAGCTGGTGTGGCAGCTGGCAGAGACAATCTGTTCTTTCATGGCTTAATCAGTTATATAAAACCTATTTCTGCAGTGTGCCATCCGTGTTTTAATCCATCTGTAGTGTTGTATAGCTCACATGAGGTAGCAGCTGATTTGAAATGTAAAATTCTCAGCTAAAAAATTACATGCAGCAAGGTTCAAAATACTGAGTAGCACCCATAAGGTGTACTGCTGTGTTGGAGCAGAGCCAGCTCTGGTGATTTTGTTGCCCTCAGCAACACTAGGAAATGGCACCCCTGCCACTTTTTAGTGGCTTATGCATTTAGTTACTGAATACATTCAGCCCAAGTTGACCACCTGTTTAGTGTATGTGGTAGAAGCAACCTAAGGTTTGGCCACGTGCCTGCTTTGTATGAGAGTAATTCTTCCCTGACAGCCACAGCTTTACGGGCTTGCAGCTGAAATAATACCACAGCAGCCTCTCCCATCTTCTTGCTCACCCAGTGAAGAGAAGCTGTGAGTGGAGCAACTGGGAAAACTAGTAGAGAAATAGATAGATATGGAGGTCGCTAATGTATATGTGCAGAGCCTCTGGTAGATGATTGGTTCCATAAAATCTTCTGACTCATTAGGCTGTCTAATTCACACTCCCACAGGACTACATCACTTGACAGCTTGGAAAATGCTTAGGCTTTCCTCCCTCAGGTGTAGTTAGGGTTTCAAGAGGGACAACAAATTGGATTCTAAAAGTGTTCCTTAGAAAGGAAGGGAGATTCTGAGAAAGGGGATCGGGACAGGAGAAGATAGAACAGGGGTTTTGAAAAAGGCCAGGAGAGAGGCTGAATTTCTAAGGACAAATATAAGGATAACAAGGATGGAATGGATGGGACTAGAAATGGGATGAGGAAAGAATAGAGAAGCAGATGGGCAGAGATGGAGGGATTCATGGGAAAGCAACAAAGGAGGAGAGAGGGAGAAAGTGAGACAATGGTAATGGAAAATAGAGTGGAAAGGTATATAGAGTGAGAAGGGAAAAAGTCAAGTCATGAGTAAGTCAAAAGTAAAGACATGTTTACAGTCACTATATATTATTTGCCTTATTCCTAATTGTAATTGCATTAGATGGGAAAAAGGTGGGAGGGAGTGCTTTCACCCCTGCAAGGGGAAAATACAAAAAAACCTTTGAGTAACTTTCGTGTGATGATAAGGACAGAAAGACTTTCTTGCAGGTGAGATTAAATGCATTCGTTTTCCCAGTCCATTCACTCTTGTGTAAACTGCATGTATGATTACACCCTTACAGAATACGTAGTTCAGACTGCTGAAAAGCAATTATCTCTGCAGAGCTCCCAAGATCCTGCTGAGAGGTGTCCATTATAAAACATTTTTCCATACCAAGAGAAGTGCTATAAATCCTACTGAGCCCCAGCAACCCTTAGAGACCCCCCAAACCATCACTTAACCATCATGACTTTTCATAGTTTAGGGATAAGCACAGAACATTTTATTTCAAGCCTGAGAAGAATTATTACAATGATTTTATGGGTAGTGATTTTCTTCAGTAAGACAGGTAGTTCTAAGAAACAATGATTGTTTATATTTTTTTTCTCTCTATCAAGTTAAATTGTACTGAAATTCTTAAAACAATTACTCTTGTCAACTTGAGGAACAATCTTTCTCTCTTGGGCCTTAGAGAATTTTCAGCTAATGGTAAACTAATACCTAGCTGCTTATATAATGCTGTTGCTTATATAAATGATGAAAATCGTATATTATCTCATACCACATTTTAGGTTTTTTTTGGAAGATCAGATACCAAGGGAAACCCTGCCACTACAGACACAGCAAGGAGGGTATCTCAGCCTTCTAATATGATTGAGCTAGATGAAAACTGACCTCATGCTGCTCAGTAGGATATTCTGATACATACCAGGAGCCATTAGCAAATAATTAAAAAAAAAAAAAAAAAGAAAAACAAAAGGCTGCCTTAGATTAAAAAAAACACCAAAACAAACAACAAACCTGTTGTCAAATTTTCTTTCTTCACGTTAGAAATATCCATATATATATCCAAGCAGCTGCCAAAAGCAGCAGAGACAACCTCAGTCTTGGCCAAATACCAAAGATATTTTAGACCCAGAAAGCAATTTACTGACTTAAAACTAATAGAGATCACAAAGTAAAGCGAAACAAATTGATTCAACTATAAGTATATTTTTATTCCAATTCAGACAGAATTTGGTGGATGTTTTTAGCTGTTCGGGGAGGGAAAGGGGTGGGAAGGGGACATCTTCAGCTAGTTTGATCAATCAAACTATTACACGTCTGGTACTTTCCAGTTTAAGCAATAAATAAAAGTCTGGAAAATCCTCCAAACTGACAAATGACCCCAGCAAGAAGGAATTTTCAGATGGTCCCTTTCTGTTTCTTAAAGAAGGGAACAGTTCATCTCTACAATGGCAAAATATGTAAAGGAATGATAGAAAACAAAGCTGACAAAGCATGGTTTGGAGGCACTTTCTTGGTCTTTGTTTCAGTAGAAAGCTTTATCTTAATTAAAATAAGTACTCAGCATAAGGTTTTAAAGTGAGCAGCATTCTGTTTAAGAAACCTATAAAGCTCAGGTTTGAAATGTCCCATAAAAACAAGATTTGGACTCTTTTTTTGTCCTTTAACAAGGATGTTGAACCAATGGCACATCACACCAGCTACGGTCTGAGAACTGAATTAATTACCCTGTCAGCCTGATACTGAAATTACCTCTCATGAGCCTCCTGCAGTCTTCTCTTTGTCACACAAGAAGTGCACACATTGTGTGGCCATTGTAACAGGACACAGGCGTTTTACTCACCTGACAGCAAAGTAGAGTCTGGCTTGCTTTGAAACTGAGAAGGAGCAAAGGCTGGCTGCTCCAAGTACCAAGGACAAGCACCTGAAGTCAGATGGTGCTTTGTGGGCAGTAGAGGGGTGAGGAGGGACAGGACAGTCACATAGTGAAGAGCAACATACAGCCCTTGAATGTCTCCTCGGGAAAAAATGTAAGTCATCACTGCCTTAAGATATCATTTTATGGCATCTATGGGTCCTTATAGCTAGGAGGCTTTTTCGCATATTTTGTCTAAATTGTCAAAATATCTGCCAGATAAGCATTACTAATGTAAATTATATTACCTTTTTTCCCTAGGAATTTCTCTTCCTCTGTAATTATACACAGACTTGAGTAGTAGTTATTTTTTCAAGGCACTTAAAAGAAGTAGTCAAACAGATTACTCGATTGCATGAGCATTCCTGAAACTCTCAGTTTCTTACTGTTCTTACCATTACAGAAGATTTCTATAGCAACACGCCTTTCTGGGAACGTAGAGAAGTTGTGGCTTTTTATTATTTTCATTTAAAAAAAAAACACTAAACGAGAAATCAATTTGCTTATACAGTATCTTGAAGAAAACCTGTATGAAGGTACTAATAATTGTCTAAAACATTAGTGTAAACAAGTATATAATTCTGTTTGCAGTCCTAAATACAGCAAAATCCTTTTAAATTATTGCTGTAGCGATGTCACATACATTGTTTTATTAAAATACTATTTTACATATAGAAACCTTTTAATGAAAATGAGACTGCTAGCTGTTGAGCCCATTAATTTATGCATACTTAGTGCTGAATTCAGAAGTAATAGAACTCAAGTTCATACTCAGTGGTGCACACAATGCACCACTTGAACCTTCTTCCTTCTGGGACCTCATTGCTCTTTTATATAAGAAACAATTGATGGAAGCATGAAGTGGAGATGGAAACAAAAGATAAAATAATAGTATCTGAAATAAAACAAGTTCAGCGACAACATATGCTTCTCTGACTACAAATCTGCACTCAATTTTCATTTGTCTAAGGCAACTCAATACTTATTCAAAGCCACTGAATAATGATATATTCCTGTGAGAAAAACACTTGGAAGTAGTAGGCTGGGATTTCCCTGCTAATAACGGAAAGTAAGATAAGAGTTTAAAAGGCTAAAGTAATTAAAAGGATGCAGAGCTCAGGGATTTGAGATAGAGGCGGGAGGTTTCAAGACTTTCTCTATTTAGTACTCTTCATGGTTTTCTTACATAAGAAGTGTTCATTAGGATGAAGCTTGGACAGATTTCCATTTAAAATCATTCTCACAGGCAACGTCTCTTCTGAGTTGAGTTCTCCCAGCACAACCAAATTGTCAACCTAATGACATTGACTGGAATAGGAATTTGACTCTGAGCCCAGACACTAGACCAGTTCCCTCCAGATTGGTCTGAGATATGTAGGTAGCCAGAAAAAAGTATTAAAAATTCTGCCTACAGAGAAGGTGAAATACTTTCATCATAGTTCTTTACAAAGAAAGTAAGTATGGCTTTGATGTATATGAGAAAATGTTCCCTTGAATACTATTGCTATTATAGGACATGACTAAAAAGAAATTGGGAATTTATAACATTTTCTCGTATACATATGACTTCCCTAAAACTTTTTCTGTCATTGCGAAGTGCATCTGCTTCATTCGGCAAAACCAGTACAAAAGGGAAACATAGTTTTCCAACAGCATGAAAATGTTTATAAGACATACGTATAGATCTTCATTATTGCTTTACAGTAGCAACCATATTGTATTTGCACAGACAACACTTCTGCTGGAGGCAGTTTCTTGAACAGCCGCTATGCCTTGAGTTGGAGTTCGGGCCCGTTGACTGTGTAGGGAATGCCAGATCTGGGCGCATGGAAAGTGCATCTGTAGCTTTTGCCATTCTGAAGCAATAGGCCATCAAGGAGAGGGAAGATGCAGCATTTGTAGAATAACAGCAGGCATGAAAAATGACTTTCTCTTTGCTTTATGTAGGAAACAATGATGGATCACGCGCTGCGCACAATCTCATATATTGCCGATATTGGTAACATTGTGGTTTTAATGGCACGACGCCGAATGCCACGATCAGCTTCTCAAGACTGTATTGAAACAACACCTGGTGCCCAGGAAGGGAAGAAGCAGTACAAGATGATATGCCACGTCTTTGAATCAGAGGATGTAAGTAAATGGAATTAAATTTATTTAAACAACAAATGTCATTTAGAGAATCTCTGAAATTACATCTAATTTCTTGAATGAATTTTTGTTGTCAATAATCTTTTCTAATTGAAGCTACAGGTAATCTGTGGAAACATTAGCTAGTTGTTTGTCCCTATTCATATCTCTTTTTCTGTCTCCACAAATTCATGTCTCCTCCTCAGTCCCAAAATACCCACTCTTTGTCTCATGTTATAGAATCATTTGATCATTTGTGTTCTTTCAACAATGCTTCCCCAGATGCTTTAGTACCTAAGTATTTGGAGTTTTCTGGAAGTCAATGGCCATTCATGGCCAAAATTAATTTATAGGATATCAAATTGATTGTTCATCCTGGATTGGATCCTCTAGTTCAGCAGGTTGGCACATGATGACACACATAAGCCTCCAGACACTTGGCAATGAGGTGGAACTGTCCTGGACCTCTTTGAAACTGAAGCCAAGTTGCTTGAGGACATCTACCAACCTGGCAGGCCTGGCACAGGGTTGCCCGCTACCCAGTCTGTATTCCCTTACGACTGACTTACCTGTAGTTGGTATACATACTCTCAAACATGCCCCTGATCCTTTGATGTTTAAGAACACATTCAGCTGTTTGTTTTTCAGTTCTCTTTTTTCATCCCTAGCAAAGATTATGAATTATAATTTTTATATAAATGCAAGAGAGCTAAGAAAGTTTAGTTCTCTGTATTTATAGAAATTTTTCTTCAGGGCCAGAGCAGCTTAGCAACGCTTAACTAAAATGCTAGGAAGAACTCAGTACTCTCTCAGAACATCTATACAACAGAAGGCATAATTCAGTCATTTTATGCTGTAAGATGCTCTGAGATCTAATACCATAGTAGCCCTAAACCATTTTTTGTTAAAATTCCATTTAGAAAAAGGAGTGACCACTTCAGAATTTAGGGTCTAATTTTGACTAGCATCAGAAGTACCAAAAGATGAAGAAACTTGGAGCCGTTCTCAAACTAGGATTGCAGAAGTAGTAGTTGCAAAAGAGTTTTGTACGTCTCTGCTGCGTCCTATTTCACCCCTGTGAAAAGTGCTGGCATGCCATGCCCTTACCTCTGCGGCAAAGGAAGATAACCTTGCTTTACTGCTATTGTACATCCAGCTTTGGTTTTGTAGTGAAATAGATACTTGTGTCTGAAGTGGCAGACCAGGGGACTTCAACCTCAAACATTTGTGGAAAAAAATACCAAGCTAGTAAAACAGAAAAAGCAAAATTTGTCACCTATTTCTAACTTGACAGTTGAGATACAGGTATTAGTAATAGGCAGTACTAAACATCTCTAGCCATCATTACATAGGAACAGCTTTAAATACAATTTCTGTCATACCAATTAAAAAAGAATTGAGTTCTTTGGTTCAGAGAATCGTAACTCACAGGTTGCATATTTTTTGAGCTAAGCAATCATTTTCATTATTTTAAAGCAATTAGGCCTGTGAAGGAGAAATGACATTGTCTAAAGGTTAGAGTGCTAGACTAGGATTGTTCTCGGACCTAGTACCTCAGCTGTGCCACCACTTTGCTGGGGTGACCTGTTCAAGCAACTTAATTACATTATCTCTAAGTTGTACCTAATGCTGAAGACTTTCAAAAACATTCATAAAAACGGGGAGATACAGATGACATTAAGATGTGAGAACTGTCTGTTACTAGCAGCAATAGAATAGAATATGACATCTAGATAGTTTGTTTTGAGAATGTAGAATGGAGGAGAAAGCAAAGGGATAACTACAGAGAAAGCAGTGGCACTGGAGGTTGGAAAAAGTCTATGAGGACTGGTGACAAACTTTAATAATGGAACAATATAACAACATTCTTAATGACTTCTATACTACTACAAACCTCTTAGTACAACGATGAGATTTTAAAAGATCTTCTAAAATGTGAAGGAATGATTTGTGACTGGCTGGGATATTTACGTCCTTGACTTTCTAAAATAATCTTTCTAAAATAATAAGCAAGCAGATTGGTGCTTTTCTGTACTGCAGCACAAATGAAATAAGAAAACTGCCTTTTGGTGTCAAAAGAAAACACTGTGTATCTGATCAGTAGATTGCAAGAAGATTTAGATTTACAATGTTATTCAGAAAACCCTATGCATTCGTAATACATTTAGCATGTACATACTGTCTAAGAAAATGTGATGCATTTCCACAATCGTTTTAGGGGTTTGAATAGTAATCTTTTTGGGGAGTTAGATTGTAAGATGCAATTAACTCCTCCTCAGATCATTGGGAGCTACTCATGTCCCCTGATGATAGAATAACAGTACCTTAAAAGCACAAATATATGAAACTCAACTTGGCATTCTCCTGTGAGCTGCAGTAAACTCAGAGTAGGAAAATTAAAAAAAATCAAGTGTAGGAAAAGTTGACTACAAATTCCTTTTACTTAGCTCTACCTCTGTTTCTCTGTGTTCCAGTGCCATCTAGTGGAACAAGTAGATTTTACAGCAGTTCAGTAATTCTTTAATTAGTTGACTGTTGCAGTGTTCTGAATGTGCAAACCTGTTAGTATTATCATCATCGTCATCAGTTTCTGTAGATTTCTTTCTAATGTATATATATTTCTGACTCTCCGAATACCAGTCACTGTAATGTTTCATTAATTGTACTCACTATACAGCCCACTGTAACGGGAAGTCACCTTTTGTCGCCATATTATAGTAAATATAATTTACTATAATATACTAAAATATAATATTATTACCATATTATAGTGAAATGTGTGCGCAGATAAGTGCTCCAAAAATTCATAAAGACACAGGGGATTTTGAAGAGCTGTTGTTAACATTAACAGGCTATAAGCATGGCTCTGGCTGCATTCTTGAAAGCATCTCTGTCATTGCTAGTCAACATGTTAATGGGAATAGCTATTGTAGATGTGCAGTGGGTAAGCAGGGCTATTACTGGTTTGCTGGGAATATGAGACAGGTATCATGGCAGTAATAGGGGAGCAGGTGGTTTTGTTGAAGCAGTGTTTTCAGTCCTGTAAAATCAAGGTGGAGAAGCAGCAGGTGACACGACAACCAAAATCATCAGTGCATACGTGTCTGTGAATGCTTGTGCAAGCAGAACATCCGTTCTCTCATCACTCCTGCAAATATACTGTGATCAGAAGGAGGGTTTGTGACAGTCTTTTCTGTAAGCTCTGTTCTGTACTGGTACAAAGCCAGTACTCTCCAGTGTTTATTGGAGCGAGTACATAAATAGCATATGGCTGCTTGCTGCTGCAACATACTGATGAAAGGAGATCAGCAGCGTTTTTAAATGGAGTCTGCAATTTGATTTTGGATGTAATGGATTCTTTCTGTACAACTGACATTAGAGTGACTTTATATCCGTACTAATGTAGCAACTTTGCAGGATCCTCTATTTTGACTCTGTCTTAAAATCCAGTCTCTCTTGTTTCTTATGGTTTCAGTGGTAAACTGTTAATGAGTCCTTTCTCTGAGCTGTGATTTGTTCTACATT
This sequence comes from Phaethon aethereus, assembly GCF_964289735.1. Classification (NCBI taxonomy): domain Eukaryota; kingdom Metazoa; phylum Chordata; class Aves; order Phaethontiformes; family Phaethontidae; genus Phaethon; species Phaethon aethereus. Next base: position 17,351,569 of record NC_138588.1, on the reverse strand, counting down.
CCAGGCACAGCTGATAGCTCAGTCAATTGGTCAGGCTTTCAGTGTGGCTTACCAAGAGTTTTTAAGAGCCAATGGAATTAACCCAGAGGATCTCAGTCAGAAAGAATACAGTGACATCATCAATACCCAAGAGATGTACAATGATGATCTCATACACTTTTCCAACTCCGAAAACTGCAAAGAGGTAAACTAGTTTTGGAATTTCATTTCGGATTGATCTATTTTTTCAGAGAAATTCAGTTCTCATGGAAGTATCTTTTGGCATTTTAAGGATGACTTTCCATCTCAAGATGTGTTTCTTTGTCAATACTGTGCTAACTAAAAGCAGCTTTATAAGTTTTTAGAATTTCTTCTTTACATTTTCAAGGTCTTTCTGCTTCCATTGATCAAAACAGTTAAAAAACACCACCATTTACATCTGACAGGGAGAAGCCCTGTCCTATTCATTGTACACAGTGTAAGGTGGTTTTATGTTTTACCGATGTATTGATACAGAAAGAGAGATGACAATCCACTTTAATGCAATTAAATCAATGTAAGTGATTTCTTACTGAATAGATACAAGGACAACAAGTCCAGGGTGCTGTGGCACTGAACAGGCCAATTTCTCTTCTGCTATTAGAACACCAGCAAAACTGCCACGTGAAATGGAGTTTCACACTCATGATGTATGAAAAGGCAAGAACTTCCCTTAAGGGCCCCAAATTACTTAAGTGTAACTATTTACATTTGATTTTGGATGTAATGGATTCTTTCTGTACAACAGCCATATATTTCACATTTTACATTTCATACCGAAGTGTCTGTAATCCTGGGGCGTTCCAACCCAGAATGTGGCAAGCGCAATTGCACGCAGGTTCTGCTTTGTCTTATGTTGCTGCAGTGTGATAGGGATTTGGCCCATGTTCCAAAGGTCAGAGTTTCTATGCCGAGTCCTAAAGCAATCTTACGTTGAGATGAACTGCAACTTGCTTAATCCTTCAGTCACAGCTTTCCTACTTAAACTCATTTCTTCTAGCATTACCAGCTCTTTTGTACAGCATATGTGTTCTTGGGAAGACAGCATTTTTCACCTATACCTGCAGATAGAAAGGTTATGATTTGATGTGTAGTTTTATATGTCTGCAGTCACTAGATACCAATACAGTGTTTTCATGTGCATATAAGCATGACAAAATATTTCTCTTGCAGAAAACAAGGGAAAATTCAGTTGAATAAATCTTGGTTTAATTTAGAATCAGAACAGAAAAATACAGATGTGCACATTTCAAAGTGATTTAAAAGGTCATTATTTTTGTTGTACCTTTGTTTCTAATTGGTTTACGAATGTTTGAACAATGACAGAGTTGTGGCATACTGGTTGGTTCAAAGCCTTGATAGATAGCTTCAACAAAAGTCATCTGGCCTTTGTGATTCCCGTAAGTACGGATGTCCCTGTCCTTCCACATTTGAAAGAAACTTATTCCCTGTATTTTGTTGAAGAGTATGTTCTCCACTTAAACTCTTACTCCTCTTCTGTAAAAGACAGATATGCTATGATTACTGAACAGTTAACATCACCATATTTGAGGAGAAGTCATATTTAACTTGCATCAGCAAATCCGGGATCTTAGCTGAACATGCTAGGCACAAATATATTCAATAATGTTAAGAATAACAACAACAACAACAACAATAAAGAGACCCTTGTCTGAAAATAAGGACAGAAGAACCCTGAGATCAAGAGGCAACCTAAGCAGCGATGGCAGAAGTGGAGCTGAACTCAAACCCGTGTTCCAGGCACTGCCATAGCCACAAAACATTACAGCCTCCCCTGGCTGCCAGGTTGCAAGAAGGATAAAAACTTCTTTGGCATTCATTCATTTGGTATTCAGTTCCACCACTTTCTATAGAGTTAACCAATGTGTTAGTTTTTTGCTTGTTATAAGGACCTGTATGACCTTCAACAAACAAGTGGAGGATACCCCTGAAAAGAAATAGGTATGTGTTACACGGTTTTAACAGCGTTTTTGAAGTCATGCTACTACCTAATAGCAAATAATATAATTCTTTTTGTAATTTGTAAGTATTATTCAGGAATAACTGTGATGCTAGTGCTCAAATAAGATGAATCAAAGCAAAAACTTTTTTTTTTTTAAATTGCAGCTCCAGATAGAAAAACAGAAGGGAGAAATTCTTGGGGTAGTGATTGTGGAATCTGGATGGGGATCCATTCTACCCACTGTTATCCTGGCTAACATGATGAATGGAGGCCCTGCGGCTCGTTCAGGAAAACTAAGCATCGGAGACCAAATTATGTCCATTAATGGGACCAGTTTAGTTGGTCTACCTCTTGCAACATGCCAAGGGATCATAAAGGTACCCCAAACTTACAACTATATTCTGTAGAATGTAAGCCAGCAGAGATGTAATATTCTGACAAGCAACCCTGTAGTTTTCCAGCAGATATTTTTCCTATTGCTGGGGGAAAAAAAAAAAAAGTAATCTGTCGTTAACAAAAAGTAGAATTAGAAACAGAGATTCAGAGGCTATAATGTACAGAAATTTAGGGCTGGAGAATTTGACTGCAGCTTTGTTACTGGACTGTAACAAACGAGGCCAGGTCTGAAAAACCTGGCTAAATGAAGTTACTTAGCTGTCTTCAAAGTTTCAGGCTTCCCCACAGCCTCCAAATTAAAATCTGAGGATTGAAATCTACTATGCTTCTTTGGGCTCCATGGAGATGAAATGGATGGAGGCTGGTAGACTGCAGGACAGATCAAGTGAGTATATGAAGATTCCCTAGACACAGTGGAATCTCAGAATGCATTATCTTTAGTCACTGAGACTAAATCTAATGTCTGTGCAGATTTACCAAGAGCAGCAGCAGTAGGAAATTAATTGGCCAGTTGCTAGTAAAAGGCAAGCAGTAGTCAGTTTTGGTTTTTCTTCAAAACTTTCTTAAGTTTGTGTAGTAATTAAAGGCAAAGTTTCAACATGTGTTGTTGGGCCAAATAGCTTGGGAAAGAACTTAAACAGGGAAATGTGTCTCTTAAGTTAACAACAGATTTCTATTAACCCTAGCTGTTCTTTCTCAGATCAGCTGCTTTACACTCTTGCAACTAGGAAGCCACTAATGAAAGAGCAAATTAATATCCATGTCAGAAATACTAACTTTTGGACTATCTTACAGGGTCTCAAGAATCAGACGCAAGTCAAACTGAACATTGTCAGCTGTCCTCCTGTTACTACTGTCCTCATAAAACGGCCAGATTTAAAATACCAGCTGGGCTTCAGTGTACAGAATGGAATTGTAAGTGTCTGTGTTCAGTGATTGGTTTGGATTTTTTTTTTTACTTTTTTTCTTTCAAGAAATATGCTGAAGCACTGAAAAAAACCTTGCACATGACCTCACTTTTTGTATTGTGATCCCTTAATTAATCAAAACCTTATAATCACATTCTGAGTAATATAATGCAAGGGGACAATACCAGGAGAACAAGTACTGTCATTCTGGAGGGATTTTCGTACATAATACAGCCACAAGATTTATATTCCAGATTGTTTGGTGCAATATCTGGATCAGTTAATTAATGTATAACTCTGTCATTAGTGTGCCAGAGTTGCAAGTTAAACAGTTATTCTGAAATAGTTTTTTCCAATTATAACATTCTAATCTTAGTGCTGATCCTGTTTCTCTTTTTTAAATTTCAGCACACACTCACTAAGACTTTTCATTTTTCTTCCGGTGTGCATAAGTTATTTGGATCACATGGTAGTGGGCAAGGGAATGTAATTGTGACCTCCTCTAGTTAAAACTAAACACCTCACTACAAGTAATTGTACAGGTTGTGGCCCAGGTATTGCTTCTCCGCATGCTGCAGTTTCCCTGCAATAACAGCAGTAAACAGGAGCATGAACGTGGCAAGTAACACTTACCTAGTGCAGCTGAGGGTCTCTTCCTTCCCAAGCCATTCTCTGACACCTTTCCAAAGCAAACTCCCAACACAACCAGCTCAGGTAGTCACCTGGCCTTTCTGGGGAGTGATACTAGCATTAGGGACTGTCTGTAGTGCAGGACCATCACCATCTCCTCTTCCCCCAGTCTAGGAAAAAAAATAATCAGGCTGCTCACACAGAAAACCACATCACAAAGGACTGTGGGCTCTGGTCCCCTGTTCTGTGAAACTCATCAATTGAAGTTGCCAGATTTCGGTTTGCCACCCTTGGAAGAGTAGCAGGTAACTCTATAGGATATGGTTTATGAGTCTTACTGTGCTCTCGCAAACAGATGGCTCATTAGTGGAATTTCATCTCTGCTAGCCATCTCTAAGTTATTATTGTACCTGTGTTTTAAGTGTTCCTATCTAAGATGACACATCACGTTGTGGTCACAGCAGAGGTAGGTCTAAAGAACACCGCTACAAGCCCTGCTCCAGCTGGAAGTGCTCTGGAGTGATACCTACCCCCGGGTGACATCCTTTACAAGCAGAGATTTGAAGTATTTGTCATTTTGGGATTAATGCTCTGACACTTTGAATAGAGAGAGGTCTGTAAAAAAATACAGAAAAATCAGGGGTGTGGTGTATTTCTGTCCTCCTTTACCTGTGCTTAATCCCCTTTCAGCTATGTGTACGTGTATGTTAAATGGATACGGTTATTGCTGGTAGTTCACTCTGTTAGCAAATCCCTAGTCTTGGCATAAAAAGGATGAAAGGGATAGGATCTGGTTTTACAAGATCTCACAGAGAGTGCAGAGAACAGCACATAACACAGTATGAGGCATTGATTTATTTCCTAATTGGTACCCTTTGTAAATCTAGTACATTCAGCTGGTGCTATGATAAAAAGAGGGAAATATACTTAAGGAACAAAGAGCAATACTATAGTGTGTTTATTAATTCTTTTAGGAGGCCTGTCACAGCACTGGGGGGGTTGTGTCAGCACTGGGGAAAAGAATCCGGCCAAGGTGGACTAGAAGCATATATCATGTCCTCACATGGACAGAGGCAGTTACGGAGTCTGTGAGACAATCTATTAATCTTGTCTCCGCTAATCATCTCCTACATAATTGGAGCCTTAGTTAAGTAAATTCTGCAGACTGGGGTTGTTTGTTTCATAGCGTGCTCGCTCCATCTACTGGTCCTTTGTCATATTCACCACACTGGATGGTCATAATTCATTCCAGCTAAATGAACAGCCTTTAGATGACATCCGATACAAAGTTCACCAAATTCAGCATTACATTTCTCAGATAACAAAAAAAGAAAGCCTTGTAATACATCCCATTTATGAAGAGTTTGTGTGTGTTTGAATATGGAAAGCCAGCGAACAAAAAGGAGAGACTGACACCTTTTGTTAGGCTGCTCTGGGCCCGTAAGTCCTTCCTCAGATAAAGTCTCTCTTACTTCACTTAACATTTGAAAATCTGACTCTGCCAAGTACGTGTCAATGGTAGAGTGACACTGAACTTTTAAACAAGCAGTTTTGTAATTGCCAGCAATTGTTATAAATTATGACAGGATTCAGAAATAATATCCTTTTTCTTTGTTAGCTCAGCATTTGCACAGTGAAGAAATAGATAGCTTGCTGGAAGACATATAATTAAATGTCTGCTACCGCTATGCCATTACCTCATTATGCACGCAGCTGGTACTTACCTGTGTGCCTCTTCTGATCAGTAGCAGTTTTGCGGTGGTTCCTTTTCACCCTATCACCTCATCTGTGCAGAATGTACAGCTATTGTATTAGCAGATAGCCCATAAACAACCTGAACATACGAAAGTACTGTCTGAGCTGGGTTTTGCTTGCATAGGTTATCAGAAAGATGCAGAGATTGGGCTGCTGCAGGTGACTGTTTTCTCTGTTATGTATAGCTTAATTAATGCAAACCCTTAAGTTGTGGTTCATGGTGCACTAGCAGTGCCAGTTTTGGAAGTTTTAGTTAGGGAACAGCATAAATCAGAGTGTTAATATTGCAAAATTCCCCTTGAACTAATGACGCAAATACTCTTCATGGCGCTTGAAAGCTACTGATGTCATTTTACCATGTATTTGTAAAAGGAATCTAAAATTTGAACTGTAAAACATTACAGAAAAAAAAGATATATTGCACGTACATATGAAACAAGTATGAATGTTGTGTCATGTGGAGGTGAACATAAGGTCACCGATCAGCCACCTTCTGAAAATCATTAGGCTACACTTCTTTTAAAATTATGATATTTAAATACAAGTGGTCCTGTCACAGAATGGTAGGGGTTGGAAGGGACCTCTGAAGATCATCTAGTCCAACCCCGCTGCCAAGGCAGGATCACCCAGGGCAGGTTGCACAGGAACGCGTCCAGTTGGGTTTTGAAGGTCTCCAGAGAAGGAGACTCCACAACCCCTCTGAGCAGCCTGTTCCAGTGCTCCGTCACCCTCACAGTAAAGAAGTTTTTCCTCATGTTGAGGTGGAACTTCCTGTGCTGCAGTTTGTGCCCATTGCCCCTCATCCTACCAGTGGGCACTACTGCAAAGAGACTGGCTCCATCCTCCTGACAGCCACCCTGCAGGTATTTATAGACATTGATAAGGTCCTCTCTCAGCCTTCTCTTCTCCAGCCCCAGGTCTCTCAGCCTTTCCTCATACGAGAGCTGTGCGAGTCCTTTAATCATCCTCATAGCCCTCCGTTGGACTCTTTCCAAAAGTTCCCTGTCTCTCTTGAACTGGGGAGCCCAGAACTGGACACAATACTCCAGGTGAGGCCTCACCGGTGCAGAGTAGAGGGGAAGGATAACCTCTCTTGACCTGCTGGTCACACTCTTCTTAATGCACCTCAAGACACCATTGGCCCTCTTGGCCGCCTCTCTTATCACATCATTATGTTGTTTCCTAGATTATGAAAAATCTGTGTAGTACCAGTTGTATTTTTACTGCTGATAATGCACCCCTCTCAGTCTAGATCTCAGACACTTTCCCTGAGAAGTGTATCTAACCTATCTATCTAATCTACCCCATGCCTAGCCTAGCACAGGTCTATCTAAAAAAGAAGTAAAACTCACTTAATGGAACAGTTTATTCTTTCTTCCTTGCCTTCGTTTATATTTAAACTATCTGGGGAAAATATGTACAGGGTTTAAATAGATTCATATAGGAGTGCAATGAGGAGACACCTGGTTTAATAGGTTATATTTGAGGCACGTGCACAGAATAACAGTTTGCCTTGCACTGTTCTACCTTTAATGTTTTGCTACACAGTGGGCAGCTGCAATAAAACGTACTGAGAAGCTACTGAATTTTCCTTTTTTTTTCCTTCAGTTTACACAGTAAGTGGAGTATAGGCTTTGCTTACAAGAAGATCCAGATCCATCGTGCTTTATTTAATACTACTATAGCTGTTACCATGTTCAACAAGTATAGCAAGCTAAGCAATCCTGGCTGAATAGAATCCTATTTTCTTAGTGATATTGCTCAGCTTAAATTTGCCAGTCTAATCTGCCATAGCTGCACTGGCTGGAGACAAAAGCCTTAAGGCTGCTTTGAGTCAGCCACTTGCAAATACAGGAGCCATGTAAGTGTGTGTTTTGAGTACAGTGTATTTCTTTACACGGGCACTCTGTCTCCAGCTTAACACGATCTGTGAGGCTAGGCAGAGCCACTTGGGCTCCGTTTCTGTTTCTCTTTCTACCTCATCAAAATCGTTAGTACTTACAAAAAGGCAGCTGACTCCCTTCCCTGGAGAGGGATCGCATTCTTGAATGAAGATAAGAGACCACTTCCTATGTCTGAGGCTGTTGGAAGACATTCACTGATGGTATTAAAAGTGCTTTGAGAGCCACCCAATGACAGGTGCTCTGGATAGATATGCAAGCCATTATCTTTTCCTTTATGCCAGTGGGGTGAAAGGTCACATTTCCATTTGCTCTGAAAGCTTTTATTTCAGCTGCCTGGACTGTCCTTGTATTTTCTTTTATACTGTGAAAAATATATTTACAGTGTTTCTTTTGGCACATTCTGCTTTATGTGCTTTCAGATTACTGCATAAAATCCCCAAGAGCAAGGGGCAAACTGTTACTCTAACAGCGAGTTGAATTGAGAAGCTTTCTAGAAGAGAGAAGATCTATGTAGCATAGCTTATCTTGTCAGCTATGTGATTAGAAGGCAGACTACCCGCAAAACAATATTTTGTATGTATGTGACAAACGCAAGATGCAATTCTGTGAAGGGTCCTGATGGGGCCTCTAGCCATAAAGTCCATCAGAAATAGTTTATGAACCACAGTAGGTAAAACTCGGCCACTAACGATAAATCTCATTGCAGAAAGTCTTTTTTTCAGAAAGCTGAGAAAGACCTTTGATAAACGAAGAATAACTATTTATTTTCGCTCCCCATATCAGACAACCTGAACTTTGAGTTAGAAGGGATTTCATTTTTTTATAGAATTGTTACTTGTGAAAAGGAATTTAAAGGAAACTGCTAGTGTCATACAGAAAAGATTCTGGTCAACCACAGGCGATGTTTCACCTTCAGTATATTCCAGCTTGGCCATTGCCCCACATACTATGTTTCTCAATTAGATCACAAACTCACTGGGGCACAAGCCACACCTTGTCATACTTGTATTTAGCACTGAGCAAATCACCAGGTCTCAGCAAATAATAATTCTTGGTATATGATTCTAACCATTGACAGTAACTGCAGAAACGGCCATCACTGGATGCTCTAGCACTCCTTTCCTTTCCTCCAGAACCAGCGTTTTCTCGTAAACAAAAGGTAAATCTCAGCACTGCTAAGCTCTGCTCAGTTCCAGAGATGCAAGCTATACATTACCTGCCTTATGTGCAGCATGAGCTTAGTCTTCTGAAATAATTTACCAGTAATTACTACGATCTAATGTGCAGCTGTCTAGTCTGTGAGGAGGGCCCCGTCATAGCACAGATACTGTTGCTGAGGAGGAAACATTCCTTGTACTAGAACTAGATGATTCTTTCTGCCTGTACCACGCATGATGTTGCAACCTCAGAATAATTTTAAGTAGCAGTATCTGCTGGGACTATGCCTGGTTTACGTAACTCTTCTTGTAGAATTATTCCACTATTGTAGGGGGCATAAAAGTTAAAACTTGTGCTCAGTTCTTTACTGCTACCTGCAGCTGCCAGTGAAACGGTGGCCCGACCTGCCTTCTTCATCCTAAGCTCCCTATGGCCAGCAGCACTGTAAAACACGGAGAAAAGCAGTGGCTCTGGAGAGCCGAGTGCCCTTTTCCAGGCTGCAGAAGCACAGGAAACAAACTGTCATACTTGACTATGCTGAGACCAGCCTGTAAAAAGAAACAGAATTTGCACATTTCATAGACTCACAAAACAGCTTGGGTGGAAGAGACCTTTACAGATCATCTAGTCCAACCTCCCTGCCACGGGCAGGGACATCAGCCGCTAGATCAGGTTGCTCAAAGCCCCATCTCCAACCTGACCTTGTACACTTCCAGGGATGGGGCCTCCACAACTTCTCTGTTGTTCCAGTGTCTGTTCCAGTGTCTCACCACCCTCATCATAAAACATTTCTTCATTCTATCTTTGAGATAGATTTTTCGTTATATCTTCGTGCCTCTTTTGACTGATTGCCAGCTTTCAGTATGAAAGGTCTGTATGGCGTTATCCTTTCCTTCAGCTAATGTAGCGTTTCTGCAGGGTTAAGGATTAAGCTTTATATCATTTCTTTTCCGTGTATGTGAAAAAAATTGCTGTTGCAGATTAATTTTTACTCGAGTACTGTTTATATTTCCCATTATCCAGAAAGAATAATGTGGTAGTTTGCAGAAAGAGTCTAGATGGCACAGTCAGAAATATTCAAAAATCACTTTTTCCTCCTATCCCGACAGTACATAGAACTTCCCTCTTGGCCCTAACTCCACTCTTTTGCATGGCTGCTACCTGTATCACTATTAAGCATTTGTATGTTCCCAGCCCATAAGAAAGAAAATAAAAATAGTAATTTGCAGAAATTTTGAAAAAAACAAAAACAGACTAACATTTCAAAACTCACAGTATTGCTTAATACTTTCCACAAGTATCTTCTGGAATCCTTATGGTGTCACCGCTCATTGTTGTGTATTAAATCCTTAGTAACTGCTACTTGTGACATTTCTAAACTTTAAGAAACTTTGCTTTCTCTTGGCAGATTTGCAGTTTGATGCGAGGTGGAATAGCTGAGAGGGGAGGTGTAAGAGTAGGCCATCGTATTATTGAGATCAATGGACAAAGCGTTGTTGCTACTGCTCATGAGAAGATAGTACAAGCATTGTCTAATTCAGTGGGAGAGGTAAGAAAACAAATACTTTATCAAGGAATTAGAACTGTTGAAAGAATGTATTTTTCAGTTGAAAAGAGTGTCTTAACATAGTATTAAAACCACCACCTCAGTAAATTGGAGTTGAGCACTAATAAGAGTTTACTAACAAAACATTGCTTTTAACAATTAGATGCACATTTGCTGCATTTTTCCACTCATTTTCAAGAGTCCCTGGCACGATTCTGAACCCTCAGCCTACTGTTAGAATTAAGCCAATCAATTAAGGGAATAAATCGCACAAGCATGTTAGCTATGAAAATGTCTCTTGGCTTATGACTACAGCATCTGCCATAGAAATAAATTACTATTCAAAGAGCTGAGAGATTCAAATTGGTATGTATTTTAATAATTTCATTTCCACTGAACATTTCCAGCTTACCTTGGGAATACGTTAAGACATGTCTCTCCACTGCTTTTGGAGAAATCAGCATCAAATGAACAAGATTCTCCAGTTTATCAAAACCTTACTGAATTTAGTGGTAGTAGAATACACAACCCTGGCCAGATCTTCCAATAGTTCCTTTGCCAAAAATCAAAGACAATTTGTTTTCCTGTGGAAGCTGATACTCGAAAAATAACACAGAGTATGTGCACGTTGGCAGGAACAAAGCTGTAGACTTCCACAGAACCGCTGTGCCTTAATGGTACCTCTTTGCTGCGTAACATCTCACTAAACATATAAGGACAGCACAAACTTGTTTTTTCAGTGCAAAGAGATCAAGATACCCAAGACAGCATATGGCTGGTGAGGATCCGTATTATCAGTCAGTAAAGTTTACCTTCCTCCTTCTTGCGTTGTCCGATAGGTACTTACAGCTGTTACTACACTTCTGATACAACTCTGATTACCCGATGCCTTTAATAATCCTGTTAGCCTGTACAATTCCTCTGACACTTATCACAGTACTCCTTGTAGAAAGAACTTAAATACCCTAGCCATGAGAGAAGCTGTTCCACCAAACTCTTGACTGGCACTTAAGTATCAGGTGATAAAAGTCCCAAGTTTTGTGTTCAGAGGATCATATTCCAATTAGGAGAAAATATGTACAAAATGACAGTCCCATGGGGAGGGAAGATAGATAGGTAGAAGAAAAATCTAAATTTAGTTAATACCAGAACAGCAGAATGAATTTTCAGAGGTTTGTGCTGCCCATGAGAAAGGGCTGTAACTGGAGTAGGCTATAGGAATAGGAAGTATTTAGGTGTCTTTTTAGCTATATGAGGTTGCATACTATTGCCGTCATTTAAAAAAAAAACAAAAAAACCCCCACAAACAACAAAACCACCACACAAAAAAAGCAAAGACAGCAAACCAGCTCTTTGGAAACAGAGAACTCCGAACTAGAAACAAAATAATACAGATTTTAAACTAGTAACAATTCTGTTAATTTCTGTGTAAATCAATTGACAGATTCACATGAAGACTATGCCAGCTGCCATGTTCAGGCTTCTAACTGGACAGGAGACACCCCTATACATCTAGCATGTGACTCTTGCAGCAAACTAACTAAATGATTCCATCAAAGCTGAAGCCCTCAGAGCTGAAGAGAATTTTGTATTTTGTATGAATGAAAGGCTTTGAAGCTGACCCGAGGACTCCGAAACAAGGAACAGACAGGTGTCTCTGCCTTTTCTCTCCTTTTTATTTCTTTGCCAAAAGGTGATGAGAAGGATGGTCAAGGACAATAATCACTGACAAAAATCTTTGTAAAACATTTAAGTATTTTGCAACATCTTCTAAACTCTTTTCTCATTAAACTTAAAACATATTTATTTGTAACCTCTACGTGGAGTGATGTATGTATGTCTGTCTTGTTTGATAACACGGTGAATGTGAATATTTGATGAATGAAATGGCAAAGAGAAGCAGTTAAAGTGGTGGCTGCCTCAAGTTAAAAAAAAAAAAAAATCCCAGTCCCATAAAGTGGTCCAATACTGATGGCTTTGCGTAATTCTGAAACTGGTGACGAAGAGACAGTGTTTCAGTAGAAAGGAATGTGTGCAGTTAAAACTTTTAGATTCTAATGTAAAGAAAACCACTGTAGTACTTCGTATTGTTATGACAAATGTAACCTGTTTGGCAAGGTGTGAACATAAACATGTAACAAGTGTTTCATATGCTAAATAAAGAGTAATTGCCACAAGATTAAAATCAAAATATTTATTTAGATACATATTTATTTTTAATGCTTGTGATTTTTATGATTTAACAGTTATTTCACGGGTAACTTATTGCACAGGTTGTGTGTAATGTATGTGTCGGGCTGGGTTTGGTTTTTTTCTTTAATTTTTGCATATTACCTTTTTGTTTCTATTAGCTCAAAATGGGAAAGCCATGCTTACCTGTTTCTGTCTTTTATAAAGCATTCTTATTCCTAAGGCAATGTGTTCTGAATGTGAATTGTTTTGACAAATAACCTAGCACCATCAGCAGTATTAGAATGTCTGTAGATAAAAAACCTAGTAGTAAAGTTGTATTCCTTATGAGATAAATGTTAATTGGTGTAACTTTTCATCTAGATTTTTTTTTTTGGCCAAGGCCTTGAAGAAATACACTGTGACTTAAGAAGCCTTACCATGCAGTAACTAAAGAGCTTTAGATGACTGTACTTCAAGGAGTAGTGTGTTGCATGCAACTGACCTTAGGAAAGAATTAACCTCCTATCACTAATAAATCTGAAATAATAAAGGAAGCTTGCTTATTTTCTTTGTTGTGTAAGTTTACGTAATAAAAATGCCAAGTAGAAGATCATTTAATTCTTCATCTAAGTGCAGTTGCAAAGGTCACAGATTATTTTTTAAAAAGTAATTCACCTCTTGAATTAGGAATTTGTGTATCATTATTATCTTGAGAGTAGATGCTTTCAATTAGCATACCTTGTTGCCACTGGATGTCACTGTGACCTCACATCAATACAGAAGCATGCTCTAATTAAAATACATTAAAATGGATGATTCTGTAAAACTACCCATCTTCAGCTACATTCCTTTGTGACCTTTTCACAGGATGTCTGCCCAGCTCAGAGTGACACAAGTGAAACCAGTATATGATTAAACCTCAAATGGAAACTAACGCTACTGACAAGCACTGCTGCAAAAAAATTAAACCCCTGAAACGTCAAGCTGTGGTAGGTTCTTTATGAGAACCTTTTGTTTAAGGCCTTTCCAATTTCCTCTGAGACAGCCAGGATGAGGCTTGCACTGGAAGACGTTGCTGGCAGACCTGTGTTTATGCTGGTAATCAAATTAGTGTCAGTGATATTTACTTTTTGATTTTTTTTTTTTTTTAAGATCAATGTCAAATGAATCATAAATGCAGCAGAACCACAAGGACATGTTTTAGTAACAACTGTCAAAACTACTAATTGGAGTAACAATTCTTTTTGAAAAAATGTTCAAAGCTCTGCTAGATAAAAAGTCATCTAACTTCTTATCAGTTGGCATTTGTAAAAAGTTTGTGAAATCTGCTTTTTGTAAATGCAGAATTTCAAAGACTTTTTCTCTAATGCATCTTTTGGTTACAACTGGCAGAGTACTTCAACGTCAGTTCTCAATAGGATATGCTACTCCATTGAGAAACTCATGAGCACTCAGAACAAAGCAAAAATAAACCACACTGCAGCCTTTACTATAATTTAAAAGGGCAACATATTGGGGGCGGGTGGGCACGCAGGTTTAATAGGACAGATCAGCTAGCCTGGCATGAGAGACACCAGAAAAATGGGTTAGAAGCAGCATTGTACGTGCGTATGAATCACCTTTACATTTCTATCCAAATCAGTTGTTGAAAAAGCAAAGTCCAGAAATACTTTTTATTAAAACACTGATCATAGTTAAAACACTTTGAGGTACATTAAATAAATACAACTTTTAGGTTGTACAGCCGGCCTCTGGTGGTTTTGCGAAGGTTTTCAAAAACTGCTAGGCAGCATCAGTAGCATTTCCCAAGTCCAGTGAAATAAACGCATTTCTGGTTGGGGAACCATTTGTTATGTAACTAATAAATTGGTTAAAATTTTGCAAAAATCAGGGATGAAATTTACATTCAGAAAAACAGGTGTACTCCCGCTGTTGGAAAAAAGTGGAATTCCAAAGACAGACATTTTTTCCTTTTTATATCATCCACTACTTGTATTTCTCCCAGTCCTGGTTTCTTCCTTAATTCTCTTTGCTGGAATCACATACCTGCGAATATTATCAAAGGATGGTCTCCCGGCAAACTCCAATTAAACTGTGAGGCCTGTCCCGCTCTAGACTGCGAGTGAGGTGGGACCTACGTAAGAAGGCAACTGGAGAGCTCAGAGCACCACAGCTCTGAAGATGAAGGTCTTCTTGAAGTTGCTTTCTAGAGGTATTCACATTCTGCTGGGAACTTGTAATTACCTGTTTAAAAGGGCAGGAATGGAGAAGGGAAAAACGAGGGAAACAGGGTAAGAAACATTTTCATTTAAGGGTTCAGTCCCTGAGTACCATTTCATTCCAGTTATCCAACGATGGAACTCTCCCAGAGGAGAGGTGTGTTATGTGGCCACCCAGAGACCCTCCTGCTTCTCTGTTCTGGCAGCTGGCCAGGGCTGAGTACTGGCTACTGGAAGGCACACTCAGGCCTGAAAGGCATCAGGCCCCGTCTGCACCGTAGCATTGAATCAACAAAGGCACAAACAAGTATTTGTTCTCTCTATATGTATGAAACCTGTGGAAAAGGCGACAGCCCTGCCTTATAATTGACAGAAATGTAAGTTTGGAGCAAGTGATACTCATCTATTTCTTTTAGGAGAAAGAGATGCTTCACTAGCTTTGCTGGGGTGGAAGAGAACTAAACCTTGCAAGCCTGGTAAGCATTTTGGTGTGAACAGAACCGCCAAGCTACTTCACAAATTGTAATTACACAACTGTGTTACCAAAATGTCTGTGACTTAAAGTGGATTGCTGGGATGCCCTGGACTTTCACGAGTTAATACTGGTTTTTGTCTGAAAAAAAATAACTACTAAAATTATTCCTTTAATGTGAAAAAAAAAGTGTTTCCCTGGATCTAAGAAATCCACACAGGGTAATAACTGGGCCATTGGTTTATGATTTTATGATAGGCATAAACACTCAAATATTTTTATACTGTTTTGTGAGAAATTATGGGCTTTTTCATTTAAAGATAGTTGTTTTCAACTTTCTAACCTTGAGGATTTAATCACCTATAAATTTTGTAAAGCAATAAAAATGTTACAACTTAATTCCATCCTGACACTCTGTTAAGTATGTCGTGATAGTACTGCTTTTCTGCCCACGTGACCACAGAGGTAACTGGTGCGGTGCTACTTCTTTGTTCTACTTCATAGCTAGCAAAAACAGTCTTGCAGCAAGCTTTACTAAATGTTGTCTGTTTCCTGCTCCACATCACACTCTCACGCATGCTGTTTAAGTGTTATTACAACCTATTTTAATACTTAGCCAGTTCCCCTCACTTAGGGATCAGCAGACTAATACCATCGGAATTACAGTATTTCAGAAGGGGGTGGGGGTGGGGGGGGGTGGGGGGAAACAGCCCCCAAGCGTGTATCCTTCATCATCTGTCCAGCTCTGTGGTGATCCTACAGGCAACCTGAACGTGGCTTATCAATGCAAAGAGCATGCTGCTTTTCAAATCTGACAACAGAAAAGGAACTTCATTTCTATAGCTACCATTCTGGTAACGATACTAGCAAGATGTGATTTCATCCCCTTTCTTCCTACAAAGTAGATTTATTATTACACATGCATTAGATAATAAAAGTTGCTGCCACTGCTGATTCCCTTGCTTTATAGGATTCCTTCCAAGTCTTGTGTCCATTTTATTCTCACTCAAGGTGAGAAGATGCATTATTCCTTTATCTGGAAAAGCACAATTTCTCAATTCTTTTTCTTAAAAGTAGCAAGGGTCATCATCATTCTTCTAGCCAGGAGTAAGGTTAACTGCACTGTTCTGTTTCGACAGATTGTGGCCCTGCTTGTGTATCTACCCATTATTTTCAGTGAGTAGCGTATGCTACACAAATACATTTGCCTGAAAAAACAGAAGATCCAAGTCAGTTCTGTGTTCTCTATATGTGTTCTCTCTATAAACACACACTCAGGTATGGAACGGTCCCAGGTGTGGAAAGACACTAGAAATGAGAGGATGATTATCAACGTGTACATATCAGTTCCCTATAGATCTCCTAGGATATTAATGGGTCCAGCTGAAGAGTTTTAAATGCATTTATGAGTGCTTCAGTGTAAAATGTATTGCTGCCCAATAAATATTAATTCTTAGTAAAGCCCATATTACTATAAAAGAACGTTTGTAGGAGTTGTCTGTAAAAACATTTAAATCAGGTATGTGTCAATCACGTTTGAACAAATCTTTAGAACTTACATGGCCTACCTGGTCTATAATATTGGCACTGAAGATGGCTTCTTCCATGTGTCTCTCATCAGATTTTATTACTGATCGTATGCTGTTCACTACGTGACGTACTTCTGGAGGGAGATTACAGTTTGAATGCTCCAAAAATTTTGCCACTAAAATTTTTGTGTCTTTATAGGCCTTAAGGTCCACTAAAGAGTGTGGTCGCTCTTTTGAGACTGTGTGCAAAGCCTTTAGCTTTAGGTGTAGATCAATTTTCCTTGTATCCCTCTGTTTTCCAGTTGGTAGGACACTGCTCAAAGAATGCTGACAAGCAGGGGCAGCCACGTGAGAACCAGAAACAGGAACTAAAAAAGGGGGGGAAGAGTATCTTTAAAGTAATGTTAAAAAAAAAAAAAACAACCAAAAAACAGAAACAAAAAAAACAAACAGCAGAAAGAAAAAAGGCAAAACAAATATTGTCACAAAAGTTTTTACTTTGTCATAAAAGGTCTGTTCTTTCTGAATAACAAAAAGCATGCAATCAAGGAAACATTGCAAAACGGTATTTAGCCAGGGGTCAAGAGTAAGACTCTTCCCCATGACCAAGAAGGACTGCACTTAGGATGAGTGGGTGTGTAATTAAAGTACTTCATAAATCACAGACATTTTTGTTACTTGTACTTTCAGGGACTTCAGTCCACATTAAGGATAAGGGGACATACCAGCTACTCAGTGTTACATATGTAACTTGTGATGTTTCCCTGCCCCCAACTTCATCCTTAAAGTTCCCCTTATTCCTAGGCCTCGAAAATTATAAGCAGTGAATAATACATGAGAGATTAGTAAGAAATATAGAGAAAGCAGAAACGCTCCACTAAAACACGGGACTTTGCAGCATTTCTTTTGACGCAAAGGCTGCTTCCATCAGCATTGTACATCATATAGGTATGCTGTTAGTAAGAGATTTTTCTGCCCCACATTTTCTACAGCTTGTTTCTCTATTGGAAGCTTTTAATTATTTTTAAAACAAAAAATGTTTGATCCACATGATCCTGCTTTAGAAAACTCATCCTCACCTGTTTCTAATGTAGCTGGAGATAATCCTGCATCTTGATGCTGGCTACATATAGGTGTCCAGGCACAATTATCACCTTTAAGCAAAGAGAGACAGACAGAAAGAGCACAATCAACCCCTGCTATCCCCCGCCCGAGGCAAGGAAAAATACATTGGAATCTTTCATTATCTCCTTTACAGAATGAAACTACTTAGAAGAAATGCTACCTCCAAGATTTCCATTCATAAAGAGAAGCTACTATATACAGAAGTGCCCTATAAGCTGTTAAATAAATACAACTAGAAAGATACGGTTCCTGCTATATAGCTTCCTCTGTTACCAAATCCTAAATATTTCAGGCCTAAGCACTGAAGCTATGGAAGGCTCCTTCCTAGGGGCATACCTCAGACTTTCCTGTATTTCCTTGGCAGGCAGAGTTTATCTTAGAAAATGCAAAACCAAGAAAGATGAATCTTTCTTTTTTTCTAAAAAAGCAGTATTTTATTCAATATTTCTACCCCCTTTCTAAAGAGATTCTCATCCTTCGCAGGACAAACGCTATCCACCGCTGATAAAATTAATGGGTAGGTGACCACTCTGGTTATTGATGATCCAATCAATAACAAGTGGTTACAGAGCATCTACAAACAGCTCTGGACATAGCCACCTTCTAACGACAGGGCTTCTGGGATGCCAGCACAAGGATCAGTGATGACGAGATCACAATACACAGTAATTACCAGTGCAGACGTTTTAATTTCAAGCTTGTGACAGTCGAGATGGAATAAACCCTCACATTTATGCTAAGGCTGCTTACACCCGTTTCCAAGACTGAAAACTATTTTGAACTTCTAGGTAGATTAGAAGAGGTTTTCTTCCATATCTTCAGGGAAAGTTTATCACGAAAAGCTTGTATAATCCTCTCTGGTAGAGTGAATAATTAAATGAAGGAAAACAAAGGTAAGATGCTACAAACAGAAAATCTGTACGGAATTAAGGGTCAGCTTCTATTCTGCCTTTAATTTGCTTTATTATGCTCAAGTACTGCAACACATGAACCACAGCATGCCTATTATGAGGAGACGGTTCAGAGGTTCTGTCTTCCCACCCAGTACTATACTGCTTAACGTGCTTGTGGCACAGTCAAAACTACACCACTAGACATTATCCTGAATTATCTGGAACACAGACACTACAATAATCACTCAGGCACTTAACTGATCTGGCCACCATAGTCTGTCATATTTGATTATAGATGAGTTTATTGTAACAAACATCAGTGCCAGAAGTTGGATCTCATCCTCCTTTGCTATGATAAACTTCACCGGGAAAAGACAGAAAAACATGCAAACTCATCATTTCTAAGTAATTTTTTAGGAGGGCACTATTTCTTACAGAGATGATATGTGAACCCACGATACTTACATTGTCCAGGGACTACACAGTGACTACAAAGGCACCTATTAAATTAAACTTTCATTTATAATTTCTGTACTGGGAATGACAGATATTTCGAAACAAATAAACAAGCCCCCTTTCAGCATTGAAGGATTAATGGGAGAATTATTGACCATACATACCATAAAGACCCCATCGTGTCAAGATGTGCTTGAACCACAGGAATTGTGTTTTATTATCTCAAAGCCCAGAGGTTTATGCCAGTGTTAGAATTCCCAGATTACTAACTTATTAGACCTCATTGCTGCTGTGTCACTAAGCTGTTGCACACATGCAACATCCCTGTGTCAAATGATTTATGTTCCAAACCACATACAGTGCAATCACAGTAACTTTCAAGACCCATTTAACAATACTCTACACAATAAATTTCAAGGTTGCACTTCTAAATCTCTTCACGTTGACTTGTATGGGGAGGTTAATGAGAAGATAAATTAACAATTTTTCTTGAAGTAGAAAGGCAGGGTCCTCAGACAAAAACAAACCCCCGACCAATCTGGCCACTGTAGTTTCCCATTTGCGAACATGCCTGAAGCTTCCGCACCCCTCAGTTCTCCAAAAACCAAAGTATGTCTCTTACATGAGTTATTAGTATTAATGATACGTAGTTACAGCTCCGTCTTTCATATGGTCAGTCTATTTGACCAGTTCTTCTACTCAGGACAATTTTAAAAATGTAAGTGTATGTTACTGAAAAAAAAAAACAAATGCTTTTTCATCTGGGTTGATTAGTTGATGAGGCTCAGTTGGTTCCCTTTATCTTTGCTACTGTTCAACTCTGTGGATGTATTTAAAATTCTGCAGCGTGATCTATATACCAATAGGCTAGTAATGAAAAATCTACATAGTGCCTCTTTAAAGTTATAAAGACTATAAAGAACTTCAGCTGTGTATCACAGCTTAGGAAAAATAAGCTTCAGGGCTGCTACAAACAGCCGGTACATGTTACTAGAATTGTGCTGCTTCTAACCTATGTACTATTTCCAAATAAAGCTCAACAAAAAGCAGAGGAAGGGAAAGTGATGTGAAGTTGTAAAAACCTTCACAGAGTAAAATTTTGCAAACTGTAGTTTGCCAAACATACAAATGAAAGAAATATGCACGTCTAAACTCAAGTGCTTCTCTTAAAGATTTCATTTTCAAGAGTCTTCTGTAGGCAGCAAAAACCAGCAAACTAGGTCAGCACAAACACATTCCCTTTGAGTTAGTTCTTCTCTTGCTCCCCCATCTGCCGTGTGTATATCAGTGTCTCTAGAACCATCTCTGCTCCTTTATTACAATATTTGCGAAGCTCAGTTACATCTCAGTAATGTTCAACCCCCGACCCTCAACTCAGGTAGGGCTAAGAACTTGGAAATTAGTCAAAATAATTCCCATAGTGCCACTTCTCCAGAAAAGATGATGGATGTATTTAGGACATGCTAAAAAAGAAGGCAGAGCATCTGTTCTACCAGGTGTCCCAGCAGTCGTCTAGAACACATCGATATGGCTGCCTACAGTAATCTCTCTCTCAAACGCTACTCAAAGAGCATATGGGGCACAATATGGACAACTTGCAGACCGTGATCCAGAAGAGAAAGGATGATGTTCTTGTTTTGGGCACAGTAGAAAGGATTCAGAAATTCTTACTTACTGTCTGCACAGCAGCTTCATAGCACATATATCCTAGCAAAGTAAATCTCATAAAATAAATGCAGACTTCTAGGTTAAAGATTCACTTGTCCTGGACAGGATGCTGAGGCTATATTTCTAAAGGTAAAAGACATTCAATTATTGACCTAAGTATGAGGTCTCTGAAATTCATAGAAACAGAATAATGATGCAAAAAGTGTCACAGAACAAAGACATCATCATCCTAAATGAAAACAGTTATTTCAGCATTTTGTCTAATTTTGTTTTGAGCTAGTCACATGATTCTTCCTCTAGATCCCCCAGAAAGCCCAGGGAACGCATCTGTAACAGCACAATCTATGACATCTTACAAAGCTTTTAATCTTTACTTTCAAAGCACTTCTCCAGGTTACCCCTTTGAATCTCTCTAAACAGCTTACACCCTTTTGTAAAACCTGCACTTCTCAAATGGTTTAGACAGTTCTATGTTCCTGCTACTAGTTGATCATGCCCGTCTGTACGAAATCAAACATTTCCACTAACAGGATTTTCATGAAGATACACTGTTCAGCTAACCACGTCTCCCCTCTTCTTCCCTACTTGTCTAAAAGCAGATTCATATCAGAAGATGCTTATCCACAAAAATCAAAAGCTTTCCTTTTCATTTATCATCTTGTCACGTGCCTCATCTTTCACTTCTTTGTCCTTTAAAACTTCGCAGCATACAGTCACACTGACTGCCTCTGACATGCACCAATACTGCCAATGTCAGTGTCACCTGCTGGAAACACGACCTGCTGTATGGCAAGCACGACAGCTCTGTTAATCATCTCCTAAACAGACCCCATCTACCATTCAACTTCGTAGTTTAGCTTCCCAACGTAACAGTAATAGAGAGATGAAAGCATCTACTCAAGACATGGTTTTCTGAGCACTGCAGAAATGCTGGTACAATTCAGAGAAGCCAAAATTAATTTTACTCTGTCACTTTTACCATTTCCATTCTTCTTAAAAATTTTCAACTCTAGAAAATGCACATGGAACTAAAGCCTTCACACCTAAGTCAACCCTCATTCGAACATTTCATATAATTTCCAGCAGCACCAATTGCTGCATAAAACACATACCACTCATTTGTTCCATGCTCCATCAGCCTTGTGGTACTACACCTACCTGCTGTAGAAGATGAACATGATACAGGGTCACTAGTTGATCGGACTATATTTGAAATTCGGTATTTTGTAATGTGATGTTGCTGGGCAGCGCTCTCGTGGCCGCTCGCGTTGGATGAAGTATTTGCGGGCCCAAAACAGGGAGAAGTCTGGGAAGGGACAGGAGGCTGGCCAAAGACTGCACAGCAGATTTTCTTTTGTTTCAAAGGCGGCGTGGCATTACTCTTCTGAGCAGAACTCTGCAGTTCTCTTTCGAAAGGGCTGAAATTCTCTGAGGAACAGTCCAAGGGCCTGCTGCGGGCACAGTTCTTTTCCTGTCCTTGAGACTTGTACGTAGAGGCTCGGCTGAGGGAACTGTCACCCTCATCAGGAAAACCCTCTGAGCGAGTTCTGTGGAACCTGCAGCGGGGGCTGTAATCCAGAGTGCTGCAGCTCTGGTCCGTAGCCCCTTTGAGGGTTGTACAGCAGGGAGAAAGATCTGCAGAAAGGAGAGATCCCTGAACTTCCAGAGAACAAAGATCTTCAGAGGAGCAGCTCTGGTCTGGGCTATCAACAGCCTCAGAGACCATCAAAGAGGTGCTCTCAACAGAAACTGCAAAACAAGAGATTCAGAGAGAAATAAAGATATTTTGCCTCTCTCCCATTCCCCCCCCCCCGCCCTGTTTTCAATATACTGATTTAAGTTCAGTAATTGGCAAGTATATCAGTAATTCCTCAAAAGCTTTCAGATGACAGAATGCCAAAGCAAGAAAGATTGAAGTCATTTACTTATTTCTAGTGTCCTTCAGCAAAGATAAGTTGTGCTGTCCTCAGATATTTTCTTCAACTAATAATACTTCGGTATGAGTGCTGAAGCATGCTTATCTGTAACTACCTCTGAACAGGAACAGCAATTTCACTACTACTTTCTCTGGTAAACAGTGAGAGATTGCCTGTGGCAGAAAAAGTAAAACTTTACACAAATGCTGAAAAAACATGGCTCTGATCACTTTTTAAACCCATCACTACTGTCAATATTAGGGGACACCTGCCAGTCTATTCATCGATACGATACGAATATGATGTGGAAAAAGTATTTGATGGAAGTTTTACTAAAATAATTATTTCATACAAACTGCTCAACTTCTCATGATCCACTGAGACTGTACTGTTTGAAAAGCCCTCCGTATCAACAGAAATGGTAAGGAGGCCTATTCTAGGAACTTTTAAACTTTAAACAAACAGGCTCTGTGCTGCTACTCATCGCATTCACACATCTACGCTTCAGGCAGTAAGCTTCCTATTCAGGCTTCTGGAAGCCATGCAGGAAACTACTACATGGAGAAGGCATGTGGACTATCAGGAAGGCACCCATGCTTGCTGATAATGAGAAACAAACTGACAGTTATGTGCGTGACTTCAAAGAGAACTGACAGTTGCCATATCTGCCTTCAAAGGGCTTTATGGAGCATGCTTTGTTGAGCAAAACTCTCCTCTCTATTTCCAGCCACATCAGTTTATGACTGTGCAAAGGTGATTCTTGCCATGAACAATCTGACAGCAAATCCTTTTTTTTTCCATTGGGAAGGGCAGAAGAGAAGGAAAAATCCACTCAGAAGTCCTACTGCATCTTTCTCAAGTAGACAAACGCAATGCTATGATTACCTTGTGTGCTGAAGTCCAGGGTCATGTTCCTCTCACCCACACTTGATTCAGATATTTGCTGATCAGCACCAGAGACCTAAATGAAAATTGTTTAATGAAACAGCACGTTCATCTGCAATTTACCAAAACAAAGTACAGTGCTGATGATCTTAAGAACACACCTGACAATATGGAATAACTATCATATAAGCAGCTCTTCAGATTGGAAGTTATTTAAAGATATAGTATTTTACAATGTGTTTGGGTCAGGAACAAATGTGGGGCAAAGGAACGTGCTTAAAGCAATTTTTCATTTCTCCAGACTCTACAAGCTAAATTCATCTTGAATTCACAGGCAGCTGGGGCTGCAGGCCCACATTACGAAACTTAATGTCTGCAATGCTTAAAACTAATGGTTTTGTTACAGGCAATCTCTTTTTCTACAGTCTGCATTTTTCCATATTACACTTTTTCTCCACTATGTTGTATCACCCTAAAATAGGATCAAGAACAACAGAATCCATAAAAACAAGCACAAGAGCAGTCTTTTCCTTTGGTTATTTGCCAAATGTATTTTTAAGCCCTATAACATCATTGCCACCCAACGTGGCCGATGCAGGGTGCTCTCCAGCCTATCAGAGGTTGCTGAAGGGAGATAATACTAGGACTCACCTTTTTTCCGAAAGGATGGATCTCAGTGGGTAACTTCCCTTCACTTTTGAGAATCATGTGAACAAAATACAGAATCAGTCCTGCTGGAAAGACTTGATCCATTAAACACCTGAAATTTAGGAAATTTTCTTTCTACTGATTTGAATAGACTTTGGATTGGACTTTTTTGCCAGTCTCATTAGATTGTTAGCAGTTCTTTGGGATCATGAGTATTAAAAAAATGGTTCCAATAAATAGCTGGTAACAATAAATGAGAAAAATATGAAAAGAAAAGTTGAAGGGAATGAGATCGATACCATCTTTAGCAGAAAGCATCGTATCTTCTTCTGTTTGTAGGACCTCAATTAACGAGTAAAAGCTTATTACGGTTGGTGACAGTCTAGAAATAACCATCAGTCACCTCTGTGAAAACCTTTTTGTCAAGAGCTTAATTTGTTTCTGGCCTTCTAAAACATTGAATGTGACATTATTACTCTGAAGCTATTAAGGAAAGAGCTTCCAGTGCACATGCCAGTGTAGACTGATGCACACGTATATATGCATAACTTACTGTGCTTACTATGTTTTTTTATACCTTTCTATCTGTCCACAGCTTACACCATGATCAAGCAATCAGGAAACTTCTGATACAAATTTAGTTTTTAAAAGTGATTTTAAGTCTAAGGGTTAGCAAATACAACTCTCAAAAAAGAACAGTACCAGAAATACTTTAACTCAGCAATAGATGGACAGAGGACTAGGAAGCAAAGGCAAAATCACTCATATTTTTAAACAATCTGCTTCAAAATTTCTTGGAAGTATCTTTCTTTATTGAAGCAGAATATTGTATCTATGGTAAAAAAAAAAAAATTAGTGGTGTCACTCTAAGTTGCAGACCATTCCTGGAACCTAACTGGGGGAACTGTTGGGGACTAGTTGGAAAAGAAGTGTTCTCAAATGCTCTCTGTTGCTGGAGAAAATTCAATCAGACCACCTATATTTTTGGAAGAAATAATATAATGTTTTAACGGTGTTTGTTTCTTTTTAAAAGTCTAAGGGTTCTTTTTAAATCTAGGTGGTTTCAAAAATTCTTAATCATTGACAGGAAAATATCTGCTGAATATTTGTGCTGAAACATTTATTGACCTTCTACATTCTCTCAGTCACCTGGCATCTGTAGTGACATTGTCTAGTACCTATAAAATGCCCGAGTACCTATGAGTTACATGCAAGGTTGAGGTTTTGGCAAACCCATACTAATGAAAAAGAATCATCTGTAGCTTTGATCTAGTAAATGTAAAATTTGTTGTTACTCTTGAAATCAAAATATTGCATCTCTCAAAGAAATACCCTATTTTACAGGCAAAAGAAATACATACATTGTATTTACATACCTTAGTTTCCAATCACACAAACATTTCTAGATTACGACAGTTCAATCTTCATGTCCTTTTTTTTTTGTTCTCTGCTTAGTTTGCCAGAGGGAACACTTAGAGCATTGACAGAATTTTTTGACCTGGGAATAAGACAACTAAGCTCATTTGACACAAGACACAGAGCAGCTATCAGTACTCTGCTTTGACATCTTGTTGGAACAGAGCTTACAGAGAACACACCATGGACCCAAGGCGTATTCCAACACAGGTGGGAGACAACTATTTTACCTTGCAGTTAGGTGTTAATATTGGGAGTCCTTCAGATCACCTAGGGTAAGGATTCATGTCTTACTCAGGAAAACTACAGAGAGGAACTGTTCTCTGCATTCCCCTCCATGCAACGAGATCTGTATCAGCCTTTCACATCCTTTGGAATTTAGAAGGACACAAAAGCTCATCTGCTGGACATCGCATCCCTTCTCAGGCTCTGCCTCAATCTCAGACACTCCTATGGAGGCTGAAAACCTCGTAGCAACACACCTAAAGACATGGGGCTGCATAAAGAAGATAACATTCTTAGAGGTGACTCTTTACTATATGAATCAAAGGACACAGCCTCTCAGCTTAACTTCTGCATGCTTGCTCATACACTGCAGACTATATTATGTTACAGTTTTCCCTAAGTACAACTTCTGGAAATTAAAAGCAAAACAACCAACCAACAAACCCCACAACCAAGCCTCAACAATATGACAAGTAAAGGATACAAATTTACACAGGCAGAAATTGCGTCTTGAGACCACATGGAAGACTCTGAATACTCCCCTCTATATAAAATCTGCCATGTACAGAAAAGCACTCATCATCTTTAAGGTTTATCGCTTAGGGCCTCATCAATAACTAGCATCCTTAATAGCGGGAAAATGAGAGATTGAGATTTTGGGCATGCAGAAGAAATCAGGGATATAATTTGAATTTTGGTTTCTTCTACTTTTTTCAGTATTTAGCCATCATCTGCAAAACGTAAGTCATTTAAACTTATCTGATCAATGTGTTAATTTTTCCTTTTCCTTCCCTTGTTCCTTCTCCATTCACAAGAATAATTGCTGAACGCATTTGGAATTGATTAACTTTCTTACTTGGGGGAAGGAGAACCATAGTTTTAGTTGTAGGAGACTGGCAACTTTTAGTTGGGTCAGAGCTTTGGTTCACACAGGGATGGCATGTGGTTTCATACAGGTTCCTGCACAGCCTCGGGTAACAAAACCTTATCGACTTGCCCATCCTCAGACATAAAGCTGGTAAAGACAGTCACTAAGCTACTGATAGGAAAAGGAAAGGAAAACCATGCTTTTAACAAGTCTGCACAGTCTACAGGTTAGTAAGCCTTATAAAACAGCCACTGGTATAATTCACCCAGAACCCCGATCTGTTTGTTCGTGTCTCTTCTATATCCTAGACAATACTTTGCATGGAAAACAGTGTGAAAAACATTGTTTTTCATAGTCATAAAATGGGAATTCCTTATCAGTATACATGGCAACAGCAATTTTTACTTAGATGCAACCACTTAAATTAGCACTGGCATTTCTGGTCCATGAAGTGCATGAAATACTGAGTCTAATTTGATACAATTTAATAAAATTCTAAGGACCTCAATCCACTGTAAAACAAACAAAACAAAACCTATTGCTTGATGCTCAGTAAGAGGTTTTACAATTATGACATTATTACATAATGGTTTCCAGAGTAAGTTCTGAAGCTAAAGCTCTGCCATGATTTCCATTGCAAAATCTGCCTTTGAGGGATTTATAAATCTATTTCAGTTCATACTGTACTGCAGCTTGGTGCATATTATATGGGAGCATTTGCATCATGTAAGAACTTAGGGCTCCATTTTGTTCCTCCTGTAGACCTAAAACTGTCTTAGACATTGGCTCCATTCCTCCATTCACAGATCGACTGGGACACTGACTGAAAAAAACCAGGTTCGGGCTTTTGTTGTCAAGAAAAGCATATGGCTACAAAGTCACTGTGTGGGCTTTAGCTAGCATTGCCAATGTACTGCACTTCTGATCCTCAGCACCTGGTGGGTGTTATTTTGCTCCTACAGGCTCTCTGAACCAGCAACTCTCAAGCATATATAAACTCACTCCTGGTAAGAAATGATATAATTATCGTCATTTAGAAATTAAAAGTCACCACTCATTTTCACTTGTGATTAGAACAAACGCTTTTGGAACCCAGGTGGCCAGAGATGAACAGGCAAGGCACTGACACTGACCCCGGATGCCCAAAAATAACAGGCAATACATCTACTTGTTAAAGCTCATGCTCTTTTTGCATGACTTTGCTGCTTTAAATTATGTCTTGTTAAATTACGCTTCTGTTATATGCTGGTGCTATTGCACTGCTGGATGTCGATGCTCATGCAAAGTATGATCCCAATTACAAAGTGATTTTGTGCTTTAAGTATTAATAGACACTTTTCTAAAGTTTACTTAGTACTACGTACAAATTCTTATCACAGATATGATCCTTCTCCTTCCCTCCAAATCATGTGTAATTCATACTGCTTTTGCCAGTTTGTTTGGGTTTTTTTTAATCACTGAAAAAAATCAACTCCTCCCGGGCTTGCAGGTTCCTCTGAGTTACTGTAAAGGAAAAACAATGGAACTTGGAAAAAAAATATTTTAGAAAGGAGATTGCCTCGGAAACTCCAATTTTGCTGTTCAGAAAAGAACTTCACTTACAAGCAGTTTATACCAATTCATTTTATTATAGTAAATTAAATCAAAGGTAGTGCAATGTTTGGCCTGTTCATTGTGGCAGGTGGTGGAGGTTATGATGTAAGGCAAGGATTAGAAGAGTTGTCTGAAGCTGCTTTATCAGTCACAGAAGTTGCAAAGTTAGGTGTATCTTGGAGGTTTTTAATTGTACAGGGACTGTGTGTCTCAGTGTTCTTTTTTTTCCTCAGACTTTCATCTTATTACTTGTCTTAATAATCTTTTTGGGTATAATAGTAAAAATTAATATAATTTCTTTAGTTTTGTGGTTGCAGTTGTGGTTTCCCCCAGTGTGAAAAAAACCACTAACAAACTTTACAATGTTATATTTTGGGGAAATGCAAAGGACTCCACTCTGTAATATGGGTGCAATCTGGCAATGTGAACTCACATGTTTCCACAGTGCGCTATTAACAACTGATAAGCAATATCTAGAATGTTTGACTCTATGTCACCCTCATCAGGATAACCCTCTGAGCGAGTTCTGTGGAACCTGCAGCGGGGGCTGTATTTTCCCATTTGTGACAGCTGATTCAATTACCACACAGAATAGAATGATAGAACGTTAGAATCATTTAGGTTGGAAAAGATCTTTAAGATCACCAGGTCCAATTGTTAACATAGCACTGCCAAGTCCCCCACTGAACCATGTCCCTACGTACCACGTCTACGTGTATTTCGAATACCTCCAGGGATGGTGACTCAACCATTTCCGTGGGCAGCCTGCTCCAATGCTTGACAACCCTCTTGGTGAAGAAATTTTTCCTAATATTCACACTACACCTCCCCTGGTGCAGCTTGAGCCCGTTTCCTCTCATCCTATCCCTTGTTACTCGGGAGAAGAGACTGACACCCATCTTGCTGCAACCTCCTTTCAGGTAGTTGTAGAGAGCGATACGGTCTCCCCTCAGCCTCCTCTTCTCCAGACTAAACAATCCCAGTTCCCTCAGCCGCTCCTCATAAGACTTGTGCTCCAGCCCCCTCACCAGCTTCGCTGCCCTTCTCTGGACATGCTCCATGCTCCAGCAACGCAATGTTCTTCTAGTGAGGGGACCAAAAGTGAACACAGTATTTGAGGTGTGGCTTCACCAGTGCCGAGTACAGGGGGACGATTCTGACAGTCCAGTGTCATACAACTTCTTTAACAGATGATACCAGCTGAAATATTACTACTCGCATAAGCATTTGCCCAACTATGCGCAAGTACATAAGGAGAATACACAACAAGTAAAATTTTAGTTAAACCCTTTTAAAGAAAATGGTCTGGGATTTTTTTTTTATTTTAGTTTTTAAAGAATATAAATATTTTCTAATGGTTCTTCCTCCAAAGTACAATTAACTCCTAAATTATTTTAGAACATTAGATTTATCTAAAATGGTTTCACATCATGAAAATTTGAAGACTTGTAAAGAATTTCCTTTGGCTTTCCTTACCTGACTGGCAGGTGTCTCTCCGATCACTGCCTCATAAGGAGGTGGCAGCTCAGTTGGATACAGCATTCCTGGGCTGTTAATGGTTACTTCATATAAAGCAGTGAATGGGGAATGAGGGAAGTCCAAGTGGAGACCTCTGTTTAAACACACAAACAAGCAAACTTCATTATTAAGAAATTGCATTGTATTTATTGGGTAAACTATTACCTACTCCACAGTGATGAAGAGCATTCTCTGAATTCAAAGCCAATATATAACAAAGAATTATATTGAAGAAATTTATTAGACAACCAAAAGGAAGCCCTCATTCACAGCTTCAAAATTGGATTTCACTTTGGATGCCAGCCATGTCTACCAGCCCATTTTGCAGTCATTAATGTCCTTCACTACTCCATAATAATGCACATCAATTGCAATGACTTCCTTAGAAGATTAAATCTCATATTCAAGTGTATAATGCTAACCAACTGTGAAAGGATTACCTATAAGCTGATCTCTGCTTCAAGTTCAGATACTGTTATTCTTGTCTTAGCTAAGTTCAATCACTTTGTATTACAGCAGTGCTTTAACACAAATCTTTCCGGGTGCACTCTAACAAGTTTGCAGAAAGTGTATGCAATCTCTCTGGAAAAGCAGCACCTAATGTAAGTGAAAGACATTACTTGGCTTCATATTCTTTGAAAGAGCTTCATAGTCTGTAGCTCAGAATTATGTGATGACTGTAACTACAGGGAAGAAGAATCACCTCTGTGCCTCTATCGCTGGTGTGCAGGTGTATTCTGGTGGGTAGTAGGGTGGAGGTGGTATTGGTGGTATGAACTCATCGAAATCCAAGGTCTGATGCAGGATGGTTCCATGTGGAGTCATGCAGTCAGGATTGGTAGAATGTGGCCTCGGTGGCAGAAACTGAAAATGAACACGTCAAGTTCTTTCAGATGCTAGAAACATCATCACAATAATAAAAATTTTAATACAAGGTCAGTATTAGCAACCCTGACCAATACCCAATTTCATTAAAATCCATACCGAAATCAAAGACACATTTCTGGAAGCATAAGAATACTTAAGATCAGTGAGGTTGGTAAGTCAAATTGCCAAAATATAGCACAAGATTTTACTAAAGACACAGAGAGGCCTGTGCCTCAAAGTCAGTCACTCTTGGAATGCAGAAAATAGACATTTGAAATTAAATAGCTTTTCAAGAAATACTTCTACCTTGTGATACAATTTTATTACAGCACTAGATAATCAGTCATATTTTAATAACTGATGAACTACAGACAACTACTAAAATAACTATTTGCATCTTTTTCTTTCCAATCTGAAATGCCTTGTGCTTATAGAGAAAAAAATCAACCACACTCTCCCCAAAACACCCAAATAAACTGGAAACAAGCTACCACTTCGTTCATTAAATTTTGAATAAGACAACTACAAATATCCCACCTATTTTTCATTTTAACAAAAAAGGCCATTTATAACTATTTTTTATTATTCTTGTAAAAAAAAAATATCCTTAACAGCCATTTGTGGTTGGGTGATATAGACACTGCGCACTTAAATGTAGTATAAAGGTTTTAAATACTGGTATGAAAATAAGAAAAGGATTTATTGCATATAAACATCTCAAAACCAAAAAGAAAATAACCACACAAAGTAATAAAAAGTAATACTACTGAGAACTGTCCATTTGTGACAGAAACCTAATCAACTTCTAGCATGGCAGTGATATCAAGAAGCCAGTCTGATACCTGCAGTATCAGAAAATACTGTAATTTTACAAGTCTTCTAGCAAAGGCTTGAACTACTTCAAGACCAAGTATGGACCATTCTGCAGATCACATGGAACCCAGCCACGGTGACCTGGCTTTATATGGTCCCCATGGGTAAAAGAGGATCAAAAAACAATCCAAAACCACAGAAAAATTCCTTCTTCTCCACGCAAGCTTCTACTGTCATATCACTTTTCCTGGATCAGTAGAAGATTTGGTCTTGCTTTTCTAAACAAGTGAACTAAGAAAATTTGCTGAAGGTACATTTCTCTTTTATACTAGAACAAGAGAACATGTGCCTTTGTAGTGTTGTCTCACTACATTATTATTTGTTTAAATCCATGATAAAGCCTTAAGAAGCTGTGAAATAAAAGGAAAAATGCTTATACTTAGGAGATCCAGCAATAGAAAGTAAATTATCTTAATTTTTAATGTCACAGTTTTATATTTTTCACTTTTCCAAATTTATCTTGGTGCAGTTGTGCTGAATTTACATTACCATAGAAATGATACAGGCCTTTGGTATTTAAAAGGCTGAGTTACATCTTAATTCCACTAAACACACTCTATGTATGATGTTTCAAAGGTCAAAGCTGTGATAATGCAACACAACAGAGGGTCAGGAGGACCAATTTCAATTGTTTGTGAAAATGAACTATTAGTTGCTTACTAATCAGCTCTCTAGAGATATTTTCACAAATAACTATTAAATAAAGAACCTCCTCTGTAGAATATGTTATATCATTATATCTTACAGACAATGAATGACTTTCAGCCATTGTAGTCTACTGATGGCACAGGAATAAAAGACATGACATCTACTTGATTTACTCTTTGTTACATAAAATGTCTGATGCTCTTAAGCACTGTCTCTCATGAGATGTGATGCTGTTACCCTGAGAATATCAGACTTTCTACAGGTTTGTCTTACAGAATAAAAATACATTTTTGCAGTCATTCAGTCTAAATTCACCTGATCTTTCAACAGTCATTTCCCAAACTGTTATATTACATTAATATTGACTGTTAAACACCAAACTTCTGCCATAAGTGATACAATTGTCAGCAACCACCAGTATGCTACCATGCCAAATGTATTGAAGAATCTTTTAGGAAAAAAGGAAGCAAGACAATCTTTAATGTAGTGACTGAAAAACTGTATAAGAATTTATCATAACAAAGACAAGTATCTGTACACTCTGGCTCACATTTTGTACCCTAGTTTATTCCACCAACATGACTACACTGATTTTCCTAGTAGAGTTGATAATTTGGACCATTTTTACAGAATGGAAACTAATCAATTTTACAACTTACTTTACCTTCTCCCAGACTATTTCCATATACTGCCATGGAACCCAAGCTTTGGTTTGCACCAGAGAACTTGTAGCTCCATCCCTTCAGTTCTTGAGTTCCCTGGGGCTTCTTTCATTCAGCCATATATAAGGAGCAATACTCCTCAGAACAAGGTAATTAAACACATAGCACTTTTACAGTAAGTGAACTATCAGCATACGTTTTGTGGGATGTGACAGAAGGGAAAGGTGTTAGTTACACAGGGTAGAAGAGGCTATGGTTCAAGAAGGAAAAGACCTAATGTTTAGATGCAGTTCAGTTTAACAGTAGAATCATTCGCATCCCTTTCAAGAACCTTTACTGCAAATACGAATCACGGCAACAAACTCTGTGTGACCAATGCTGAAAACGCGTGACAAAACAGACATGAAAGATGCACATATTTGGGGTGGGGTGGGGGGTGTGTGTTTATAAACAACAGTTTACCTGTGTGATATCATCCTACCGGAAGGCACAGAAATTAAATTGAAAAAGGCTGTAAGAGGAAGACTAGCAGGAAATTAAACAATAGCAAATATAAGGGATTATCACAAAGAACAGACATCTTTGAGAAAACAATTTGAGAGCTATTAAGTGGGAATTAAATCACGTCTTATTCCATACTACCCTTTCTACTAATCTCTACTAGCCTGCAGAAGTTTATTCTTCCTACAGTAAAAAGTATTTCAAAAAACTTCAAGGGTTAGCCTCAAATGGTGAAGGCTGGCAGTGTCTCAGCGAAGACTTAATAGCAAGTCCGTAGGTAAGAAAGTGAGAAAATGCAAACAGCTGACAAAACTGGACTAGGCAGAGGACCACTGACAAAAGCTTTCACAAGGAAACATGCACTGTTGGTATTAGAAGACAGTTATTACTAAATAATCAGTCTCAACATGTTGATAGCAATAGGACAGACAACAACAAGAACTGCCAAACCAAAAATGGGAGTGGCCTGTTTGGTCACAGGTATAAACAAGATCAAGTTGCATTCAATGTCATTTCAAAAACTATAGCTCACATTATGGAACAACTCACAAAGCGGGTCTTCTAGCCAGACTTTTGGGATTAAACCAATGGCCACTGCAGAAGCAATGGATAGAAGACAGTTGCAGACAAGGATAAACAGCACCACTGGTAGACACTGTAAATAGCCAACACTGTTAAAAGCTTTGCATAACTTTATAGCTATCAATATATATTTTGAACATATTTACTAGGCACAAATCGATATCCCCTGGCTCTGGAAATCCCAATAACTCAACTGTTTCTGTTGACCACCTGGAGCTGCTGGATATCGGGAGCTTTCAGAAATTCAACAGACTATGAAATACAGATCCAGAATTCATGCTCTTCTTTTAGGAAAGAGACAACCTTATGTTTGAAGCTTGGCTTTCAAACTATTATACACATGCAGTTTTTTTCTCATCCTTGGACTAAAGATTTCCTTTAGCCTGTGGAATGCGTCTGGTACCTAGCAGGCATTATACACAGATCAGTGCATGTGCAAAATGGATGTGCAACATAGTGCACACGTTGCTCACAGAATTTTGTGTGTTTTAATTGGGCACGCCTAACTTTGACAGAGTTGAACAGCCTGATTTAAATAGCTTTCATCTTTATTTCATACTAAGGACTACTTTATTTTCTATTTGAAGTTATGAAGGAAGAATAAATCATGCTAACTGGTTGCAGCAAGGTAAACAAGGAAGCTGTACAATGCTGCAGTTTTGCACGCACTTCTTGGACCTGAATTCAATGAAGCAGCTAGCTGTGGCATCAGCAGCAGTTGTTAGCAAGCAGAGAATTAGAAACACAAATGTTAGAAGCACACCACTTCCAGCAGGAGCAGAAGAGGTAACATTTTTCTGAAAATGCAGTTGTGCTCAAGGGTCTGTGTGCCATCGTACTGAGAACTCCACGCAGCCAGTGATGTAGGGCTGGACACCACTGACCTTCTCAGCAAGCTTAGAAGCTGTAGCAAGACACATATGCTGTCACTTCCCAGGGAAGAAGGCAGTGCTTTGTAGAATAAGGAACTCTTCTCTCAGTTTTTAGCTCTTCAAGGTGAAATAAACACCATTAGATAGATATGAATAAGACTGTAAAACTCACTCTCTTTTTTTATTGTCAGACCAAATTTCCAGCTCTTTACTCAGAGGTCATCTGAAAGCTGGTCACTGAAGTGACCAGAATGACTGGAGTTTATTATTTATGTTTGGAAAATTGTGAAGATATTGAAGTAAAAGCTGACAGAGGAGTCTCAATTAAGGAACTGAAGAAACGGCAAATAAGGACTGTTAACATAATCCTCTTATGAAAAAGTTACCCAATGTGATACAACGTGGTAAGTCCTTCCACCTGAGATCTGTGAGACTAAGACCTCTTCATCAGTATTTCCAGGTATGGGACATCCCCACTAAACATCAGCAAAGACATCCTCTATTCTATACATTCGGCAGCTGATCAGCACTATTGACTCCATGTAAACGACAGTGCTGGGATTCACTGCTTAGCAACTATGACATACCTAAACCAGTAATTGCCATACATCAGTACATGACTGGTGCTCTGAGGGATTCTTCTTATTTAGAGTATTTCCCATATCTGCATGTAATTAATTCTGCCTTCCATATCACATTTAATAAATTTACTATGTAACTTTCAAATGAGTCCTTTGGAGACTCCAGGGTTCATTATCCTCATTTCAGTCTCGATATGTCATTTATAAAAATCTGCTAATTCTTGGGAATGGGAAATAAAAAATTATCATTGCAAATAATTAAATATTGGCATATTATCTATAGTAAAAGCTCTTTGCAATACACTTGGCTCTATAATTCTGTCTTCAATTAACTGTCCTCCTCCTGGACATGTTGCTTTTTTTTCCTTTTCTGAAGCACTGGAATCAATATCTCCTGGACGGAAATGTAGATACTAATTGTCTGCAAGAACAGAAGGATCATGGCTGACACTACTGATTTGTCCCTGATCTTAATGGGAAATTACAACACAGGAAATATTTTTATAAGGAAAACATAGATTCGAATATTTCTGCTCCACTGTTTACAGTTGTTTTTCCTATAACCATCACAAGTCATTAGCTCTGTAGTCTCAGATGGATTGGTCTGTGACACATCTTTCTTGTAAGTACTGACGATATTTTAAATAGTCTTAAATATTAAATATTCTACCAATAAAATCTGAAATGGAAAATGGTACTTTTTCAAAAAAATGTTGTAAGCTTTCCTACACCAAAAGGGAATATTCATCCAACCGTACGTACATTCAGGATGTTTCTATGGATATGCATCATTTGCAATGCACATTTCTAAAAAGACTGTCATGTGGACTTTACAGGACCCTTCAGTGAGCTTTGTGCTAAAAAATGTAATATTTAGGTTTTGATATTATTAGGTTAAATTATAAAAATTATGTAATAATTCAAGATTAAGTGTCATTTAATTTGAAGCTTCATCCTGAAGGGGGTTTATTATTACTATTCCACCAGGATAAGGGGTTAAACAATGCCAGCAAGATATTACCCTCAGAGGTAATACAGAGGTTCTTTATTTAAGGCGTTTGAGTAGAAATATTAACTATAGCCTATTAAATTAATGACATGCTAAATTATCATTATGGCTGATGAAAACGGTAATGAAATGTTACAGCTTGCATGTGTCATCATTACCTTATTTCCTTTACAAAATAACAGATTGTTTCACGTAACACGAAGAACAGTTACTAACAGTGATGGTGATAAAATCAGAATACACTGAATGATATCAGTGCCAGTATTTCTAGGATAAGTACTGTATAAACATATTTGGAGTGGCAGGACGACTGGAATAGGTGTATTTCACGCTTTAGCTTGGCCACAGCGGGTGTAATTTCTTGTATTGCTTTGTTTAATGCAGGCAGCTATCTTTTGAAGAAAACAATGAATTTTTGCAGTAGCCATTCATCAGACAAGATGCAAACTGAAACTGCCTTAGGCAACAAGGGAAATATCCTGGAAGTGACAGCTTGGTTATTAAGAGATGTTTCTTCACATTACAGAACCTTGATGTAATCTGACTTGATTCATATTTATCTGATGGAGGAGTGTGTACACAGGAAGCACAATTCTGGGAAGCCCTGTAATGGAGTGCAGCCTTAAACTGAGGTAGTGAAACACGTAACAAATGCTATTTCAGTCTTTAACTATGGTATCACTTACTCTTGCAGCTTTAGTACAATTGGGAGATTTTTTTTCCTGAGCAACTGTACATACTTAACAGGGTGAGAAAAGTTAAAGCGAGGTGAAAAATTCGGGATATTTTCTGAAACAGTCAACTCAAAGAAGGAACAACATAGTAAAATATGTTTTTGTGTCCCACACAACAGTACAAAAGTAAAAACTAAAGGGAACCAAGATATAATGCAATGAAAATAGTTTGCAATATTTTGCAGTACTTTGTTCTTTAACACTTGAAACCAAGCGTGTGTTTTGGTGGGATTATTTTTAACCAAAAAGCCCCCTTCAAATTTATTGGAAAATTTAAGCTGTGCTTACTACCTGATAGCTTGTGTTTATATTTTTCAGGTCATTTTTACTAAAAGATCAGTAAATCTGAAGGTAGCAGTTTCCAATAAAATACTGTCCAT
This sequence comes from Phaethon aethereus, assembly GCF_964289735.1. NCBI lineage: Eukaryota > Metazoa > Chordata > Aves > Phaethontiformes > Phaethontidae > Phaethon > Phaethon aethereus. Next base: position 17,313,979 of record NC_138588.1, on the reverse strand, counting down.
TTGCTTGTATGAATCGGATACTCCCTGTACGCAAAAGTGAGCAAGAAAGCAGATAATCATGAAACATTGTTACAGATTTTCTGGAGACTCTATTACACACCAACTTAGGCAATAAATACCTAAAGCACATAGAACAGCTTCATGCCAGAAGAAAACTTGAAATTATTTGAAATTTGCAAAAATTCACCATTCTGATTAACTTCCGAGACAAGAACACTAACACAGCACATGAATCACAAAACTGATGACCTAATGATAACCTAATAATGTCCAAGGAGGATGTTCCCTATTACATAATGCTTTTGCTGGCTAGGAATTATATTTTTATGCCTCCTCTCCCTACAGGAGGGCCTATGTAGCTCTTGAATACTGTACGAGCAGAGTGAAAGAACGAGCACAATGACTAAAACCTTTTCATTTAAGAGGGGAGGTATCTCTTGCTGCTGCTGTCTTAAACCTTCAGCATGGTACAACCCTGCCAAGAGAAGATGCATACCTCAGTGAAGAGGAAAAGGAAAAAGCACAAATCAAGCATTAACAAGCACAGAAAAAGGAAGTAAATCTCCTGGGGGCAGAAGAGCAAAAGGGAACTGCAGATCATGGGACAATACACTGAAAATAGTGGAAGGAAAAGAAACCTTCAGGTCAGAGTTCAGCTGGTCTAAGTCAGCGTAGCCCCAGGGAAGTTACGCTCACTTAGGCCTGGTAGGAATCTGGCTCAGCAACCTGAAAAAAGAAAGGGAAAAACTTAAGGATAAGCATGAAAAGACCGGGGTTGAAAAGAAAGATAGATATAGTTCCCTTCTGTGGAGAGAGAAGAAAATTCTTGTCAATGGAGCTGAAAGGGGGAGAGAACAGACAACTAAGCAGGAAGACAGAAAGCTGGAAGCACAAAGCACAGGAAGCAAAAAGAAACAGACACAATGGCGGGTGGTAAAGAAATAATTTTAGGGAAGAAGTGAAGAATGAAGTGGCAGAGAGAAAAATTATGTGCTTTTAAGGTATTTGACTTCCTATTGAGATTACTGCTTCCTGCACATGCCCATCAGAAGCACTTTAACATCATTCCTGGTTCATTGTCATCTATACATTTTTATTCCTCTTACACTGTGAAATACTGTAAAATTAAGTGTAGTTTAGTATTCCTGGAATATTTATGGTTACACTTCTGGATCACTGCTACCATTGTTACACTACACAGAAAGATCTTTTCAGGTGTGATGATCGCTTCATCTCCCTGTCATCACTGCAAGGTGAAAAAGATCTTTAGTCAATGGGCATTCTTGGAGCAAATATTGGGGGGTGGGGGAGGAGAACACCTACAACATGATAAAAATCCTTAGACATTTAAAATACAATGTATCACCAACTGAAATGAATACTTTTGTCAGTTCTGTTTGACACCCAAAACAAAGTTATTTAATAAGCTCTGTTTACAAGCCTCTACAAGCACGCACAATATGAATACACAGAGTGCTATATGAAAAAACGCATTCATGTACCATTTGTAGGCATTATGTAGACCTATGTGCCTAACTTCTTATATCCGCTACTATGTGAAGTAAACACCAGACCACAGATTGAAGATATTCTTTATCTGGCCTGCAAATACAAAGGATTTTAAATTTTTCTTTTTTTTTGTTTCAACATTACATTGAAACCTTGAGAACCACAGCACTCATGTGGAATAGAAAGCTGTCTTTGTCTAGCCAAAACAAGACAGTATCCTGTAATGCAGCCAGCGGTGCAGAAGACTAATGATCCTTTTCCCTCATTTTAAACACAAGTGCTACTCTGAAGCTGAACATGTTTTCCTTATGAAAACTGTTATTGGCACAGAGCTGTTAAAAGTTCCAGTTTTGAAGTCATAGTTCTCATAGTCCATAGTTCTCATACCAGAAAAGCACTGAAAAATAGTATCTCAAAAGCTAAGTAATTGCTCTGGATAGTGTGGAAACTGAACATAATAAACATGTAATGACAAAATTTAACATGCATATATAATTGAACCTCGTTAATAACCTTGTTAAGAAAAATAACATACTCCTAATTGCAAAATCCTGATTATAATTCTTGAATATAATATGTAAAAATTTTAAACACAGCACCTATTCATACTGCATGCACCTGTATGCTATATTTATATAGATGCATGCAGATAAAAAACACTGTACACACACCTGCTAACACTACACAAAGACACACAAATAGGCTTAAGTTTATACGCAAAGATACAAAGGTACAAATGAGCATACACAGATAAGGACAATATGCTATGTTGGACAATATCCTGTGTTGCCACTGAAACATACTCACCATTTGCAGAAGATCAGAAGAAACCATCTGCATGCAACACATTGCTGTTGCCAAAGCACAGACAATGGTGGAGATGATATTGAGAGCGCACACACTGAACAACAGGTCCTGTGAAAAAACAGGCATCAGAATATCATCTCTTATCTCAGGGACACAAAGGACAGGCAATATTTTTAGCAATTTGACAATGAACAGTGTCAACTGCTATCAGTTGATATGGTCTCAATTAACTGCGTAAAACTCATCCAGGTTGTAATAATTTTTTAAATCGATCTGCAAAGGGAACAATTACAGAAGCAAACATCTTCCCCACTTCTCACAACACATTTGGTATTAGTGATTTCCTCATTTCAAGTTTTCCAGTTCCATGAAATAAAAGACAAATTACCGCTTTCACAGCAGACTCCAATCCACAGCTATCACGAGAAAGATAGTATGAAACCAACTTCTGATTAAAAAAAAAAAAAATCATAGAGAAATTTCATTGTTTTCAGCAGTTGAAATCTACAACTTAGGACTGTGTGTTAAAAAATTCAACAGAAACTCTAGTGTGAAACAGAAAATTTTATCCTATACCAGATAGTCTATGCATTGGAAACATTTTTAGATATGAGAGAAAAGCAGTGATTACATCCGGGCATTTCACCTTGTGCTGATGGTGGAAGTGCATATGGCCACTTTTTAAAAAAAACAAAAAAACCCCCAAAACATTTAAAATTGAACATGAATTATTTCTGTTTATGAAGTAGAATAAAATAAAACAAAACGTTTGAATTAAAAATAAAACTTTTTTTAAGGAATACTTACAAAAAAAAGCATCCATCTCTTCCAATCACTGGATTTTTATTTACTTTCCCAATGGCCAGTGGAAAGGAACATTGATTTAGCATGCTGGCAACATTTCAAAACTACTACACTTCTCCTACAGCAATTGCATATCTGTTGTACTTGTGACAATTATGTGGCTCAGTTAGTATTCTGAACAGCCAGTAAAGGTATTTGAGAAAAAAGAGAACAGATAAGAAAAAAAAAAAAAAATTGAAAGTTAAATACTATGAGTAAAAACACTCACTGTGTAAAGAACATTCTGTAAGATCAAAGTTTAAAAGAGTATTTCAGTCGCTGCCGTGCATAAAATAACCTCCATGATACAAATCAATACATTGCTTGCTTTATTTTTTCCAACAGTACTGAAAAAAATATAGAAAGGTCTGGATTTATTCCTGCCACTGTAATTGCATGCTCCTCAAGTGACCTTCAGTTGAAGATGGAAATGCCAGCCATGGGAATCAGGCAGACATTAAATGGGTCAACAAGTTCTAGTCATTTAATAGCTTACACTGAGCCAGATTTGCTCTTGCTGATCTGGTCAGTAGCTTTCTGCCTTCTTGGCGAGCCCCTCACAGCCAGGGGAATAATGAATCAGTAGTACCAACAGCAAAGTACTGGAAGGGCCAATCTCTAACTCACATACAGAAGGTGATACAGAGGACTTATTCAAATGCAAAGTCATATAGCCCCACTTAGAGCATTCAAGTAGAGGTAAACAGACAAGTAAATCCCTAGAGATGCAATTAGTTAACAGTGGCACAACAAGAGAGTGAGATCCTGCACGTTCTGCTTTCCACAACTTAAAGAACACCAAGGCAGACACAAGATCTAGGGTAGAAATAGGACTATTTCCTGGCAATAAGAAACTTCACTAACCGCTTACTACAGCCATTTAGACCCAAAAGATTTAGCTAATCTGAATGTGTAACTTGATACCTTCTATGCTAAATAATAAAATCTACATCAGTTGTAAATTAGGATCCAAAGTGTCTTTAAGACCCTCACACAACTTACATGCCTCAGGATAGACTCAACTGTGCCTCTATCACTCACGACAGATGTTTCTTTGATATGTTCCTAAGGATCCCACAGCTTCATCCCGCAATTCCAATGTTTATCTTTACCATAAGTGTCTTCTTTATGTCCATATAATGGACATGATAGTTCTTCCAGATGCAGAATCCTAAACTGAGCACAACCGAAGTCTTGCAAATACTGTCTATAGTGTAAGCATTATTTCTTGTGCTTTACAAGCTATGCTTGTCCTTACGCATCCTGCAGTGATGACTGAGGTTTTTGGAACAGTACATCCTTGATTTATCTTTTGTCCAACATAACCCCAGATCCTTTGCTGCAGAACTACTACACTCTTCATCCTAGGACAGAAGCAACATCATAGAGACAAAACTATTTTTACTGGTGAAAAGCCAAAAACCAAACCTCATTCTCAATTACACTTATCGCACATTTATAAAAAATAAAGAATAAACCAAACCCATTTCATACTACATGGATAGAGAGAGAAAATGAATTAAATTTCAACCCTCAATTTCCTCCTCTCACACTCTAAAGCACAGATTAAAACCAAGCAATGCTTTTCATTCTTAGTTATTTTTTCCTTCTCTACCCGTAATTCTAGAAAATCTCTGTGGACAGTGTCAAAGCAATTGCTTTCATTTGTATTCATTGCTAACTATTGTGAAACAACAGACAAAGAAGTTGACTCTGCAAGTACCCTGAGCTGCAGTAGTGTCCCAGACTGAGCACTCACGATGATTATGACTTGTTGTGGTTTGAGATTTTTCCCTTGTCACACACCGGTAGCTGAAGTCAGTTTGCTACTCAGCACTACATTTGTTACGTAGGGCAGGGATTACTGACCACAGTGGCCCTCTTTCCACGGACTCCTTTTCCAGGCTAAGCATACAACAGTTACAGTATCGTTCCCACTGCAATCTTTTCGAAGGTGAAGCTACAACTAGAATGTTTCAAAGCAGTGATGCAGAATTTTTATGTATTTCATAAAGATCAATAAAGAGCAGATATCTATCAGCCAAAAAATGTAACCAGATGGCAAAGCTAAACAAATTTGGAAGAGATGGCAAGTTTAAAATTTTCAACAGTGAAGTTAAGAACTGAGCAATGATTGTGGTATCCTCACCATCACTAGGTAGTTTTTAAAGCAAGACTACTTCTTTATTTGGGTTTTTTTTCCTAAAGTCTGTTTCAACTCAAACAGGAATCAACCCACAAACCAACAAGCAACCCTTCTCCTCTGCCCCCCACCTCCACACCCAAACAAACAGTAATCAGCCCAGGCAATTGACTATTTTCAGAGAGTTTCCTCCCTGTGCCTTGTAAAATTAGTAATTAGGTAATTCACAGGGCACACACACTATTATTCAACTATACATAGCAAGTGAGCAGGAACAGGCTTTCAGTATCTAAAACCCTCCATGGCCAAACATGCTACCAGAAAGACAGTGTAGGTGCTTATGCAGATTCCGGCTGGAACAGGATGACAATTAAGATGTCCTTCAGGAAATGTCTGTGAAAAAGCAGTTACCACAACAGGGACAATCTTAATTCTCCACAGCACCTGGCCACAGACAGCTACATTTACAGGGGCCTAAAGGAGTAGGAAATCTGTATTAAATACAAAAGCAAGGAGCTTTAGTGACAGGTTTTTGGTTGATATCTGCAAGAACCATGCTGACCAGAAAACACAACACGTGAATCTGTAATGCTGTGAAACACGATTCTTTGCTCTTCACAAATGGCTGAACCTGTTTTCTCTTACATGGTATTTTTCTGGGTATTTTCACATTTTTAAGACAAAAATCTGATTCTTCAACATGCTTATGTGATAACTAATGCTCTGATAGGTATAATGTACTATGTTGAATTATTCTTCCGCAGGTTATGTATACAATTTTCTTGCCACACCTTAACTCACTCGTCACAGAGGACGCAAATCCCTTTAAGAGTGGAAGCAGCTGTCAGAATTGCCTGGAAGCAAGCCTAGATCAATTCAGGTACACACCCACAAGAGTCAGACAGCATTGTAAGCTGTTTCTCTGCGGCCAGTTGTTTTTCCCAAGTAGGACCCTCAGTAAATCTCAAAACCTGAATTTGAATTTAATATTGATTTTTGAAAAAAGCAAGATTTCACGGTTGTAGTATTCCATTCTTACTACAACTTAATAATTACCAAATCAGTTGTGTCATTGCCTACATAACTTTTATCGCATTTTCCCTCCCTAGTAACAGACACCTTTGACTTGTACTGTGGTCCCACAAAGGATACTTGTATATTCTCAAATCTTCTTCACACTACCATCTGTGTTTTACTTAAGGAGAGAACATCTAATTTTTTCTTATTCTTTTACTGAGTTAAGCTGTTTTCAGTGTTTCCCTTTTGATACTGTTTATGTGCTACTGCACCTCAAAGTTCTGCCTTTATTAGCATAATTAAAATAATACTTTGCAATAGAAGTTTTGAAACCACACATTTTCCAAAATAAACAACCACAAAGCAAAAAGTATACCAAAACTAAACCTTTCCTTTATATCTATCGGGAGCTTATCCCATCTTCAACTAAGATTTGCCTTCTCGTAGAAATCCTCCCATACTTCCTACGCTTTGTCCTCCGTGATAGTCACAGCCACCTTTATGATCCTATACATTCTTGAAATAAGCATACCCTTACATGCCTGACAGTTCAAAACTGACTCAGAAGGAAACAAAGCTTGTTGCTCAAAATTTGTAGTCTTGTAAAACATCTCAGCTGGAGATCTTCAGAATGAAAGCAGAGTATTAAGATCAAGATGAAGGTAATTCTTCACTTGTACAAAGACTCTGGAGCACCAACCTCTTAATCCACCAAAATGCTGAAAGCTGTATTAGACGAATTGCACAAAAATGCTGCTGTGTGTGGAATACAAGGTTCCACTGGGATTTAGCCGTTTGTGGAACAGTCATCCTGTGTCAACATTTCTCAGAGACACAGCATTATAAACAACATTGTTTTCAGGTATATTGAGCCCTAAGAATTCACAGTGGCAGCAAACTCTAGTAGCTACTAAATTCAAGAAAGCAACTTTTATCAAACCGATTCTGCTGAGCCAAAATTGTAAGTGGTGTCAGGTATAACCCTATTCTCACATAAATCAACAAACTGAGAAGCAGAGACTGCCAAGAAAAGGAGGTGTGTTGTCCAGGTTCAATTGCATGTGTGTTGACTGGCTTTTCATCTTCTATTAGTAGGATTTGTATGAAACGTGCTGTAAACAAAGAGAATACGCTGATCCTTTAAACTGTGGAGGATTCACTGAGATATTTGGACAAATGAAGGTTATAAATGAAAGAACAACTACAACAATTAACAAATAATTTGGACAAAACAGCACAAAGTACTATCACAAACAGAAGGCAGCAATTGTTTGTACCGTTTCTGAGATTAAACATGGTTTAACTGCAGAATTCCATGAAACGGTAGTGATAGAAGTCCGGACGTCAACAGAGGCAAAAATCACTGTATGAGCTTTATAACCTTAAGAAGGAGGCTAAATGAACCTGTTTATCTCCTATTGAGGGATTGCACACTAATCTTGCAGATGCTCTTAAATATTTACCAACTAGCTTTCAAAAGCTAGTTTTATGTGTGTGCACTCTCTTCCTTTGCTGTGCTTTCTTCAGCATAATAGCTGAAAACTATCTGGTAAAAAACAAATATTAACAAATAACACCATAAGTATAGAATAGACCACTTCAATCTTACGTAACAAAAAGAAGCAAATCTTTCAAACCTTAGCTCAAAGTGAAATGGAACACTTCCCCAGTCTGAAAGTAATAAGGTCTATAATAGAGCTATCACAAATTTTTCAGCAAAAAATGCCATTTTAACACTACACATCTATTTAATTTCATTCTGAATACCGTCAAAAAACAAAGTTGAACTTCTCAGTCAGATCTAATATGCAGCAATATATCACAGAACTATTTATGTTAGGGGTGGCCAAAGAGAAACAGAGGAGATATTCCTTGTCTCCTCTCTCTTGCTTACATGCATTAGGTCTAATTAAGCTGAAGTACCTCCCCTTTGGGTTTATGTCTACTTATTAGACTGCAAGACAGCCTTATGTGATGCATTGTTAGTAGTTTGTAGAAAATCTGGATTTTCCAAGCTCGTTGTGAGAAAGGGTTTAACATGTTCAAAATTTAACCAACACTGGTATTGTTTTCCTGATGCTACAACTACTCCGCAAGTCCCTAAGCAGCTTAGCTACAGAAAAGACTCTGCCATTTACAAACATCAAAATCAGTCAGAAGTTAGGTTTCCCGGTGCTTTCACATACACAAGCAAGCACTGCTGGCTAGGCAACCAGAATTAGTATACCTAAAAGCATGTAACTGTTTCTTTTGCTTTTTGTGTGTTTCCAGAATTATGGAAACATGACCTGGCAGAGGTCCCACACTGAGCAGCCAGCCTCAGCTGCAGTTTTTGAATATTGTTTTTTGTGGATAGCACACAGGAGACATACCTGTTGCTAAAATTAGGCCACTACTTAGAAAGGTAAAATAACTCTGAGAACAGGTTGTGGAAACTGCAATTTACAAGCTCTGTCTGGAAGCCCTGAACATCCAAGCAGACCAAAGTCTGGTGGTTTGCATTGTAGTGTTCTATCAAGCGCTGACCATAGTTAGCCAAATCCAATCACACAGTAACAGTCTCTCTCCAACAAAATGACAGCTTAACATTTTGCGGTGCCATTCTTTTAAAATCCTTAGCCATGGCCCTGTAAAGGGATTCCCCAAATGCCTTTTTTTGACAGCCTACATGCCATTTGATCATTCAAAACATGTTTACTTCTCCTTAATGGAACTGCTTTTACACTTTAGCTGATGAATGTAAGCTGCCCAAGCTGTAATCTTTGCAAATAAGTATAATTCACAGACTACTTTGCTGACTACATTTCCCTACCAAGTAATTGAGAAAATAACAACAGTGCTATCTTGCAAACCTTCAAGAAACTAAGTTTACAGAAAATACACCAGAAGTCCACTTTAAAACACACCTTTTCTTTTACGCCCTACATAATAAACTCTAGTAAATTTACTCATATCTCTTGAAAAGAGAGCTAAGGAACCGTCAGACATCCAAAACAGGCACTCAGCATATTCCCTCAAAAGGATGGAGAATTCCTTTTGTCCAGGTCTGAAAATGAAAGTTGCGGACTGGGACAAAGCTGTATATGCACTGGCATTCAAAATAAACATCACTTAGTGAAATCTTGTGTCAAAGTCTTCCGTGTTTCATTTAGCTTCTAGAGAGGAAGTGAGTTTTCTGTTATCTCAGCCCAACATATGCATCATGATGTTTTACGTTCACTGCTGGAAAAAAAAGGAACAGCCTATTTTCACATTTATGCCTTCAAGGTGTGAGCTAAAAATCACATAAGCAGTTACATACATCTATGATTGGTTATATATTAGATGCCTATTTCCAGATACCTTTGGGCTTTTACGAGAAGTAATCACACAGGTAACTTTCTCTTACAGAGGATATTTTGTCTCCTTAATCCAACAGAGGATACCCACGTTTTCCTCAACTATAGATGACAAGCTAGAGGAAGTTATTCTGCTTCAGGAGACAAGTACCAAGTACGCTTGTTCAAAAATCACACAAATTATACTCTCTCTCTCTCTTAAAAAAAAAAAAAAAAAAAGTTAAAGTTCTGACACTTAGATTGACAGTCACAGATTGCTTTGCAACAATAGTAAGGAGTAAAGTTTATGAACACAATCTGGGAAGGCAATTGCTGCTCTTTCTGAAACTATATTCAAGTATCCCAAAGGAAATTCAAAAGGAACCAAAACCCCCAAACAACGCAAGGAAAAATATTTGAGTACTGTCTTACTACCACTAACACTATTTACACTTGAATTTCGCAGTCAAGTCTTACTGAGCACCTAAGAAGCAGAAGATTCCTCTTAAAAACATCTCTACCAAAAAATTAAATGAGGAAGAAACTGGTTTGAATGATGATGTATTTCAGTGGAGTTGATATCCACAGGGTGATACCACCTACTTTAATTGATACTTGATTGTAGAGAAGAACCAATGTCAACTTTATACAATAGGGCAAAAACCAGGCTAAACAAGCAGCAAACATAGAAAAAGTTCTGTAATTTTAAAGTGGAGGGGAAAAAAAAGTCATTTTAGAGTAGGTTAATCTCCTATCGTGATCCACATGTAAGAAGGCTTCAGACTGAAAAGACTGAATGCAGAGGCATTCTTAACCAAGGAGGACTCAGAAAAGTTAACTGAAATCCTTTCAGTTTTCTTATCTGTGTGCAAAGGATCCTTAAGTGGATCTCTAGTAACAGGGAATCGATCATCCAGCTTCTCATTCAGGGGAAAAATACAGAGCCTGAAGACAGTAGTGCAATCTGAGGTTGGCAGAAAGCAGCTGTTAATGGAGTGCAGTTTGGAGGTGCACCTTTCCCTCTCCCACCTCAAGAAAAGCGCTCTCGTTAGAATTTGGACTTATAGGAGAAAGTCATCTGTGTACCTTTCATTTGTAATACCATGTATAGCAGAATGTCATATAATGGAATTCTTGCTTTTTACTTCCTAGAGAGCAAAACATATTCAGCTTAATACATTTAACAATTTAGTAAAACAATGATAGCCCTGAATAACTATTACCGAGTTTATGAGTAATTGTATTTCTCAGATTCAGATTACTAGCAGACACACAAAATTACAAAAAGTAAGCAATGGGCATTGATAATAATAGTCAAGACTCTAAAGGGAAATTGAAAGGAAACTGTTGAAACTTGCAACTGTTCCCACATCTTTACCTCTTTCCCATATCCCTCTCCATTACCAGTGTGCAAGTGACTGCTGAGATAAGTATGAACAGCAAGGAATTTTTGTGATTGTTGAGTGACTGAGGCAAGGGAAGAGACACTGGCGAAAGTGACTGTCTCTCAAATTTTATCAAAATAAAGATTAACAGCAGGTAATATTTAAGATAAATTACAAAAAATGAAATAAAAGCAAATCACTCAGCACTGCTACACATCATCTATTTCTTTTTTGTTGCAGATTCTTAGCAAGACACAACCTACATTTTCAAGTGCAAAAATGACTGCATAAAAATGCACATTCTCTAAATCTATGGCTATACCCAAAAGTCTATAGAACATATTAAAACTGGAGCTGTATTACAAAACTTAAGTATTTTAAAAAATATTTCACTGAAATATTGGTTTTATATTTTGTATTGAAGAAATATAATTTTAGGATATAATTTAGTGATAATATCACATTAAAAAAACCCCATACAGTAATATATTGAAAAAGCATTTTGTCCTAAAAACTCTTTGTTTTCCATCAAAATGCTGGGTGGTAAGGCAGTCAGGTGGTATTAAACTGGAATAAGGAAAAAATTGGTGATTGAGTGATTGATGTATCGCTTCAATAACTCAACTGTAGAAACCATCATTTAACAAAGCAATTTAGAACAGCTGTTAGCCCATGCAATTACCTGACAAAAGCAAAGAAAATCTCTGGAATGAGTAGAAACCAAAACAAAAACTGACAATGGCATGAGCCCCCCATTAGTGATGGGAGAGGTGGCTGAACTGCATCCTTTATAACCAAAGGACACTGACTGCAAAAGTGTATTCACTCTTGTGAAATTTTGCCCTTCAAAACGTAATTTGTACCTCCTGTCACAGCAAATATAAATCAGAAGTGGAATACTACCAATTTGCTCTAATGGTGAGCCGTATCTATAGAGTTCCTTTACCTTAGAAAACAAAGTTATAACTGAATTTCTCTCTACTATTGGTTGCGTTCCAGAACCAGCTGTAGAAAAGTCATTAGTCAACCACAGCTGCAATCCAGCTGTAATACATGTAATAATACATGCATTCAACATTAACAGCAAAAACTCAATGTAATATTAGGTCTGGAAGGGAAGTACTACATGACTGACTGCAGCCTGCATACAAAACCAGGCAGTAAGGTGAATTCCTCAAGAACTTTGCTTCCGTATATACAAGATCTCCAATCTCATAGCTATGAAAAAGCAGTAAGACATATTAATTTTTGGAATGAGAGTGTTTCATCTTGTTCGTACACACTTTATATTCATCAAATGCATAAAGCACCAAGTCAAAAACCAGAAAGTTTATCTGAAACTTCCTTTTGATATGTAAACACCTACCACAAACTACTGTTTTGTAAGGGCCTGAAACAAAGCCAAGTTATGACGATCACACCAAAGGACTTTAGCATAAACCCAACAAAATTGTATGCTTCAGGATAATTGCTATTTAAGAAAAAACACTAATGGCCTTGCTTAATCCATTTCCTTTCACCAAACTATTGCAGGAAGTCCCTAATTCCTTTTACACACCCACTAAATACAGATTAAAAATCACATAAGCCAAAATAAAACAAGAATCTCTGGACATCTTCACAACTCAACTCAAATGCAGACTTTGGTAAATATTTAATCACTCCCTTGCCTCTTCATATTGCAGCAATGAACTGCACTGTCAATTAAGTTACATGCATGAACATCACACCAGGGAATTTAACATTCAATACAGACACACACCACACAGATGAAGCACTACGACAAAATATTCATTCTTTCTGTCAAATATTATATAGAAAAATATCCAGCTGTGCTGCTTACACAGAATTGAGAAACTGTATTTAAACCTATTTTACTCTAGAAGGAAATAGATCAATGCTTCTTGTCCCCACCTACTTCTCTGTATTTATTTACAACATTTTAAGTATTTATTATTTTTTGTGAAATGTGTTACTTATGTTCATATTATCAAAAAAAGTAAGTACACAGCACAAAAACAATACTGCTTAAAGGACTTTTAACCTGTGCAACAATACTGAACTGGCAACTCTCTTTACAACACACTCACATTTTGCTGGCTCAATAGATTGTTTTCCTGCGGAAACAAAAGGTTCATAGTCTTTGAGGCTCTTAAATTCTTTGCACTTTTGACAACTCAGTCAATATACAATAAAAGGAGTAAAGTAAGCTTGCTGATCTGTAAAAAGAACACTCCGTAATCAGTAGCACTGAACACATGGATCTAAACATCCACGCTGATAAAGGGCTAAAACCAGCTTCACTTTTGCAATTCTGTGAAGATGATTTCTTTTCTCCTTGATTGACTTCAATTATGGTGCTTCATTTCTTATACTAGTATAACCTGAAAAGAGATAATGAGCTGTAAAGCTTTTTCACCCATGAAATTAGTGTCTGTGTACCTCTCTTATTCATGAATTCAAGGACAACAATCGTTTTAACTCAAATTAGAACATCAGTTGCTCTAACTGGATATGTCTGAAAAACACTAAGAAAAAACAGTCGCTCTAACACTAAGACGACCGCCTTTGCTTAGAAGAAGAAAACTAAGATGATCGCCTCTGAACCATAAGGGTCTCAAATGGACATTGAACTGTGAATAGAGAAATGGCCAATGCTTCATCAAATAGATTTGAAGTATGAAAGTACAATATAGTAGACTTTTATATTGGTCTAAAATATTTAGTATATTTTTAAGGAAGCAGTTCACAGCTGCTATTTAAGAAAAATAAACTCAGAAAGGTCTTCTCTGATGGATGCCAGTTTGCATATCTCTCATCAACTCAGGTGTCCACATTAAATTTAGTATTGGAGATAAGTTAGTTAGAGAATCCTGAAAGATTAATGTTCCATAAAATAACCGGAAAAGTATGCAATAAACAGATTCCAGTCATTCAAAGAGGCAGCTTTTCAGCCATCAGAGAAGTTCACAACCATATTCACGCACTGCCTAAGCTAGGAACAAACACATTCACAAGGAAGGAAAAGTATAAGCAGACTATGTTTGTTACACAATTGTTACTTAGAACACTGGAATACTTGTAGTTCAACTACTGAGACAACAAAGCCCAAACTGAACCCCTCTATTTTTGATGATATCTAGTATGGTAAATATCCTCTATGCTCAAGAGTGTATTTTCAGTTACCCGTGAAGGAACATGAAACAACTCCAGCATTTAAAAATCTGATACGAAGTTACTTATCCTATACTGATCTTTATCCAATTTTAAGCAGATTATAAGTCTTTTAGGTAAGTCACTCAGCAAAATTAAGTATTTTGCATTTGGTCATACAGCAAATCTGAGGAAAGTATGTTCTCATAACTCCAAGTAACACGTTAGGAGTCATCCACCTCTGTTTTGCAAGTGAAAGCATGTTCTTCTGAATGGAAAAGAATTTAAACACATGGGTAGGCTTGGTCACCAGGAAACTCAGTAACAATAAATTTGGATTCAAAGGAGACGAAAGGAAAGATTCACACAGAAGACTGCAAGAACATAGAATTACAAAAATCTCTAATAACGATGCTTAGCTTACAAACTAATTGATGGAATCAATAACCTGAAGAAGACATCTACTATTTATATCGTACTTTAATTTTAGCAGCTCCAAACAAAATATTTATGCTGAAAATAGAGGAGGGAATCAGCTTTTCCCCTAGCCTGTATAGTCACAAAACAATTCTACAGAAGAACTTTACTTAAAGTGGGAAGCAACTATTTAAATACCGAATCTATAAATTAGCATACATGATTGCAGGTATTCTGGACTGTGTAAGCTGTTAAAAGTAATTAAAAATACCCTACGGGATCATTACTAAACCAAAGTATAATAATAGTGTCCTCTTACATGCAGATACAAGACAGTAATAATGCATTACAAAATAATTCAATCTTCTAAACACCTAACCATCCTCTCAAAATACAACCTCGAGAAGATAAGCTTTGTTGCATTCATGTCTTTAATAAGTTCAGGATATTCTAAGGCTTAGAAAGAAGGAATAATTTCCACAGATGAAAGCTGACAGGAAAATTCAGTCCTCAGACCTTAATTAACATTACAAGAAAAACTCAGTTCCTTAAAATTTCATCTACAAACCAACACATTCAGTGCAGATTACTAAGTCAGCATTTCATACTCACTTAGAGGTAACGCTGTTAAAATCAAGGCATCTCATACATACTGGTCTCATCTTGGAAAAGACTTTGGTTGTTGCCTGAAGTGTCATCAGCAATACAATCCAGAGATCATCATGAGATACGTGCAGACAAGACTACAAGTATGATTCTTATAAATAAAACTCTAAACCCACCAATTTACTGCCCTTGAAATGGATTGAGTCCCCAACCCTTATGACTGAAATGGCATTTTTGTCCATTTTACTGTAACATGTAATTTCATGCTAAAATTTTACTATTCAAATAATCACAGGAATTAGCACTTATCTCAGAGATCACATATTCAGTCAGCTTTTGCAATCAATACTCATTTCTATATATGTACATATGTGTGATCGTAGATATTGCAGTGGTAAGTCTTGTGTTCTCATTAAAATGTTTGGGTAGTTCATTCAGGGTTTGAAAGGAAGAGGCAGACGCTGATTTACAATGGAGCATAAAGAGATCATTCAAATCAGAGCAGAGATGACAAAAATTTTAAAAAGTTAGGTATTTTTCAAAGCAACTATAAAAAACCCCACTCAATATCACGCAAGGCATGAATCTGGCACAATTTAGGTACAAGACTGGTAGCCACTGTTATTTTTCCTTGTCCTATTTGACTGACTGGGAACAAGATCAGACAGGAGATATATGCACAATTCTTTTGTTCACAATGCAGCTCCCATAGTTTATACCACCAAAAAAGCACAGATGACTTTGTAGAAAAATGAGATTTTACCCACTCTCAATAAAGAGAAGGAATCTGAAGCCAACATAATGTTAGAAATAAAGGTGTAAAATCTTAACTCTGGTACTCTACAGTTTCTCTCCCTCTGGCTCACCTAACAATGAGCACAATTGAGCTTTTGGTACTAAAACATCTGTAGTCTTAAAATCACGTTGTAGTTGTTAATTGCTATTAAAGAAGGTGAGCCTTATCACTGTCAGTGGTTCACCTAATCAGCTGTAATCTTTTTTTTTCGTATGGGCTTAGTAGGATGTTGTTCTTAAATTTACAGCCAGGAATATAGAGCTCTCAAAGCCAAAGGGAAAGCAAATCTAAAATTAAAACTGAAAAAGGCTTAGGAAACTTTCTGAAAAAGTTATTTTCCTAATTACCTTCTCTTAAATGAAAAATTCTGATCATACTTAAAGCTGCACTCAGACTATACCCACAGGAACTCCTGTGTTTAGATCGGTTCTCTGCTAGTGCAAGGAGATATATCATCAATTACTTTTATAAATAACTGAGTTATATTTTAAAAGACGTTATATTTTGTGCTTCTATTCTCATTGCTGTATTGGTTAGAAACCTTATGCTGATTTCTAGCATATGGCACTTGTACTCACTTCATATGCTGACAATGTCCTCAAAGATAAGCAGTTGTTTTCTCTCTCATTAAAGTTTACTGACATATTCACAGCAAGCAACCATATGCTCCCTCAGTCTTTATGTTTATAGGATCAGCAAGTCAGCTTTTTCTGTATGACAGGTTCATGTTTTTGCATCTGTCATACTTTGAAGAATGACTTTCTGAGAAATTATTTTCCTGCATTACCTTCTCATAACACATTTCACTGAAACTGCACCACTGAATACAGTCCTGAATTTAGCATTCCAAGAAGTTAATTATTAATTTTTGACCAGGAATGCCAAGTTATGCTTCTTTTCCACTTATTAAATTCTTACTGAATTCCTTCTACCCAGTGGGTTGTTGCTCCTATAGTCCTCATGATCCTCATTAAAACCTGAGACAGAGCTCTTACTTAATTCTGGGGCCATATCAGATTGTTTTAATTTCTACCTGATCCTTGTTACTTAGTAGTTGTTTTTCTTAGCAGGATTTCCACCTGTTCTGAACTTTAAAATATACCTTCAAATATCAATATAAGTGTCACGGTTTAGCCCCAGCCGGCAACTAAGCCCCACGCAGCCACTCACTCCCCCACGGTGGGACGGGGGAGAGAATCGGAAGAGTAAAAGTGAGGAAACTCATGGTTTGAGATAAAGACAGTTTAACAGGTGAAGCAAAAGCCACACACGCAAGCAAAGCAACACAAGGAATCCATTCCCCACTCCCCATGGGCAGGCAGGGGTTCAGCCATCTCCAGGGAAGCAGGGCTGCATCACACATAATGGTTTCTTGAGAAGACAGATGCCATCACTCTGAGCATCCCTCCACCCCTTCCTTCTTCTTCGTCCCAGCTTTATATACTGAGCATGACGTCATATGGTATGGAATATCTCTTTGGTCAGCCTGGGTCAGCTGTCCTGGCTGTGTCCCCTCCCAGCTTCCCGTGCACCCCCAGCCTCCCTGCTGGCAGGCCAGCATGAGAAGCTGGACTGTCCTTGACTACTTAGCAACAACTCCAAACATCAGCACATTATCAGCGTTTTCTCACCCCTAATCCAAAACACAGCCTCCCACTAGCTTCTATGAAGAAAATTAACTCTATCTTCGCTGAACAGGACAGTAAGTTAGCATTTTCAGGCCTCACACTATAGTCTAAATCCCTAAGATCCTTATCCCATTGAATTTCACTACTTTACTCCATTATATTCTATTAACTTTGTTAAAATATCTACTTTGAAATGGAGATGCAGAGTTAGTTCTGCTGACCATTAAATTAAACCTAAAACGAATCAAAATCTGTCTCTCAGGCTAGGTTTCTTTTCTCTGACCGATTCTTTCAGAGATTCCTTACTGTTTTCCAAACCAAAGTAACACCATGTCTTGCTAGTTTGGTGACAATGAAGTGAAGCAATGGTGTGGGCAATTACACTGGGATATAACTCACTCATACAATATTCTTAATATTTGCTCTCAATTTTCTATCTGGGTAGTTGTAACACAAAATGCTACAGGATTTAAACTTCTTACAGTATTGCAGAACAGTCTATACATGTTTCCAGAATTAACCTGAACGAACACTTACTATTCTCTCCTGAAGTAACTTCCATCTGAAATACTGCTAATACTTTGTCTTAGCAGCGCATCATTAAATAATTCATCATTCTACTACTACTTTGCATTTCTTTGCAGTCTACCATAACATTACTAAACAAGGCCAACCACCACCTTTGATTCTAGCTTTCTCGAACAGTAACATGAAAAAGAACCTATTCTTATTCTTTCCACCATCAGTGATAATCAATTTTAACTTCTGTTTCTTAAATAACCTCTAACAAAAGTTACCTACAGGAATCAGATATTGAGTGTGTAACACAAAACCACCTTCATGCATAGAAGCACTAAATTCTGTTGGATAATTTTTTTTTTTGAGTAAGAGTGTACAAACACAGAGAACACCAACTACTCCTCCTTTCATCACACACTTCTGTCTTGCTAAGTACTCACTACTTAAAACTGAAATAAATTTTTCTCATAACGCACCTTTAGGGTCAGCCTCACAACATTACACTCCTGCAGAGGGTTCAGTTTCAGCGTTTCTCCCAGGTTACTACAACCTGATGTTTGATGCTGCATTTCACAGCAAACACAGACACCATCACTGTCGAATTTAATCTGTGGAGAGGAAAAAAAAAAAGGTCAGAGAAAGTATATATCAACAGAAAAAATTCTAAGTATAAACCAATTTCCCAAAAATTATGTTTACACTTATTGTGACAGTAATGACTACTAAATGCAAAATGAAAAATCTCTGTGCAGAATCCCCTGAAGCAGAATGTCTTCCATTAGCTAATATAAGCTATAAAAACATTAAAATACAGAAAGAGGGTACAATACCAAAAAGGAATCACAGAATCATTAAGGTTGGAAAAGACCTTTAAGATCATCAAGTCCAACCATCAACCCCACTAAACCATATCCTGAAGTGCCACGTCCACATGTTTTTTGAACACTTCCAGAGATGGTGACTCCACCACCTCCCTGGGCAGCCTGTTCCAATGCTCGACCACTCTCTCCGTAAAGAAATTTTTTCAGAATATCTAGTCTAAAATTCTCCTGGCGCAACTTGAGGCCGTTTCCTCTCGTCCTGTTGTTATCGTTATCTTTTACACCTCTTTTTGAAAAAAAATTGCTTTACGGGGGAGATGAAACCAGAGTAACTCAACTGAATAAACATCAAATCATACCCAATGGAGAAAGAAAAAAAAAAAAAAGAAAAAAGTCCAAAAACACATGAAGCAGTCACGATCACCAATGTGACTTATACTTACACATACATGGGAAAATAATTACAAAAAGAAACCATGACAAATACTTAAGAAAAGAGAACACAGCATGAAGAAAAAGTGGAGGAAGTAAGAGGTACGTGTCATCTCATATATATTTTTACTTTGGAAAAAGTTTGCTCTCTATTCTCCTACATTCAGTTTGTCTTGAATACAGTAAGCATTCAGTGTTGCTACATTTTAAAAATCATTACGCATTCTATTCTTCAAAGACTTGCATTAAAGAATGGCTTGCTAAGGGTATTGAACCTTGATCATTCTCAAAAAGTAAATGGAAGTTAGGATATCTATGAGTAATTCTAAAATAAGCCCATTCAGCTCAATGAAAACATTCGTTATACTGATTCCAACTTCCTCATTTAAAAAACAAAAAACAACAACAACAAAAAAAAAACCCACAGAAAAAATCACCCCCCCAAAAAACCCATAGAAATGTTTATTTTTCTGCTTCCTCCCAACAAAGATTTTTTTAAAGCCAAAATTTAACCCTGTACATGTTTTTACCTAGCCTCTTAATATGAACTGTCATTGCTTTAAATTTTCTCAATTGGGTATTTCTATGCTTTCTGCATTCCTATTTTTGCAGGTTATTTAAAGGGCTAACAATGGGATACACTTCTCCAGGTCACTAGCTGCAATTCAATCCGGGTTAGTGTTGAAAAAAGTAATTAGTATCACATGGGAGTTCCTTGAACTATGAGTTTAAAAATATCAGATCCCAGGTTTCTATATGCCAATAATCAGTAGTAAGAAGGACACTCAGGAGAAACTTCCATGGCTTTTCATGTAAAGAATAAAAGATTCAGTGTACCATGCAGGCATAGTCCATCAGCCCTGTAATTCCTCCAAGTAAAGATGGTAGCACAGTGGCTGGATGGTGAGAGATCCAAATCACCATGTTTGTTACTCTTCAAAAAAAGGAAAAAAAAATTCCAGACACACATCTGCAAAAATTTTGCTAATGCAAATATGCATTTACGATTTTAAATTGAAATTCTCCCTAGGATGTTCATTTCCTGAACAAAGACAGATAGCAGCATCCCTTGTAGAATTACCTCACACAGCCTTATAGCCTCATTTCAACAGAATATTTTCTTACTGCTTAAGACCTTGAAGAATGTTTAAATTGTTCATATAATCTTAATGGCTACATATTTATATATATTTTTTTTTTTACTGTCACTCCTATCAGGCTTATCTAGTACTCTCTGCTTACATGCTGGTGACCACAACAGCAACTGGAAAAGCAGAAATAAGAGTCCATTAAAAAAAAATATAATAAACTTTACCAGATGAGATGAAGATGAATGAATGCTTGCCATATACAGTGATGAAGGCACACTCAGGGCAGAATGCTATCTCAGTGGCCTTCAATTCCTGAGACTCCAGACTGCCCTCTATCCAGTATAATTTGTAAAAAGGCTTTAAAAAACATCTGGGTATGTATATGATACCGTTTCCCATATACTCAAAGGCAGCACTGGAAATAATTGTCTATGGCAACTCACAGACATTGGTCATACTCAAAGCCATAGACACTGTAAAAGAAACAAAGAAAAAAAAATAATTTCAGCACCTTCATAATAGTTGTGTTATGTCTAATTAGCATACAATTTAATTCACAAAACTGCTTTAACAATTTCCACCATTGTTTTTTTTTTTTCAATTCCTGTAATCTTATAATACCTTATTTTAAAAAGTTAAAGATCTAAGCAAAACCCAGCTACATGGTTTATGATCAGACAACCTCACCTCTTCAAGTCAATGGAAAATACAAAGCACTAAATGCCACTGGGGAGGTCTTGCTCCTGTACCTCTGTGGAAATGGTGTCAACTGTTAGATAAATGCTACAGAGGAAGTTCGAAACTTGCACTTTAAATTTACACCTGTGTCAAATTCAGTGGCCAGAATGCTACAGCACACCTGCTATACCAGCACCAGGCACAGAGCAAATCAATAGCCTTCAGCTGCTAAAAACTTTTTATAATGAGGAAAAGGGACTTCAAACAAAGCTATCTACTGCAATATCATTTATTCTCTGACTCATGCTGACCCTGTTCAAGAAAAGATAGTCACTGACTCATGATGGGATGTATTTGACATTTCCCAGGTCTACTTTTATCTCATGTAATGAACAGGTGTCACAGAAATAAGGCTAAAAAGAGAAATACTTTCTCAGTCAAGATTCCCCGTCTGTGAGAGATTCTCGATGCGTTCTGAAAAATGCTTCACAACTTTGTACTTCCCAGTAAGTCTCCCATTCATTCAATTCTTAAAAATAGTTAAAAGAGAATGGTTTACATGAAAGTTCCTGCAGAACATAGGGACATCTTAAAAAACAGAGCATATTCAAAACCACTGAAGATTTGCAACCAGATTGCAAAACAAAACTCTATTTTAATCTTAGACATACATTTTTTGAGAGCTTTTAACAATTTGCCCCTTTGTGCACCTTTTCCTTCAAATGTTTATGAAGTGACATCTTTGCTAACATTTGTTTTTGTAATGGGGAGCAGTACAAAAGGCTGAGCATGTCATTGCATTCATGCTTTCAACAATACAGCTACTAAAAGCAGCTTTGAGCCCTCATGCTCCAGAACGCTCATTCCCTACCCTACTGCTGTCTCACGCTTGTGCAGACAGGATCAAGAATTCATACAGCTATCCTGCAACCTAAACACTGTCAAAACTAACTTTTCTTATTTTGTGTGGGAGTGGTTTATTTTTAGTCCAGATCAGACTTCAAATGACATCCACTGTGTGGGTTCATAAATACAGACAGTGGCACAAACAACAGAGCTCCCATCAGTACAGGAAGAAGGAGCTGGGATTACTCCTTCCAGTTGCAGGACTGGTGTTTGCCAGCCTTCAGACACAATTACATCAGCAGTGCCTCCATAAATGTATTCTTTCTCTCCTCTCTGCTGTGTTTAAATCTCTTTTTGGTTGGCAGAGCTCAAGAATAAAGCATCATTCACTTCATCCTCTGCACATACTCCCCACCATCACTTTTCTTGTATATGTTTGCATTCCACTTTGTGATTTTTACTCATGCTAGTAAACATAGTCAATAATCACAGTATAGTTTGTGTACTTTCATATTTATGGCAGTTGCACAGTAAACCCTCATCCAAACCATATTTAAGATTTCAAACATCAGCTTGAGCTGCCTACATGCATAAATTGTCTTTTAAGTTTATTTTGTCTTGCCAAAAAGCAGTACTGTTACTTCAGAAGTTATAAAAACCATTGAAATCTGACTTCTATGTAGCAGAGGGTCAAAAAAGTAAAGGACACTCCAAGAACAAAGAGAACTTCAGACTTATCAAAACTACATACATACACAGAAAGGCCCCTATGTTACAATAAAGTAAGAAAACTGTGCACAGACCAGACTTCTTTAATACGTAATAATTCATCAAGTTCTGTCTAGGTATTAAAGGTGTCTTAAAAAAGAAGAAATTACTGCTGGGTGCACACACATTCTCAACAAAGAAGTAAGTTCGGGATGAAGTTAACAGTGTTACTTTGCATTCTACCCTTTCGCTATTACAAATTTAAAACTTCTACTAAAAGTAGTAGTAGATTTTACTTTTTCTTCTAAATCAACCTTCAGGGTTTTTTATAGGGAACATAAAAACAGCAGGACAAAATTTCAAAACAAAATATAAAAGTTAAGAAGTTGAAAATACGGCAGTGAAGTGCAAGAAAGCCTCACTGATATGTTTAGGGGAAGGAACTTTAGTCAATTATCGCAGCTCATGCAAAGAGAAAGAGCAGGACGATCCAGTAAGGAATAAAGTTGAGTGGTAGGGAAATGCCAAGAGAAAAAACTGACAAGTGAATAAGAACAAAAAAGCACATATATTTTCCTGGAATCTTAGAAATTGCTCTTCTATGTGCGCAGAATTGAACGTGGCTACAGCACAAAATAGAATACAAAGAAACCTCACTTCTGAAACTGGGCTATGCCGTTCATCTCTATGTGAACCTGTACTTGCTTTGCTTCTCCTTGTTTTATCTATTCCAGCTAAACATAATTCAGGGAAATAGGAGTCTTCCTTTATATGCTACCATAACCACAGGACAATTTCAGCTGCACAACTGAAAAATAAATTATAAGCCATTTTTCTCTACAGAGAAAGACACTATCACTACTCTTCTGAATAATAAGCAGCTGTAAATTTGACTAAAACTAGAGCATATATTTTTTAAATGGATAAGCAACTTAAAAGAAGACAGGTAGACCCATTAAAGACAAATAAAGTCTAAGAAATAAAATATCACTAACAAAATTCTGTCTTGTGCAGTAATAGAATATAAATTAAAATACACAAATTGTTCTACCCTCATATGTTAAGCACAACTTTTAGAGATTAATTTTTTTCAGAAGTAATTCATATGACAGAAATGTTTCTCATACACACTAAAGCTGTTCATTAATGTGTGTAACTGCTCTGTACACATCCTACTCTCACCAACTTACAGCAGTATCTTAAGGTTTTTGGCTGCAGGATCTGCAGCTAATCAGGGGGAAAAAATTCCAATTAAATTTTCATAACATGTCATTAAAGCTACTGGTATTTTTTTGTTCCTCGGTGTTGTATGTTGCTAAGCTGCAGGATAAAGAGCACAAATACTGAATTCACAAAACTCCACCAAAATGTTAACATACGGTGAGCACGATTTTCATATTCACACAAAGCATATATTATGGAACCTACCATAAATCCCCAGTGTTTAAACCAAAATAAGATGCTTGTGTCTCATTCTTTTTCTTCAAACAACTACTCTACATGTGAAATGCTTCTGAATTTAAACTCCACAATACAGTAGATAGTATTACCACTTTTAAAGCCATACATTCAGCATGAATGAGCTTGACAGAAATACTAAGAAGACAGAATTTGTTTTAACTTGACTTTTGTAATGTACTGTGCTTGGAAATTTACTGGTGTATTTTTTTCTGGTACAGTTAGATGGGCTGTTAACCACATCTCAAATTGCATGTCTACAAAAGCTGGGTTTTAACACCTAGAGTTGCATCACCATAAAGTAAATTTCTATCCTAGAAGGCAACAAAAGGATTTAGAGCTCTCCAGTAATGTACATCCTAGTACCTTTCAAAATAATATGAAATGCTTCAGCAAATATTACAACTTAGTTTTATTAAATATATTGTGTGCAAAGGGAAGCCTGAAGAGTTTTACTGGACAAAAACCTTAGAACAAAGAAGGAAAACAATGGCTGAATAGAAGACGTGAACAAGAATTTTAGGGAGCTATCTGTTGGCATTAGAGAGAAGAATGTCCTTTCTCTCCATCATTCAAATCAATGTCTTGAGGTACGTATGTGCACATATTCCCAATACTTAATGAATCCCTATGAGTGCATATTCATACCATTCAAACAGTTTGACTGGTCTACTGACAGATTATACTAAAAAGAGTACTGACGCATATCCATAAACATTCTCCAGTCCTTTTGTCAATCCTTCAATTTAATGTCATTTGTTTCCTGAATTTACTGGCGGGGGGGAATCCTAGTTTCATTATTTACTTTAAATCAGAGATTTCAGACATGAGTTTAGTTCTGTAGACATCTTCATAGGTTTATGTCAAAAAATATATTAGAGGCCAATGTATATGTACTTCTCTCCTGAGATAAAAACATAAAGACTTTAGGTATACTGTACCTTTTAATAATTTAGGGCATGCTATATCATGATAAGTTTTATTATTCTGTATTTTATTTAATACATGTAACGTACATCTACTTTGGAAATTAAAAAAAAGAACTAATTTAGGTTGGCAAATAAAATATTACACACACATACCAAAACATAACTATCAGTACATTTGTGAAATACACTGGATGTATAAGGAGCTATTGGATGAAATCCTGACACTGCTGACATCAAATAGTAATCACTGCGTTGCTTTGATGTGGCCT
This sequence comes from Phaethon aethereus, assembly GCF_964289735.1. Taxonomy (NCBI): domain Eukaryota; kingdom Metazoa; phylum Chordata; class Aves; order Phaethontiformes; family Phaethontidae; genus Phaethon; species Phaethon aethereus. The sequence continues at coordinate 17,288,607 of NC_138588.1, read as the reverse complement.
GTATTCCACCCATTCTGTTTAAGCGTCACTTGTACCATGACACTAAGAAGCACATCTTTCTAATATTACAACTTACTTTTTGAGGCGACAGAACACTGTAAATAAATTAGCACTTTAACTCTCAAACTTTTCCCAACATGAGCCTATAGATGGCTCTGCTAAACACATATTGTTTTGAAAAGAAAAGAAATATGTGTATAAAATCCAAACAAATGAAAAATAAATTCCATTGCCCTTTATAAGAGACTTGTTTTTCATTACTCACCAACTGGCATCCTTCCAGGGACCTTACCAGCTGAGCGTTCTGACAAGAGAGAATGGAACCAGCCAAGTTCAGCATTACGCACACTGCAGACAGTAGCATGAAAAAGGTTATCTGGGAAAAAAACAAACTGCCTATTATTATTTAGTGCGAGAGGCAAACAAGAAAGAAGTATCATTCAGAGATTCAAGAACTTCTAGCCTGTCATACAATTACATGGATGGTAATGTTGTACACATTTTAAAGAAGAAAGTAGAATACTCTTTAGTCTGGTAACATCCTGAGTCTCTCTCTATAAGAGAAAGCTAAATCAGAACTAGATTGACTAATACCTCTTTTCTCCAGTCTTGTCAACATCATCCATTTATCTCCCACTTCTATCACATGCTCTGAAAATTTAAAGGGTTTTATGAATGAGCAACTATTAACAAGTAATATTTGAAAAAAGTATTTTTATAATCAAGAGTAGTCTTAAAACAATTAAATCCCTCTTGATAAGGATATGGGTGTCCTAAAGAGGAAAAGTATTTGTGTGTATTATGCATCACGAGTTTGTACAAGTTGGGGGAAAAAAGTGAATAAAATTCTGTGTGTATATATATAACTACTTAGTTTTTAAAAAGACAATTACAATTTAAGCAGCAATGTCCATATCAATTACCCACTGTGTTACTTATGCCTTTCCCCTCTTTTCATAATAAGTCAAAACAATCATTAACTTGATTGCATCATCTTAACTACAATTTTATTGGTTCAAATGTAAAAATGTGGCCCAGTGTGGGCAGACAGAAATCTCAGTATGCAGGGAAACAGAAAGGCACAAGCAGTAAGAGGCCAAGAATAAACACGTACTCAATATGTGGCCACCTTAAATACTCACTGTTCACATTGCCATATAACACTAATACTCCTATTGAGCTATCTGAAATTGGTAAGAAACTCTGTTGCATCTTTTTTCTTTCCAGTCACTGTTCTCAAAAGACGTTATCTTCCATCAATGCATATGCTCCAAATATTTCTGGCAACCTTATATCGAAAACGTTTGGATCTTTTTCAGTGCTTTTCAAATGAAAAACAAGAATTTGAATAGTTTCCTTCTTCACCAACCTAAGCCTACTTGACAGAAAAATTCCCAATTGATATATTTAATGGTTAAAGTATACCTCCATTGCATATTTTGATAGAAAACAAGATTTCAAGTATTTTTACAATTTACCACTCCTGTATTGTGTGTATGAAAAAGAATCTGTGACAAATCTCTGTCAAAGTCAAAAGTTCTACAATAGAAGACATACCGCTACCATATAATAATGGGCAACTAGATAATGTCTGTGTATCTATATATGGTCACACACACAGAGAAACACTGATATATAAGTAGCATAAAATCTACACTAATGGGTACCTTGCAGACTCAATATTTATATATCACCTTATTCTACTATTTCTTAATTTTCATATATTTAATTATTGTAACCCAAGAACTATATGCATTTATTTTTGCTAATACAGGCAAAAATTAATATACTTGATAGTGTGATAGTTGTTAAAACATTGAGCTTTCTAACACACTGAACATGATTTTTAACCTACTTTTTCTAGCCCTTTATCTGGAAATTAATTTGAACAGTTAATGGAACTTTCACCAAACACAGGAGATTAATTTATTTTTATTTGTTTTGTTGTTTTTTTTTAATGTTTCCACTATTTCAATTACTAACCTTTTACTGCAAATTCTCCCAGAGTAAATCCACATTATCGGTTATATAATATTCCTTTTATGAACCATACACATTCCTGAAAATTCACATGTTTAATTGACTTACAGAAAAGGAGTATCCAGGTGTGCAAATGGACAGCAAAATTTGTTTGATTCAAAAAAATTTAAACATTTGACACCCTTTCTTTTACACTTGTCAGAACAGGTACAGTTCACAAATGAAACTTCAGCCATTTCAAAATGGTAAATATCCTCTAATTTTATGTTGATTGACTCAGGTAGGCTCACAGGAAATGAAAAATACATGGTGTGATGCTAAGGCTGATGAAATCCAGACCTTTGCTGACCTGTAACTTCCATATAAAGCCATCAGAACCGTGTAGATTCTCAACACCAAATCCCCTTTTATAGCTCTCCTGCTACAACACCAAATAGTAGTTAATTGTTCATGGTTAAAACACTGTCCTTATTTATTCAGTTGTCCCCTCATTAATCCCTGGCAGAATCAGTGTCGCACTGGCTGCTCAAAGTTCCTTCCTCAGCTAATGAAGTGTATGAAGTTCTGAAAGCTCACAGAAAATAGTCCCCTGTGCTGAAGGAACGCCTACTATATCAACTCTGCTCCAAATGCCTTTCATTAGTCACATACCTTCAGGAAACGAAGGGTCCCAGTTTTTGAAAGCTACCACAAGAACTTTTTTTGGAAAAACAAACAAAATCCCCCTGTAATCTCCACATTATTAATGAAAGGACAGAAGCTGTGTTACAGATTTTAGTTGCCAGCTTCAGATTCTTCCAAGCATCACAGCTGACAACCAGGTTTAGAACCTATGTCAGGTCTACCTATCTTTACAGTACTTCCTCCACATCAACATCCCTTAATGATGACACCTCTACTGGTGTTTTCCAAAGTAACCTCTTCCTCTTGTCATCTGCAAAGACAAGAGAGAAGGACCCTGCACTCAGTCAAAATCATGTAACAGGCTCTTACAACTTCTGCTCTTCTCTGTGGGTCTGTGTCTTACACTGTGTATAGAACTTGTATTTAAAAGTGACAGCCACCAGTGACACAGTCACATATCAAACACTGACGTTCTCTTTCACACTTGTCTTCCCAGTTTTGCTATTTTATGCCTCAGTTCTCAATGTCCTGGGCAAGGCATTACCTAAGCTGGGCTGGACATGTAGTTAGAAGAGAAAACACAGGTCCTATGCAAGCCTTTTACAACTACCTTGTCTTGCAGGCCACAAAGAGCCTAATAAAAGCAATTTAAGTATTTCCAATATCCTTCCTTAAAGCTTCTCAGGTAAGTACCAAAAAAGCTTTCCACTGATACGACACACCTGGTATGCTGTTATCACAACTTTTGAGGTGAAGTTCACCACCATGATGAAGCCACAACAGAGAAAAGGAGACATAAACATATCAGTTACCACATTAACAGCTATTAAAATAAATGCTCAGTGTGCTTCATGTTTTTATCACAAAGCAGTCCTTCCTAACATTGGCGTAAGTACAGTAGTAAAGATAAATGTATCTGCAACCCTTTGAAGGGGTGGTCATTGTGGATTATGATGGAGAGCCAACACTACATTATGAAACACTGTAGATGGAGTTAGACATACATTATGTCTAATTTCCACATTAAAATTTTCCTCAGAAAGTGAGCTACTGAATGTTTGCTCTGAAAGCTCAGTGTGACACACTTGCACGAGCAGTATGAAACTGTAAGAGTGTAAGATGCAGTTAACCCAATGACCAAGGGCAGGAGCTTGCACTGAAGAAAACACAGAATTAGATGACAGACACTGAAGGTCTATGACATCTTAATGCCACTTTAAAGCTACAGTATTACTTCTTTACCTTTCTAGCTATGGCATATAAATAAAATATTCCTAGAATTCAGGGAGATGCATTAATACTACTGAGTTCCAAAAACTTCAGAGCCACCAAGAATTAGTACATAAACAAGAAGCAAAGCCAATTGATTTATTACAACAAAGTTAGCAGAATTAATTGCAGAAGGAAAAGCTGGTATTCTACACAAAGCACTCTGTAGAAGAAATGTTAGTGCGACTTCCTACTTAAATGTTACCATAGTCCTACATGAATTCCACAAAACCAATTAGCTCTGCTCTGAGGTAATGACTTAAAATGATGTAACAACTCACAATTTGAGATGTCATCTAGCACCTGGAATAATAAACTAACTCAATTCTCTTCATGACCTTAGTTTGCTTCCTTCATTTGTTTTTTTCAGTAATTTTGAGGTTTAGGTTACATGAAATAGGTTCTCCTGGCCCTCTCAGAACTTCTGTCTTTAAGAATAAACCCATTTAAACACCAAGCCTTCACAGCAGCTCTCCACCAAAAGGAGCAAAAATTTTCCAATGCAAAGGGAGGCAGCCTATCTTTTCGGTACTCCTGGAAGACAGGGATGAAGGACATTTGATTGTAGGAAGCAGCAAGCAACCTTACCAGTTTCTGTTTAATAATCAATTACATTGTTTCTTTGCAGAAGTCTCAACTTCTATGATCATATGATTATGTGACTCTTGGATTTCATCTAAAATAAAACATTTTCTAGATTATTTGATCATGACATAAAAAAGTTAAAAAGACTGATCCAAGACTACAAATTTCAAAACAAGTCCCCTCCATCCAATCTATTAAAAGTGAATTTTAAGTCTATGTTATAGAATTTCAACACCTGAGTTTAATAGAGCTAGAGCTGGTCTTTGAAATTCTTACCACAGCATCAGTTGTACTGGAAAAGAACAAACTTATCTTTCCTTTTATTCTGCGTATTCATGAGTCAAAACCTCAATAAAAGTTGAGGGACTGGATCACACTAACAAACTGTCCAGGTTCTGTCACACTCCTTCCCAGTCAAAGTTTCTGGCTTTATTTAATTCAGATTTACATGTAAAGCGGGACTATCAGTAAAATGGGAATGTGAACATAAAACCTTTTGGCAGAGTGATTTGAAATTTATTGATGAAAAGTCCTCTTCAGAAGGGCGTGTGTTTTTTTCACCTTTTGTTTTTTAAACTGGCTAGATTCATGCTATTATTTTCTAATTAAACTTATACAGAGCTCCCATTTTCCTTATCATCTATAAACAAATGTGTTGTACACATCAGACTGAGTAAGTAGTAAACCGATTAACGAAGAATTATTTGTCCTTTTGTCTTTAGCTAAACTATAATGTTGTTTTGTTTCAACAGAGCCCTGGGAAATTAATCATGATTGTGTTTACAGTCTTAGGACTATACCTACACGTTTGATGTCTTTCCCTGCTGTGCTGGAGGAGTTACACTTCCCAAAACTTGGAGAAGAGTCAAAAATAAATTTACAATTCAAACAGTTTCTCAACTGATTACTCTTCATTCCTTCAGAAAGCTGGCAAAATGCAGCAACGTAAAAAAGTCTGCACCGGTTCCATGCTAGGGCAGATGATCTGAAGGGCCATCCCACAAAATACAGAAGGGCAGAACCATATGAGGCTCCCCTTTACAGTCCCCCACAGGCAGGAAGAATCTCACTTCAATTTGCATTACTGAAATTTTCGAATAGGATAACATCAGCTTAAAGCAGAAATTATGCTCAGAGCAACACTACTGAACACCATCCTTAAAAAGAAGAAGAATTAACCATTAGATTCTTCTGGTTTGTTTCCAGATATGAACTGTAGTAGTAAGACCTTTTAGTGAAATGATACAGTACAAAACAAAAGCAAGAAAGCGCCCAAATATCTTTCATTTCCTCCTTCTGCTGAGTGAAGAAAGAACTGTTTAGGGTACAGAACACAGGAAATTATCAACCATAATGCAGCTTATGCTGGTGGAGAATCGCAAAACAAGTATTTTCATATTAATATAAACCAGAAACGGAGTACTATGCCTTCAAGGATTAACCAGATAGCCAGCCACCAATATTGACGAATCTTATCTTTCTACTAAGTAAAACAAATGCACTGACTTATTTCATTCATTCAGCAGCAACAATAAAGAAAACAGAAGAGAGATGTGATACCCAGTTCTGCTGTTCACTCTGCCCACAACACGTTCATACTTAACTAACACAACTGCTTCATCTCCTCCCCTTTTATGTTAACTTGTAAGCATAAAAAGGCACATAAAGCATTAAGATGAATATAGGGAAAGAAAAAAGATTACTGTAATCCTAGCCACGTTTCTTTGAATAACATATCTATATACATATTCCGCATGTTTATGATTTTATGCATATTTTTTCTAGAGTATTGCAAATGCTTTGAAGTGGTTCCATTGTGTTTTGCAAAATTAAGATTTACTATCTAAAGATTCATACTGAGGTAGGTACATTGCCTTTTGAGATAAAGAAATTAAGTATATTGGGTTATTTCATACAGGAGTCACCTCTAGAGACGTCTTTGCTAGGCCAGGTATCTGTACAGGTCTTCATCTGATTGATCAGATCACTGAACAAAGCATAAATGACATGCAGGATCACAGAAGACTTTATGTTCTTCGGTAGAATGAACATCTCATTGATTCAAAGGTGAGTTACTTTTGAAACAAAGAACAGGGGAAACTTTGCCTTGCAGTCATTTCTGTGTCCTTAGAAAAAGGGAATCATACATTGGGTATTCAGGATAACCTCTGCTTCTGAATTACTTGAAATGAATGACACCAAGAAAGAGAACCCACCATGCATGAACTTCCTAATGGAAATATTACATTCTGGGATTCTAACAAGGAGGCAGTTAGCAGCCTCTGGCCTACTCCCATCAATTCAACTGCAATGAACATGTGCGCTCCTCTGTAAATTCTCTTTTGACATGACCTCTCCAGAAAGCAATCAGCATTACTAGAAAGGATGATCCCAATGAAAAGAAATAGGTTTAATTATCATGAATGCTCTGATAAGCCTTCATTATTTCTGCAATATCAACTTGATGCAAGATTTTGCAAAATACTAAGGGATATCATATGATGAGCATTAGCTAAAGAAAGCAAACTGAAATTTGGCAAGGAATGAACACACTTAAATATTCCCAAAATTGGTCTTAATTTAATTATGCATTTCTGAAAACTGTTTTAAGTATAAATATCAAGAATAAATGAAGAATAAGTTTTTATCATTGCAGTCCCAACTTACACACTTAATAAGAGACCACACCATACACATCTGCACAGGATGAAAAATCAGTTATCACCATGCCTTTACAAAGTATGGCCTGTAATAAAGGGCCTTCCATATTGAAAGAAAAAACAATTATTTAAGACCTAACCTTAAGAGATTATGTTAACTTTCCACTAAAAAGGAAGTTCCTTGTAGTCCCATCTTTAGTAAGATTCATAAACATGCCTCTAAAAATAAATAAAGAGTACCATGGAAATCATTAACACTAAGGAGGTCTGGATACACTGAGAATGTTCAAACATACAGTGTAGTCATCACTTATTTTTCCGACTCTGATCACTGTTATTCCTTTTTCATATTTCTGACACAATGCTATTTTTGATAACTGATTTTAAAAAAATATTTAAAGTATAATTTGGAAAGCTTATTCACTGAACTATACTAAAAACGAGGAAAGAACTTTTGCAAATATCACTTTCTAGTCATTTAACAGGAGAACTTCAGAATTCTTAACTTTCCTAAGAGGACGCAAGTCTAAGAATGCATGTGTATTTAATAAATAATATGAAAATATACAAATGTAATTGTTATTTTACAGACTTCATATGCCATCACAAGAATATTTCTCTTATCAATGTCACAGTTCTGCCTTGTGTTTTTATTGCTTAAACTGTGGTGACTGAAAAGAAGAAAAACTAATCTGAAAGACAGCTATATTCCCCAAAACTCACTCACTCATTTGACACAAATGCACAGTTTAAATCCATGTCAAAATGATTATTAATCATATTGCAAGAGAACAAACACTGAAGATTACATTACTATTCAATATTCAATACTTTCACAGTGCAATCTCTTTCAGGAAGGAAGAATTTCCAGCAGCAATACTGAAAAAGTTAGGCAGTTTGGCAAAACAGAGAGATCTAAAGTGCAACTATGAATGTGTATTGCATTCACATTCTATAGAACAAAAATACAAATTAACAACTTATTCCAATACTGGTCATTCGTACCATTTCAACAACAGAAATTAACTTAGTACTTTAATACCAAAAAAACCTCATAGATATATGATGAGGACATACTTTTATTTGATTCATTATATGAAATGCACATTTGAATATGGCAGAGAGAATATTTTAAAAGCACCATACTGCCTGACAGTCTGAAGTTGTCTGGATGCTTCTGAGATACAAAGTGTTAATTTAGGAGTCATCTATAAGGTAGAGTAGTTCCCCACCATACTTTTTAGATGAAGTAGTATGTGAGATAATCCATTTGTACATCACCATAGAAATTGTTCTCCAATTCCGTATTAGTTCCTTATTGTCCTGGACTCAAGAAAATAATTTTAGTGAAGTCGCAATAAAGAGAGGTACCCTGGGGGGAAAAAATTGCATTTCAGAACCATATAGCGTTCTAATTTTCTTTCTTCTCCCTTCCTGTTCCCCTGTAATTATATTCGAGCAAAATATTACAGAAGCTCTAATACTTCCATGACAGAAGTCACTTAGGCCAACTTTATTCTCATTTGAGCAACTACTTCTGTTCTCAAAAAGCAGAAAGACAGAATATGACCTCTGTGGGAAATGGTTCTTGCATCGTAATTAAGCTTGATTAAGAGGCACTATGGTGTCTTATATCCGCTGCAATGACAAAAGAATTTCTGTCCACCTATACTACACTTGAATTTGGGGTAGATGAGACTAAAAACGGCTTGCAATTCTATGTTGCCAGAAGTTCACCATTAAAGCTAAACTTACAGAATCTAAAAACGCTAACACAGGACATGTATGGTACCTTCTTTATTCTAATCAGTGACCATATGGTTAAAGCAAAGTAAAAAACAATTAAAAAAATAGTATTAAAACGTTCAGTCATGATTAAAAACTGTCTGGGTGTGCTTTGAACTGATCCGTTAGCCAACCAAATAGGAAAGTGTTCAAGTCATGCTCCAGTGCTTCCCTTAGTGGGAATACTCATTCCGGTTATAACCTCTACTCAGTTACCAATTTTATCTATACTTCAGGGATTTTTCTCTCTTTAAAACCTTTATTCTTCTGTCAGATTTGGTTGAAATTGTTCTGTTGGCTCAAACATTACTAGGGAGGAACAGCAAAGAAAGAGACATTATAAATACTGTTTCTTTAGGAAAATACTGGAACATAGATGTTCTGAATTGCTGTGTACAAACCTGGGAATGTGGAAAGTCTGAAGATTCTAGGGCAAAGAGAGGTTGGTAGCCCTAAATCTACACTTCCATAACCGTGCAGAACCAGATTTCTGTCAAAATAAATAATGCTTTGATTGGAGCATGTCTGCAAAATTCTTTTAATGTATCATAAGCTTCCATTACCTATGACTCTGGTTTAAAGCATTTTTTAAATCCGAGAATTGTTTTTGTCATAACATGATGCAAATTGAAAAAGGTGAAGGATAATGAACCTTTTTTTCAATACAGGTGTCTTCTTGCACTATGAATACGCATACAACGGCAGCTCTCAGATGTCCCTGTCTGCTGTGAAAACTTTGAGATTCCTTATTATTTCTCTTAATGTAACATTTTTGGCTGCAAGGAAGTTTTTACTCAAATAGTGATACCACACAAAAACATGTATGATTACAGATTAACAAATTTTACCATTTTATTGTGTTCAAAATATAGATGATTTTTAAGGGACTTTTTAAGATAAGCAGACAATATGGCTATAGCAATCTGAGAATTAGCACCTTTTAGAAAATTACTAGTATTCTCGGTGAGATTATTTGTGAATGTTTTTTCCTGCACATTTCTTAAATGTGGATACAACCATACACCTGCCTTCAGAATGTGACAAGGTAGATCATCTTAATTTTTTGGATGCTACCAAAAAAAATCAAAGGGATTTACAGAACGTGATATATTCTCTCCTTCCATTCTTTTTTATAATTTTAATTTTTGTCTCTTAACATTGCTTTTTTCTCCACAATTGGCCTCAAGTAATTTCTTCTCTTTTGTTTTTACTGTAATCTTTAGACTTCCTTTCATCTTATTTCCCAAAGGTACAGTTAAAACTGTATTACCTGCAAAACTGTAATCTTTAATCCTTGAGATAGTTGGCTCAAACCACCTTTTTGCCCTTACTCTTGCTGTGTCTTTCGTAATTTCTCCTTGAAGTGTTAGGAGGAAAAAAGAGGAGACATAAAAGAACAACCAACTCTAGTATATACTGAAGTTTGTCCCTTGCAAGAGAAGGCAGTAACATTTTGGATTTTCTGTCAACATACAGTTTTCTACCAAAAAGTAAAATTCATTGAAGTTGTACATCAAAGCAAGAAACATATTGGAGAAGCTACAGTGTGCTAGTACTACTCTGAAGAAGTAGTTTGAGAAGACAGAGTTTCTTATGCAAAAGAAGAAAAATTTAACAACCAGCGAACTTTAAATTCCATTACCCTGATACTTTAGTATCATCCACGCTCTTAAAAGACAGTTAAAACTGCTACTAAAACACATACCTAGTGGCTCCTGACTGCAAAATCAATACTTGCAAAGATACAGCCCTCATCATGTCTGGATGATACCATCAGTTAAATACTTAATTAAATGCATCCTATTATAACCTAAACTAACTGACATTATTAAATTTCTATAACCCAGAAATGTTCCAAAAGTGTCCATGCTAACTCTAAGTATATCAAACCATTACGTAAGTGCCAATGTACTCCCTCCACATTGTTATTTAATCTTCAATTAATACTTCTATTATAATGAAAATTTGGCTCATTAATTTTAGAAATAAATTTCCCAAATACAAAACTGGTCAAAGCTTTTGCTTTAAGATCAGATAAGTCATTGAAAGTGTGTACTATGCATTTGACATGCTAATACATAATTAAGACTGAAGGAGCAAAATTCTTAGAAAAACCCCTGTAAGGTTATGACCAATATATGGCATTCGCATACATGTACAGCACATAACCATGTATTACAACCATTCAAGGCCAAAAATTTTATGCCTAATGAGTATCTGTATTCCAGTTCATTACCTGGCCCTTCTTTTTGTTCCATATGTGCACAAAGACCATACTATATGGCCTCCTTGCAAGCAAGAAATCAAAGGGATCAAAACCACAAAAGAAAGGAGGTGGAGGGTGAATACATACAGAAAACTCTTTCTTAACTCTGAACTACTGGTAATAACCCTGGTTTCTTCTCCATGTTATTAATATTCACTTTCTGGATAATTCTAAATACTATACTCCTCTATTACCACATATTACCCAGACATGATTATCAGAGCCCTCCACGTGAAGTCATTCACAGGACAATTCCACCAACAGAAGCCTAGTCCCCACAGCTCTATGTAAAGATTGTGCTAGATAAAAATATGAATGGCATCTCAAATGACAATTTTCTGTGGGTGTCAAGGATGAAGGCTTTTGTCAGTAACAATACTGATACACACTGAGACCTAGCACAGTTAACACTGCACACTGGATGAGTATCTCCCTAGTGGTCTCATATCAGGACTTGACATGGTCCAAAATTAATTAATGCCTATAGGGAGAGAGGAGCACCGCTAAATCTTTCAGCTAGGGATGTAACAAGTTAGTGTGCACTTTCGAAGTGCTAACTCCCATTGCAGGTATAGTAATGTCTTCCTGATAACCAATGCATGAAGTGATGCATCAAAACTGTAGGCATGAAGTTTAGACAAAAAATGGTTAAACTAGATTCCTTGCAAGAGATTCCATGATCTCATTATAAGCTGTCCCAAAAAATACTTCCTTTGTTCTAAAACTTGACATTTCATTTGATGACACTTTGTGTTAAGAAAAATTATGAATAATTATGCCCTATTGTCCTTTTCCAGGCCAGTCATGCCTTTTGTAAAATTGGATCTATTCAAGACAGAGAGTCATCATACCTATCACTATTCCTGTCACCTTTCTCTTATGCTTTTCCAATGAGGTAATTTGAACTACACTCAGCATTTAATACGTGGGTTTAAACTGTGATAAACATAACAAGATATTATAGCTTGTTCTGTATTTCTTTCCTAATAGCACCTAGTATTTTATGTACATTACTGAATGCCAAGTACTGAACTTCTCCATCCTACAACATTTATCATAATTCAACTTTTAAGTCCTCTGTAGCACTTACCCCACTAGCAATAGGTGATACACAGGATACCTAGTACATATATTTTTGGTATAGCAATGCTCATGTACAAAGCAACACTGGAAGCAAGTAATGCCAGAGGAATAAACAGATTTCACAGGGTAGCATGTCTGTCTCCTAACTTTGGCTCAGCTGTTTGGCCTCAGGCAAGCTACTTCAACTGAATGCCTTTTCCATAGACGTGAAGTAAAAACTTTGAGACCATGTAATTTCCTAAGTACCTTCACCCATCTGACCATATTAACTATTTGCAAAACGTATGAATCAAGAATTTATGTACCAGAACAGATAAATCGAGAGCTCTGTCGTGGTTTAGCCCCAGCTGGCAACTAAGCACCACACAGCCACTCACTCACTCCCCCTCCCACAGTGGGACGGGGGAGAGAATTAGGAAAAAACCTCGTGGGTTGAGATAAACACAGTTTAATAGGACAGAGAGAAAGAAACAACAATGATAAACAACAACAATAATACCGACAAAGGAAATGTACCAGAACAAGTGATGCCCAATACAGCAATTGCTCACCACCCCGTGATCGACAGCCCGTCCCCGAGCAGCGATTTCCACCCCCCCCTCCCCCCCAGCCAACTCCAGTTTATGTACTGGGCATGACGTCGTTTGGTAGGGAATATCTCTTTGGCCAGTCTGGGTCAGCTGTCCCAGCTGTGTCCCCTCCCAGCTCCCCGTGCACCCCCAGCCTGCTCGCTGGCAGGCCAGCACGAGAAGCTGGACTGTCCTTGACTGCTCAGCAACAACCCAAAACATCAGCACATTATCAACAGTTTCTCATCCCAAATCCAAAACACAGTCTCATACTAGCTTCTGTGAAGAAAATAAAATTAACTCTATCCTGGCTGAAACCAGGACAAGCTCCTTCAGATTTCTGCAGGTCCAGCCTTGTGAGCTTGAGCTTGGCGAGCTTCAAAAGTTTCTTTTGGCAACACGTTGAATCTTACTGTACTGCTTCTTAGGGGCAAATACCCTTTTGTTTTGCTGACTAAAGCACATATAGAGCATTTTTCTGTCACAAAGCCCCTTAAAGTGTTTGAAGAAAAAGTTTCAAGGATGAATAAGCCATTCCAGAATGAGCCGTCTTCCCAGTATTTTCCACTTGCACTTTGAACTGAATGTCAAAATACGACACCACCTCACATCAGACGCAACTGTGTGAAAGCTGACTCACTGAAAACTTTAGCCAGAAACAATTATATCAAATACATAGCATCCCTGTATTTTCAGTACCTGATACCAAGGGGGTGCGCATACCTTTATGCCTGCTATATGGAAGAAAATAGGCAAATGTGTACAGCAAAATTACTACTGCATATCAGTGTATCAGGAGCACATTAAAAAGGAACAGTATGTATTAAGTTTGCTTTGAAGAATGACTTACTACTACAAGGAGGAAGAAGTATCTATATGCAAAGTAATTAAAGTCCTCCAAAAGTGATGCAAATATTGTATCAGGTGGAACCATATTTGTAAAAGCAAGCTTTCATTTCATTCCTCACATTGCACTTTGGAGATATATACAAAACAGGATTTTCTTTTCATTGCTGGCACTTCCGTCACTACTTCCCCTCATGGTTTTCAGTGGTTTGATAGTCAAGACACTAACACTTAGAAAATGTTACCTTCTGTGCTGATGAAACATATTACTCAACACTACTGTGTACTGTACTTTGAGAAAAATCAGGAATTGACATCTTAAGCTTGCTTCTGCAAACCTGCCAAGCCTCTGTACTTGTAATACTGTGTCTATGTGTTTTTTCCTCTTAAGTCCTGTCCTGTAGTTCTCTGAAAGGCCATGAAAAGTCATCCTTGAATTAGTTTTTTTTTACATTATCAAAACATTTTGTAGAAAGCAAGTTTAAGACACTGTCGTTTGACATTAGGTACTACAAACTTTTTCCAACCACGTTAAATATGTAGGCATATATTTAATGTGGTTTCAAACATATACAATTTAATACACACATTTATGATTTGTGAAGTAGCAAGAATAGCCAGACACAAATGTGCTTGTCTCTGTAAACTACTGTATTAGTAGATTAAAATCTTGCAGCATGGTATTTTGCTCACAAAGCTTTGGTTTACATGGTCTACACATAGTAACATCTGTTATCATTTATTCTACAGAATTTATTGTTTCCCTGACAGAGATGCAGAAGGACACGACCAGAAGCAAAACTGAAAATTTAGGAGCACCAAGCATTATGAAGCGTTGAGATCAGCAACTGTGCTAAGTTAATGCAAGATTATCTGGGGTACAGGTACAAGCTATCCATTGGATCAGCCAGATACTGAATTTAATACGAAGATTTCTGACTTTTCTGTGAAGTCAGCTTCTCCACAATAAACACTTGCATTCTCTTTCCCTGCAATGCTGACAAGCAGCTCATCTCATTTCACCAAGGGGTAAAGAACATTTTTATGGCTAACAGTGCACTTATGGGACACTTGTGTGAATAGCTGAAGAACTGAACATTCATACATTACCTTATTTCAGACTAACATTTCTTCTTGCCTATTTCCCTAAATAATCACACCCCTAGTAATGAGTATGATGAAGTTTTAAGATGTTATACTGAGTAACAGATAATAGTCTGTATACATACTTTCATCCAACAGTCCCTTCAAAAACTTTGCAGAAACTCAAAAATTTATCAACATATAACCCTAAGAATACAGCATTAAATCAAGTAGTAGTAATATTTTGTTGTTGTTGTTATCATTATTACAATAGTTTAGACTATTACCATTGTTATTTTTATCTTAATGATCTAATTGGTATTTTTATATTTCAGTATATCTGATCCAATTGTTTTCTGTTTTCTCAAATTCATGCAGGAAAAAAAGAGTTCAGAATAGACAGACTCAAATTTTGCCTACTTCTGTAATCAGAAATTTTAGATGAAAAAAAAAAATCTCTCCAATCACAGAATCCATAGACTAAAAGACTTGATGGTCAGTGTCTCTTCTGTTCAGCGTGATGCTACATGCATTAAGAAGCACCTGTGTTAAGTGGAGCCCATCCCAGATGAGCTTCCTCTTACTGAGCAACTAGGCTTACTCAAGGCAGGGAAGATTGCTGGGACTGCAAAATGTGGGTCAGAGGGTCTCTGCACAGAGCAGCACTTAAGGAGCAGGCAGAGCAGGCAGTAGCAGTCAGGCTGCACAGAGGACAGAAGAAACAGTGTTAGGAACCAGAGAGACAGAAACAAGACAGTATTCTGCCACTCAGAAAATTACTGAGGAAAGCGAACTAGCAAGGATCCCCCACAAAGCTACCTGGATTCTGAGAAGATTCATATTGAAACCCTCTAAAAATTTCTGTCTTCTCTTCTCTAGTTCCAGTTCCATTATAATAGGTAACTATTATAGTTTATACTCCAAGAAAAACTAGCTTTAAAAGCACTATAGTAGAATGCCTAGACAGCCCTACCTCAAATCCCTGGCCAACACACGGTCCTAACATGAACAAAGTGCAGCTCTTCAACTAAGTAAAAAGACACATAAGCAGCTAGTAACAGTGGGAAGCCAAAACTACACAAATTTACACTAAGATATTGATCTTTATTAAGATTTATTAACCATTGGAATACTGTATCTATGAGCATGGTGGAGTGTTCACCACAAAGGCAACACCAGGTAGCATTTTTCTGAAATATGTAAAAATATATTTTGGGCTATATACCACAACTTCAAAGGAAGTTTTGCAGTTCATGATCAAAGGTTGTTTGGGCTGTTATTTTAAGAGGTCATAGTACCTTATTTTATTGATCCCTCCTGCCCTTGTAATTTATTCAGCTATAAAGTATACAACACAAAAATATTGGAACATAAACCTCAAACTTCATTTAATTACAGATTATAGAATTAAATAGACAACTCACACATAATTTTAAAATAATCCCATTTAAAAAGCTTACTACACAGAAATGGCAATCAAACCAAGAGTGTTAACTAATGGTTTGCAAGTGCCCAAGAAACAACAAAATTCAGCTTCCCATTATTTGCCTTATAATAGAGATTCTTTTGTTTCATGATTCAATTATATCACTTCCAAAATTATTTCTCAACACTGGCCAAGAAGCGACTGATACTGAAAAAGTGTTGGCATTTCAGATTTGTTTAATTCAGCATTCCATGTCCTTTGCCTAAATTCAAATAAAGGTTTGAACAAAAATATCTTCTCTAGGTCTAAAGCAATGTTCTATATTAAATAGGCAGAAATATTCCCTGCTGTGTGGCACAGCATCAAGTTAAAGATTTTAATGCTTTTATGTTAAGAACCATAAATTATATTCTGTTTTATCCTAAAATATATAAAACCATTCAATTCCAATCATTATTAAATTAAATTATGTTTCCTCCAGGTACTATTTGACTAGGTCTAATGAGGCTATTTAACTTTTTAAGAGAAAGCCAAAACCTTGGTATAAATATTAAAATGCATGCAACTATTCCTAATTTCAACGCTAAATATTTCAGAGAAAAATTCTAAAATTAAACTTGGTGTACATGATTTTATTGACCGTGTTATGGCCCGATTAACTTCTTTTTATTCAAATAGAACTTCTAATTTGATTAATTTATTACTAGTTGCTCGGTTGTATCTTTATTTTCTATATTACTTTATAAAAATTTTATGTGGAAAAACCTAACTAAAACTTTAAAAATTGTGCTATTTGAGGTAATAATAAATGCTACTGGTTTTAATTTAGAAGAAAAAAATTATGCCTGTCTCCTACTCTGTTTTATTTATTGTTCAAGTAGCAATCAGCTTTGACCAAGAGTCAGCAAGTCATATCTTTAAAAACAATTATCTGAAAGCTGTTGACAACAGCACAGTGCACAACAGAAAGAGGCACTGTGTGTTTCCCGTAGGATTTGCACCACAAAGAACAACTTCTATTTAAAGAAGTAGTTTACTTTCCTCCTGTATCATTGTGTAGTAAGTAACAACAATAATAATAAAGTCAGGGATTTGGTAATGCTTCCCAGGCTTTTCAAGAACCCTAGAATCCAATACGTGACCTTGTCTATGTATACAGGAGTACAGAGTGACAGATAAAGGGAAAAATCTGTTTATAGCAAACCAAATCTCCTCTAATACCTCATAATAAGAGTATTCCAATTCAATACCGTCAAGAAACTCCCTATCAGCAAAGGCAGTTTGCATAGGTGGAAATTCTGATGGCCATACAGATTATTTCCTCAAGTGTGATCAGATCAAAGGACTGCAACACAACAGTGAGTTTACCATTATCATATTCTACACACAACAATATGTTTGTCATTTCTGTAATGCTATATTACAGAAGTATCAATTTACAGTTTATTTTATTATTTTTAGGGAAGTGTAACAGGGGCCCTGATTTAGTAATAAAGCACTCAGAAACATTAAATAGAAATTTGTCAAAACTAGATACATCAGTACCCATAATTTTCTATTTTAATTCTAATTAACACTTTTAACATCTACACCTTTCTGAAGTGCATTAGAAGGAACAAGGAGTAATTCTAGGAAGCTTGGTAACCAAAGCATTTTCCCCCTGAAGCATTAACAAAAGCTACTATACAGAATCTTACAGCTCATGGAGTACTTGAGCTGTAATTTGAGAAGCAAGCACCAGATAACTTTCAGTCCCATTTGAAAATGAAAAGCTTGGTCCAAACAGATAATTCTATTATTTAACTCCATGGGTTATATCATCTACCTACTATTCTTAGCAGGGCAGTAAACTTCTACATCTAGATCTGCAGTACTTAATTTTTGTATCTAAAAAACTTTTCAGCCTGTTTCAAACTCTTTTCATGCCCTATCAACAATCTATTCCTCTCTTGCCCCCTGTCTCCCCCCTCGCAGTGAACTGCAACAGAAGTTAACCTGCAGGTTCCAGGCATCTTTGCTTCTATTTTTCCCATTCTTTGCTAAGATGCTGACCACAGCAACAGCTGAAGAAATTCTGACAAAGCAAAAAGTAAAAGGATTTTGCAGCCACACTGCAACAGGATCCTTTCCAAAAGGAAGCCTTATAGTCTCTGCACTGCTCTGGCATCCAACAGCAATTTTCACAAAGCAAAGTTTGCTGGTAATTATTTTCACAGCAGAGAACAAGTTTAAATTTTTTCAAATTAAAAGGGAGAGTAACAGCTAGTACGCTGCAGAACCTCATACAAAGTTTGCTACATGAAAATAAGCACTAAAAAGGACATTTCAATGATCTGCAGTTAACACAGCAACAAAACTAATCCGATAATCTTTACTGTATGTGCAAGTAGTGAAAAGTTCTTTTGACAAAAAAAAAGTTTTATATAGTAGTTTATATTGTCTAATTTTTATCACTGACATTTCCATTTATACACCAGTGTTCCCCTAAATAAACCCATGCACATCACAGAATCATTAAGGTTGGAAAAGGCCTTTAAGATCATCAAATCCAACCGTTAACCCAACACATAAAATCTAACTTAAAATATTATTTTGAAAGAGAAAGCAAGCAAACAGCACTAACCCATTTTAATGCCACTCAAAATGTTGCCCATTTGAAATGCTTCAAAAATGGCTGCTGCAGCTCTACAATCATGTGGAAAAAGCAGTTTATATCCAGTGTGATCATAAACACTTCAAACAAAATGCTTTCTGAATAGAATTTTGACCACACAAGCCAGATTTAAAACTTGCAACTGCCTTAGCAATACCAGTTTAATTTTCCTTCCAACATATTCTCTGACAAAGTAAAAACTGAAATGTTTAAAAATTACCTTATAAAATACTATTTCTCAAAAATATTCACGACAATAGCAAAACATGGTTAGGTTAAGAACACATTTTTCTGTATTTGTTGTTTATATAATAAAACAATCCATATTTAAACAAAACAGCCAGGTAATTAAAAATTAATTTATTTTTTTAAAATGTGTAAGCAGTCTAGTAACTTTAAAACAAATCTACATAAGGCTGAATTTAATCTTCCATAGCAACTGCATGAATAGGTCCTCCACATTTACAATGTATTACTTCTTGCAAGTGTCACATTGCTGGAAGGATTCACCTCCATGGAAGTGTCGGTGAAATGCTACTCCATATAAATTAACCTCCCGTAACATCTGTAGCAGAATACCCCGAGGAAATAAAAGTTCATGTTGTCCTGCTGACAAGGACAGTCATCAAAAGGCTAGGCAAGCAGCCATTCCTGGCAGCAGCATAATTAGAGAGAAGCTGGTTGTAAAGGTCAGATACACAGATATTTTGTATCTGTCTTTCCCAAAATATTAATAGCAATTAACTACTCATGTGCAATTGTTCTTATTAATGGACAATTGTGTGGCCTCTCTGAAAGCTATCACACCAGAATACTCTCCCTTTCGTCATTAAAGAAGGTGGCTTCTGTCAGGTGAGCCAAGTCAGCAAGCCATGACTGCAAAATTACATCAACAGTACATGAACATTTTCAGTTTCAGGCAGTTTGTGAGGCAAGGCTTCAATGTGGACAGCGGTTTTTCCAAATTCGGTTCTAATGTAACCTCATTATAGTTTTGGCTGTTTAAAGAAAAATTGCACACACATCTCTATGGAAGACTCACAAGAATAATTTGTTGGAGATCCACCAATACAGGAACTTTAAAATTTCTAACACCTTCACTCATATATCTGAGGTAGAACTGAATCCGTAAGGTTGTGTGAGATTTTATAGCATCTGTAGTAAGGAAACCCAAATGCTTGATCACAGGCACGTCTAACTCAGATCTAAACTATGATTCACCTAGCAAACAAAACCCACTGAAATGAAAGTATTTTTCCTCAACAAGCACAGGATTAATTAGATGCTGTTTGGATAACGGTGCATTTCCTTCCACCTGTTGCACAAGCAAAACTTAAATCACCTGAGTTTTGATTGTACAAAGAATGAGGTATTAATCTCCAACTCATCACCCCTCCAAGAAGTTTTATATTAGTTCCTGCAAATATTTCTTCTACTTTTAAATATAAACATCTCAAACACAATTCATCTCATCTGAAATAAATTTCTGAAGTTACTGTTTCTTCACCGTTCTACATCAAAATACAAAGTTTAACAAATGCTTTCCATGCTGCTCAACTAGCCAGCTCCAGTGATACCATATAAATGCAGCTTTACTCATATCACTCCAGTGATACCATATAAATGCAGTTATCCAAATCAGAGGATTAAAAACATAGTCACCCATTTTGCCTTTACATACATGGATAAAGCAAACACATTAAATTATAATTTTCTTTTCCTAGATTAGAAGCAGAATTTAATTTTTTATGTTATCATAGAATATACTGTTTATGATGGAAGAAAATCCTATGCTGGGAGGACATGGGAAATGACATGAACAACATATTTCTATTTACCTATTCTAAAGAACAGTTCAGTTAAAAGCTGATGACCGCTACGAAAGACCTAATCAACAGAGGGATGGTCTAATAAGATCCACAGAGCAGCATCACACTGCCAGCTCTCCCTCCCAGGCTTCCTTTCCTACATGACTAAGCAGCATATACAGAATGGTTTCTCATACCTCCACTGTGACATGAGGTCCACTCCAGCTCTCTAGATCCCAGGAGTGGCCTGTCCAACCCTGGGGTTTTTTTCTCACCTTCCCAAGGTAAGCTTTAACCAACATGTTTTGGTCTACAAAACTCTTAACGGAGGGAACCAGCTATTACCTTGACTATGTGAGGCAGAACTGTTTGCTGCTGGCAACAATACCCCATAGTTGCTCACTGAGCCCTATTAACAAGAGTTCACTGCTCCCTTCCCCTCTCACACAATCCCTATAGTATACTGCACTGCCAGACGTGTTTCTGTATCTGTCTGAATGTGCATATACCTTTCTTTAGCTCAGTGCACAGGTTAAGTTTCTGCTCCTCCATTCTGTCCATATACAAGTGAAAATTTATCAGGGTAAGGGGATCAACAAAAGGGGAGGGCAGGCAGACTGCCTATATTATGTATCTCTAATTGTTTTGCCACTTAAGTATTAGAGAAAGTACTCAATGTCTCAATCCATTCTATATAGGTCCTTTTTATTGTTGCATCCACTTTCACATGCAACGACCACGCTAGGAAACAGCAGCCAGGCTTTTGCTGTTTTGTTTACTGTCTGAAAAAGTACCAGAGAAAACCACTATCTGTGTTCCTGTTGCAGATAAAGCTCTGTTAACAAGAAGAAAATTTTTTGTTTTTCCAATCAAATGCAAATACTGATTCTCTACTGTGGTTCTTACACATATAGCAGATTAACACAGACTATCCCATATTTCCAGCTTTTGTAGTACTATGTCACAAAACATGAACATTTTCCTACCGATTCCTTATAGTTGTCACTCATTTATATGAAAAAGCAAATCCCTCCATACATAAAATGCTGATACAACTATACAGTTTATAATATGAATGCAAAATAGATACAGTATAGCTTTTAAAAAAACTAGCAGTAGATATTACAATAAAGCTTATTTTGGAAACCATACAGCAAAACAACACAGATCAGTAACATCATGATAGGTTTATCACTGTATTTAGAAGTACTCTCAAAAACATGTATATGTTGTGGTCACTTGTACTACTCTAAACTGCAGATCTCCTCAAACAGAATAAAGCCATTATTAATTCTGATGGGCTGATTTTTCATTAAAAATGCCAAGTTAAAAGAAATGAGATCTCCTAATCCATCTTCAACTCAAACGGAAATAAAAACATGTCAACAAATTGACTTTTAATTACATTGCTCTTCAAGGAGACCAAACATGGTAACAGTTTTAATAAACACACCTTGCTGATGATCAAACATAGCAGTTGAAGAGAGATCAAAGTAAGTCAAAAAACCTCAATTGCTTTTTCTCTTAATCAGCTTTCAATACTGTAATGTTATGGAAATCAACATAATGCTGTGGAAATCAGCAGAGACAGAACACCTGTAAAATCACAGGTTAAAAAAAGCTGACACTACTTCCGACCTTCTGACTGTCTTGCTCATGTCCATTCCCCTGCCATACTGGGAAAAGAAATTACCAGAGATTAAAGGATTTAGTGTCTTCATAGGCCTCTGTGGAATAAAGCCACTACTGCAGCACCTCGCAGGCAGCAGTCGATTTGTGTTTCGCTACCACACGGATTCCAGAGTTCAAGGCTCTGGAATACTCTGAGAAGACAATTTTCATTGTTTACCGTCTTTGAACAGAAAAGTCATCCTTCTTCCTCCCGGTTTTTGGAGGTGGCTCTACTTGATCAACACAGCATGCCCTGAAGTGCATGACTGTATCAAGCTTAAAGTCTGGCCGGTTCAGAAGATGAGAACTTTTTTTTTGGGGTGGTGGTTGGTTTTTTGTCTCTTTGATAGAGTTTTCAGAGCCTGTTTAGTTTCTCCCTCCCCACTCCCTGAAGAGATAAGATTCTTTACTTACGGTGAATAAAAGTCACTTATTTAGTAGAAAATTTATATGTAACCATAAAACATTTGAAAACAAACGCATTTAGGAGAAGCTAAATTAAAAATTGTTGTTTACGATATTTCTTTGGATGTTAGGGTTTACTGTCTCTCTTCCTGGGCACAAAATAGATAGATACAATTTAGAATTAAGCATCTTACAACATAGATATAGATAAATTATTATTGATGCTCATGGCTATATAAAATCTACTATATGGTAGAAAACCAATCATTGCCTGGTTCTACCTAATCCCACATTAGATCCCATATTTTAAGAAGTGTTAAAATGTTTTTGCACTTCTACTTTTGAATAGATACACCTATGTTATTTCTAGGTATCAGTCTTTCCTAATATGGAACTGTATTATGACAATGATGAAGAGATCGAACAGATCCCTCTGAATGAAAATCCTAATAAAATGTAAAATATGAAAACATGCAGAAAAACTTTTTTCTATTCTGAACAGTGTTTAACTACATATCTAGACACAAACTATGTAATTTCACCTCTAAACCCACATTATTTTACAGTGTAGATACAGAAAGCATAGCATTCAACTAAGTGTGGTCTATTTCTGTGCATTATTCTAGATTTGTGCAGCTTTTCTACCCAAAGATTTTGCAACACTGAGCAGCTAAATATTGCAATATATGAGCAACTAAAATGTTAAACCATAATTTTTCTCAATCTGGGATCCAGGTAAGTCTCCCAAGTCATTTTAACTCATTAGTTTAAAATCTCCTGCAATGATTATGCTTTATACACTGTAAATAAACAGGGATCAATTGAGTTCTGTGGAAGTCTGAATCTAGCAGCTGTAGGAAATCCATCACAGATACCAAAATAGCTTTTGTTTCTATTCTTAGTCTGCTTCTACCTTACACTTTGTGTAATCACTTTCATATTGGTATTCTACAAGGCAGAGATGGCAAAACTAGTAGAAATATGGAAAATTAGTAGAACTTGATTTTGCACATATTTTGTTCGATGTATGTATTTGCAATTTTAAAATATATTGACTCCTTTACTCTCAAAGCTCATATCTGACTTCTTTTGACTTTGGAAACCCTTCAGTGCTTCCACAGTTCTTGAGACTACATCAATTATCAGGGCCCAGTGTAATGATATTTCATTTTTGTAATCTGAAAGCTAAAAAAATCATCATTTCTCTCTCCATCACCTACAAACAATTTCTGATAAAGTGCAATTAATTGTCTTACTATGTTTTACTATTTTTAGAAACCTCTACAGCTGTCAATGAAACTGCTGGAATTGAAACAATTTCTTTTTCGGATGTTCAACATCAAATTATTAATCTTACTTGTTTAAAAAAATCAACCAACCAACCAACCCACATCAGAAACCCCACTAACTCTCCCTCTACAGGTTTTAATGTTTTTTCTCCTTCTGAGTCCCTCATACACTTCACATTTCCTACTAACTGTCACAAACTCCTTTTCTCTATGACATGAATAGGTTGGTTCTTGTGGTAAAATCCTTTTTTTGGTCACTATCATTCATATGCCAAAAATACAAGTACAGGGTTTTACTTGCCATAATACAAAGAGTAATAATAAATTTAAGGTATGTTATATTTAATGTTCACTCTACTTTGAGAATTAGGGACTTGCTTTCCTCAGAAGTTTGCTCCACTTGATGTGTCTGCCTGCACTTTTCATGAAATATCACTCAAGAAAGTAAACAATGCTCTCTTGCTCCACATCTCAAATGTTTTACAAAATACACATTAACAATTAGATCTGTTCCTTTCTATGGAAGTTAATTTTGTAAAATGACTAATTTTTTAGCCTTTTAACATTTCTATAGTTGTATCTAGTCTTTTAGATGACCCAAATTTTCTTAAATAACCATAACATGAAAAAATTACTCAAGACTGAAAGGAAAGTTACTTATGGAAACAAAGGAAAATAATGTGACATTTCTAGCATATAAACAAAAAGTGAACAATAAAGATGACTGTAGACTTCTAAAGAATGAACTAAGTATTTTACTGAAAGACAGACAGAGACATCCCTAAATAATTTATTTTCCTCAGTGCTTACAAAGGAAGTAAGGCAGATCTCAGAAACCAAGATTAATTAACCAAGGAGGAAGGAGAAATGATGAAGGCAACCAGACTCACACCAAGAAAGAGCTGAAGAAATTAGACTGTGCAAAGGCTGCCAAAGCCTCCAGGACCAGATGGGATGCAGCCTGCATTTCTAAAAGAAGGAGCAAATGAGAGAGAAGAACCATTAGCAGATATATTTAGAGAGCATGTGAGAACAGGGGAATTACTGATGGACTGAAGAGAGGTAAATGCAGCACCCATACCATACTCTTCATTATAAGCAGCATCAAGCATACTGGAACTGTGACAGTTTCCTATTGCATGGTCTTGTGTTAGCACTAACTGCTGCCATGGCAACACGATGCAATGAGAGCAGATGGGGAGTAGAAGGGTCTGTTTAAGGGTAATTAAGATGTGCTCATCTAGGAAGGGGCAAGCGTTATGCCCAATCGGGCTTTGTCTGCTCTTCAGGAAAAGCTGTTTGTGATCTTTTAAAATTTTGCCACTGGGGATAACTAATTAGCAGATCGATGCTCAACACAGGAGTCTAGATTCTGACATGGGTGACAGCTGGTGGCAGCTGGGCCCAGGAACAGGCAGCCTTTGTAGAAAGGGTAGCAGAGAGATGCAGACAGACAGACCCAGGCAAGAAAAAGCTGTAAGAAGTGTTAAGTTGTAAAAGGGGATATAGAATGTTCACTCTAAATAGATGTTTAATTCTGTGACACCTTCTCTCCCTCTTAATAAAGATTTCTATGATTCACTTCCTCTGTTTTCGTCTCAAGTGTTGTTTCTTCCTCTCCCAGTTCATAGCTTTACTGGGTCATTCTCCTTCCCCCTCCTCCTTCTGTCAGGTATATTCTAGTAAAATGGCACTGGGGGTAGGTTTTTCTGTCAGTTGTTTCCATATAGTAGAGAAGAAAGAAAGGAATCGGCAGTCTTAGAAGAAAAAAAAAACAGCAATAGGTGAGACAGCTCACTGTTAAAAATCTGTATGTTCATGTTTAATCTACATGCAAAAAGCAACGTGGGATATGAATGTAGTGAGAGTTTACACAGATGCTCTAATTGCAAACTTTTCAGACCACGCTTTCCAGATCCCCTACTCAATCCACCAAGAGGCATTAATTCACGGCCTAGACCAGCAGTTCATACTCTGGGAAAACATCTCTCAGGGCAGGGGACAGGTGGAAATTCCAGCCAGCCTGTGACTACCCCACTTCACACATACATGTGTGCACGTATGTAAAAGCTCTTCTTTCTAGCAACCAAAAGTTGCGCTGAAGTGCTACACTTACACTTCGTAACAGAGTGGATGACTGGAGAAATGCAAGCCCAACAGCTTAAATAAGAGAAAACAAGTCAATAACAGTGTCCCAAACTAATAAATATTCAGAAAAGGTCCATTCTAGAAAGCAAGCAAAACAAAACCAACAAAAGCCTCAGACTGAAAGTACAGACATCTATCAAGACGATTCAGCTTGGAAAGCTGGTAATATTTCACGGACTACTTTTTAGCCACCCAAAGTCACTCCTTGTCTAGGAGAAGCTCCCTGTTTATGGGCCACGCATAGCATCAGAAAAGGCTAAAGCCAGAAACAGCATGCAGAGATTGTAGCACTTTAAGAACAAAATTAAGCTTAACTGCACAATTAAAGTGTTTTGGAGAAAACACTGTTTATCTCAATCTGTTAATGTATAGTAAATAAAATACAGTATGCTATTGATTTCCACAGACTGATCACCAATATCAAAGTTCAAGCTGGGTTGTGC
The DNA here is from genome assembly GCF_964289735.1 of Phaethon aethereus. NCBI lineage: Eukaryota > Metazoa > Chordata > Aves > Phaethontiformes > Phaethontidae > Phaethon > Phaethon aethereus. The sequence continues at coordinate 17,262,014 of NC_138588.1, read as the reverse complement.
AAGTGTGGTTGATCAGGTAACTGCTATTTTCTGAAGAGCTGCACAAGCGTCACTAGGGCACATTCCTGCATACGCACGTCTAAAATCACACGCATCTTTTACAAATATCTTTGAAATCTGTTTTCTGAGAAGTGCTCCAGTAAAATCTGATCACTTAAGTCTTCACAGAAAAACAAAACACAAAAAGCAGCACAGGTACAGCCAAAACTAGTCACCAAATATAGAACAGCGACATAAAATATTTACAAATTTTACCTAAGTTATGTCACTCACCAAGGTAATTTATGTAATAAAACCCTAAGAAATCCCCACTTGTCTCTCATACCGTTGGTTATTTCTTCAAGTACTTGGAAATGAAAATTTATGCATAGAGCGTAAACATGCTCTTATGAAAGGAAAAAGTAAATATTGTGGTTGTCCTGCTGCTACTGAAACTGTAACTGCTGCCAGAAGCTGAGGAAAGAAAAAGATTTTAAAGATCTGCAATCAACATTTGTGGGAATGGCTCAATCGGAATGCAGCTAAGGATGCCTAAAGCAGATCTGCTCAATTGCAGTTCTGTTTCTAATCTCTCCTATTCCTCTTCAGCTGCTCTTTTCACTAAAGTCTCCAGTCCAAGAACAGCACTCAGTAAATTACAATTGCCCTCCCTGGAGCAACTGAACACTTACCGACCTGAATTCGACATGAGAAGACATGAGATCCACAGCTTCTGCCATACATTTCACGTAGGGTGCTGGGATGTAGCCAGATAAATGGCAAGTATTCGTATTTCTCTCAAGAAGCCTCCTACAGACCACTGGGGACCACCAGTGTAGGAAAGGTACATACATCCTTGGAAGCAAGTAAGGAAGGAGCAGGAATGAAAGAATGACAGTTACTGGCTGATTTAAAAGGCCCCCAAAATCTGGATTTTGGTGGAAAATTGTTGTTTTAAATAAAGAAAAATAATTTACTACCAAAAAAAAAAATCATTCCGGTTAACTATTCTGTTTGTGAATCTGCTTAGAATAAGGAGCAAACAGAAGCAGCTTTGACAGAAACAGAAATCCATTTTAAATCTGCTTTCAAACTGATGTAATCTGGAATATCGTTATTGATAAAGACATTAACTTCACTTTTAGATATTGTCTCACAGACTTTTGGTATAACTACAGTCACACTGCAGTAGTATGCAGATATAGTTGATCTAGTTTGGTTACCAGAGCAGTATAACCATGTTAATGCTTTACACAGCTAGCCCTCAGTGAATGGGAGAAGCGGAAGGTAAGAGACAAAACTTAACTATGTCCCAACTATTGGAAAAGATTATTTACAGCTCACACTTTCTTCACCAAAGTCATTGAAACCTGAGATACAAATCTATTATGTCAGGATTAATTAGTTATGGTGCTTATGGCTCTATATTTAAAAATTATACTGAAAAATCAGAGATCCCATTATGTGATTTCTTATTGGAATGCTTTTGGTTCATTAGCACTCCTCCCTCCTCATCTAGGTCCTGTTCCTCTCCACAGCTTTTAATCTCAGTCTCCCTCGGATTGCCAGACTCACATTTTAATTCCTCCTTCCTGTCCTAGTCCTCCACCTTTCTCTTCCCCATGATTTAGCATTCAGCGCCTCTGAATTTGAGAATTCTTCTTTCTTCCTCCTAGAAAAGAGGTCAAATAAAACCACTCTGCTCTCAATTTCAAAGCCTGGGTTCACACTCCAGTCCACACCAGCTCTGAGCAAAAATTTACAGCTTTATATTAGAAGAGCTACTTTGTGAACCAGCACTTGATTTGGTTTGCAATTACAGCTTTCCAAGTTTCTTTTTGAAAGCAAGGAATACTCAGCATTCAACCATATCCCAATTTATCAGAAACTCTGCAAAACTCTGCTATGTAAGACGTAGTTGTTTTAACCCAGTGTTTTGTTAACCTTCAAACTAAAGCTTCAGCCTCAAATACACCTGTTTGTCTCATAGCAGGGTTCCTAATAAACATCTTGACAAACAAATTGAAAGAACACACATGCTGAAATGATGCTGCAGAGTGATCAAGAGGTATGTTAAAGCAGAGTGATATGCTGCATCTCACCTCAACATCACACAAATATCAAAGCCAACAATGACATAGAAGGTGATGGATGCCTTTAGATTCTGCCATTCTCCTAGGGTGTACATTTTTACTTGTTTTTCTCTTCAGTCTTGACCCATTTATGCTAACATTGCCTCTCCACTATCTAGACTATCTATTTATTCCAGCTGCCAAAACCAAATCTCTGCTTGGGGGTGGTAGGGGAGAGAACCAAAAACTTTTTTTTTTTTCATTCAAAAATTCCAATCAGATTTCATCTGAAAGGAGGCTGTAAATTCTCTTACCAAAGCTTAAAAATACATGTCTTATCACTTCAGCTACTCTAGGACCTCAGGTTAAATAGTATGGCCTGGAACATGTCAACACCCCACATCACTGAGAATAATATGGGAAACTTACATGTTATTTCTATACATTTCATGTATTATCTGTTTCCTGGAGTTTGGTTGTTTCTGCTATACTCCGCAATGATATCTAGTGATAAGAGATAATCAATGAGAAACATCTAGACCCGTTTTACATATCCATGCATCTTGTGGGGCAAGTGTATATGTGGATGTATTTATTTAAAATTATTAGTAATTTCTTTTTTTACAACAGATCTTTTTATACTGATTTTTACTGAAAAAAAAACCTGTTTTAAGTCTAATATTCAAATATTTCAATTTTTTCACAGGACTTCTAGAAAGAAAATTTCTCATTTTGCAACAAACCAGCAAGCTGGCTCAAGATGAATATTTTCTAACAAATTCAGTTCAGTATTTGACTGATTCTTACCACAGGTACAGTCTGAGACCTTGCGCAGCAGTTCATCCTTGTGCCTGACGTGCACTTTTTATTTTTCTTAAATGATGAAAATCCTATCTGCTTATCAAAAAAAAAAAGAAAAAAAAAAGAAAAAAAGGAAAAAAAGCATGAAGTAATGGTTCATTTGAAGGGATAATGCATTGAAAACAGAGTGTCCCCTTCTGTTTAAGCCAAAAGAAAGAAATCCGAAAACATCCTAAGAAACAAATGTACAGAACAGATTTTTGAGCCTTCATACCCAAGTTAGTTACTAAAGGCATATGCACAGATTTGCATGTTCACTGATACATGGAACTGTATCTGGAATGCAGATTTCATAGGAAATGCTTTTGAATAGCTATTCTGAGTAATCAAGATCACTTATTAATAAGTATTGTGCTTTGTTCACTGACATTCACAGACATTAAAAAAATACGCTTCTGATCCTTGGGGAAAAAAAGAAGAAGTCTATCAGTTTATTGTAAAAGCTTTTAGTCAGAAAAGTAAAAATATTTTTCTGGGATTATTCAAATGGCAGATGGCAAGAGAGAAGCTTTCTACTCCATTCAGAGGCTGAATTAATTTCCTTAGCACAAATAGATTTGCAATTACAATAGACCATAACAGAAAACCCATCTCACTGCACAGTGTAAAGTTCTGTACAAGGTAATTCAACCTCAGTGAGCTACACAAGCTCTCTACCAATTTTCAGACACTTCCATAAACCACAAGGAAACAAATTCCTATTTTAACACAGCATTTTAACCTCAAGCAGTGGTACTGACACAGACAGCACTTAGTTTCCAAATAAAGGACTCTTGAAAGATTTCCCCAAGGTACTACAAATTCTCAGAGATTTCATAATTAAAAATACAAAAAGCTTAATGAGGGAGTATCTGAAATATCTGGAAAATACTGTTTAAGTTGTTTATGCATTATTTTGAATTTTGAGTTCCTTTGCCCAGGTGTCTCATACAGTAAATGTAAATACTGATTTGACAACAGACACTGATTCCTTGTATGTATAAAGCATTTTTGCAACATTAGCAATTGATGGCTAGCTGGTGACCAATAAAATTCGGACAAACTAACAAAATCTGGTGAATCCTTCAGAGAATTAAGCTACACAAAGACACTGTAGCATGAGAGTTTCTATGTGTAATTAAATTTCTGCACGTTAACATCACAGTAAAATTTCCTTAGTGTGTACACATTTGTAAATCTTCTACTGAATGTATAATACGAAACACCATTCATGCTAATGTCTTGGAAATGCACAACTATTCTGAGTTCTGACTTTGGTTCCAAAGCTTTAAACCATGCAAGCACCCACTCATTTCTATACCAATACTACATCACGCATTTCTGGTAAGATACAGTAAGAAGTTAATGGTTGATGTTTATTGCTCCTTCAACTTCCTCTTTTTGCCTGCAGAAAATAATAAATTTGTGAAGAAAAGACACTGCATCTGTGAAAAAAAAAAGTATGAATACAGCAATGAGCAAACCAAAATCAGTAGTATGAGGGGCTTAGCTGGCCCTGGCTAAGCACCACACAGCTGCTTGCTCACTCGCCCTAGTAGCAGGACAGGAAGAGAATTGGAAGAGCTAAAGTGAAAAAACTTGTGGGTCAACATAATGGTAGTTTAATAAGCGAAGGAAAGAGGAATGAAAAAAACAAAGCAGGGGATGCAGAGTGGGAAAAAGACAAAGCCTTGATGCTGTGCAAACACTGCTCACCAACAGCCAAAACACTGCTGTGTTTTCAACCCTGTTTTAGTCACAAATCCGAAACAAGCAGGAAACTGGCACCTTAAAATACTATCAGAGTTTAACCAGTTTTCAGAACATCACAGATGATGTATGGTTTAATTTTATAAAACTTTATTAATGGCTTCAAATGTTAAAGGGATCTTTCTTTTCATTATTGCGCTTTGCAATACCAGATTTTGTAATGCATTGCAACAACAACAAAAGACACATGTATATTGTAATCAATTATGTAGTTGTTTATAATACTATAAATTAGGATAAAAGGTAATTATTGACCATATGTATTTTGCATATGTATTGTATAAGGAGATCACAAGAAATACAACTCATTAGCATGTTGATAGTACTTTGTGCTAGGAGGCTGTAAAATTACACAGTATTAATTGCTTAATCAGAACAAATAGTCATCCTGCACATGTGGGTTCCAACTGTTAAAAGGTATTTACAATTCAACAAGGAAAAACAGACATTATGTAGCCACTGCAAAACTATTAGCACTGGCTATTGCACAGCTTAATCACACACTGAGGCAAAAAACATCATCCCTGTCCCCTATTCCTGCAACCAATTATTATACCACTACCAAGTGCCAATATGGAAATACAGAAGAAAAACAATCAGGATCTAACTCATGAGCACTAAGCTTACTCGTGGAAATAAATAATTTCCTAAAGCAGATTTTAGGAAGGTGAGCTGTTCTGAAAGCATTAATGTTACAATTTACTATTTTTTCCCTTTTATATTTATTTCCTTGAATGATACTGACTATGACTGCCTATCTACATTTCACAGAATGAATTGATATCTGAAAGCCTGGCTGAATTGACAATATGCCAGTGTTCAAGAATGAAAGCAGTCAAGTCTCAACAGGCCTGAATAACATTTCTGATGCACTAATATTTTTTTATTCCAATGATGTAAGCAGTAATTGCTTACGAGCAACTATTTTGAAAAGTCTTCAGTTTAGTTAGATTTCACAGTTGTACAAGCACTCAATTCAGAGGAATTATTTTAGTTTTAATGGTTTGTAATATGTGAGCAGTAAAGTGTAACACAAATGAAAATTAAATGAGATTTGCGTACCAAACATACACCTTCATGATTCTTTCACTGTCAGGAGAACTTTTTTTTTCAAGTATTTCTAATAGGCAATACCATTACCATTCTATTTAGTTTTATTCAAACAAAGAGGCAGCATTCTCAGGTACCAGGTATAGAATTATTATTAACAAAGTCCATAAGGTAGAATAAAATACATTGTAATAAAAATAGGTATACCAGCTATTTGTCATAATGCTGAGCAGAAATTTAGTCCAATCTTTATGCAGAGATACACATTCTTACTGTAAACAACACTTTAAACCTGCAAAATCTCCACTATGAAATTCTGCAGGTTAAAAATCTCCATTACTGACAGACTAATGGAAAAAACAGCACTCTGGGCCACGCTTCCTTTTGGTAACACTAGGAAAAACCGAGTTTGCTCCTCCTCTTTCTGCTCCTGCTCAGCAAGAGATAACTAGAAAAATACTGGGGCAACTGAATGGCCACTCACATCCTGTCAGTGTATTCTCATATACACATTCATTGTTTGTTTCTTTTTAAAAAATGAAATTGAAAAGTCTGAGAAATTCTGAGTATTTTTTACTTGATGACTACTCATTCATGACATACTATTCTTTTGATACGTTCTAATGTGAAAGCTCTCCCTGCTCACCAAAGTTGAGTAAAAATTTGTCTTCTTTTGCATTTTAGTCCAGAAACCTGCCTGCTACTTTTTTCATGGGCACTCATCAGTTTCACTAATTTACTTCACTTTGAGCTAATTTTGGGCACATTTATCTTGCCATCAGCCAGCTTTCTACATCATATAGACTTTATCTGTCGGTAAAAACACCAACCAGTAAATCAATACAAACTCAATCGGTCCGTCCTTTAATAACAATCAAAAGTGAATTATTGAAAGAGAAAATTTTTTTTTCAGAAGTGCTAACACTACTGCTTTTAGTTCATAATACTGAAAGATGTTCTTTTTACTTAGGACTATCTTTAGTATTAACTATGTTACAAATGTTACATATGCACACTTGTCTCAAAGGCAACATTTACCTACTATTACATCCTTATTGACAGAGTCATCTCACATTTTTAGGAAGATTGATTTGAATCTAAGACTGCTTTGTGTTAATAGATTAAGTGAAACTCTATTAGCACGCATATACAAAGCATAAATTACGTTTCATTATTAAGTAACTACATGAATCATAATACATAATGTACCTGAAAATTGAGCATATCTACTAGGCAGCAATGGTCACTATTTTCAGCTGTTTTTAAGTTCACACCGTCAGCTACAGTATGATTGTTGCCTTTCTTTAAACATTCATGTTTATGATACATTAGTTCTTACATTTCAATTACTAAACCATATGCTATCACTTTTGAAAAGAGAGATAGAACTGTAGCAGTGGCAAGGAAAGGGCAGTAGACATCTGCATTCTTTTACACATAATGAATATTACAACTCTCCAAGACTTAAGTATAGAGAGAAGAAAAATATTATTGTCACCTAGATCATCTAGGCAATAAAACCTCAGAGTCCCCAAAGTTTTGTACTAAGTGTTTATAAATATTAGGCTATATAACAGCACTGGAAAATCATCCCCAGAGGCTATTAGGCTTCTATATCAAGACAAAAACACTGGTAGTTCCTTTCACAGAATCCTTTAGTCGCATATCTAAAGCCTATATAACATGATTAAAGCCTCATTGCCACTCACCACAAGCGAAAGAGGCCTCTTCCATGAAACAACACCAATCAATCCTGACAACAGCACCTGTAACAAAGAGAGCAGAGTCACCAAAGAGACATGGGCTTTATACTAGTGTCATTAAAAAGTAAGTATTAAGATGAAGTTTAATACACAGTCATGCCTTGTATTACCAGAGTGCTGGAAACAAAATGAGAGAAAGAACATGTTTTCCTTTTATTCTCAGTAAGGTAGAACAATCACAAATCAGACAGGGTATCCAGCTAAATTAGCAAAAGGGTTTTTTTGGTTTTGTTCCACCCATCCCCCCAAACAACCACACTACTTGATCTTATGTTTGAAAAAGCCCACATACATTCATTTAAAACCTATATTTAACATACAGATACATTAACCCTACCTACAAGCCAAAAGCAAGTGGAATTCAGACCGTGATATACCTAAGCTGATCTTAGGTACTGTAAAATAACATGCAAGTTACAGTTGAGACACCTTAAGCTTTACATACAGTTAAAAATAGAGAGAGGAAAACAGAGAAATTGGAGTAACGGGGTAAGGAATATTGCTCTTGGGGAGGGGAAAAAAGGCAGGGAGGAATCTTTTCATTAGAACATTTAATTAAAAAAACCCTAGTAAACTAGAATACAAATAAAACGCAGAGAAAAGAATGCATGATATATTTATTTCATGAGTCTGCAGTGTCATTTTTTCACCTTGGCTTGTGTAAAGAATTTGTCTAACAGCAACTCATATACTTAGCTGGCCTGATACAATCATCATGAAATCCTCCTGTGACTGCTTAGAATAAGCTCTAATATCGTTATTGCTCTCTACAGACCTTTGATATTCAATAGGGAGGAAGCCCAGAAGCTAATGAATACCCTTTTCCTTGAAATTATATTCAAGGTTGGTTGAAATACAAACGCCAGGAAGTCACCATTCCCACTATGTCATGAGTTACTAGCAATCTTTTAGGTATAATAATAGCAGATCTTAATAATTAAAAATGTATCTACACCTAGCCACTGCAGAAGCAATGTACACTGTACTGGGAATCAGGCTGGAAACAGTCCGTGCACTGATGCTTGGTGTGAATGCTTGGTCTTGAGAAAGGGCTGTTGGTTATATGGAGAAGTTGTGCTGTGAAGTGCCCAGTTTAAGCTTCCACTATGTCTAATTTGTGGACATTCACACTGCAAGCATGTTTCAAACGTATTTCACAACCTGGTAACAGCCACAGCTGCTGCAGTTTTTGAAAACATTATTCAGGAAGACAGCATATTGGGAAATGCAAAATTTTATGTTTTCTTTAGCAGCTATGCCATTAAAAAACAAGAAAAACTCAGATCAGCTTTCATAGTAAAACCTCAATGTTAGTTTTTAAGCCAAGTACAAATGCAACAGATGAGAAGGCATAAATGCACAGTAAAAAGTGAACCAAAATCAGGTTACAGATACCAAAGACTACGCAGATAACCCCCACATGCAAATGTGCATGGTTTGTATTCTACAGCATTTCCTACAGCATAAAAGCTACATACCAGCTACATACTCCTGGATGTTGGCCAGGCCAGGGAAAGGCGGAGAATTCCATTTTTGCAGTTAATTAAATTTGCTTATACAGCTGTGCTAGCTTATTATTGCTGTATGAGAACTGTCTCTGGGCTGACAGTCCTGTAACGTGAAACTGCACTGAAGAAGGTAAAATGACAGTGTTAGCTAGTTTGACTGCAGGCTAGACAGCAACATGGTCTCAATTCAATAAATGGGATAGCTGAAATTGTGAAGTTATTAAAGAAAACCCTTTAGGAAAAATAAGAAATTGCCTTCCAAAACAGAGTATGTATTGATACATAAAATACTCATACATAGGCCAGTATGTCTAAGCCATGAAGTCCTATGATCAGAGTCAAAATATTCTAGTGCTCTACCTACAAGTAGCAAATCCTTACTTTCATTTACTGTGCTACCTCCCTGTTAAACCTCTCCCCCTCCTGTCTGACATATCTGTGGCATTGTTCATCCCTGAAGGTGGAAAAAGGGAGCTGATCCTTTTTGTTCAGCTGAACTACAACTGTGTTTGACCTTTTACAGAGGCCCTGCAAGATGAAAGAGGTACATGTGGTTTTGTTTGGAAAAGGAGAGTTTCATGGTACTTGCTCTACTGGCTCACCATGCAAAAGGTCAAGCACAGTCAGGCCAGTTGATAAATTCTCAATATGCACTGGTGATAGACAGTAAGACTCTGTGTCTTTAATACTGTCATTATAAGAGTTCACCTCAACGATGTTGTAAGGTGATTTTCCAAACCTCGTTAGTCACCAATATCACTGTAGTTACCCAAAAGCTTATTTTGCTTTGAGATGTAGTTATTTTCAGTGCCAAGCACCTTCAACAGTTTAGACCACAGTACACACAACTACATAATTAGGAAAAGTGCACCCAGAGAACATGACATACCAACTTTTGTTAGAATACAACAAATGACTCTATCAAAATAGAAACCTAAAGATTCCTCTTGGCCTTGCAGAAGACCAGGAATTTAAAAATAAAAAAAATAAACCACCCTTAACATTCTGTTTTCTCTTCAGTTTTTACTTCTTATAAATACAATGACAATACTGAATAAAATAAATAGAACCACACTTGGTTTATATACAAAAGTAAGACTTGTTTGAAAAGTAGTCTGTAACTTACAGGCCCAAAAGACCTCACAGTAATCGCTCAGAATATCCAATGTTTGCTTCAGTGGAAACAGTATGTAAAATACATACTCAGCATCACAAGGTTAAGGGCCAAGAAACATAGGCACAAGGTGAGTTATTTTTACATCAGTAATTAAAACACTGTCATTTCCTCAGTATCTATAGCTCAACATCGCAATTTGTAAGACTTCTAATGCTTGTCAAAAATCACTTCATCGTATGTATGCTGTGCACAGTTTTTTTTCTTTCTTAAATAAAAAATAAATTGGAGTTTGATGATTTTAACAACTTGCGTACTTAACTTTGGCAACATGGTTTGATTTCAGAGCCTGCATAGCACATTGATCTAATATCTTGGACCTGACTTACATCTGCTGAATTGCAATGAACGCCCCCATCACATAATAATCAAAATAAATCAAAGCTACTAAAAATGTGTTCAAAAAATGTAGAGTTGCCAGCTTCCTTAAGCAGAATTCCTACAGAAGTATGTACCTGCTGACTATAACAACAGTGCTGATTCACAGAGCAAAAAATAAACAGAATATATCAGTGTTGACTTCTCTGGCACTAGCAATGCAGTAACATTAGGTATGAACACCTTTCAACATGCATATGACAAGGCCATTATCATTAATCAAGTTGTGTTCGTGCATGAAAAAGATGCATTTACTTTAACTGGCACGTAGTGAGGCAGGACAAAAACAGAAGGTAAAATTACTTTCCAGTAGAGGGACTGCAAACAAAGGATTTTTTTTAAAAGCCCTTGATGGTGCCTTTTTGAGGTTTTCCAGCATTTTCAATGTCCACACTCAGGTAAGTCTCTAGAAATTTAGAGGTCTCTGATTTTGAATATGGGACAGATGAGATGATGCAGTCTCTTGATATATCTTAAACCATCTGCTTTCTAAGTCTTCATCTCCCAAACGGTTACCGTACATAATACACTCTCTAGTACCCTTCCTTTATCTGAACTACACAAAACATATATTTATATAACTATTAATTTAATTAAAGCCACATTCAATATAGTGAAACACTATCAAGGTAAAGACATTTGTAGAAATTTAAAATTACCGATGCTTAAGTATTAATTTGTTTAATAAAACAAATTATATCTTTTTTTTTCCTCAGTCCAACTTGGGATCTTGCAATGATTTTCTAGTCTAATAGAGCATATGAGCTATAGGAAACTCCATGTTTTATTGTCCATTCTTATTCTTACTTTCCTGCTCAGGCTGATGCACCATATGTCAAATCATCGGCTCCTCTGCAAACGTAAGGGTTCCTCACTTTTTCAGCTTGTGAACACGAGAAGCTTTCCAGTCAGTGGATTCAGTTACCATTAAAATAAGCATACAAGTTGCTCCCATAAATTGCAGAAACTCCTCCTTAGCCTTCTTCTAAGATACTAAATAAAGAAAATAGTGGCTATCCTTAGTTCCTGTGTTACCTGAACAAACAGAATCCATAGCATAGCACACCCTATGTATCTGCATTTCCTTCCAATCAAAACATATGACAATATGAATATTATGTGTCAATTCAAACACATTACAATTCAAATATATTGAAATAAACTAGTTTTAGAAAAAAGGTGAAATATTACAACATATAATTTAAAGAACCTAATTGTCCTACTAAATGCATGGAATAGTCCTGCAGGGGTTGGGGAGGGAAGGCAATCCCAACTGTAGAAAGGAGCTCTAGTAATAACTGAAATTAAAAATAAAATGGAAATTGTCATCTCTAAGTCACCTGTAATATATTAACAGGTTAGGTATAACTGATAAAGCGATATGATTCCCTTTATTTTGCAGTATAATAGATGCCCTCGTACCATTAGCAAATGCAAGTTATTCCAAGTGCCTTAGAAAAGATGAGGTAGCAATATATTAAAGTAAATAAAGGCACAACCACATAAGTAGGGCTTAAGTAAGTTTCTAAAGTCACAAGGGTTCCATTAAGGGATAAAGAAAATACAATGAGAAGACTACTGAAACTCCATCTGTTCGGAGAAGCAGAAAGAAAGGAGTCAAGGACTCCTTTAAAAACTCTTTTAAAAAACTCTCCTCCTTCTTTGGACTATGAAATATGGTAGTGGCTGAACTCAGGTACTCAGATAACCCAACCCACCATGAAAGGAATATACACCTGCCCTTCGGTGACAGATAGGGCTACTCATCCTCTGCACTGAGGAAATTCAAGGCTCACTTCCATGGAAGAAACAGTAGAGGACAGGATATTCCTGAAACTCTTAACTACTGGTATGGCTTTTTGAAAAAACATCTCTCCTTTGACAGTGAAGTCCAAAGAGAAAACCTGACACATACAGGTGCCCATATCTACGTATTATATACTACTTGGTGGTATTTGAAATTAAATAAAGCCCATGGAGGTGAAAGTTAGTACCTACAAGATAGCCATGATCTCCCTTGTATCAGACACCTCTTCTCTGAAAAGAGAAGGATGGCAAACAGTCATCCATGACAAGTCAATTTACAACAGCAAAGCACGTGCAAGAGAAGTATTACAACTCTCTATTGGACTGCATCCCAACTAAATCTAATAGACACGAGCACCTTAATTAAAACTTTCAGTCTCACAGAATAAACTGGGCCCTTGAAGTACAACCTAATTCTGTAATCTCTTTGGAACCACAATAAGGAGGTTTGTCCCTGGACCAGTTGGATCTCAACTGGCTTTCTCCACACTGCATCGCATTTGACCACCGTTTCCCTTGGACTCCAAGTTCCCATAAAATCCAGCAACATAGTATTTTTGGTGTGATTTCAGTTCAAAGTGCTCATAAAAAAAGAAGAAACTTTACCCATAAGCAATCGAAATGTTTTTTAAAAGCACTGAGCCAAAATTGTGTGTGCATTGGGCATAAATAAAAAGTTTGGGGCAATCTAATTATGTTTCTAACAATATAAATATCTATATATAAATTTGTAAACAGTTTTCAGGAATCTTTTAAAATGAAAGGCCAGAAAACTATTTTGAGAAGTGTGATATGAAAAATGAACATGGTTATATACAATAACCTTGACGACACTAAATGAAAAACAGAAGAGAAACTTCTATTATATATTGTATGGCTATGATTACCAACAGACTTATGATCATAGAAGTATCAGCAAAATGTACGTGGCCGTAAGAGCTAAATTTACATGTTTACAAGTGTGTACGTATATGCTTTCAAAAATATATGTTGTGAACATATCTAGACAACCTAGAAACCAAACAGCCTATCTGTACATCTACTCCAGGACCTACCAACTCCGTCACTGTCCCCGTGGGGAATTTTTTTTGCGCCCCCTAGACCCAGCCTGAAACTCTCTTGTTTCAATTTATACCCATTGCCTCTTGTCCCTCAATGTACTGCTGTAAAAAGCCTGGTATTAAGAACATTATTAAATTGGCACAATTAGCAAAAAACCTTAAATTTTCATCTCAATCTAGATTTTAAAAGTAGGCTGCAAAATATTACTTGTTGTGCTTAAGAAAGGCTTTTTTGCTATTTTCTAACAGCACATTTGTCAAGCTGGTATGCAGAATAGTTAAGACAAAAGCAAAAAAATAAAACAGGTGTCAAAGAAAGGAATACTTTCACAAATGAGGAAAAATGTATACAGCTGTCAGTCACCCTCACTTGTTCTTAATAACAGGAGTTGAGATGCAGTTAAGAAACCATAAATCACTCCTCTTCATAGTTTCAGGACTTGCAGCTTTCTGGAACTCAGACTTCATTTTCTCTTTTTCTCCCAAGACATTAGGGAGATCAATTGTCAGTACCATAATTCTTCAGCAAGTCCAAGGGTATGTTTACATTTTGATATTGTATTTCATCTGCTACCTCAAAGTGGAATAAACAAAAAAACATTGTATGTTGGTTAAGTTTCTGTATCATTACTTTCTAACATTTTTGTAATGCATGCTAGAATTTTTCTGGTTTTTATTTATTTGCTCTGGAAAATGAGAAGCCATGCTTAGGAGGTCTTCAGGTTAAAATAAAGTTTTGACAGGGATGTCTTATGCAAATAAAGATCTATACTTCAAACTCTCTTTTTTTTGGTCATTCTCCAGACACTTTTGATTTGAATGCATCTTTTTAAAGACTATGCTTATGAGAGGAGGTTGAAGCAAGTTGGTCTTATAGGAGAGAAAACTAAGATGGAATATAACAGCAGTTTCAAAAATAAACAAGACTGTTACAATTAAGAGATTGATCAATCGTTCTTCAAGTACACTAGGGGCTGCATGAGAAATAATTGATTTACATCTGCACTAATGGAGATTCAGGTTGGACACTAAGAAAAACTTTCTAATGCTCAAGACATTTCAACATTGGTCGAAGGTGTAGGTTGTAGAATTCCCGTCACCAGGATTTATTAGCAACACATTAGACAAACATCCATCAAGGTGGGCCACATAGAACCAGGCATAACATGAATTGGCAGAAACGCAAGGCAGCTGAATGGCGAGGGCAGAGCAGTAAACAGCCTGCCTAATTTACTATACCTAAGGAGGTAAATACCAGCACTTCCAGCACTAGCATCATCTAGTGCTTTCTGTCAGCAAAGCACTACAGCAACTGTTTCTCTTCGGAAGTACCTGAAACCACTCGCACTTCCCAAGGTTCCCCTCTCTCCTCTACAGGAATGCAGATTGCTGCAAGGATTCATTTTACCAACTCAAATGTTCCTGGAAGGCTGAAGTTCAATTGTACCTGGACAACTAAAAAGTATTGATATCCCCAACTATCTTTGGGTCTAGGTGTACCTCATACAGAGACTAAATCTGGAATATCTTCAAGGATGATGCTTCTGTGAAATCTACAGTAAGCCCTTGTAACAGGTAGATAATTATTTAACAAAACACAAGTATTAAATATTGTGGGAGTAATGTCACACATATCACAAACTCAGAGACTACAGAACTGCAACACATTAGTACCAGAGTATGAATTCTTCTTATAATACTACACCTTGCAGCATCTGCCACCCATTAGTGCAAAATGATGGTAAGTGAAACACTGTGACAGCATGGGAATCAGCTAAGAGGGGACTAGAATAATCTACCAGTAATATTATTCTCCATTCCAATTCCAATTTCTGGAAAAATAGTGAGGATGAAAATCTCTTGGGGTGAGCGTGGTGGGAATGTATTAAAAAGTATCAGAGGAAGAATAAAAAATTATTTTTTGTGTATTTCTATAAGCATACACACACACACAGAAAAACTGTGTGGACAAATACAGAACAGTGGCATGATTTCGGAATGGTCTTTCAGAAAAGTCATCCTAAATGGTGGGTGCTGATAAAAATCACACCATTTCACCATATTCAAAATACTGCAAAAATCAGTCATAGGGTAAAGAATTTTTTAAACATAATAGCTATTTATTTGCAGATATGCGAGCTGACTCTTCAACATGCAGCTATCACTAGAATCCAGGGACCGTTCTCTTGTTTAAAGACTACATCACCATGAACACAAAGAGCACAAGTACCACCAGACTGCCTAACCACAAGCACAAGATCTTTGCACTGCAAGATAAATACAAGCAAGTCAACAGCAACCAAAAAAGCAACAACTTAAGCACAGTTTTGAGCTATTTTCTAAAAACACTCAGTATGTTCCAGACTCACAAACACTGCATCATAGCTTAGTCCTTCTCATTAACCCACTGTCAACCTACAACTAATCTAATTCTAATTGCCATGGAAACAGGAGCAGAGAAACAAAATCCCTTGGTGCCCCACAAGAACGGGACAGAAAAATTACCCATACATTGACACAGTTATCAGAATCTATTAACAGTAAGCAATTGTGATCTCCTCTTAAGCTCTAGGGTAAGCTTTTTTTGTTTTGTCTTTGTTGTCCTAAGAAATATGCTCCATATCCACCAGAAATCTGCTTGTTTAGGGAAGCAAACCAAATTATCATAAAATTACAGTACACTAAATATTGTTATAGAAAAAGGATTAATCCAAATAGATTTTTTTTTTTTACTTTGACATACAAAGAAAAACAAGGGTTGATGGACACATCTACATCAGAGTAATATATTTTCCAATTAGGAACAAAAAATCATACGTTCTGTATTCATTCCTCTTCCAAGTGGTTCAGATGTGTTATGCTTAACCTCACTATAATATGCAAACTGTATTAAAAGCAATGGACAGGGATTTAGGTAAGATATTAAATACAGAGCTGATATGTCAGTGACTCACAATACAGTCGGAATTCTAATCTGTTTTTATTAAGACACCTTCACAGAACACACTATTACATTATTTTATACATCCCATACTGCAATCCACGAGCTTTAATACGGTACACAGCCATCAGCATAAGCGTATTTAAACAGAAAGGAAACTAAGCGGTTTGCAACCAATCCTCCATGCTTTCAAATCTATTAATCATTTATGAATAAACTTGAAATAAATAGATGACTGAAGACCTAGCTCAATACATACTGTTTCATAGGTAAAGGGCTTTAACTCCGAATAAGGTCTACTGAGATACTGTAAGAGATCACATAAGAAGCTGTTGTGGCAATTTCCACTTTGGACAATTCTCTAAAATTAAAATGAGGCTACCCACAGAACTTGAGCAACTTCCTTCCTCTAGAATGACCTATGAATGAATCACAAGAACACTACTACTTTTGAGTAACACCACCAGCAACACCACTGCATAACCAATCACTGTTCAAAATAAAACAAGTAATTTTTAAAAAAATAATTCACTGAAGACATTTACTGCCTACACGTTCTATTCAACATCTCTGCAATAGCTCAGATCAACTCTGGGAAGCTTATCAACCCTTTGAAGGCAGAAGGTTTTACTGAGGCAGCAGTCAAAAGCTTAATTAAAATGCAGTGAACCAAAGAAATCAGTGAAGTTAGAAGCAGTTTGTCCACTATGATACATCTGTATACAGGTATTGTACACTCAAGTGATAATGTTTTCTCATCTGAATATTTATTTTCTTGGTCTTTATGTGTAGTCCATATGATAGATTACAAAGATGATTTCTATGAGGGGAAAAAAACCTCTGAGCCTGAAAGTATACTGAATTTCCTTTTCAAAAATACTGGTACATTTTCAATTCTTTGTAATTTCATTATATTTTAATTTCTTCAAGGGCTAAGAATGTGAAAACTTTAAGTCCAGTAACAAAAGTTTGTATGCTTTTTCCATTACAAAGGCAAAGATATTACCCAGCTATGAGAACTTCACTTCCAGAATTTTCATTTTATGTTTCAGTTACCAGAAAAAAATTATGACATCCATCATGTTGCTGTGACAAAGAAAACTATTGTGATAAATTTCTTCAGACATTTCCTAATACGTTTTCACACCAATCTTGACTTGTATCATTGACTCAGTACAGAATATTATTCCAGAAATGTTGTTTTCCAGTAGCGTTAGGAAATGACTAATCAGGTTTTTGCTGCTGGGCTCTTCCAATAATTGTAAGAATGAAGACTGAGATTGCTTTAGATAAGTGAAATGAGACAATGGCTCTTTCAATTACTGACACAGTTTCTCAAGGGATGAATGCTGAGGTGTATTGTAAAGGGATCTAAACATCAAGAGTAACAGTAGTTTCTTTGCCTCAAACTTGGAAGAGCTTCCAAATGCAGACAAAAAGCAGTGCTTATGCGTATCACTAGTACATAGTAAGTTCCATTCCTCCAGTTCCATAGATCGTTTGGAGCTATATTCCTAACCACACTGCCACAAAGGCACATGGAGAAAGGTTAATCAAGCAGTAATAAAGCTCATACTCTAATGAGCATGATCAGTGATTCACCTCAGGGCCACGCTACCAGATAAAAGAAAAGGTTAAATACGGACAGGCTGAGACTAGAGAGAGAAACAGATGGAGCAAATACTAAATGGTGCTAACAGATATACACTGTTTCCATCCTTAGTCTACTGACTTTTGTCACACTCTCGCTGAAAGCCGTCTACACCACTGCATTTATCACCTTTTTGAGAACACCCTTCCCAGGCATCAACAACCATGACAGACTGTTAGTGACCATGTCCAAATCGGTACTTCAGAGAGAAAGGACAAATGAGTTTTTATAAGCACCAGTTTAATATCAGGATGGCTAGATGCCTTCCAAACACCATTCCAAGGGTTCTAAAGATTAATTTCATGTCTCTGACAACACATATCTAATGGGTAATTTTTAAAGTTATTTTTCTCAAAGCATCCCACTATTCTAGAAAGTATAGTCAAGGTAATTTATTACTATTAATTAGCAGAATGAGTATATCTGCAGCCTACAGTACTTCTCTTGTTTGTAATTAAAATTTCTGTTCTTAGAAAAACAATTAGTATAACTAATAGTTAATGAAATTACTTATTAACAATAAGAAGTCTTCCTGAATATCAGAAATTCAACTAACATGCACCTCAAGGTTAAGCTGTTAAGTAAAACATGGTAAGGTAAGAAATGCTTTAAATTGCAGGTAGCAAGGACACTAGTAAGATTTATTCCAAAGACTTTGCTCCAAAATCATCAAGTTTGTGATACTTAGCTTCTTCCCTGACAAGATAACAGAGAATCAATTGCAGCTTAAAAGGATTTAAAGCTACAAGTGCACAGGTTAAATTTTTTTTTTTTTTTTTTTTTAATACTACCAACCTCCCTGTGTTTTACTAGCTGAATAGCTAGTACAAACCACAAGTCATCTTTGACCTTCAGAAGAACCCTATCCCATGTCAAAAAAATTGACACAATAATTTCATTTTTGTTGCTCTGGAGCTGTAGTGCAGTAACTACCTGGGGACCAGAAGTAATACATTCCTTTTTAGGCATTATAGCTTCTGTTATAAATGGTTACATTTTTTAAGGCTAAATTCAAAGCTCACAGAACATGTCAAACAAACTGTTTCAGAGTCTCATTATTTACTAAGGGTGCAGGCAGTAACTCTTCAGCTTCCACCTTGCTATCCTGCTTAATGTCTCTCAACTACCACCTGAAGAGAGTAATTAAATACATACACCCATCTGTCCATTGGCTTCACTGCTGAGATGTTCCTCATCTGTGTCAATTGTTACATTGCCCTTTTTTGGTAAAATGCATGGACACCTGCTTCAAATTGAACTTCATACATTGTACAAAATCTACAGCAAACTTCACAGGGTAAAGGAATCTAGTAACCACACGTGTGGATTGCAACCAAAACTCTAATGTTTCATAGTCCTATGACAAACATGCACTCTCATGACAAGAAAATGTTTTATACCATTTTAAGGCTGTTACTGGACACATACAAGTGAGAAAGGCTTTATTATAATCCTTGCTTTCCAGTGTAGGTTTAGGCAATGCAGTAAAATTACTCTCATCTCCTATTAGTTGGTTCAAGATCAAAACCTCTTTCAATTTGGTTTTACCTCAAAATACTCTGAAAACTGCAAGTTGCCTAGCTCCTCCTCTACTTATCAGTTTCCTTTTCAACTCTATAGAACTCTATACACCGACTCCCACCTGCAGTTTTATTTCATCTTCCTATTCAAAGAAGTCTCACTGAAAATAGTTTTTCATTTTTCTTTTCTACTTTTTATTCCTCCCTTCTCTGTACATGCATATATACAAATATGTGGATATAAACCAGAAATGTAATATACTCCATGTATTCCACTGCTATGTCCTCTTTTAAAAAAGTGTTATGAGCTATATATTTCAAATATGTAAAGATATTTACATGTTTATAATATACATACAGACATATAATCAAGATAATAAATTTTTATCCTTAAAATTTACAAGAGCAAGTTATTAACAAAAGCTCTGTATTTAGGAAAGAGAATCATACATGGGTTCTCCAGCACAACCACTTATGTAACTAACTTGTTTCTCCCAAATTTACTAATCAAGAAGGATGAGAAGGGGCAAATTTAGCTACTCTTTAAATGAGATGTTTATATTTAATAAAGTTTTGTGTGACTGATCAATCTTTTAATTCTGTCCATCCTGCCCTGTTACTGTGTCAGGTACATTTTTCTGTGCAAATGTTCTTGTGTCCCAAGTGTTTTTTATTCTCAACTCAGAAATAGCACACTAGTGCATTCTTTTTCTTTTTTTAATTAAACTGCAGAATCCACCAGCAATCCAGGTCATTCTGGGTTTTTGCTTCATTTTTACAGACAGTACTAGAAACATAGCCAGTGTATTATTCCATATCATGTTAAGTCAGACTACCCCATTTCCATAGACTACAACAGCAAGTTTCACACCACTTCGTCAATATGAAATGCGCTCAGCACCAATACTATGCAGAAACACATTGGTTTGATGGGGTGTATCTATACTATGACTAGAGAATGCTTCTCAACATCTACCTCCCAAAAGCAAATCCTATTTCAACCAGTTTTCTGCTGAGACAAGATCAGGAAGTACCTCCACCTGGTCCTCTCCAGCCTGCACGCCACAGAATGGAAATCCAGGTGCCCATCAGCAGCCAGTAGCAACTGTATTAATTTCAGCCAGATCCCTGCTCAGGATGCTCAGAGGCCTCAGCTTCTGACACTTAGAGCCTGTCAGCAGCAAATTACACAAATTATGTTGATACACAGTCAAAATAGACTGAACAACGAATGTAATGCATTCAGAATAATATAGAGCATAAGCTCTATTCTTAATTATGATTCTCATTAATTATTATCGAAGACTTGGAATACATTATTTTAGACATGCTGCATACAAGGCATAAGATGTCTGTAGTGTTACAACCCTTGAGACTGACCTTTATAACAATCTATTTCTAATTGGTTTGGAAAGAAACAGTAAAGGACTTGGCTAAATAGCAAATGGTATATCACTCCAACAACACAAACCACCCACGAAGTTTTACAATGCAGCCACAAGAAAATGACTTTTCAATGACATCCCATTGTGTAATGAAAGCCATCAAGCTCACAGAAGAGAATACGCATTACTGGAACGATCTAGCTAACAGAACTGAGTTGTTCTCACACCAAGCTCTTTGGTAGCATGCTGACATGTACTTACAGCTTAAGACTGCAAAACTACTTTGCAAAAACATAGTTGTTTTCTAGTGAAATCTTACCTATGACATGCCCCCAAAATTCAAGCCAAACATTAAGCACGAATTAAAAAACAGCAACAACAAAATCCCACTAATCTAAATCTAATTCTGCTACATAGGCTTCTTAAGCTGACAGCCCAGAACAGATTTGGGGAACATGTGGCACACCATTTCACTGATTTTAATGCAATGGATTATTTAGGCGATACTAATCCAAACACGGAATAAAGCGTAACCTTAATTCCAAAATCAAAACTCAGAGCCATTTTAGGTGCAAGGAGAGTGGCAGTGGGGGAAGAGGGAATCCTAGAAACATAACAGAGCAACTAAAAGTATGTCTATTTTCACTCCATAGGAGATTCAAAGAGATTACTGATGCATAACACCAAACTTAAATGACAGCTTGCTGTTCAAATATCATAAACAAGGCCATTTGCCAGCTCTTGTGGTCTGCCTTCTAGTATTATTCAATCTTTTAGAGTTTCATGCTATTCTATGCTTCCAAAATAAGACTGAATGAAAAGGATCTCAAGTGCACTCTTGGGCTAGTCAAAAAACTGAGTCTAAATTAACTCAAATTTAGATGTAAATGCTAAAACCGGTCAATCTTTCATTAAATTTTCACAGCTTTGCACTGCTATCTGCATGCCAACACTCTCTCAGGTTGTTTTTGACAGCCTGACATACTTGCAACTACTCAGGTTAACGCTACAAATGGCCATTCAGCCACAACTCACTCTCACTTACTCTACAGAAACACCTTCTCCACTGAAAAATTAAGTCCCAGGAGTCCAAAGGCTTATTCCAGCCTGACTTTAAGGGCAGGACTTCTATTAAATATAATGGGCACTTTGTGTCAAGAAGAAAAATATCTTGTAGTCTTAAACAAGTAGTTATGCATTTTTACGTTACCGCTAGATTCAACCACTTTATTCTAAAAATTTGTTCCCAGGCGTTAGACAGAATCATTCTACATCAGAAAAAACTCAGACCTGCAGAAACTGCAGTTCCTTATTGCATCATTAATGGGCAAATAAAAGCTACATTATACAAGATACATCTGTGTTGCCACAGATGGAGGAAGCAAAAATCCAGAAAAAGTGATTCACATTGCAATGTTAAGCATGCTTGCTTAACAAAGATTGCAGATTAACTAGCATTATGTGTGACCTTTAGTAGTGGATCCACCACTGTGATCAAAAATTACAGTTTAAATTAATTTCACACAGTACAGCCATTCACATATGGGCATTAGGCTGAGCAGCATTAGATTCTCACTGTAATAAAACCCACTTTAATTCAGCTTGGTTAAGCTGTGCAAATAAAGTCTTGTGCATCTTATTTACAACTCACATCTAATTTACAAGGAAAATGTATTCTTCCAGGGAAAGAAAATTCTTATTGCGTACATGCCGTAATCACAATGAAATCTAGAGAGCTCCAACAGTTCTGTTGCTTACCCACCTTCTATGTAACCACTTTTCTCTTTCTGTCTTAACGAAACAACATCTGTATCACCATACTACTATGTTCAGAGAATTGATTTAGGTTAGGGCTAGATTAAGGTGTCCTCACTTTTTTTTTTCCCCAGTTCACTGTTCCAGTAATGTGACCAGAACTCTCTTGAAAACTCAGTGGCAGAAACTTTAAAACATCTTCTTAAGTATCTCCTGAGAAGTTACAATCACTTCATATAATATTAAAGATTGGATTAAGCTCAAATGTGACCATTTTCCAACTTCACCACACATTGGCAAATGCCTGCATTTTAACAAATTTCACAGGGTCAGTGGCAAAGAAAACTGAGTAGACAGTACATCAAACTCGATTATATTTCAAAGACTGGCAAGGCCTCTTTGGTTTGTTCTACTTGTCTCTGCCCACAAAAAACTCACAAAGCAGCTCTGAAATTACCATCCCAGTAAGATTCTCACACTCTTGATGTTTGTGTTACTACAGCCTGGCTGACCACAGACTCAACAGAGTAACATACTGACTTTCATAAAAGAAGCTATGTCCCTACTTTAGTTGTCTGGAAATATTTTTTTCATTAAGACAGGATAAACTGAAAACAAGACAGGCAGACTTGTTTATACTTACATGTAAGTGATTTAGGACTATCACATTTTACACACACTGACACACAGCCTTTAAAAAAAAAAAAAAAAATCAACCAAGACAGGAACATAAGATTCCTTGATTTTCAACACAACAGTGAGAATTTTAACGTGTACTTCAAAGTAACCTCAGCATTTAGACTCCATCTAAATTAGATGGTTTTGAAAATTAGCTCTCAAAATCCAAAACAGAATGGGATAGTATTCCAGGAGATAACGTGTCATGTATCTTTTCAAAAAAACGTGCTTCACTTTACTTGAGGTTAAGCTTATAATAGAATGGGCAGGTAACTTTGCATGTAATATCTGTTTCTAGAACTATCTTCCTCTGTTAACCATCTGGAGTTACCATGCAAGAAGCAAAAGTTTTATTTTTAAGCTGCAGAATGCTGAGAGAGATGGACCTCTTCAAATGCTGCTCTGGCCAGCAGCTTTTCTTTGTCCACATTGATAAAGTTGACAGGGAAACAACAACAGTGGTGGTTGTCCTTACATAAAGTTTTCAAGTATCAAAAGCACTTAGAGAAAATTGGCTTTCTTGCAATGTAAGACTGAGGACCACACTGAAGCTTGCTGATTGACTGGGAAGTGAAATTCATGACCTGAGCTAATCTCAAACACCTACCTGGCAGCTGATGTGAAGAAAACCAGCCTCAGTACTGCAATGCTGTCAAGGAAGATTCTCTCAGGTTATTGCTATTAATTTGTAGGAACATGATAACCTGTGTGTGGTGCTTTAAGGAGTCTTTGGTTAGGGGTATATCAGATACTGGTATCTTAATTAGGAAAAGATTCTGTACAGGATGTTTTATAACACAAATTATACCCTATCTTGCATCACGGAAAACACATGGACAAAACCAAAGACAACAGAACTGTGGCAATCAACTACAAAATTAGCAGAAAGACAGAGGTTTTTGGTTGGGTTTTTTGGGTGTTTTTTTTGTTGTTGTTTGATTTGTTGTTGGTTTGGTTTTGGGTTGTTTTTTTTTTTTCCAAGAGAAAAAAAATCCATGCGAGTATCAAGGAAGCTGGCAGAAAGGACAAGGAGGGGGGAGAAAATAGTATACCGATACTAATAAAAAGAATAACTCCTTAAAAAAAAGCCCAAAATAAAATGGCATTGAAAAATGTGAAAGCAGCACTAATAGAAACTACAATGTTATGCAAATAGTCTGCTATTTCTTTTCTATTCCTAGATTTGGGAAATGTGAGATTGACGAAAAGCATCTAGAATACTGATTCTCATTAGACAAAAAGTCAATTAAAAGATTCAAAGCTTACTAAATAGAATGCAAATTTCCTATAGCTGCCACAGCTTTTATTTCAGGAAGTTCTTCCATACATAGGCAGCTAAGAGATCCCAGCTCAAAACAGACTTCATATATCTGAGAGATAGTACACACACGAAATCTAGACTAGAAATCTAGAGTTGAAACTCTCTCCTCCCACAAACCCTAGCATAAAGTGATATTAGCCAGCCTCTAAAACTCATATGCATGGACATGCATGTGCAAGAACTTTGCACGCTGTAGGTGTATGTGCAGTAGTATCCATACAGCTGATGCAACTAGGTGGCTACAGGTTAGAAATTAATGAGATGCAGCCACATGGTTATAGACCACACAGGCACCAGAAATGAAAATGAAGTCTATGCAACCAGTACATCCCGTCTTCTCTTTCCCCTCCTCCTTCATCTACTTGTTTGGTTCAGACAGTTCAAAAGAAAATATGAAGGAAAGAACTGGACAGACAATGAGGAGGGAAAAAAATAGAATAAGTTAAGCATGAAAAATAAAAATAATCCTTTCCTTCAGTATATACATACTGAACACATAACCATTTCAAGCTTCCTAGTATTTCATTACCAATGAACAAGCGCAAAAGCACAGAGCTACACTCAAATGCCTATGCATTTTGCACTTTGAGAATAACTTACAGGTATTGCTCCTTATGGCTTACAGGAAAATCATGGTTGTCCAAACTTAAGAACTGGTTTTACAGCAATCAATTTAACCAATTTTATAAAACCAACCAAAGCAGTGCTAATACTATTTCTATGTAGCTATACATAGCCACCAGCTGCAGGGTGGTAATGCAAGTATGGATTTTGCTGGGATTTACCATTTTTCTTGGTATTACCTGAGGCAGTACATGCTTTCTGTCACACTGCACAGCTGCAGATACAAAGCAGCACAGTCCTGCTACAGAATGGGGTTCATCTGTCAGAAAAAAAAAATAATGTGGGAGGTCTACCCAAAGCACATAACCAAATTCCTTCACCTACTACACTGTCAGAAGTGATAGGCTCATCTAAGGGATGCAGCTATATTAGGGCCCTACTGAGAACCAGTCTCTGGAGGCATCTTACACTATCCACTGGCTGCATTTGGAGCCTAAGGAAATTGGCCTTTTAACTTAGTCACTTCATCTGGGCAGTGTAAACACCTTTT
The DNA here is from genome assembly GCF_964289735.1 of Phaethon aethereus. Classification (NCBI taxonomy): domain Eukaryota; kingdom Metazoa; phylum Chordata; class Aves; order Phaethontiformes; family Phaethontidae; genus Phaethon; species Phaethon aethereus. The sequence goes on along the minus strand of NC_138588.1, from coordinate 17,236,248 downwards.
CTCCAGCTCCTCTTTCCACAGTACATCAAGTAATATGGGCATTGTTATTCCATGACTTAGCACAAAATACTCATTTCATTGAGACACAGCCACAACATCTCCAGAGGAACTTACACTACGGTTCTCATTCGTATGCCAGGTCTAAAAGATATTTCACAGCATGTACTGTAGCAAGGAAACAAAGAAATGACTGAGCAGGAAAAGCTCAGCATTTAGATTCAGCATAAGGGTCTCCAAGGGAAATGTGTATGTTTGAGAAGAACAAATAAATAGCAAGCTTTGTTAAGCTCTTTGTTAAATTATTTCTCATGAAGAATGAACTGCAGGTATACTAAAAATACTGTATAAAGCAGGACATATTGTTTATCACAACAACTAGGTGTGTTTAAAATTACTTATTTAATAAATTGTATTTTATGAGCTGACTTTTATAAGATTTTGATGTACTTTTAAAAAATAATAAACAGCAAAATCTAAGAGTAAAGCTAACTACTAAACTTGGAATTCCAGCTGTTAACAAGGGCCACACTGTAGATGCATGGGACAACTTCTATAGGAGCTGTAGCAGATAAGCTATATACTTATATTCTCCATTTTTAAAACTAATCAATTCAGAGAGACAATCAATGGATTTCACTGGAACTTTACCGATTTTTGAGAAGACAAACAACAGAAATTTAGCATCCACTATGATAAACCAGTCTCTTTTTACTAAACCGGATCCAAGTACTCTTAAGAAATCCGTTAAGTTTATACAGAGTTTGATCTTAATACTTGTATAGCTGTTAGCAATGAACCCGTAAATTTTTAAGAGATACTTCTTCGAAACTACAGAATCACTGCAACTTAAAAGCGTGCATAATAAACTTATACTAAGCTATTTAATCCAATCAATACATGTGAACAGTTTGTTGCTGTTGTGATACAGTTGAAAATTGACATTTTTGTATCTCTATACTTAGAAAACCAGCAGAGGACATTATTAATATCAAAGTAACTGTCACTTCTAACATCTAATATGTTCTGCAATTCAACCTACCTCCGTTAGTATTTAGGTTTTGCTAAATTTCATTGGAATAATTTTTATGACAAAGTACATTTGAATACTCATTATTTATGTTTTGCCAGTAACGGCAACAGTATAGTATTATTTTAAGAAAGTCTTGCTCAGCTTGCAAATACAAAGGAAAGATTTATTTACTTGGGTTACAGATAACTGCAACAATTCACTCCGGATACCAGTTTCTTCAATTTCATAATAAAACTTAAATCTTTTAATAATAAATAACAGAATAACAGATTGTCAAAGGAACTTGCGATTACAAAACTGAAAGGGATGAATGCCTTTGGTTTTTCTGTATCCCTTCCCCTGCCCATGAATCATATAACATAGAACTGCTAAAAAGAATGCCTTCCTGACCTACAGAGTCTTTACAAACTTCTGATACCTTTGAATTCACAGTATTTTCTCACAGCATCATAAAATGGGTTAGACTTTAAAACCACTAACCTAAAAGAACTTCAACAAGACTTAAGATTAAGCCTTTGCTATATTTTCTGTCATTTTCAAGAAAGCTTATCTGTTTTCCATTTGAAAATAGGTACCTAAAAACCTGCTTTAGATTGTCTGATAGTTTGAGCTACAAAAGAAAGGCTTAAACATAAGACTGCAGTTGAAGCATTACTATCTTTATGCAGAGGACAGTGAAATAAGGGACAGCACTATCTCAATTATTTGTTTGCAGTTCTTTTGTGGCATAAGAAACAGTGGTGAGATTGCTGTAAAACTGTTTTAACACCCCAAATTCATTGAAAATGAACTGTGAGAGTTTGCCAGCATAATGTATCAAAACTCAATGTTTTCACTAGTTCATATGGGAGTTTTTCAGCCATTACTAGGAGACACAAACATTTAATTTTTCTCTTTCTCTCTATAGCAGCATTCCTACAATAAGAACTTCTCTCCACCTTTGATGCAACAGAAATGAAAATTATTCTTTTTGAGCATTCCACAAATAACTGCACAAGTATTGGTTTTTCACTATTACACTCCATGCTTGTCACAAGTCACTTGTTACTCAGGTTGTCTGGTGCCTTAAGTGCTATTGCAGGATTTAGAAGATCACTTTAAAGTGCCTGTCTCCTGTCATTGTCTCCCCGTTTATCATGGTTGTCAAGTCAGCCTCTTTATAATCCCGGTCCTCACTTACAAAGTGAGCACAATACTCGAGTGTGGCAGCCATATTTTAAATATTTGCAAGCAGGCAAACAAAAAAAAAGGCACTTGGGAAATAATCACAAATAGTATTTAATATTACTGCATAGAACTACTAAACTGGTAGAGCAGCCATATAAAAATCTTTCTACAAGACAAAGGAATACCAGACAACCAGATATGAAACATCAGTTGCAAGAGAACTACAGAAGAAGCACCATTAGTTTTGCTGGGCACACACCTTTAGTCTTTCTGCTTAAAAAAAAAAAAAAAAAAAGAAGTCTGCTTTCCTTCCAGAGATTACTTACCACCGAACTTTATCATGAGTAGTTGGGAATTTCTCTAATGACTGTTTTTTTCCCCATAGGGACAGGAATTCATCAAAATGAAGGCTTATTTTTTTTTCTCTAGGGAAACTCCTCTCAACTTTTCCCAAGACCAAAACAAAAAAAAGTGCATTCTGTTTACCTGATATACTTGAGGGACAGCTCCTAGCATGAATTACTTTACTTTCCATGCTTTAGGTCTGGCTTTCAATCTGAAGAGACTTTGCTGCACTGCCACCAAGGATATAATAAAACAGAGCACAGAGGGTGTACAGAACAATGTGCATCTCTTCATCAATCTTTGCAATAATTTCTTAACTTTCTTCTCTCTCATGCTGCTAAGGAGCAAAAGTATAAATATTTCTCCCTTTAAGTGTAGTATGATCCGATTTGAAGGCGCAAAAAACTCTACACCAATATACAAAGGCACTTTCTGTCAGTGCCTTTACCTCTTCAAGCATAGAGAAGGAAAATTTCAGTGACATCTTCAACACAAATATAACTATCAAAACATTATCTCACAAAGAGATGAGGAAAAACAATTCATTAGTCTTAATGAACTAAAGAATTATTTCCTTAATTTTAGATAATTTCCTTCAAATTATTCACTTTTCAAATGAAAAAGAAGAATACTTCAAACCTTACTGAGCCCTTACATATAAAAGTTCAGACTGCAGGAAAAACAATGGATATAACAGATGCGGTCATAAGCGTACTGGTCTAACTACAGGAAAAGATCCCTTTTTCTTGTTTCAGCCTCAAAATACTATCAAAATAACAGTAAACCATAGAAAATTTCAATACAATTCTCTTTTGAGTCTTCATTCATTCAATAGTTTGTAATGAGTATTCATTAATATTTGTTCAAGAATTTAGAGGAGACTTAAAAAAGTGAAGGGGATCTCTTTAGCACACAAATTCAGTAATTTAGAAATATTGATCCCTAGAATCCCTTAAATCTGTATCAACTGCCACAAAAATATCCAAGTCAGTCCCCAAATCTCAATATTTCATTCTGATTTTCAGTAATATGTAATTTAATTTGATTTAGAAGTTCATTATTTATAATAGACTATGCAACTACAGACAGTGGCCCAGCCATCTGTGATTTCTATTTAATTTTACAAGGAAATAAAGTGAATTTGCAAGCCATCAATATGGCCAAGAAAGATTACCACTTGTGAATCACAGCTGCTTAAAATTACCTTATGAACACTTGCAAAAAAAACATGCCAGTTATCACACTAAGAAAAATCATGCTTTTATTTATTTTATGTAAGCTTTAACAACGGAAAAAGCAATCTTTTGTTTGTTTGATTTCAGAGTAACCTGGTAATCTCAACTGAATGAATCTTTCTGAAGTCTTTTTCTCTAGGGAACGCAAGTGACAACAGTGGGTAGAAAGTGAACTCATCCACAACTACAATATGCTTTTCATAATGAAGGTAAACACCAAAACAAGGAACCCAACTAACGCTTCTAGTGATAATACTTCTACACCAAAAGAAAAAAAAAATCATGACCAAATCTAAAACTAGAGTTTAGAAGTGAAAGGAATTTCTGAGCTTAAGTTAAGATGAAGAACTTCATTTTGCTATCAAAATTTTTTTTCTGAATTTATGCCAAGTTATGTATCACTACTTTTCTATTCCTTTCCTATTAAAAAGAAAACTATAGAATCTATAGAAAGGAGAGCAGCAGTCCTAACAAAAAGGAACTCTGTAACATGTGAGAGCAGAAAAAAAAAGAGTAACTTGTCCAATATATTACTCTTAGAGATTTTTCCTCTAGAACTCATCTTTATTTATACAGCATACTGACTAGGTCACAGGGAAATTATCTCAGTGCAGACAGAATGAAACATAACACCGTAAAGCAATCTGTAAATCCATTTTTAAAAAACTCCTCCAGCTCTTATCTTTAAAAGAGTATAAAAATGAGACTACAGACAACTCCAACAAGTGAGCCTCATTACAGTACATGGGTGCATGTAAAACATGCATAATTTGGCATTTGTATTTATTTTTCGCTAAACGTATTTTGCAGAGCTGACAAGTGCTAACTTGGCCTGAGTATAAGAGTCCTGAACACCAAGTGTCTCACTTTACAAGAACAAATAACCAAAACATGAGTGAGGTTGTGCCAAAGCACTAGACCTGGAATATGTCGGTCTTAATGAAACACTCTGACAGAGTGCCAGTGGAACATTAAGAAATTTTAAATGTCTCAACAGTGCACAGTCACCTTAAAAGAGCCAGTACATTCCCAAGCAATCCAAACTGGTTGCAGCCACTTCAGTGAAGCTATATTAGAGATGGACAACATCTGGATGGATTTGGAGCCGTGTTATCCTAAGCCAGTCCAGCAACCTTAGCACTTCTCAGTTGCAGGACTAGATGCAAGGTTAGCCCAGGTAACAAGATCAGAATATCAAAGACCAAAGAAAATACACCTTTGCTGATCCTGGAGTCAAAGAGATGTTTAGAAGAGACCTGGGACACATAGAAACAGGGAATTATAATTGGAAATCAGTTTGAGTTCTAAGATAGCATGGCCATCATCAATTAATCACAACTTCTGCTTCACGAAATTCTCCTTACAGAAGCAGCAAGAAACTGAATAGTAAAGAATGATGAGGGCTGTCAGGAACAAAAGTGATATCTAGCATTCAGTCAGTATTAATGCGGATTGGGGATCTTTTTCATTTTAGCAGTTCTCTCAGTAAATCATTCCAGTAAAAAATTTCAATTACCCTTTTAAAATGACATGACTTTTGTTTCCAGAGGTAGAAGAAAAAAAATCATTACATTCTCAGCCATATTTGCATTTCAGTACATAGAGGAACTTCCATCTATACCTTCTCATCTGACTTTCCTCAAAATTTCCTTGTAAAAGTGATCCCAGACAGTATAGACTCTACATAACAACACACAGCATAAAACCTTGGTTTAATCTTGCACTGGCAAAAACAGTATCACATACCATAGTGCCACACTTCATAGGTTTATGGGTAGTCAGACGATTAATGACTAAAGGCATCATTTAAATTATTGGAAGGTTCTAATGACATGAAGAAAAAAATGAGACAGAACCAAAGAGAGACAAGGAAAAAGGAAAGGAAAAAGCTGGAAAGACTGTGTTTTTTTGAATAGTGGGTTTCCCAATTCTGAAAAGCACAAATCTTTGGCACTTAGGAAGGTCATCTCATCTTACCATGCTTCAGGCTCTCTGCAAATTAAGACAGCTCTTTGTTAATTCACTGTAATGCTGCAAAATTTAATGAACTTGCAATAAATTTCTGAAGTGCCTTCAGCACCTTATACTGTATCTCAGATTCTGCTTTTAATAGTTGTAACAAACAAGTTCTACAGTACTTTTTCAAAATAATTTCAGATAAGACACCCTTATAGGGTAATAATTCATCCCAGTTGTAGTTATCTAAACCTGTTCCTAATCTGTATCCTGACATCCCTCCTGTGGAGACTGCCACAAAATTTTGGTGGTGATAGATGGACCCTCAGTCATGTCCTAATGTGTTTCTATTACCTACTCACAATGCTAATAATTGCTTTGAAGGACAGAAAACTTCTTTACCCATACACTGGTAAACAGAGCCAAAAATGTGCCAAACAATGAGAAACATACTTCATTTCATCAGTCTTGGTTTTACAGCAAGACCTCAAAAACAACTTGTTCTAGAAATTCTAAGATAGCTTAGTAAGAAACAGTACTACTGAATATTATTGATCATTTTGCAGAGTAGTTGCATCCAACGTACAGTAAAACTGCAGGAGAGGCAGCAAAATTGCTACTCCTGTTCGTAATAAGGAGACAGTAACTCTCCTGTCTCTTCCTTCTGACCCACTAGACTTCCTATCCTACTTCCCATCTTAAGAGAATGGAAATCAGCAAAACAAAGTGGATTACCAAAATGGGAAGCATTGCCAATCAACAGTGGGGGTTTGTTGTTGGTGGTGGCAGTTTTTTTTTTGTTTTTTTAAACACAAAAAAGAATAGAAGCAGATAACTGCTTAAACAGGAAGATCTGCAGTTGACAGGGACTAGGGAAATGGGATATGAAAAACAAAGGGCCAGAGAAGTGAATTCATAAAACTTCAGTGATGAAGTCAGAAAAATGTCATGAAACATTGAGACCAAATTTAAAACCATCATTAAAACTAAAAGCAATGTTGTAGCTATTAATGCAAGTGGAGCCAAATGCATCAAATTTTACTAGTGAACAGCAAAAAAATAATAATGTACTTGAGATATAAAAATAACTAATAAAATTTAAAACATTCTATTGTGTAGCTGAAAATTTATCTCCTTTAAAGCTGGAAATCTGACATGAAAGCTAAGCTATGTCTTATACAGACAAACTCTGAAGACTTCAGAAAATATGTCTGAATCATCAGTGAATCTAGGGAAAAGCAGCAGAGATACTGCATGACAGAATGCACAGTTCACAGAAGAGTAATTTGTTGTCAAATGTCAAGCAAGCGATGCAGACTGCAAAACTTTCTTGTTACTGTTCCAGCACTGACACGGTTTAGCCCCAGCCGGCAACTAAGCCCCACGCAGCCACTCACTCACTCCCCCATGGTGGGACGGGGGAGGGAATCGGAAGAGTAAAAGTGAGGAAACTCATGGTTTGAGATAAAGACAGTTTAATAGGTGAAGCAAAAGCCACACACGCAAGCAAAGCAACACAAGGAATCCATTCCCCACTCCCCATGGGCAGGCAGGGGTTCAGCCATCTCCAGGGAAGCAGGGCTGCATCACACATAATGGTTTCTTGAGAAGACAGACGCCATCACTCCGAGCGTCCCTCCACCCCTTCCTTCTTCTTCATCCCAACTTTATATACTGAGCATGATGTCATATGGTATGGAATATCTCTTTGGTCAGCCTGGGTCAGCTGTCCTGGCTGTGTCCCCTCCCAGCTTCCCGTGCACCCCCAGCATGAGAAGCTGGACTGTCCTTGACTGCTTAGCAACAACTCCAAACATCAGCACATTATCAACATTTTCTCATCCCTAATCCAAAACATAGCCTCACACTAGCTTCTGTGAAGAAAATTAACTCTATCCTGGCTGAAATGAGGACAAGCACTTATGCAGACCATGCTTAGTGAAACCTAGCACTCATACCTGTCCAATTAACACCTTATTCTACTGTCTCGGCAAAGAAAAAAAAATCACTATATTGCTGCTCTTTAAACATAGAGGTAATAACTCGCTACATCTCAAGATACGATAAAAGTTTACAACAGTTTGTTAGTCAGGATGTTACTAATGATATTATTAAACATAATAAAGGCCATTGCAAAACTTTAACTTACATGTCAAAATTCTGGACCACTGCATATTCAAAGGTAATAAGCCTTTTTTTTTTTTTTATCTTTAGGATGCTTTTGGGCATTCCACTAACTACAGAGACCACAGGTTTAGGGATTTAATTTAGATACCCATTTTCTGAAGTTAAACATAGTGAACATTCCTCACCTTCCTCCTGCCAACCTTCCCTAGCATTTTGCTACACCTGAAATTCTGAAGACCTGGTGCCAATACTACAATGCTGACTATGGCTAAGAAAGGTATCTTACTATGTCTTACAACTTACCTGTTTAGTAGGTGACTCTTTGAGACCTGTCATCAGTACAGGAGCATTCCTGCCACCCTTCATAAAACAGTGAAACATAAATTGTTCTGACACACACTGCTTAATACAGTTTGTAGCCAAAAGACTTCATTTTCAAAACTATTAATTTGCTACATCACAAGAGCCACATTTATCTTTAAGAAGGATATCACAACTCAGGTAATGCAGAAAAAGGAATTTACTTCCTTTTTTTATAATTATATAGATAAAATATCATGTACCTTGATGAATCCAGATGTCATATTCCTGTCTAAATATGTGTAAGTAACAGAGGGGTCCAGAGAAGGACAACAAAAATAAACACAACGTGAATATTAAAGAGTGGATTGTAATAATTTTGTGCTGCTGTAAGGCACAAGGAAGTAAGCTTGGAAATGTGAAGAGCTGCATTATGATACATTCCAGTGTTTTTGTTTGGTTTTATTTTAACTCAAACAGCTGCTATAAATTTGAATTACATAATGTATTTTTGAAACTTGAGTGCAGTTCCAATCTACAGGAATCAAAGAAATGTTGCATAGTAACCTAAAATTTCAACTTCTTCAACAGCTATCTAAAAGCACAAGTTTCATTTATAAATAGTACTTTCCCATACTTATGAGAACCAAACAAGATCTCAAATGTTGTGCCAGCTACTGTCAGACACAAAGTTTTCTTCTTCAGTAAAGATACAAAATCTTAAACAAGCATTTCTTTTCTGCGCCACTGGACTGCAAACACAGAATCTGGGGAGGCAGAGGTGGGTGGGGGGGTATAGTGTCAGAGATGGCAGACATTTAAATTTACAGGAAAATTCTCCAGAGACTAAAACTCATCATTACAAATGTAAAAGCTCTGCATTCTGGCACTACTCTCACTGTTGTACTTAGACTCTGAACAGACTGGCTTTTGCCAAGGTCACCTAGTTTCACATTATCTTCTATATCCTCGGGTGGAACAAGGTTTACAAGTTCCTACAGTATTGCAAACTGAATTAAAACAAGTATTGAGCAACAACACACTAGGGAAACTATTTTTAAGTCTTTTGTCATGGTGAAAACTCCCAGATGACAAGAGAGTTTAAATTGCACTATGCTGTAGTTCTATTTCTTGATGCTAACAGGTTCTGCACTTAAAATCTACAAGACTGTTAACATTATATTGTAAATCTGCAAAAATGAAATGACATCTTCATCACTAAGGCTAGGTCTGTTCTGCCTACAGTCAAACTACACAGGGAGTGTGAAGCTTTAGCAAGCCCATTGTTTCACAGTATGAAAAGCTTTTACAGGTAAAGATTGGTAACAATTGGCAGAACATTGATTTTACTCCAGTGTTAATGGTAACTGTTACTCCAGCACACTCCAGACTTCAGCAATTAGATAAAGAGATTGTCAAAGAAAACCACCATAACATGAATAGTGGATGTACTGCGTCAGGCTGGGATAGAGTTAATTTCCCTAAGAGCAGCTGTATGGTGCTATGCTTTTGATTTCTAAGTAAAACAGAGTTGGTAATGCACCAATGCTTTGGCTATTGCTGAGCAGTACTTTTACAGCGTCAAGCCTTTCTCTTTTTCCCACTCTGAGGGAACACCCCCAGTGAGCAGGCATGAAGTTGAGAGCGGAAATAACCTGGACAACTGACCCAGGCTGACCAAAGGGTTATTCCATGCCATACAATCCCATACACAGCAATAAGAACTCAGAGAATGAGTCCTGAGGGAGGCAGCCACTGCTCAGAGCCTAGCTGGGCACTGGTCTACTTGTGGAAGGTTGTGATTACCTTTGCATCACTTGCTTTGTCTTTTTTTTCCCCTCCTCTTTCCTACTAAAACTACTTTTTTAAGTTTAAGGCTACTTAAACTATCTTTATCTCGACCCACAAGTTTTCCCACTTTTGCTCTTCCAGTTCTCTTCCCATCCTGCTGCAGGGAAGAGAGCAAGAGGCCGTGTGGTGCTTAGCTGCTGGCCAAGGTCAACCCACTGCAGTGCATGACCTGCTTCACCTTCCCTTCAACAGCGCTCTCTTGCTTGTGCTCCAGGATTTGAGGAAAGCAAAGACAATCTGCTCATATAGTTTCAAAGCCTGTGAACTATAATTTTTAAGACTACTCTGACATAATTATTATCGGAATAAGAATTGTATGAGCTTGTTATAATCATGCAAACAATCTAAAACCTAAACTAGAACATAGCAAGAAAACAACCTCACATGTACAGCAAAGCGTTCACTGTGAGTAATCCCACAGAATAATCCCAGAATTTGGAAATTAAGAAGAAAAGGAAAACCGTAAAAGTGGGGGGGGGGGGGGGCAGGATCTTATTTTACTAATGCAACAATAACAACAAAAAGTGTTTGTCAATTCTTTCTAGATAAATATTTTATAAACACTACTTAATCTTGAGTGACCTGACTTCCCACTTGTCATCACTGATTTTTTCCACCAGCTGCTGCATCTTCCAAGACCAACTACAGAGGACTCTTTAGCACTGAATTCTCCTTCAGTATCAAGACAAATTCTGCAGAAAAAGCAAGTATGCAAATAACTAAACAATATTGATAGTTTCTGAAGACTGTTAAATATACCTATGAAAGACATGAATTCCAGTCACAGGATATGGGACAAATCTGTCTTACTGGTGGGGTGGTGTGAGAGGCAGAAAAGATCTTAACTCTGTATAAGCACTGCTGAACAATAACAAAAACATCCCTGTATTATCAACACTGTTTTCAGCACAAATCCAAAACATAGCCCCATACTAGCTACTATGAAGAAAATTAACCCTATACCAGCCAAAACCAGCACACAGCACGATAACTCTAAGCCAAATAATTCAAAAGCATTTCTGTTAAAAAAATACAAATTAATTAGACAACAAACTTTCAAGGTTGCATGAAACAGATTACTAAGTGAAAGCATGAAACAATGGCTTTTTTGGAGTATTCCCAGATGAATGTTTATATTGACAGGACTACTTAAAAAGCCAATTAAACTAAAAACAACTCATGAGTTGAACAATGCTGCATACCCTGATCACTAGTGGTCTTCACTCCAATTTAGACAATTAAGTGGTGATTTGACATTTTACGATTGCTGAGATTCTCCCAGTTAGGGCTTCCTCTGTGGAGGTTGACAGTGATATATAAACTCACACTGGCACACTCGATGGGAACCAGGTGGTCCTTAATGACATGTTGAATAATGGTAAAATCCAACTCAAAGTTTATTGTTGTCATTTGTGTAAAGGCTGCATCAAGCTTAATTTCCTTCATTTGAAAGCTTTATGAAAAATGTTTTGTACTTTTAAACTTAATACAGTTTAAGAACAGGGCATCTGAATAGCTCTGAGCATGACAAAGAACAGAACTGGAAAAAAGAGATGTCAAAAGGAATTAATGATAGAACTACTTTCAATATGATTGGCAGGAAAGAAAACTTCTTCACTTGCCCTTTAAATAATTTTAGAACTCAGAACTCACAGTATGAGTAGACAACTATTGGGTTTAATACCTTAGGGAAGCAGTTAAGGATAGGACAAAACTCATTCCCACCCAAAAAAGGTTAAGTTCTTTTTGAAAACAAGCCTACCTGATAAAAACTTGGCTTGCTACACTTTTGTATCGCTTCTATCTTCAATGCTTGTATCTCTCATTTTTTGAAATTAACTTGCACACCATTTTACAGTTAAATTCTCTGTATCAAGTATAACAGTAAAAAAAACAAAACAAAACAAAACCCACACTGAAAATCCTATGGACAACAACAAAACTGCACTGGTTCCTGGTCAGCACTGAGTAAACCTTACTGCATGTAGAGATCCTTAGATGAAATTTTGATCCAGCTTTTTAAAAAAGAATTTTCAGACTGTAAGCATGCCCTTTTAAACCTAAAAAGAAAAGAAACAAGAGCACAAAGGAGTGCACACAATAGGGTTCTTGGACAACTGAAAAAAACATTAACATAAGTATTCACATTTTTCATAAGCATTACTATGCTAAACGTACAGTCCATCAAACTGTTCAAGAAGTCCACATAAAGTAAGAGAAACCAGTATCAAATACTTGTCATTGAATCCTATGTATATTTGTTCCCATCATTAGAAGTTTTGCCTCCGAGATAAACAGCTAATAGATTATGAAGCACTTCTTTTTTCAGCAGTAAAGCTTGGGAAAAAAAAAAAAAAGAGCTAGTGGTGAACAAGGTCACTGAAATTGAGTTTCTCAAAGGACACTGGTTGCCTTTGATTATGCTTTAGGCAGCATGAGGTATCTGCATGAGGCAATAGAAGGTGAAATGGTTAGCACCGTAACAAAAATGAACTAGTAGAAATCAAAGTACAGTTACTGTTTGAACACGGCTAAAAACTCCACACACCCCATTTTGAAAGTAGTATTACCTATGTATTACGCAATGGTTCTATTATACTTCCATTATATTCTGTTACTTTGCACAAAAAAAAAAATTAACTATGTAAATATTTTTATGTAACAATTCCATGACGAATTAATTGCAGTGTATCAAAAGGTAATCATACACATACAGATCCAAAGTACACTTCTGCAGAGTCTCTCACACAACCAAAAGATATGGGATTAATTACAGAACATACTATCAGTGCAATGTATGCCATCACTCTCCTCTCACACAATGAATCAAAAACTGTAACACACCAGGTATTTTTATGATGTTTAATTTAAATTTATTACAGTACTTAGGCAGAAAAAGTCTTAAATCCTAGGATAATCCATGAAGAGGTATTTAAAGCACCTAGATGTAACCTGGTCACATGCTAAGGTTCCTAAGACTGAACTAAGGCATTTTTCTGAAAAATAAATGCATGTATTACTGCTCAGCTTATAATCTGATAGCAAACCTCAAGTACAGTCTCAAAAATCTTAAACACATTAGTATCTACTCATATACTAAACATGCCTGTTTTGAAGAAACAATTGCATTTCAAATAATAACAACAATAACAACTGACAAGGATGTATTCTTTTGTAAGTATGTTATGTTTTGGCTCAAGAAAGAACTAGTATTAGTATGTAGGATCTTCCAGGCATAACCAGTGAACTTTTGGCAACAAATACAAAACACATGCAGAGATTTCCAACAAAAACACTGACACTGAAATCAATGACATTGTCTTATGGGTAGGAGTTCTAAACCAGAAAAGTTTGGTGTATTCTACCAAACAAATTTGGTTGGCTTTACTTGCTAGATTATGAAAATGAGTTTTCCTAACACAATACTGGATATATTACAATTTGTCTAAACTGTAGAAGATATATTGATATATATGTTGCCCCAGCCTCAGTGAACCCTTTTATTTTTTGTTCTGTGTGAATGTGATTCAAGACCTAATTATTCCTCTGAACATAAAAGCAGAACTAAACAATTAAAGGACTAAGAATTTTTGAGGTTACTTGGAGATGCTTAAATAAATATAATCTGAATTTCAACAACCTGCCTATCTTTAAATGAAATTACAATACCACAGAAATTTGGGAACCAGTACTATTCTTGACAACATACCATCTTGTCGCTCCGTAAACAATGGAAAGCTTCACTGACAACTCATGAACACAACTTGTTCCTATTAAGTAGCAAAAGAATGAGTATTCCCATGACATTACCTACAACAAAATCCCACCAAAAAAAAAAAAAAGGATGCATATGGAAAGAGTAGTTGCAAGGAGTAAAGAGAAATACTTATTATTAGAACAGTCCAACACTGATTCTTGGAACTCAACCACAATTTTTTTTTTTTTTTAAAGTGAGCACATTTTAAACGTAGGGGCCAATTTGAAGATGTTAAACCCCAGCAGTTTCTCTATGTAGTATACACTACTTTCCCCGAGTAATCTAAAACAAAGACATAAAGACAAAGTTAAAGAAGTTCTAAAACATATCAGTTTTATTCTTAGTCTTTCACAGAAATTAAACTGAGTGTTGTACACAGAAAAAAATAAATCATATTTCATGTTTACTGATACCTGTTCTTTACATTTGCTTCTTTGCAATTTATTTAATACTCAAGAAACCAAACCATTAACGTGCAACTACGTTATTTAGTAGGCAATTCCACAAAAAAGCAAGCAGATTGAAGCTCACAGCTCTATGGAAATTTACGTTTTTACTGAGCACATACTATTTTAACAGACATGCAGAGTATGTTCACAGGAGGAGCTGTGGCTATGAACTACAGAATTCTTTCACTGAACAGCAATTCTATACAAACCAAAGCTGTAATTATTAAACAGGCCAATAAAATTTTTTACAAGAAAGGTAAGTAAAATCTCACATCAGCCAAAACCAGCACCCAGACACTGATGAAATAAATTCAAGGCTGACGTACAGCATACTGTCCTTTAAGTGGAATATGCAATCTGCTTGTGATATTTGTTAAGATCTAGAGAACGCTCCCCATCAAAAAGTAAATTCCAGGAATACAGATTTCCAAGATTCCCCTGAAATTTAGCAAATATTTCTCAAACTACTAACAACCGTTTGTATTCTGCCCCCCTCAGTCCTGGAGGCCCATTACAAGCTGGCTTTTCATGTCCAGTTGACATCAGTGGCCTATGGAACGTTATCTTGCTTCGTAGGAGGCTTTTTGCTTTTAAAGAAATCCTAGGTATTTATTTACAACCTCTCAAAGAACATTAACATGGCTACCTCATCTTAAACTCAAGTTTTGGAACACTGTCACCGTTTTTGCATAATTTGAAATGGACAAAATCTCAGCTCACACTGAGACCTTTTTTAATTTTCTGATTCATTCATTGCTAATACATTAGTAATGCACCAGAATAGCTCCTTCTGCTCACAGGCATATGCCAAAGCACTCTCTTCTCACCACAGGTACCAGCATGTAACTTTCAGTCAGCCAGAACAATTAGCATAGCTTCTTAGTCAGCATTTGAATTTTCTATCGTGACTATATTTGAAATATTGAAATCAAATGTCAAAAAATAATCAGCAGCCACAGCAGTTATGACTCTTCCAGAATTACTAATAATTTTTCCCCAGCTATCTGGTACTTTTTTGGCAAAGTTCCAATAGGCAGTTTTTTTGCTAAATGGAGTGTGCATCTTGGGTTGGTTTGTTTTACGCCTACCTGAGGAATAATCAACTCCTTTTTCTCCTAGGAGAAAAAGGCAGGCAGGAGGACAGAGCTACGGTCCAGTGAAACACTGGTAACAGACAAGCACAGATAAGGCTTCACCTGAGCAGACTGACAGTCCAGAGAAAGTGACAGGAACAAATGGGGAAGGGAGCTGTCAAGCAGTTAAGTAGCCTGGAGCAGATGAGTTCAGAAGTATGATCCTCTTGTTAGAAGAGTCTGGGAAAAGAGAAAGATGGTCCAAGAGATTTAAATGAAAGTCAGTTGAGATCGGGAGAGACAAGTTGGAATAAGTAGGGCTACGGATAACTGGAAACAGAAGACTCAGCTGGGAGAGGAGTTCCATGACAGCTGCAGGTCTCGGGACAGAAAACCCTGATGCCTTCCACAGGCTCTGCATCAGGGACAACTGAGTCAGGAAGACTTTGAAGTCATCACTGTTTGTCCTCCAGCCAGCAAGATCCTAACAGACTGACTCTTTACTTTTCCTCTTCCTCTCTCCAGTCTAATTCAAAAATATCTCTGGGCCTTTCCACAATGTTCTTGCCTCTGCTTTTTTTGGCTTGGATTACTACATCAGTAACTGATGGATCTTAAACTGATACTTCAGCATGCTTACAAGACATTCTACAAAAAAACAACTACTAGAAGAATTTTAAAATGTATTTAGAAGGAAGCTTAAAATTTTATGTTCCTGCTTTGTATATAAAATGTTTTATTTTTATTTGGCTGAGGCAAGGGGATTGTTAAACAGCTTGATCTTCCAGGTTTCTTAGAGCTGTTTGTTAAAAAATTTTCTCATTCAAACATGTTACCAGCTGAAGTACCTTACTCACTCTCGAAATAGAAAAAAACTATTTTTAATAACTAGTATTACAAATAATCAACTACATAAAGTTTTTATTACTCCTTCTGCAAGGTATAGCTGGTAACATGTTTCCATGTTGAAAAGGACTCTGAAAAGAAATTAAAGTGAACGTCTCAAACAATAAGTCAGAAATCAAACATGAATCTTCTCATTTTCTACCTGAACCATGCCGTTCTCAAGAGATCGCTCTTACCCCAGAATAACCAACTCCAGTCTTTTCAAGTGGCCTTCAATGCCTAGCACAGCTCCTACAATACCTCTACAGCAACCTTCTCTTTTGCTTTCAAATACCTCCTGAAGCTTAGCGTTCAGATTCCAAGAGCCTTTAAGTCTCTAGTTTTCCTGTTTGCACCATACAATTCATGTCTGAGCTGTTAACTATCGTTTTCATCATATGCATTGTTCTTTTTAAACCGTGAAAACACTGAAGCCAACTCTGCAATTTAAGGTAAAAATTGCGATCATTAACATTCAACTATGACACACACTACACCTACATCTACACAGACACAAACATGGTCAGTACGGGTCCATTATGTGCAAATGTGTAGAGATTTCCTCCATACCCAACCGCATCTCATGCTATTCGTGCAACACCCAAGCATTGTTTGAAAAAAATTATTTCCTGTCCAGATATTACTAAAAAAAAAATTTCATGAAAATAAGACAAAATAATTGCATTTAAAGTTCACAAGTGGGATAGTATGTAAACTGTAGACTCTTTTTGTCAGGGAAAAAAAAGCAACTACGCCTGCTCTGATGACCTCAAATATTTTCCTTTTGGTTTACAAACTTACTTGACAAGCAAAATTTAAAGTACAAGCAAAAAATTTACATTTAAAAAAATACTGATGCAACTATCACACAGAATACATATTTTTATGTCAGAACTCTTCGAGTGTGCAAATCTGTTGCTCAAGCCAATTCAAAACTCTGTAAAAACACTCTCAATTCCGATCTTTGGCTATATCTTGTTATTTCAGTTTTGGCTAGGGTGACTTTTGTTTCGTAAAAATCTTACTTTCTACAAATAAAATCAGAAATTGCAGAATTATTGAACTATAAGAAAATAGACTGATTAAATCTCCAATCAAATGATAAATTATAACTACAGTCACAGGATATTGAAATATCAGCTAAGATAACAATCAGAGATGTTACTGGAGCTCAACAGAAATGGGGAATATGTTCTTCAGAACATTGGTTCCAGTTTAAATATAAATTAAAAAGCAAAATGTCATGCAATTGTAAAAGCTCTGTGTCATACTTTGAATAAGTTTGGGTGATAGCCCTGGCACAATAACCAAGCTCCTGCATGGGAAAAGGCCTGCAATTTCACTTGACTCTTTTTTTTTTTTTAAATAAACACAGTATTTTACCTCCTGATTTCAATTGCTTCATGTAGTAGTTCAAGGAGCTAGCAAATGACTGCTAAATTCTGTCCAAAAGTCATTACACTGGCACAGAATGAAAAAGACAGAGTTTGTAAAGCATTTCATAAAACTTAGAATATAACATTAATGATGGCATATTAAAACAATCCCTGAGTGAACATAACAAAATACTAATCTGAAGAAAGGAACTGAAACTCCTGAACCTTTCATTTCTGTGATCTGCTACCCCTAGGCTGGATTTGCAAGCTATCCATGGGCATTACAATATTCAACTCCATCTGTTAAAAAAACACTAAGCCCACTCACAAAGTGCTGTACCAGTTTCAACAGGGCATAGGCACCAAATAGAGATGTGTTTTGAAAAGTGACACCTTCTGCCAACAAGATAACTCTGACAGCACATGGTGCCAACTCAGGCCCACGTTTCAGTATGCGATACACACTGTGCTCCAGAATCCACAATTTCTTACTATCCCGCTCATAGCAAACTCATACAAAAAGTCATTAATTTCTTAAAAATGTCTTTCAGAAATATAAGAGTCAAAAGCCAGTATCTGGTACTGCCTGAAGAACAGAAATCCATCCTCACTTCATCTCATGTTCCCATATCACAGTTACTCTCAGCTTAACTGAAGTTATCATCTCCCTTCCTGACAGAAAGGTTATGAATATGCAAAAAAAATTAAAAATCAATCTTTATGATAAAAAACTCTGACAATGCAGCTGTCACACCCAGTCTGCAGCTTCAAAACACTACAACCTGCTGCACTTGCTGTTTCGACACGTGAGATTTTGAAATTGGTAGTAAGCTTTCTATTTAGCAATTAGCAGCCAGGGAGACAAGATGTAACAATCTTGGTTTACAAATACTGGCAGGAAAAGCCACTTACCATATTCTTAAATACTTTATGATCTATCAACCAAGTCTGTAAGTAGTAACAGAATTAAATTACTCAAATCTGGTCTGAAAAGGTCACCTAAATTGATTTACAACTTGGGTAAGCCAAAGAGACCGAGGTTTTTTTCTACCTCAAGATCTCCAACAAAGGTGGTCAGCAGAGCAGCTTTCCCTAATGAGACACTTAAAAAGGACGTATCTAAAAAACCAGCAGCAACACACTGCTACAACTCTAAAGCAAGAACTCCAGTTTGCATGCTCAGAGAGGTCCACAAGGTGAACCAAAGCACAGTGTGCAAACAATTGCATAATTCATTTTAAAAGTGAACATCCAAAACAATGTATTACTGTGGGGGCAACCATTCAGGCATGACCTAAAGTTGGGAGACCTGCTGGTAGAACAACCTAAGCAGCTTGATAAATTAAAAGCAAGTATTTCAAACAGGAAATTAAAAGATGTTTGCAAATGAGAAAGTTCTAACACTGCTGAAAAGTAACACATGCAAGAAAAAGAAGATATTATTACTTCAGAATGTCAGGGGCCCTAACTGGCAGAATAATGGGAAACTGCAGAAAAGAAATTGAGGATTAGTTTAACCAGGAATCAAAATACAAATTTAAAAGTAATAGATGAACATCAAAAGACAGACAGCATCTGGGAACAAATTACCAGGAGTATTGTATGTACAAAGTGAACAGTATACATTCTGCTATGATAGGCACTGGTGAAGATTCTCAGCAAGAATACTCTGCCCAGCTTAGGCCTTGTATTTCATTAAATATGCCCACCTGCTGCAGAGAATCCAGGTCAGAAATAAAGTTGCCAAGAGATTAAGAAAATCACTTGTAAGTGAAGTTAGAAAGACCTGGTTTTGTTTAGCCAGGCTAAAGAATAGTGAAAGTTTTCTTGTAGGTTAAAAAACGACAACTAATAAACATAAAAAAATTATTTGCCCTTGTGTCCACCAAATTGGAGTTAAAAAAAAAAAAAATCAGAGGCTTAACTTGCAGCAAAGATTTACACTACATATTAGGATATATACAGTTAACGTATGAGACTGATACTAGCACAAAAATAGCCAAGTGCTGAAAGAGGTTACCTACCAGGTTACAGTTTCCTTTATTACATAAATTTAGGAATATCTAAACAAACACTCAACTAGAAATGCTGTGGTTTATAGATGGATCTCACAGTGAAAATAGAGTAGATGAGCTGTTGAGACCCATTCCAAGTACACATTTCTATAATTTTATAATTTGTCACAACATTCTTGATGTTTTATTTTAGTGTGTGTATATACACGTGTATATACAGAGTATGTTTGTCTATATTCGTCATATTCATTTATTTTCAAAATTATGTATTTCAAAAACATGCATGTATTTATCAGACATTACTATTTCCGACAGAAACATCATCATTCTCAGAGAATGCAGTTTACCACTCCTTTAGTCCATTTAAGCAGCTTTGCTTGTGCACTTACAGTGAATAGTAAGCAAGGAAGGTTTCTTTGTACTCTCCAAGTATCACTGTTATTCACTTTGGGACTTACAGTTATTACCATGCCCTTCCTAAATCAATGCCTATAGTTAAAGTCTTCTGAGCTTCCAAAATTCTTTATCAAACAATTAGATGGTGAAATCCAATCTAGGTCTACAAGTGAAAACACATTTATCAATTAATCGCTAAATCTAGAAAGACTATTAAAGAACCAGCTGGCATTTTAAAATTATGAAAGCCAACGTTGTTCCTTGGCATCAGCACTAGCTGGTGTTGCTAAGCTACTGCTGCTGCCCAGTTATACACCATCAGGTATTCAATTCATGCAGACCAGTGGTCTGAAATAATTTAAAAAAAAGGAAAAAAGCCTACAAAATGCATTGTTATACCAGTAAAACTTCAAATCTTACCACCTGAGTCTATGAAATATAATATAGGTTGTGTCTACAATCAAAGGATATACCAAGAAAAACAATTAGCTTTTGGTGCTATTTTGAAGTCCCTGTTATCTTTACTTGCCCTGCTAATTTAAGTTAGTTTGTTTTTGCTATAATGTAACTATAATATAGGTAAGTTTTTTAATGTTATCTAGCTCCATTTTTTCTACTTCTGATGTGTGAGCTTTGATTTTTGTCAAATAAATGCCTTGATAAAAATCAGAAAGAGATTCTGCTTCTGTGGGCCAACAGAGGCTAGCAAATGGGAAAAAAAATACCAGAAGGTATGATAATTTTGGGGGCAGTTAGATTAGAGCCTATGAAAATAATGTTATTTAGTATGTGATCACTGTTTAAAAACATTCTCTTGAGTTTCTGGGAGTTTCTATGAGATTATACTAGCAGCCTTTTCCTAATTCTTTCATCACAGATCACACTTGTGATTCACAGCTTCCAAATCCAAACCTGCATTCACTCTTTATAAAGTAACCCAGCTAGCCCAGGTACCACCATTATACTATTTAACAAAGGAAGTGTATTTAAAATAGGGAGAAGACTGACAAATACCCTGCTAATCACAAACATAATCTTAATAGTGCTTTTTCTCTGGCTTGATTTTATTTTTATTTAGGACATTATTTTTATGCCCTTAGCAAAGCTGTGTCATTTGGAAGACAGCCTTTTATCTCTGTTGGTGCAGGAGAGAATTCTACTGGTAGAAGACTATTTTGACATCTAAAGAATCCTATCCTTTTTATCATACACTGTAAGCACAAACTTCATGACTGTGATGTTTCTTGCCTTCCTCATATAATTAAACTAGGACAACTCTTACGACCCATTATAAATTTAATGTTTTCTGGGTTTATGGTTGTGGGGTTTTTTTTCCCCTATGGTGACTGCACAACCAGATGAAAAACTATACATGAAAAATATTTAACCATTTTTTACTATCAACCAGTCAAGAATTATCACATACGATTCTACAGACTTTTTTCTGATCAACAATTCCTATGAAGAAGCTAAATGATGAAAAAACAAGCAATGGAAGAGATCATAGGTCTACAGAACATGACGGAAAGACTGCAGGTGTTTAATTTATTGATAGAAGGGAAACTTGGTAGCTGCCTTCAAACACACAGGCAGTTACTGCGAGCTAGGAGCCCAGGCAACCTGACAAAAGCATCAATACACAGCTCCTGGTTTCTCAATACAAAAATTGGAGATGATTACTTTCAGACAGAAAAGTTACTGTCAAAACTGTAATATTCTTACCTCATCAAGAATAAGCATTTGCTGGCTCTCACTAGGTTTTTTCCTGAACAACTAACCTCCAATTTGGGGGGGGGGGGGGGGGGGGGGGGGAATACCATGAGCAGTCCACTCTTGAGAGATCAGCTTTCAGCTTAGCCTGTACTAGTTTGTTCCAACATTGTGTTCTAAAAAATCCCCACTATAAATATAAAAAAAACCCCCACAAACACAAAAACCCCCAACCAACCACAAAAACACACACACAAAAAAAAAGCCAAAAACCCCAACCCCCTGCAAACAAGAACCAAAAAAACCCAGTGAAGAACCATGCAGAAATTCTTTTTACATTTGAGAGGGTTACTTCTATATGTTTGCAATTCCATAAGATTATAAATCGCGAAGCTATACATCTACTAATGCTACTACTATAATCCTAGACTTCGATGATAATATTCCTTGCGTTATCTGTTAATTCCCTAAACCCTTGCTACAGACCACTGGGTCAGTGAAACAACTAAATTCACTGTCTTTGTAACATGTTTAGTTCTTTTTAAAAGACATGAGCAGGCTAGGCTAGAAAAAGTTTTAATTTCTCAGGCAAAGAAGGGCAAGAACCCATCACTATTATTATAGTTCTCTCAGCACTTTTGTACAAGCCTGTTATGCAATGGTACAGCATATTTAAAGCTTACTAAAATAAGAGATCACCACTTGTCAGATGTTGAAACACAGAAGGAACATACAGCACATATCTTAAGAAAGTACTTTTAGGATTGAGGTGTGAATTCAGTCTGAGAACACACTATTTGCTTATCCTCATCTTCCCACTCCTCAGGCATTTCAAATGGCATTTTGGGAAGCAAGTATTTGTCCCAGTTAAGTGATAAAACCATTCTTTAACAGAAACCAAATACACTGATTTTTATACTGAAAAAGACATTTCATTGCTTTACACTGGAGTTATCAAAAAATTAGTGCCTGCTTCTGAGAAATCCAGTAAACCACACTTCATCCAGCTATAACTTTATGTTCTAAAATAGCTACATGAAGTATCTTTCTTTTCATTCTAGAGACCTCACCTTTTCTACTATACAAGCCTACCTTTTCTTTTTCAGCCTATTCCTTGGTAATTTAATTGAAAAAGAATGGAATCCTTTTTTTTTTTTTTTTTTTTTTGCAAATCCATGTTTGTAAAATTATAAGATCACTTTTCATCTTCTTCACGCTCATCTCCTCAAAAAGTATTTTTTACTTCATCCAAAGTATCATTATATGTCTTTATACCATCACACCTCTCATTTTGAGAAGAGCCTAGTGATTAATATAATAATTGTGCATTACTGTTCATCTGCAGGCTCTTTGTGGGCATCTAACAAATATAATTACACTGACAGTTGAATTTTCTGCTTTCAGACAACAGAACGCTTCACAAAGCATACAAAAGTATAAGCTTTTTACATCCTATTAACTTTTAGCATTTTCTATGGCCTATGCTGTTAGTCCAAACTTCCCATCCATCTGCTTCGTTTCATCCTGTAGGACTGCCTATAAGGTAGGACTTAATATAACTCTAAAACACAGAACTTATCTCTGGTTGCTCTTAAATAATAAGAAGGGAAACAGATGCATGGCTGAACATCTACTTTCTAACAGGTAAGACTCACTTTTACAGCAGCTCATGACTCAAAATGTTGCTTATATTTTTGCCTGCTTTCATCAAGTCCTTGCTTAAAGATTTAATTTATTGGCTGAATGATTGAAACAGGTCACACTTTCAGTTTTGTATTCTGTAATGTTTTACCCAAAATCTCTTTACAAAAAAATACTCGTAACCTTGTTCCCATCTACCTTCTTAAAATCTACAGAAGAATCACATCAATAACAGCCTAAATCATCTGTCTGAACTACTTGATCCTGAGCACTTATACTGCAGGCAAAGGAAGTCAAAATTTCTTGGTTTAACATCTTTAAAGTTATATGGTTAACATACTGAAGCAAGATACCAGAAGTATTTCTGAACCTTTCTGAGTTAGGGAAATATTGCTTAAAATATTGCTTCAGTTTGTAAATGAGATAGTTTTCAAGAATTTGGTCTACAGTCCATTACTACATTTTACTAAAGAATTCAATTTGGCATGGGATTCTTTTTTCTGATTAAGTTAACTGCAGTAGATACAAGGAAAATACACTGTTTGGGGACTCTGACACCGTTCCTAAATATATCTAACAAAAATCTAATTCTTATCTTCCAGGAGCTCTAGAGTTAAGCACATGTAGCCTTATTTTTATATGGGAAAAACTCATTCTTCACAGACATATCTTGTCTCATTGATATTATATAAATCATAACAAATATGGATGAAGGGAAGAAATTTTCAGAATACCAAAAAGTAACCACCCTCCAAAAATAAAAAAATTGTTTTTTTCATAAACATGAAACATGAAAAGTAACTGTGACTCTCAGACTGTCTCCTCTTTTGCTGATTACTTCTTATTTTTTCTATTTTTCAAAATAGGTTAATTAACCACATAATGATTTTGGAACCCAAAGAGCTGATCCAGACAAAACCTCAAGTTAACGCCAAACAATTCATACTGTAAGGCAAGCCTTTAAACTGTCAGGACACAAGAAGGAACTGTCAAGTGGAAGGACATGTAAAGTTTGTCTAGTGATGAATTATAGTTCCACAAGCAAAAAACTGTACTGCTTCAGACGAAGGTTCAATGCCAGAAATAGAAAACGGTTTTGCTTCCTTCTACCTTCCTTTCAATTATTTTAGATTCACAAACCAATGAAGGATGTGATTGAACACTTCAGACAATCCTCATCTAGAACTGACAGGTATTGTCACTGGGGATGACTTTTCCTAATAGCTCGTTTGATATTCTGGCTTTCAGACATTTGGTTCACAGTAAGTTAGGTTAAGGAAGAAGAGCACATGGTCTCTGGTGGACAGCAAAGTGCTGTTCTGATGTTGGTTATACTTATTATCTGTATAACACTTTATTGTTTGTACTGTCATTATTGCTTTCACAGTAAAGGTTCCTTTCCACTTAAAGGGAAAATATTATGTACCAACAGAAATTAGACTGTCAAATCACAGTGCGAGTTTTTTAAAACCTCAAAGCAAAAGCTACATTGACTATTTATACTACTTAGCTATCTAGGAAAATATTTACTGAGTAAATATGAACTTAGAAGCAGATACTAATGCTTTAGTATTGTTGCAAGTTACTGAATACTGTAATGATATTTCACAGGATCTCAAAGTACAGTCTGATGGTGAAGCTTTATTTCAAATCTCTGACCTATTTTAATGAGGAAGGAAGGGAAATTTTTAAGGGGAGAAAAGGAGGTAATTCTTATAGGACTTCCTAAACTCATCAGGCCCAGAATAATCCTTGTTACACAAGTATAAATAGGACAAGAGGTAGGTCTTTCAAGAACTCTTTAAAAAGGCTAATGTCTCCTCTTCTACCAGAACAAGCATGAAGAATTCGGTATATGAAGGACTTAAGCCTATATATTAAATCTGCCTCCAACCTACCATAGCAACATTACTAACGTCCTTCTGAACGGACAACCATGGCTGGTACAATTCCTACCTTCATGCATAAAAGGCAACATGGAAAAGCTGTTAACTTTTTGACCAATCTGTACATTGTTATCAGTGAGAGAAAGCGCACCTGCCACCCCTCTTCCAGTCTTGTCTTCACTATTCTGTCTCTGTAGCATGCAGTGGTTTCTGTGGTAGAAGTGTCAGAGATGTGTCATAGACATGTCATAGACATCATGGGATTCATCTGTAGGAGATTCCTACACAGACACAGTGATAATGCAGACTCAAGAGCATGAACTTGTAATTTTACATGTATTTTTTTTCTTTCCTTTTTTCCCCTCACTTGAGTTTTGTGGCTTGCTTTGTTCTGGTTTTATCATGTTATTTTAAGCATTAAAATTATTTATACCATTCAGATCTATTTAAATAAACCTCCATTCCCTAAGTCAACTTTTTTCAAGTATCCTTTATAACCAAATACTTGCAAACTAAAACTCTGGGGAATAGGCATCTTTGATGTCTCCTTTTCCCCTTTACATGTAATGAAAATACATTTCATGTTAAATTATATTCTGTTTACAACTACTGCAAAACAAAAAATTCAAATCTAACACATCTTGAATTAACATTGCTTTCAAAAAGTAACTCTGTCAAAAAGGCAGAAAGGAGTACAAAGGCATCCATTTCGTTTAAGAGACGGGCAGATCAATATACTTTCCTGATTATTACCATTTGCAATAGATGCAATAACCTTTCAGAAACAAAACATGTACTTCTCAGCTGCCAACATGTCTGTATAAGCAAGTAAGAGGAGGCTCAGCAACTCTTCATCTGGACATCCCATACTTTCATTAGGAGTTTTCTAAAGATATTTTTTACTTTTAAGATCATGAACCTCAAAACTGAAACTTCCTAAGAGAATGCATAAGTGGTCTTCTTCCCACCCCCCAGAAAACTTCTGTTTAAGGGGAAAAATGTAAAGAGTCAAGACAGTAGATTGATAGTCCGGATCACCTGGGCCACATGAAGCAAACTGCAGTTCCCTTCACACTGACACAAACTCAGGACTTGAGCCTTTACCTCCTTCACCCCTCATGACTCAGTAACACTACACTTCCAGCTGTATAGAAACACTGCAGCATTTCATTTTTTAAGTCTGATTTTTCACAAGTTTTCAAAAGGTTTTGGACTTGGCCTCTGGAAAAATAAAATTTGTTTGAACCATAGCTACTTTCAATATATGACAAAACCACTTTCTACCAATGTTATTTTCAGAATAACATAGCAGTCAGTACGCTAGACACATGTTCACACCACTATTTTAAGGAGCATGTCTTAGAAAGTTCTTGATGATTGTTTACAGAGTCAGAAATTGAAAACCTCCTATTTTAGTACCATTGATCAACAAATCCTTTCACTGCTATAACAAAAGAATACCATTCAGTTTAACTTTTCTGCTGGAACCACAATCACTAGAATGCATAACAGTGGGATAATTACTTGTGTTAATTGCTGATAAATTACATTGTCCATTGGCTCTTTAATATGAATGCTGAAATAATACTTTTTGTTTCAATTTTTTTTTTTTTTAAACTAAACAGTAGTCTTACTTTCTGTAGCAGGACAAAAACGTACCACAAATCTTAAAAATAGCTGCATGGACGATTTCCACCTAGATGATAAGTTTTTTCTCAGAAGACTGAATGCAGAGTGACATTATAAAGCTGTTTATTACCTCTCGGTGCCTCTAAATTAAGTGTGTTCATCTTAAAAACACCTGTTTTTATCTCACTGGGCACTGAAGGCTTATCTAAAATCTTCAGATTAAGCCATGCTTTTTTCTGCTACAAATAGTAGCAAAAACAATCTCTTAAGTAAACTGTATCACTCACATGAAAATAATTCTGCTGAGATGGGACTCTTCATAGGTGACAGGAATAAGAAAACTGTTATTTTTAACAATATTCAAAACTGAAAACAAGCTTGCAAAGTCACAGAATCACACAGAATCGCAAAAGTTGGAAAGGACCTTCAAGATCATCAGCTCCAACCGTTAACCCAACACCACCATGCCCACTAAACCATGTCCCGAAGGACCAGGTCCACACGTTTTTTGAACACTTCCAGAGATGGTGACTCCACCATCTCCCTGGGCAGCCTGTTCCAACGCTGGACCACTCTCAGTGAAGAAATTTTTCCTAATATCCAATCTAAACCTCCCTTAGTGCAACTTGAGGCCTATCACTAGTTACTTGGGAGAGGAGACCAACATCTAAGTCACCACAACCCCCTTTCAGGTAGTTGTAGAGAGCAATAAGGTCTCCCCTCAGCCCCCTCTTCTCCAGACTGAACAAGCCCAGTTCCCTCAGCCGCTCCTCATAAAGCTTGTGCTCCAGACCTCTCACCAGCTTCGCTGCCCTTCTTTGGACACGCATCCAAGTCAGCAACTCTTACTACATAAATAGGACACAAGAGTGTAAACTTCTAATGCTGTTTCAACTAACCAAGTTTAAATCAAGCTGTTGTAAAGATCAGAAATCCAAGTTACGTTCAGTTTGCCTCCTCCAAGCAAAAAATACATATTCTTCAAAGTGCTTACATTTTCTCATTTTTGTCTGGATACCATAACAATAACAAGCAAGTCTACCCTTGTTAGAACATTGCAAAATTATTCCTTTTGTTTGAATCACAATCTATCTGAAAACAACATCTCATTGTAAGTGATGCAGCAGTAATTCAGAGAAGTAATTCTCATTTACTGCAACTTAGCTCGAAAGTACTCAAAGTACTCAAAAGTAACACACACAGAGCACTGCCATCTGGTCCCCTGAACCGGCTATTTCACTCTGCAGACTTGCATCAAATTACTAATGTAGATGTAACCAGTATGGAGTAAAATTCTGCCTAGTAGAAAGGATTGCTAGTAATTTGTAGGGAGTTCATATCCTCTGCACAATACCGGAGTTTCAGACTGGCCTTACAGGTTCTACCTGAATTAGCAAAGACTAAATGGAACAGGAGCAAATCTTTTTGCAAAAGAATTGGTTTTTAAGAAGAGAGCATTGACACTATACATATATTGGATGCGTGACTGCTTCAGACAAGCTCTAGTCTGGTCCCAAGACCTACTGGCAGTCAGACTGCATTTTCTATGCTCTTAAAGCACATCTTTTGGTTTCATGTTCCTGCCAGTGAATCAGGTTTGTGTGCTCTGGAGAATGCTCCACAAAGTGAATGAACAGTGAGCGGGAGTGTAACCAAGGTGGAAGGCAATTAAAATAAAATAGGGTTAGAAAATAGGTTTGTGAATTTGTAGCAAGTTGTAACTCTAAGAACATTATGCACCAGCAATGCTGCTCGAGAACCCACCTAACCCTTCCCATCTTGATTTAATTATCAAGGAATTAAGTGTAACATTATGATCATGGTATTATGTTTTGTTCTAATAACAAGTAGTCAGAAAGAAGGAACACCTTGGTCAGCTCTACGGTCCGGTGGGTGGGTAATTATTCATTCTATAGTCCTGTCTTAAAACAAAGGACTGTGGGGTGAATGATTGCATATTGGACCGATAGCCCGTGAAGATGTATTTAGTGTTGCCAAGTTTAAATGAACTTAGAGGGAAAGGTAATTCCGGCAGGGGGAGATCGCGACCACCGACTCAGAGACCACCCATTCAAGAAACCCTCCGACTCAAAAGATTAAGGAAGTAAAATCCCAAGAAATCATAGTGAGCATGCGTGGTCATTTAC
This sequence comes from Phaethon aethereus, assembly GCF_964289735.1. Taxonomy (NCBI): domain Eukaryota; kingdom Metazoa; phylum Chordata; class Aves; order Phaethontiformes; family Phaethontidae; genus Phaethon; species Phaethon aethereus. The sequence goes on along the minus strand of NC_138588.1, from coordinate 17,207,273 downwards.
ATGGTAGGCGAGGAATACTTAACCAATCATTGTATGGACACTTGATGAATATGTATTAATCTTGCCTATAAATGTTTGATTTTTGAACCGATCGATGAACACGATTTAGGAGGAGCTATCCCCCGTGTTCCCGGCGCTGTGAATAAAGAACGCCTGCCTTTTAACACTACATTGGTGTTACAAGGTTTATTCCCGATTTCGGTGACAGGAGCACGTGCATGATCAGAACTAACACTGATATTGATGCATCCACAGACTAACAAAAATTACAATGTTAAATTATACTGGGGAGAGGACTGAAGTTTTGAACAGCATGAGCAAGTACTGTTACAAGAATTAAGAACACAGATTGCAGCCTCTAGTTATGGGACAGACACTGTAATTCTGTGACTTTGCTAAAGAGGGAAGGCTTAGCTTTGGGGCGTTTTGATCTTAAAATATTGCCTGCACGTTAAGTTATGATGCCCTAAACGTGTAAATACTGCTCAATTTTAAATTCCCTGGCTTTGTCATGTTTGCATAATGTTCCTTTAAAGCAGTGTGGTCACTCCCATAGAGAAGAGGTAGTGACCACACCGTATTATGCTTCTAGAAGAGTATCCTTCTTTAAATACCCCATTGAAATAGTTATACTCCTGTAAATTACATATTTTCAGGCAGTTCACACCTTACAGAGTCCCATTATCTGTTCTGCCCTTTGATTCCAGAAGGCACAGGAATGAGCAGAAAAATGAATTGTGAAAGAATAGCCAATTAAGCATGATAATTCACAACCCATTCCTTCAATAAGTTGCAACATACAACTAAAATGGAGGTGTAGTAAGTTCAGCAGCTGCTAATGACTGTATAATTGACCTTGGAAATTCCCACTTCAACTAATAGATAAGCTACTTATCTATTCCTAAGTTTCTCAGTAGACTGTAACTGTTCCACACAGATAGTTATTATAAGTTCCAGGGTGGTATTTACTGTCTTTACAGCAAATGCTCATACATTTCCAGCACAAAAGAGCATCTGGAAAGGAGAACCAGAATTCAGGAAAAATATTTCAGTCCTAAAGAGACTGAGACATACACCCACCTTTCTACTACAAATTAAAAAATACAAAATAAAACCTACTTACTTAAAAATTTACTTATGCTGACAACACTAAGAGATCTACTCAAAATACAGTGTTTTTATTTTGCAGTCTGTTTGCCTACAGAAAAATAAAGACTTCAGAACACAGGTAATCTGTAATAATACAGAATCAAAAAAAAGAAAAAAGAGGATGCTTTTTCTTCCCTACAGATTGGACACCTCCCTGCCCCATATCATAATGGGGCATCTTTGCTTTCTTCAACTATTCCTTCGTGTAACACCAAAAGTCTTAAAAATTGATTCACATGACAGAGTGCTTCTCAATCCCTTAAGGCTTAGGCAACAGAATATACTCTGAAGCAATAAAAGCTGATCTGCCTCACAGAACAAATAATGCTGGCTTCCATGAGGCTGCTATTTTCCAGTGCACTGAAGACAAGAAATCTCAAGGTGACACTTGGCCCAAAATCCTCAGGAAGTTACAAATAGCCATTTTGCCATGTAAAGTTCAAAGAATAAAAAAGGAACACTATTTTCTTTCTAATAGTTCCTCTTTCCAGCTGTCTAATTTGCTGTCATTCCATCTGAATATGGAAACAACATTTTCACCCATGAATCCACTGTTCTGAAGTCCTGCCTTACCATGGGCTCGAGCAAGTACAGAGAATGTACCCAGAGCTTCTTACTCCTTATGCTTATACGATGCACATGATCTCTTCTTGTACACCAACACCGCAGGTTGTAACAAGCCTTGCTCTAGCTTTTTTCTCTGTCACACAATATTGTCATGACGTACAAATCAAGACTGCTAAGAAAATTAGTAACGATCAATTACCTAGACAAGACACATTGCAATCTTTGTGAATTTTATGAAGGCAAGAGGCAAGTCCATGCAGTTGGCATTGATAATTTTTTACTAATACTGTGTACCAGCAACATACATGCCTTAGCAGGCTTCCTGAGACACAAAGTTCCAGAGAACTGACTGCCTTCTCCAGCTTGCTCACATTTCAAAGCCCTGACAAACTCGCAAAGGAAAGAGAAAGCACACCCAAGGTGTTAGTATCCACCGCATGTAGCGGTTAGAAAAAATGGGGATGATGGGCTATCTAAAGGACACAGCAGTAGACACTAACAGACGAAGTCTCAAAGAATCAGAGTTAGCGTAATTCTTTTACAAGTATATAAAACTGGAAGTTCCGCTACAGGTAACTAAACTGTTACTGCATATTGCAATTCTTAAGAGAGGATTTAACACTGATCAGTCAAACATTATAGTACTACTTCCTCAAATTTATCATCCAACCTAGCTGCTCTTACTTTGTGACTATCACACTGGCTAACACCTACCATGAATTGTCAGCCAGCTCCAGTAGTCACTCGTGTATTGGAAAGGAGACTGAACAGGCAAAAGGCAGTTTAACAAATCACTTGCAGGATTTCTGAGGTGATCCATTTTCTAATCTTCTAAATTTCATCAATCTGAAGCAAGGAACATTGAGATAACTGTTCTAGTGTGCAGAATGCATTGTCTTTCAGGAACGACACAAGGTCTTCAACAGCTGCATAGGGAAATCAGTCCCATTTGCTCCCTGGATCCAACTATTTGATAATCTGCATCAGAGGTCTGATAAGTCTCCTGAAAAGAAAAATTTCTTCAGTGCAGAAATTTACCTACTCAATTCCCAAAACACCACCACCAACTACTTCCAAAAGAAGCCTGAAAGAATTTTAATATTTACAGGTAAAGAATATTGTCTGAACCAGTGGCAAACTTAACAGAATAACAAATTGTCCACAATAAACTAGTCATCATGGTCATGGAGTCCACAGATTTGAGATCTACCATTTGAACAATCATTTACAGAGAAGGGATCTGGTTAGATAATCTTACCCAAACAGCTAATGACCTCTCTGTGGTTACCACTGATGTTCAGGAATGTTTCTGATGATTTATGCAAATTCTAGAAAAAAATTAGTTTCATCCAAGTAAGTTGTAGGTTAAGGACTCAAGTTGTGTATGATAACCAGGGGTACTCAAAACAAGCAACCCATATTATATCATAGAATAGTCTGGGTTGGAAAGGACCTTTAAAGGTTATCTAGTCCAACCGCCTGTCAATGAGCAGGGACATCTTCAACTATATACTCTCATAGAGAGTATGTGGCACGCTCAGAGTTGCAATGGATATTTTGATCAAAACTACTTGATATCCATGCTAGAGTTTCATTTATACCTACAGCAGGTGGACAGAAAGTTACCATTTAAGTCCTAGATATGAGCTGATAGCTCAGAGACAAATAAATGACACCTGTTAGCAGATTTTACAAGTTCAGTACACACAATATGTATCACTCAATACCAGCAGTAAGTCTACTTTCTCTCAAACTCCTCTACACATCGTCTGAAGGATTTAAACCTATTTTGTACAATGTCATTGAAGAATACAGAAAAGGCTCTGCACTCAGCTTTCTCAGATAATAATGTATACAAGTATACAAAGTATTTCACATTTTCCATGAGAGAGAAATTGGGTCTGAGCTCACCTTGACAATCTCCCTATATATCTGTTTCCCTTTTCAAAGAACACAAAAAAGCACATATGTCACGAACCTTGAAGACATAGTATATGAAAGCTGGTTTTAAACCACAGGACTTTATCAGTTTTGAACATAGGATACAGATGAAAAGAGGCAGAATTGAAAAGAAACTTAATAAAAAGGAAAGGCAGGAAAGGATGTTCCAGCAACATACTTCTACACAAGACTACAACTGATGTCAAATAACTATATATAAAGGAAGAGATAGCTTGTATTTGGCTGTATGTTCTTCTAAGATTTCTCTTGTCATGGTATCATTTTAGAAACCTAGGTAAACTTATGATTTAACTTACAATTTCATTAATGCTCTCCTGTACTAGAGATAACTCCAGTCTCGGAGGCTAGTAATTTTCTCAGAATGCTAGGATCAAGGCGGGGCAAGTGGGGTATAAATTGCCAACTTCTATATAATTTTAAGAAATGACTGCAGAGAGCAAGATTTTCTTTTTGTAGTCATGCTAACAAACTGTGGTTTGCTAGTGTCCTAACACCAGCGTAGTAACCATAAACATGATAAAGCATTACAATCACTCTGGGCATGTACAAAGCCTGTAAACTACAAATTGGTGTATGTTTTGAATTCTGAAGGGCAAAGAGTGAAGAAATATTTTCTCATATTCAAGCAACTATCGACCTACAAGAGAGACAAAGAATCCTGTCACTGCTTATACTTTTGGGAAAAGTTTCAGTCATCTAGCAGAACATCCCAATTTTGAGAGCTATTCTTCCACGATCAAAATGAGGCTAATATTCAGTTCTTCAGGTTCTTAAAAGGATCAGAGAGACTTATGTTCATATACCTTATAAGCATATACTTTTATCCAACTGAGAGAATGTGAACATGAAATTGCCATTCTCCTGAACGAAAGACTGTAATGTGAACAAAGTGCCTACCATTTCGCTGCACAGTTTGTAAGATCTCACCAATGATTTCTGCCTATACGGAGAATCAGCCAGTGCCTGCCCATGTAACCCCCAAATTCCCTTGTGCTCGGGGTGAGGTTGACTCTCATTAATTACCTTACAATGTCTTAATACAAAATACATGAAAATATGTTTCTCTTCTTAATATGATGCTATAAAAGATAAAGCAAAATGCTTTAATTTAGGGGATGATACTTAAATAAGCTCTGAATTCTTCAAAGTTTTATGGAAATTAAGGTGCCTTGTTCTTTAAATAAGCTCTCGCTGGTACAGTCATTTGATTTGATTCCAAAAAGAAAGTGAGAAATCAGAACCTTTCCTTGCATTTGGTTAGAGAATTTTCTGTGAGGAGTGTAATGTTCAACCTTGGGGTTTTTTTTAGTTTTGTTTTGTTTTTTGGGGGGTTTTTGTTGGGTTTTTTTTTTTCAAATCAGCTACAACATTACAAATGTTTGGAAATTATTTTCAAAAACACTTTAAAATATTCTTAGCAAATTTTTGCAGCCTTCATTTACATTGACAGAGCGGTTGGTGTCAAAAAAAAAAAAATGCTGTAAAGTACCAATGCTAAGACTACTCTGTTTTAGGATGTGCATTTCTAATGCATAAAAACTACAGCATATCACATGCCCGCCCAAAAAAAGGTTTAGAATTGCCACTTGACCACCAAGCAACTCAGTTATTTACTTCCAAGGAGAGGGGCAAAGTAATTTGAAAGGAGTGAACATTTATGCCTGATTTTGGCACCAAGTAAAGAGGGAAAGGGTACTTCCATTATTTTTCTCTCATGTCTCTTCAGTCACCTTGAATTATTTCTTTAATTGTATTTTCCAGAAGCAAGCTAAAAAAGTTTACTCTTCCACAGAGATATTTTTCAGCTGTGAGTAATTATATATCTAGCTGAAATATTTATCAGCTGTGAGTAACAATATACCTACTTTTTGTTGAACTCACTAAATACCTCAAAAGGTTTTTAGAAAAGGCTGTATAAGCAGCTAACTTGGCCTCAGAAAGTTCGTTAGGGCTCACCATACTTGAAAACTGCTCTGTTTTTACCTTATTTCTTGAGACATAGAAATACGGAGATTAGGAGGAAAGCATGGTTATTCTCATGCTCCAAGAGATCCTTTATAAGGTAAAATTATTTTTTCAAAAAGTAAGCTCTTAATTTAGGAAACAATGCATACTTGCCTCATTTGGTAACACAGGACAATAAAGCCTCCCAGTCAACAGTCTTGCAATACCTTCCCTGTGCCTTCTACCAATCGCCACAGGCTGGAGTCATGGTTTTCTTCCCTATGATGAGCAAGTATCATTCATGACATCTAACTGGAAAACATAGTTGTCTATGGGTTACGTTGCACAGAGAGAAGAATAGAAGGCACCCACAATCAGAAAAACAGCATATCTTAGAGCTCACTGATAACCCCCAAAAGTCTCTTTTCACACAGCAGTTGAGGAAAAAAGGTATTATTGAAAAAGTTATGCTTACTGGAACACAGAGTCAGTTGTGTACATTCCTGCTTGGTCTGTCAAGATATGAAACCAAGTCTGCCTAAGCTGTATTCTTTTAATTAGCATACAAATATGTAAGCAGACATTCTTCATTTAAAATTCACACCTCACCACAAAGAACAGTTACATATTAGCTTGCAGAGATTGAAACTCAGAAGAATTATTATTACAATATCAAGGCTACTAGTGTAAACTGATGTTTCTTTTCAAAAAATCCTGGTGAAATCAAGAAAAATATGTAAATAATTAATCTGAAACTACTCTTCTGCTCTGAAGTGACTTCGAAAAATTATTGAGTCATGTGCTGCATAAAAGCGTATTAAACAGTTATTTTTTCAATTACACCGTTTCTGCCACATGCTCAGAACTGAATAACCCAAATAATTTATCTAACAGTTCTGGTTTATAACAAGCACTTTTAAAGCTGAAAACTCTCTGATCCATTAAAAAAGCTGAAAAGACATACTTGAAACCAGTAACACATTAAATTAAATGGAACAAATCTTCACCAATAACGCAGAGTCTGTTACTAGCACCCTCAGAAATGTCTAATTCTTCGTAACTGTTGAGTCCCATTTCACTGCTTACGAGAGAAACTTTCATAAATCAGTATCATACTTACATATCTATGTCTGCATTGTATCCACACACACATGCAAACACTGACAATCAGCATTGAGTATGGCCACCTGCATAGAACACCAATTATTTTTTTTTTTTTTTTTATACCTTATGCTAGCAAGACACAACAGAAGTCCACAAGAAAATCACAAACTAGTCAGGAGAATGCAGAATTGAGGATTTGTGTTCAGAACAAACTAGCTTTTCCCTCAGATTCCCAGTCCCGTGGGACCCACAGCCTCTCTTTAGGGGCTCATCCCAGCCTCTCCCACGGTAGGCCTTTCGGGTGCCCCAAAGCCACAGGCCTTTCCAGCCCTCCCAGTGAACTCACGCTCTCCACAGCAGAGAGGTCTTCCATGCTGCGTGTGTGTCCCTTAAAACCTACTCCTGCTGTGCTCACCTCATCTTAGTACCTGCACCACAACGTAGCTCATGGCCGAATTTGCAGCCGAGCACAAGGCCGTGCTGAGACCTTGAGAAACAGCTGTACCTCAAGGTGAACTCACAGGTAGCGCCCAAGTCAGAGCCCATGTAAAAGACATCAAGAAAGGCAACAGCAGCCCGTGAAACAGGTACCAACCGCAGAAGCAACGCCAAAAATTCGTTATCCCAACTTTCACCCGACGCTATTCATAAAACGCTAAACCGCCCTAGCTAACCCTTCCAAAGGGGGCAACGAGATGCTGTCGCACTGCTGCCCGGGCGGAGGAAGCACCAGAACCGAGGAGAAGCCGACGCACGCGAGCGAGGATTGCTCACCTGACCGCCCCGCGCCCACGTGCGGAGGAGCGGGGAAGGAGCCTCACCCGCCGGCCCCACTCCTCAGGCCGGCCCGAGGGCGACGGACGAGGCCCGAAAGCGCCGCTGCCACCGCCCGTGTCCCACCTGCAGGCGCGGACTACGCGGCCCTGAGGCGCCGCGAGCGGCCCCGCGGCGCGCGCCTCGCAGCGACCATTGGGCCCAGCTAACGGCCGCGGGGGCGCGTGGCGCACCTCTCCTCCCCCCGCCTTTCACCGCGCGCCCCGACTCACCGAGAAGCCAGCCCAGAAGGGGCAAGAGTGACGGACGCGGGCCGAGGTGGTGAGCGCCAGGGCAGCGAAGCTGACGGCCACGATGAGGCAGCCGAGCACCATCTGCGTGACCCCCAGGGCCAGCATGGCCCGCGAGCGAGCACGGTGCTCGCGCAAGCGGGACAGGCTGCGGGACAGCGCTGTGGGGCTGAGGGAGCGCGCCCCGCCGGGGGGCCGCGCCGCCCCGCCGCCGCCCACCGGCATCCTCCGCCGGGCCCCTCAGGGCGCGGCCGGGCGGCACCGCCTTCTCCTGCCCCCCGCGCCCGGCGGGGTGGGCGCGTGCCGCGGGGCACCCGGGCGCGGGCGCTGCAGGGCGGCGGGCAGCCGCGGCGCATGGAGCAGGAGCCGCCCTGCCGCCCGGCGCACCCCGCGCGCCCCCGGCCGGAGGGCAGCCGGCGGCGGGCAGGGCACGGCCGGCAGAAGGGCGGCCACCGCTCCCCTCAGCCGCCGCGCGGAGGGGCGGAGGTGGTGTGCGGCGGAGCGACGGGGGGCAGCGCGCGGGGGCAGTCGCCTTCAGCCGCCGGCGGGGCGGCCCCGGCGCCGCTAGCTGGGCGCACGCACAGGGAGAGCCGGCGTCCCGCTCCCTGCTCCGCCGCGGCTCCTATCCCTCCCGCGGCGGGAGGAGGGGACGGGGAGAAGCAGGCAGGCGCAGGGGGAAGGGTTGTTTACGGCCAATGGCGGGCGGAGGCAGCGGCAGGAGGCTCGGCGGCGGCCGCGGGGGAAGAGCGGCGCGCGCGAGGCAGGGGCCTGCGGGCGTGCTGCGGAGGCTGAGCCCCTGCGGGAAGAGCCCCTTTCCCTGCGCTGACTGCCGCAGGGCAGCGCCCCGCGGGGTGGAGGGAAGAGTCGCCTCCCGGGGCTGTGCCAAAGGCACGATACGCGGGGTCATTTAAACACACACACACACACACACGCAGGCAGACACTCCCCCCCCCCCTCCCCGGCTCAGCTTGCACCATCCTCACTACCAGAGATGTAAAAGCCACCAAAAATGGGTGAGCCTCTAATTTATGAAAACTTGCTGATGGCAACACTGTCGAGCATGGTAAGGCTGCCCACAACACCTGAAGCACGTTTAAGAAGCTACTCCTCTGCTGAAGCAAAATCACAGTGATTACCTATTGCCTGCAAAAACCTAGGCCTACTTATGAACCCAAAACTAAGAACATCATCTCACTTTATAGCCGTATAGCTAAGTAGTAAAACTATGCCAGGGTTAATGGTTGGAGCACCATAACTGGCTACAGCAGTACACTTTTAATACAGGAATTGGTAATACTGCAATATTAATTAAAAAAAAATCCCCAACACATGTAAACCAGGCTTAAATCTTTGTTCATGAGGTCCTTTCTCTTTTCTTTCAAGATCTTTTTTGCATCAAATGGTTGGTTTTCTGGAGAGGTGGCAGTGGGGAAGTGTGTCTTGACAGAAAAGCATCAAAAGATTAAAATTCCTTCTTTCTTCATGTAACATCAGATTTTTTACTGTAATAGGAAAAAAAAAGCTTGCTGCTTTTAACCTAAATCACTGCCTGTGCCACAAAACAGGTTAGCATAGCAAATAATAGTGCTGTCACCCCAGCGTGACTAAAATACTGCTCTAGCACATGTGCAAATAATATTTTAATCAGATCCAAAGAGCACCTGACGAAACTACACTGACGAGAGCACTACTTTGCTACAGGTTTTTATTCTACTGCAGAACAGTACCAAATTAATTAATACTAATAGTAATCGAAAGAAGAGTTAGCCTACAATATCTTAATTTCTCAGATTGGTCATGAACAGAACAGGAGTCAGTTAGAAACAAACCACCTCCTCCCCGCGGCCCAGGACTCGGCCTCACCGACAGCTGGCCCAGGAGCACTGCAGGCCCTGGGCAAGCCCGGGTGGAACAGCTAGGCGAAGGGGGATGCGGACAGGTGGTAATAGACCACACTGGATTTCTGTTCACACCAGTTCACACTAAAACTAACGTCCATTTTTGTAATCAAGTAGAGCTGTTTGCTATCCAACATCGGAAACATTACTTCAAAACACACCTTTAAAGTCAAGGAAGAGCCTGTGTTACAATATTCTGCCAGGGTGAAAGGGTCTAGCAAAAAGAAACAAACAAAACCCAGAACCAAACTGAACCTGTGCATTCTTCATGATTAAGCAGCTCATTCCCCAACCAGCCAGAAATGCTTAAGGTTATTCAACAGCAGGACAATTAGAAACCTTATAAACGCATTTAAACCTCAACCTGGGTGCGCTCATTCCAGAGTAAGATGGCCCTAAGGCTAGAAGAAATTAGGACACATTACATTGGGGTGTGATTTTACATCTCGCTAACTCCCTGTGCTGATAGTATTGTATGCATTAAGTACAATTTACTTTCATTTCCAAGGGCTTTCTAACTGGCACATACAAAAAAAAAAAAAATCTACATTTGCAGGCATTCTAGAGGAAGATCTGGCATTGCAAATCCACATGCTCACCAGCTGTCATGGGTAAGCTCTCAGGTAATCAATGTGTGCACTGTTTCCAATACAGCAAACTAAGGCTACCAGAAAACAACTAATTTTGGCTTCTGGTAGGAATCCACAGGAGTATAGATCACATCTTGTTCACTCCAACTTTCCTGAGCATTTAGGTTTAGATGCTATTGCTCAAGATCTGAATTAGCTCTGGATACACTTCTTGGCTTTCTCTGAAGGCTCTCAGTTGCTGGATTCGTTTGAGAATGATTTTAAGGCCATCTGGGAAGTTTAATTGTTCCTAATTTTAAATGATGTTATTTTGCTGAAGAGATTTTTTTTTTTTTTTTTAAATACTTCTATTGGTATTTTTCAATGCCATATCATTGACTGTAACTGGAAGCACGATGCAGTACTGACATTTCTTCCAGGACTGTAGTAACAAAAGCTTTGTAGTAGCAATGTTTATATTTGGACACTAAATATACTGATTTTTAATTTAACAAATAATTTGATAATTTCCTGAAGGCAGCCAGAAGGCCACTACATATCAGACCTTATTATTAGCCTATTAAAAAACATCAAAACTCAGAAGCCAGCATGATAATGATCCCACTTCTGTGGTAATTGTCTCATTACTGTCAGTCTTTACTGGCTCCCAACCAGTTCAGAAAGCAGCTTGATGCTTCATACTAGGAGCTATATTGGTGGATTGAAGTTTGTATTTATTCTACCTCACTTTCAACTTTAGTGCATTTCACACATCTTTATCTCTACAATTGTTACTTGAAATTAAGTAAATAACATTTTAAAGTATGACAGAAATGGGAAACGAGCAAAAAGAAGGCAATTCAGTTACAGTAAGCCTTGCTTACCAATTAATGTAGATAAGGAAACTGTTAAGAAGGTGCCCTGCAGATACTGTAAGTATGTCCAAGGACCCTGCCACTGTCACTTATACATAGCATGTCTCAAATTTGCATACTTCACATGATTTCATTATTTTAAGTGGCTCTTCTCCCTGTATATATAGCTCTAAGGACTTAATAAGCACTAGCAGTCCAGGTTGTCTGACACAGCCTACATCCTAAAGATGGTAGTGGAAATTGGTCAAATGAAGTGGTATCACTACTGAAAAATACATATTTCATATATATCTACACACACACACAAAATGAGAAAACCCCACAAAACCTAGAACACCTCCTTCCACATCCAACCTTCATAATGCATCTTGATATTCTGACTTTAAGTATTCTTATTATTCTAGTATTTAGCAAGTATTTTCTCAGCCATTCAGATACTGGGTCCTTACAACACCAGCAGTAGTAATTCTACTTCCTTTGCCTAACCTTTTAATTCCTCAGTGGGATTCCAAGTATCAAGACCACAACAGCCAGGATGAATTCAAAGGAAGTATGCCATTATTTCTTGGCATGTATCTTAAAAATTAATTATTCTCTTCCATGGCTACACTTCGACCTGTTCTGAAAATACCTTGTAAAGCACTCCAACTTCCTTCAGCTCCGATTATCAGGAACCCTACCCAGCATACCCAGTTTTCACAGAAGAAATTAAATTTGTTTATGGATAGAAGCACTTAAACAAAAAGTCTGTATCACTGACAGAACCAAAGAGCAACATAGGCTCACACACCAACTTTTAAGCATGTAATGACATTCGATTTCAAATGCAACAGAAACTGGTATTTCAGTAAATTAAAAAAGAAGTTTGCATTTCCTCGCAGTCTGCAATCAATCTTAAGGTTTTTCTTTCAAAAAGTTGTACTGGGCAGGGAGAGAAAGGAGAGCAAGACAGTAAATAATAAAGGCTGCTTTATCTGTATACAACATTCAACTGTAATCAGCATCTTGCAGGAAGTAGCCTGCTTTGCCAGCTTTGTCATTTGAAAATTTAAAAAAATAAATCCTGCTAGCAGATACTAAAATGTGTCAAAGATCTTTGGTGTTATTTTGCTTCTTGATGATTCAACACTTTTTCTTAAAATTGGACAATTGTCTCTGGTAGACTTGTAGCTAAACAATGAACCTGTAAAAAAATTCACCCTCCCATACTTTTATACTAATAAAAGGATCCATTGTGTTTTTACAGACAAATTTTCACTCTGCAAATCATATGTCCAATGTCACTACCAGTCTCATCTTCTACCGCATTTTTCTGTAGAAGTGAAAGACTGAAGAGTTCACAAAGCACACCGATTATGTGTATAAAAATGTTATGAATAAAACAAGAATACCGTGAAGGTCAGCAAATTTTGACTAAGCCCTACTTCTACGCTTGAAACATAAGTGCCTGTTTATGAAAGTTTTTTAAAAGGATATATTGAAATCAAGAGCATCTACCTCGCAATCATCAAGAGCCCTATAATAAACCAATGCCCAGGCAAAGACTGTTTCCAAGAGGCAACACGAAGAGGACTGTCGCATCTCCACCTGCAGCTTGCAGAACACTGCCCTTCGTGGGGTAGCTGCACACAGAAGAACGATTCTCTCACTTGCCTGTTTAAGGACTTGGAGTTGTATGTGGATCCCTGAACTTTTCAGCTATTTTTTGCGCCATCTCGTACCTATGTATTGGTCTGTTACCCTAACCAGGCAGTGGACCTGAAGGAGACAAAGCAGTAACTGCTGTTACTTCACACCCATTGTTGCTGTTCTGTTTTCTCATGTTTTTATGCAGAAGATAATCACAGATTAGCTGGTTTTACAAAAATAGCATCCCTTTAGCAGCGTAATTTAAGCATATATAAAACCACATAAGCCAAAGGGGTTTTAAACAGGAAAGCTTTGCAGATAGAAGTGAAAGAAACCTCAGCTTCCATGCGTGAATGTGAAAATAGTCTGGGTCTCTTCTTCAGAAATAACTGCCTTGGAGTTACTGCCTCCATGTGTCTGGCGGCCCTATGAATGTCCCGGAGCGCTAAGGACACCACTGAAATCAAGATAATTGCCCTGCATTTTATGACTGCTTGCAAGTTGAAATTGGGTACGTGTCTTGGATCTGAAAAGCAGATTGCCCTGTAGTTTTACAAAAGGCAAATTAGAACTCAGATTTCTTTAAATTTTTTTTTAATGAGACAGATTTCTTTCCCAGAAGATGACCCCGGCCTGGCAGAAAATGTAATCACCTTCCAAAAATAAAAACAAATCACATAAAATGAAGAAGTACCTGGTATTTTCTGCTCAAGCATTAGCAAAAGTTAGCAAAACTATTCTTAATCAGGAGTTTGGTCTGAGAAATCAGAACATGAAAAAATATATATCCAATATCATACAAGAAGTTTTGGACAGAAGTTTGTTTGGTGCATTAAACCATACCACTTTTCTTCTGCAAAACTCTAAAACGTGCAACACTGCTGTACATACATAACTGGCAGTAGTGACCAGATTCCTTACTGATTCCATTGCCAAAAGTCAAAAAATGTGGCTATGGAGAATTAGCTACTTCATACTGCCTCTTAACATGACTGGACTTCACAGGGCCAGAGTCTGTTGGGTTTTTTTCTACTGCAGAAATTATGTAGCTAAAAGTCCCAAATAAAATTTAACATGATGTGATACTGCACAAAATCAAAAATTAAAAATGACACATGGATTTTAGTGGCTTAGCTGAAGAATCATTTTCAGCACTTGCAAGTAGGTTTTTATTTACTGAAAAATCACAGTTACATTTTTAAAATATAAGACAAAGACTTAGCTTGCTAAGAAAAAACATCTCAAAACTTATTCTGATTCAAGAAATAAAGCTTTCAATAAATTAGTTGGATTTACAAGTAAGTGTTTAGAATGAAAAATAAAAATAAAATTAAATCAATAGTCCCTCCCATAAGTATCTTGCTGAGATTGTGGATTTTCTGGTAAAGGATATGGAATCAGAAATAAATCTGCTGGTGGGGACCTACCTATTCTTAGACACGTACACATTACTGAAGAGATAAAGGGGAAAAAAACCTAACAGATTTCCAATTGCTACCAAGTAAAAATCAAAGTATAAGGAAAAACTTTCCAAGTCTTCATTGATTTTTTTCCTTTTACACAGGCTTTTCTGTTGGTAAGAGTCCTAGTTTTATTGCTTCCATCACAATTATTTGGTAATGGGACCTGGCAAAAAATACAACAGCAATAACTCTGACACTTAATTTCCAAATTAACCAAAAAGTATGGTAGAAAAACTTCAAGACAAGAACAACTCTCTTATTTAGCTGGATAGATACACTTTCTAGAGAGTAGCTTATCAAAAAATTTCGAGTTGTCATCTGTAGATGAGTAACATTTTAAACACAGGGTAAAAGGGTCTTTCTTGGAGAACTAGAAATTAGTGTTTGGTGGCTGAGACATTACAGTTTTACTCAGAGGCATAGGGTAGGTAATCTAAGCAAGTTAAAGGCCATCTGAGCTGCTCATACCAATTTAGCTGAAGCCCATACTAGATGAACACAGCTTTTTTGAGTTTAGGTAGTTGAAGTAATCAGAAAGACTACCCGGCATAGAAACTCAGGTGAGCTGAAGTTAAGGATTGTTAAAAAAACCTTTGTTTCTTAGCTGAAATGATAATTCATATGGGACATCTATTTCATATAAAATTGCTACTGACATTTATTAAATCAGTCTCCAACATATTGGATCATTTTCTCAAGATTTTTCTTTATGAAATGCAGCTGACAATCAGGAGGCAAAATTTGCTGTATCTGAAACAGATTCAAATTACATCAGAAGCCATAGTTTCGTATTTTACATGATGACTGTCCATACGTGATTAGACACATACACTACAGCAGTTTTGCCAGGTGTTAAAGGGTTAAACTGTATACTGACATACAAAAAAAATTCTGTGAAGAAGAAACAACTCGGGAAAGGCGCATAGTTTTGTCACGTTTGTAGAAAACTCGCACGTGTAAGCTGGAACAGCCCTCCAGCAACCTTCAACTTCTACAGCTAGCAATTACACAGCAAGTCACTCGCCGACCTTGGCGATACTCTGAGGGTTGGACTGGAATACAGAGACTCTCTCAAATAATATCTCAAATCTATTTACCACAAGAAGTCTTTCTTCCTAACACAGGGCTTCAACTTTGATTTCTAAGGCAGGCAAACTTGCTTCACAGTTTTACCCACAACGCACATCTAATACAGCTGCAATGTACTTGCAGTTTGGAAACAGGCCTGTCAAACTCACCCCCCTCCCTTGGAGACTAAATGACCTAGAGTAGAAGCAACCTCCTAATGATACTCAAGTCCTTACCACATTGTGCCCTTGCTCCAAACAGACACAGCAGGACTAGATTGCAAGCAGAAACCTGCAGGTGCTGGTGTAATATTTTTTTAATTTTAATTCATACTCTCTTCTCCAGTCTAGTATTTTCCACCAGCACAGATATCCTTCCACTGACATTTACACATTTGCTCTCGTTTCCTTTTTGCTTACCTAGCCCCCCATATGCATTTTTCTCATCTTCAAAAATAGCCCTAGCCTTCCCTAAATAAATAAATACTGTATGCGAGGTTTTCAGAGCAACAGCACACAGAGTAAAGCGATGAAAATGACATCGTTGTCTGGAAATCTCTACTTGCCGAGCACACTGAAAGTTTTATGAGGCTATTATAACCCTTTTGCTCTTTTTTCTTTTTTGTCAAGTCCGTTTTGAAAGCAGATGACTTCAAGAAAGAAAACGTCTTGCTGTCATTGGTTTATTTGAGCATCATACACCGCTACAGCATGAATTTGTTGTAACCACTGATGAAATACAGGATGTCTAGGATCAAACACAGGGAAAAAGCTTCCCTCATAAAACAATCTTTATTACTCCAAGCTAGCAAATCTTTACAAGCCATATAAGCAACATGAGGAACCTTCTTGCTCCAGAGTTCTGTTAGAGCTAGTAGTCCAGAAACGAGCCCGAGATAAACGGTACTTGGCTTCCATTTGCATTTTTTATGCACTCGCATTTAGTCATGTCTACCATGTCTATTTCTATGCTATTTAGTATTTCTACTTCCGATCTCCTACACCATCAACAGCTCTGCTGTAGCAATAAACACACAGTTTTTAGTTCATGAAAATCAACAGCCCTAAGTCTTGATGAAAATGAAGCAGTTACATAAATGGGAAATCATTAGCCTGCTATTCTAAAAGTAAACACATTCTGCCTCAAAGGATGCAGTAACATAAAATGACCATTTTACATCAATTTAGTTTACCCCGTGCAACTATTAGGTGGTCTCTCATCATTTAAAACTAGCTGAATTTGCCTATCTGAACCTACAAATGAGAAAGAACTTTGAGAAAAGCGCTATCTTCTCACCATTTTAAGAGCAAAATTTTGGCTTCGAGTTTTGTGTGCACCACAGTTTAGAAAGAAAAGAGCAGGGCTGGGGTGGAAAAGGAAAAGAACCCACCAAACTGTAAGCCTAAATCCTAGATCCCTCAAGGCAAGGAAGACTATATCCAGAAATGTCCTGGATAGCTTTGGGCATCAAGGTGCAGAGAAGCACCGAACTGCAGAGGAAGTGACATTCTGCACAGATGCCTTACCTGTCATGCACGCTATGCAAGCTTCTCTGTTTAGATGCATTTGTCACATGTGATCTGTGCTGGTAGTAAGGTTGCCAGATGTTTAAATAATAAATATGGACTTTTAAAAATAGAATTTGGCAGAAATATATATATTTACTACAAAAAGAGAAAGTCTTAATCTACACTTTATGAAAAAATAGTCTTCAGGGAGAGATTATAACTTCTGCAGAACTATTTTTATATATGATTCATGTACAATTAATGAAAAAGCCTTTATAAAATTGCTAGCCATATGTACTAAGAATCTTTAATTATACTGTCGTAAGTCTAAGTGGTTTATTTATGCACAAAACCATAATTTCCCATTCAGCATAAAAAATTAAGTATGGAGCAAGTCAAGAAATTACATTTGTTCTGTGAGAAACTAGTCTTAGCCGTCTATTTAAAGCGGTATAAAAATCCAGTATTTCATTTTTGTCAGTGTTCTGAATGTTGGGTGTGGTTTTGTTTTCAAAGAGCATACAAAACTCTCTTTCCTCTTCAAAGTGCTTTTAAAATAGGGTATTCATTCAATACAGATGCGTGGCACTCCTTAAAACAGGTACTGTACGGTCAGAAAGTATATGGCTAAATTTTTTAACGGAATTAACGTTCTTACATTGGAAGGCGCAACAAAAGATTATGGGACTTACGATTCAGTAGGTCTATACTGGAAGGGACCGACCACTCCAAGCAGGACTACAATACACATGCTTCGTTGTGGCCAAGTCAATGTGACAGACGCTAGCGATTCTAGCTGAAATTATTTATGCGTGTAGGAGGTTCTCTTACTGCTCTTACAAACAGTAAGTCTTACCTATTCAAATGATTGCATCACATTTGCAGAAGATGGTTTCCTAAAAAGGAAAAGAATTTTTTCCTGTAACTTCCAATGCAGCTCTTCTATCTTAAAGACTGAAATTCTGAAGTTGCCTGCTTATGCGCCATACGATAGCAGGTGGGAGGCATTTGTTCTTTTTAAAGGAAGAGTGCCTCGATCTTCCCAAATGCAGCTTACTGTTGGCCTGAGGGGAAAAATAACCACACCAAAATCAATGTGGAATATCAATGCAAAACGAGCAGTGCACTTCGCCCTCGCCGCCTGGGGAACAGCGCTGGCACCATCACTACGTGGCTTAGGGTCTGTAAAGGTGACAGGTGGAGTTAAAGTCTCTCTTTGGTTTTGGCAATGCCAAGATGAGAATTCTTTAGTATGCTTAAGAATTCTATTCAATCACCAACCTCCGATTTTCATTTTTTTGATGTCTCAAAAGGGAAAAATTTTTGGTGATAATTAAAAAAATACAAAAAATTACTTACACATCCTTCTTAAATTGTGGTGGTTATCACAGACTAGTACAGGAAAATCCAGCAAAAACTATATAGGCAGAATGCAAGCCAAAGATAAAAAATGGTTTGGCAGAGAGAAAAATTCCCTGCCTGGTTTATAATAAACACAACAATACAAAAACATTAAATAGAGAGGTATACAGAAAAAGCAATTACTCTAAAGAGCGTTAGTTACTAGGACAAGCTTTTAAAGACCAGACTTGACTTAACTGCCAAAAATAATCAAGCAGATTGTCTTACTGCCCTTCAAACAAAGGAATTTGTGAGAAATTTCATTAAGGCTTTGTGCTTCTTTCTCCAAGAACTAGCAAAATTAACAAGGTCAGCTCAAATACAGCTAGGATTATTTTCCATGCAGTATTTTAGCACAATTCTTAATACTTTTTTGGTTTTTTTTTAATCTCCTCCTTGTTAAAGCATTTCTTCCCAAGGGGCCTTCTTACAGTTTGCCAGATTGTTCAGTGCCCTCTATTTCACCCTGCAGCAATAAGCATTTCTCCCGCTGGCACCGCCAGAGAGAGACAGGGCCAGATTTACCTCTCACTGAAACAGGTACGATTTCATACACACCCTTAGCGTTAGACTGATGTAACCGAATAGACATTCGGGCCCGAGATACCAACAGCAGCTTGGAAGCAGTTGTTCCATTATATGAATATGAGACTTAGCTGGATTCTTATTTCAACTTTTTTCTGACTATTCCAATTCTCCCGGTAGGAGTTTATGTTGAACTGTGGAACTGAATAATTCAGAAGGGACTCCCTTAGGGGAACGGCAAGTTTAGTAAAGAGCCCTTAAATTCCAGCCCCCAAGCCTGTTCATCACTCAGTAGTTCAGAAGATTTTGTTTAAATCTAAGAGCTGGTTAAATCCCCCTTATCTCCCTCCTTAAGCCTGAACCCAGTTTCTGGGGCAGTAACTGTTTCTGAGCAGTCTTGGCCTGAGACTTTGCACACTGGTGGAAACTTTTTAATTTTTTGGCTGACTTCTGGTTTTCATAGGTACGTTTGTTGCAATGACAAAACATCTCTTTCACCAAACAAGCAAAGGCGGCCAAAGCTAGAGAGAAGTCAGCATGCAAATTTCCCCTCGTCATGCATACGGCAGTAATACCGGGGTTTAGTGAACAACCCCAGAACTGTGCGTTTGCTGTTTGCAGAACAGGTACCTTTTACACAGGTTCTCTGCACAGACCTCTTGGATGCTGCAGGCTTACTCAAAGTTGAATATAATCTCAAATAGCTTATAGCTACTATGAAAGAAGGTAATGCAACACCTTACAGTGCTTCTTAAATAATATATAGTATGGGCAGAACTATTTCATTGCAATCCCTAAAGAACCTGAAATGGAATGACACAGCAGTGAAGATGAGGCATATTTGGCAATTGCAGAGTTTCCCGAGATAAAGACAGCTATGATCAAGGACCAAATTCTGCCTTATTTTCACAGATAACAAAACACTTATAAGACTGAGGCTTCAGCAGCTGTGTAACAGCATCCCGGAATCTCACAAATCACTTTTTGCCCACATTACCTTTTACCTTGATGAAAAAGATGAGAGAACTCTTAGTTCTCTGCTAATATACATCATTTATTTGTATATCCATTCTCAGAAGATTATGTAAAACATGAAAGCCATTTTCTATGTGAGAAACATTGTCCTTAAATGAATCATTGCACAACTTACCCTCCTAGTAAAGTATTCTTTTTGGCTTTTTCAAAATGAGAACATTTAAAAAATTTGTTTAGAATTCATTCAGTCTTTCTACAAATACGGCGTTTAATATAATGAAACCTAAAAAAACCAGAAAAAAATCAACTGCTTTAGATGTAGACATCATGAAGTCACTAGTGTTTTCGGAAAGTCAACACTTAGGTAATAATTGTTACTATGGGACAACGTATCGATAATTCACATTGGACAATGAAACAATTCTTAAAACCCATTTGGGTGCAAAAGTGCCCTGATAACAAGTAGCTCGTTAGCTTTAGTAATGTCAATGCATTCTGACTATCCAATTCAACTAAATTACTGCCTAAGACAGGCATGTGCTAGGCACAGATTTCATAAAAGCATTTGTTAATGTGATTTGTCCTTACAATTACAGCAACCTACTCAGCCAGTGTAGGCAATACAGGGGTTATTTAACAATTTTAAGCAAAAGAAAAGAATAATTGGGTAGTTTATAAAAATTAACCAGCCACATGCACAATCGTAACTTTCTTCTCCTTGAAAGCTAGAGGGAAGATGTGGGGGGCAGTCACAGCACCAACTGAAGTGAGTAGGGTTTTGCTTTGGGTTTTTTGGATGTCTAATGATGTCCGCTCCTCTGAATCAAAGCAACTAGATGTCTCCAGAGGACAAAGATAATACATATATATCGTTGTGCTGAACATGCACCATTGCTTCCACCAGAGGCGGGAACCTCTTTTAGTCTTCAGACTAGTGAAATGTATGATGCCCTCAGGTTACTCATGTAACTCAAGAGGCACTGTAGGAAGTTTGCAAGAACAGTTCCATTGGATATACTGTATCACAGAACGGTTACATATGAAGAGACATCAGTTTTTTCATTTTACTCCCCTTCGGAACCGAAGCCATTCTGGAGACTCTTCCAGCGATCTATGAAGTGGGCATATGCAGGAACATGGCTGAAGAGCCTTACAGTGAAGATGTGCTTGAACTTTTAAAGGCAAAACCCCCTACTGTTCCGCAAAAATGATTCTGCGTTAGTCATGTCACATAACCATTATGAGGGTGAACTGTTACTGAGGTTGGAAAAGTGACTGCAGGCTTCAGTAGTTTCTAAAATGAAAAAATCTGCTGTTCTGCTCGTGTTTCTTACCGTACAGGAATTCTCACAGCATTAGCCACTCACACAGGGTTCTGCAAGGTGCTGGTACTTATCAACCCTTCTTTTGCTTTAGCAAAGTTTTGCATTAACAACTAGAGAGGATCACATACTATTTCGAAAGTAATCCCTTTGATTTACACAGGGCTCGTGGACACTGCCAATGAAGTACATGCACAGGCACCCTGCTGCATTGGGTCACCGCACGCAGCGTCCTAGGAAGATTAGGTCGTACACGCTTCCTGTGAGTTGGGGCTACGCTTAAGTTTCGGGTTTTTTTGTTTTGAAGAAAAGCATTTACCATAAGTGTTCTGCTGCTATTAACAATAAGGGACATTTTTACTGTTGATGTAGAGGTAGAAGCTGATAGCATCTCATGTTATTCACACAGGACTGAAATAAACACACTCAAACATAATTATTAGTCTTTCCAATGTGATCTACGCAACTAAAGGAGAATTATAGTCCCCCATTCTCTCTCCCAGATAAAGCTATTGGAGCAATACATCATTTTAAATGAGGTCTTTATAGCATTCTGTTAATTGTTTATCTCCATTATATTACTAGTTATTTTGTTTTCTGCTCCGTGTATATATATAAACCTATTTTTTGTATTTATATTTTCAGTTGATTTGTTGATAGGCACGTATAGCATTAGCATGTAACCTAGACCTTTGTGGAAATTTCTCACAAGCCACAGGTGCTATCCTGGAGAATAAGCTGTAAGTTAAACTACATTGGAGTTGCACTGCTGGAAAGCCAAAATTTATCCAAAATAGATGCCTCCTCTACGTAATTCAGGACTTGGATAAGCCCCATAGTCTATTCCCTTTGATTTTCCAACTACAAAGGGAAGGATGTCTGTCAGGGCACTTGCAAGAACCTACCACAATTAATTTTTTTTTCCCAGAGGCTCATTAAAAATTGCTTTTTTGACCAAAGTCTAGGGGAACATTCCATTTTTCTCCTAAAAATGCTAAGATTAAAAAAGAACTACAGAACTGTGACTGAACAAGTTTCTCACTATTTTATTTAACAAATGCCTCACCTTGCCCACTTATTTCCTGAAAAAGGCTTGGCTAGTTCTGCTTAGAAAACAAGAGCAGAATGCACACTGCAAAAAAGACAAAAGAATCCAAGTGAAAACATATTATGGCTTATACTTGTTACCTGCTTTTACATGAAGCTCAGGTAACTCCATTCTTTCAACTCTCAGTCAAATTGAGATGGCTCAGCTAGCCATAAAATGAGGAAAATACACTACAGAAGAATAGTAGAAAACGGCATGCTTTTTGCTACAGCAGGTATTCAAGCTCTAGCTTGTTCTAACAACACTACAGAAGTGATTCTGCCAGTCTGCGTATCAAAGCTCCATTCCAAGAGGTTTTATTCTAGACAGTTCACAAACATCTTTCTGCAAAGCTTCACAGGGGAACTGTATCTGATATACACTGAGAAACAAAAAAACCACAACACTCAGGGCTCACCAGAAATTATAAATTTGGATGTACTTAGATAGAAGAAAAATCCTGTATTTCAACAGTTCTATTTTTCCTCCCACTCTAATATTTTCACACCATTCCTTTCTTTACTCTTATGTATGATAATTTTGGAAGGTGTATCAAAAAGAAGGCAGAATTACCTGGGGATTTTTCCCTTTCAAAATGAGAACCTAATCTAACACTGTTAATAGTGCACAGACTTCCCTTAAAACAAGAGACACAAAAAAATTAAATGGCACTTCACATTTAGAAAAGAACTCTCCTTCCTGCATGCATATTGATGCACATTCTATATCAGATTGAATCATGTTCTTTCACACAAGGATTTTTCCACTAACCCTTCAGTTTTTAGTATCACTTTACTCAGTTTTCTTGAAGCATATTTTCAATTTTTGTTCTTTTTTAAACCTATATTCTTCTAATACTACTCAAACTTATTTTTTCCAAAAGCCGCATGACTCTCTGACAAGATACTTTAGTTCTCATCATTTTCTCTCATTTCATATCCCTGTTGCAAAAGCATTTCCTTTCTGAACATACAAAAGAACATCAGAAAATAGCATTTTCCTCAGTAGTAGAGTTGAAGGAAATAGTACTTCAAAAGCTTGATTCTATCTTCCTGACACGGACAACTCTGTCTTCCTTCATGCTACTTAGCTAGAGGAACTTTTACTGAAAGACAAGTCAAATCAAACAGGTTTTTGGATATGTAGGTAGAGCTCAACTGTCTCACTCTCACAGCTCAAACACTGACACCAAGAAATTATGGTTTTATCTCATGGCCTCAGGGAGCACTGGTGTCTTTGGTTACCGACATTTCCAATTAAGTTTTCATTTTGGCTTTTTACAGACGGTAGGAAAGGTTGTAGAAACTTCATACAAAGTCCCCAATAGCTGACTCACTGTGGAACAACAGGAACTACGTATCACAGCACGCAAACCGTGCCGTCACTTGCATCAACGGCCGAGCTGCAGCAGAGACCTTTAAAGCATAGCAGAGACTGGTTATTTGTATCGAGCGACCAGAAAGCTTTGCAATATGCCCAAGCATTTCAGTTCTAATCTACCTTCGCCAACACTCACATAATAGTACAGAGGCAGCAGCCCCGTTATTTGGTGTAAGTTTTGTTAGCTCTCCATGTATATAACACCACTCAAGTATGGGAACAAGATGTCAGCAAGGCTAAAATGAACTAAAGTTCATTAAAGTCATCTCTAGATAGAGATCAGAACTGAAAAGTCGAAGTCCTTTCCATCTTTGAATCATGTAACATTTAAGAAAAACATTTCTAGAATTTAAATTGCCTTTTCTTTATCATTTTATGTTTTTCTCCTCTGAAGCTACTTTTATGACACTGAAGGATCCGCAAGCTTCCTGTATCTAGAAAAATGCTGGCACTCACAAACACCAACCAACCCAAGAGAGACGTTTTAAGAGACGTCAATTATTTTCATTCGGACGAAGAAGTGATTTTGTGTAACTTCTCTGCTGTTGAAGGCGAACCCTACCTTTTTTTCATTGAATATTTCCTGCCAAAAAATGAAATGATATGGCAGTCTTATTTTGATTTAATAAGGAGAAAATTTTAGGCAATGCACTTGTCTCATCCACAAGTATTTCTGAAGATCTAAGCATCAAATTAAATTGCTGCCTATTTGATTAAAAAAGGAAGAACGACGCTAGACTCATGCATTATTCACTGTTAGGTAATTCAATACTGTTTTCCTTTGTGAAAATTACTCTAATCTCATTGTTTCTTCACTGTTCCTTATCAGCAGAATGATAAATAGACAGGTGGTGTAATGATGGACTTTCCATTAACTACATTAACACAATGTGTTTTTGGAATTTCAAGAGGAAGCTATAAGCACATTGAGCTATTACACACTATTTCAATAAATCACAAAGCATTTTATCTAATTAAGTCCCTTTTAATAGCAATATCAAAGATATGGATAGGAGTGTCATTAGTATGAACAGATTTGATATACTACATGTGGCTGTCAAAGACGATGTACGCAGAAGCTACAGCTCAGCAAAATGCATAAGCTGTTTTAACAAATTCTCTTGGACAGCATCAGAGAGTAGTCTCAGAATCACAGAATCATTAAGGCTGGAAAAGAGCTTTAAGATCATGAAGTCTAGCACAGCCATTCTAGTCCTCCCCAACCCAAGTTCAGAACCTCTCATAAACTCTTATTCACAGATGGTAATGTTTCCAAAGAAAGTAGTCTTTTGATCATCTCCAAAGGAAAGGGGGTATCCAAAGATACTCTAATGAGGGACCTAAAACCAAATTAATCACTACTGCAAACAATACTGCAGTAGATTTGCTGGTCTTTATTACTGAGGTCTGTTTCCCTATATGCCCTTCAGATACGGCAGAGTGCATAAAGATGGCAGGTTTGCAGTGTTATTAGTGGGCTGTGCAGAGACTACTAGGTATTAAGAGTCTCTTGATAAGCAGTTTAATTTATTTTCTGTTTATAATTTTTACATCTGATAATGAAGTAGATTATCCTTCTGAGAGTCAATTACTGACATTCCTCTACATTTTAAGTGGCACTTGAGAAAACAAATCTATGCTGCAAGTTGCATTATGATTTGCTATCTTCATAATTGCCTGGGGAAGGACAGATGCAATAGCAGGGTAAGATTCAGCAAAAAACATTCTTTGAAACCCTTCTGAAACCTTTAAGCAACGTTTAAAAAAAGACAAAAAAAACAACCCAGAGGTGCTTAGCCATTGACTTATGTTGAAAGGTATTCTGAAATGTCCACAGTCTTTTCTAGTCAGGCTTTTTCCTCCGATGGTATCTTAAGAGTGAATTTAGGGTTTTAAACATAGTTTGCTCTTTCCCTTAGTACTCAGCAGTGAGTAGCCAGTTTCCACCACAACACAAAATGCAGGACCTGGCAGGTCAGATGAGCAGAGTGCTGGAGAACGGCTGCGAGGTGGGGCTGTGCGTGCCAGTGCTCAGTGTGCTTCCAAGTCCAACACTAGTGAGTGCAACACAAGTACTTGACCGATTGCATGGATTATCAGGCAATGACTTATTTGCAATCATCAATCATTCCTCTCATAAGCAATCTCCATCCACTTGACTTGATTACATAGCTCTTGCCATAACAAGGGATTTCAGAATTGCTTAGTTTATAGAAGCAGTACAAGATAAAAAGGAGAAAAGCCGGTCTGGCAGGGACCCCCACTTACCTACCCAAAGCTAGCTGTTAATCTATACATCTTTTCGTCTAAGTCACTCTGGCTTTTTAAGGTCTGTTGCCTTCACTGTCCGTGTCTTTAACTCTTTTGGTGAGAGAGGCAGCAGTCAGTTCTGTTTCCTCATGTGCGGTAAGGTCAGAAAATACCCCTTTAACACCTAGAAAGATGGGGCAAGTGATCCCAAAGTCAGTGGAGGACACTGAAAGCATGGATGTTGCCACACTGCCTGAAGTGCACAGCCATTTCAGAGGAGTGCCTAAAAGACTAAGGGGAACTCGGACGTAACAGATTAGATTTCATTTCAAATGGCACAAAATATGTGTTCTTTGTCTGATAGTGTAGAAAGTAAGCGTGGCTCATTCTTGGCACTTCCAGAAAGTGACGCAAATTTCACCAACCACAATGGCAAATTAAGAGTGGATTTTAAAAAGCCTAAGCATAAGCCAGACAAGAGAAAAGTTGCTGAACTCAAGTGATACAGCTGTTGTTTCACCTGCTCCTGATGTATATTCCAGGTCCACAGTAGGCTTTGTTCCTTAAGTCGTGATCTCCGAGTGAAGCCCAGGAGATCATTACAGCTGCCTTTGCTGCAGGGACACACTGCTAGCAACTCAGTGAATCAGCAGTGTTTCCTGCTGAGACACACCTTCAAGAAGGTGGTCTGATGGCAACATAGAGCATGGCAGGAACGTTTTTGTATGCTATACTGAAGTACAAAAAAAGTGGAGAAAAGCAAGTCATTTCACGAGGCCTGACGGACAGAGTCACATACCTAGAGAGCAACTTTTTCTTACCATGGCAATTGGCCTTCTGTTAGTCCTGAGGAAAACAACAGGATCACAAATGATGCACGCTAGAAAAACACCTAATTTCAGATGCAAAAGTCTGTAATATGACTCGTTACTGGACTGTGCTTGACTCAATTATAGCTATGCATTTACCTACACCACAGTTGAGCAGTACTACTATTCCAGAAGAGTTATGACTGTGCAAGATATGCTTTTACTCTACCTCTTTTCAACATGCTTTTCTTTCCCAAATACACTGAAGAGATTTCTTGAAGCACATTTGAACTGTCCCTAAAGATGACAACCCTGAGCAGCTACTATGTGTGACACTTGGACAATCTGGATATTTTTCATTTTGACGCGCTTCTGAGATTTGCTTATAGGGTAGGCACTGCATTCATCCAATCTACCCCAACGGTTAAAGAATACACATAATATCCTCTTACTGTCTGGTATAGAAACTGTTTCTAAAACAGTTCAGTAAAATATGAACCAGCAAACATCCCTGGAGGAGACATGAACAAAAACACTATACTCAAAATTTAAGTACAGTAACATCATTAAACACACACAGGAAACAGAGCAGGGAAAAAAAGTCTTTGAAGTACATCAAAACTTTACAGTTTTTGCAACAGACCAAAACATTATAAAATCTGAACAAGCCCAGATCTACCCCTATTACATTTTGTGTGGGGAAAAGCTGGGAAATCTCTGACAACTTCAAAGGCACATGAACATTAGCGGAAGTTCAGCATTATGTGAGGTATAGTTATTTCCTACAAAAATTGTAGGGAGGAAAAAGCAGTCATTTATCACTTGCTAAAAGCTGATATTGTAACAATGAGATTGCTCACAGTGGCCAAGAAGCTTGCACTTATTCTACAGACAAAAACTTCTTAAAAGAGTAAGAATCTGTTTAGGTCCTGATCAGTCCTCAACGTTCAAGAATTATGTATTTAACAAAAAACATACAGCAGCTTTTTATGCAGTTTATAACCATGACACTTCAGTGACATACACCTGGATGCAGCTGCTAAGTGGCAACAGGCTAGTGCTGATTTGAGTCTGAACAACAGTATGATTAAGCAGAGCACAGATTACTGGGCAAAGAAAGAAAAAGAAGAAAAGGGAATGACTACAGGAAGAGATGGTTCCAAAATCGCTAAATGGCCAAGTGGCAACAGTGCAGAGAATGCAAGGTGAAGAAGTTCAAAGATGCAGAAAAACCTTATGTTCTTTTGATTGATAAAGACACTCAGCCATGGCATGACTCTCTTGTCCCCAAACTAGTCATAATTAGCTACAACTTTAGCAGCCACAGATACTTCATGAGGAGTGTAAGACTCCCTCAGTCATTTATTTTCCAAATAAACATACAGTTAAAAAGAGTCTCATAATATTTAGAAGGTTCTCAAAATGGATCTCTATTGTGGAACTATCGTTTTCTTCTACTTTAATTATATTTACTTATGTGTAAAGTGATTCACATAAGAAAACTTGTCCACGCATCAGAAGTTTTACTCGGAAGACTGACCTTGTATATGTTCATTATTTATCAAGACATACAGAATAAAAAAAATTTCTTAAGACACCTTCTTTTGGGTCTCTCTTTCTACTTATGAATAAGTCACAATATGGCTGTTCTTAATGCAAAGTAAACATACCAATAAACTATTCGGCCAACACCATACCCACAAACAGAGGGGAATACCATTCTGGAATCCTGCACTTACCATAAGCAAATACTATTCTCTATAGTTATATTTATCTTTACATAACTCTGCACCAGAACCTCACCACCCTTTTCCAAATATTTTTAGAACTTAACATTTGCTAAGAATAAAATGATGCACAGATCGATCCCTGAATTCCACTGCCTCACTAAACACTTAAAAATATCTGTTCATTCTAGTCAAGAGCAGAAACATTTTTTAGAATGTCAATTTTTTGCTTAACAGAAAGTGATTTTTTTACTCGGCTGTGATTGCTGTAAGAAATGTTACCTGATCTTGTCATTCAAGATTAGTACAGTTTGACAGAAAACTAGTCAGTAGAGATAAGTAAATCTTTGATCTTCTTGGATTAAAACACTCTTTCTTCAGAAAAAACGTTAGGATTTTTTAAAATCATGTGTAGACTTTTTCAACACCTATGAGGTTACATGAAGGTGTTCACAGAACATTTGAGATTTAAATTCTATTTTGTTAATAAGAAAAATTGTTATCTATACTCCAAATGACTGTTTTCTTAAGACAATTAAAAAGATGAGGAGCTAAAAAGGGCTTAATAATGAATCATCCATTAAAATGCTGAAATCCCAAATGCTAAGAAGGCCTTAATAACAATTTTGTTCTCTTAATTCCATATTCATTAATAATTACGCAACAGTCTAAAGATGATTTTTGTAACTGATGTTCCAGGTAGCTGAAATTACATTCGTACTACTCCTCTAAAATGCTTATGTTCGACAGCAGCTCTACAGTGGGAATCTTGTAAAGTACATCTTTATTTCCACAGAAAAAATAAATAATTTTCCAGGACATACTCCCACGGCATACATCAAAGGCAGTCTTCTCCTGAAGGAAAAACAATTTTGCAAAACAAAAAATGCTTCTATTTTAGAATTTCATCCAGATTACACCATTTGGACTATAAAAAAAATTTGTCTTGTCATACAGACATCATATTGTTCTGAATAAACATTTTGAGCTAGTAAAAAAACCCTAGCAGTACAGTTCACATAGCCTGTTCTTTAGGAAATTACTCTGTTCTACACTGAATTCTTTCCTAAGGCTTGTTTCCAATTTTGTTCAGAAGAGGTAATAGTTGATGCAAAGAGAACACGAAAAATGAATTAACTGCAGACTACAAGAGTCTATAAAAGTTCACAATCTCTTCCTGGGTAAATTAGAGCATCCTTCAGGCATTTCCCCCGTCAGTTTATTAGTCTGTAAAGAAAGCCCACCGTCCTCGATAAACAACAAAGGCAGAAAACACTGTGCCGAAGCCCAGTGAGATGGCACAAACGCAACAGTGAATGTTGGATTCCTATTCCCTTGTCTCTTCCTCTGCTTTCATAGCTGACTAAATAAGAACGTCTGTTTTGTAACCACAAAAGCAACCTTCAAGAAACCACTGTTTCCTGAAAAAGGCAGCAAGTCTCAAAAAATTAAGCCAATCCCCTTCATGGATGGAACAGAAGGGATTTTTTTCTGCCACTGCAACTGTCCTTTACAACTGAACAGAACACGGACAACCGTTAGCTGTACAATCAGCTCTGGGCTCCCTAATGGCATGCAGCTGAAGGCCGAGATAAGCTTTATGATGACCGAATTAATACTAGGAATATCTTCCTTTGAGCTATCTTTTATTTCAGGAACTCTGATACTAGTTTTAAATGTCTTCGCTGTGGTTTAAAGTTCTCTATTTAGGTCATTTTTCTTATAAAAGAGAGAAGCTGTTTTCTGGAGCTCAGTGCTCCGAAGCGTGAATTTGCGCCCACAGCCGTGCAAAGTACGAGCTGGCCGCAGAGACGCGCTTTCAGAACTCAGGCCGCCGCGGGCACGGCAGGCACACAGTTGTGCGCAGTTGTCCTCATGGGCAAGTCCCGGGCTCGGCTGGTCAGTGCTTGACATTGGCCTCTAACAGACTCCCGAGGCTTAGAGAATGCAAATTTGGGCAGGACTGCAGCATTCTAACAACGGCCATATGAATTTGAAACGATCAGTTACACGATGCACTGTTTGTTACTAAGTTTGAATATTTATTTGACACTGCTACAGCATGATGTGAAAACTCCCGGAGAATGAATAAAGGCGGCAGGCACACAACATGTAAGCAGCACCCCTTGGAACGCAAGATAAACATACTGCCTTCCACGACACCTCCCCTGCTCTAAGGGCGCCGGCTGGTTTTAAGGTCAGACTCACCCTCTAGTGGTTCACACACAGACAGGCTCCTAAAATGACTGCTGCAACTGTTCAGTCTGCAGGAAAGCCAGTAACATGTCTGATAAACTGGAAGGATTGATAAGAGGCTGTCAGAAGTTAAGCATGATTTTGTATTAGCTGATTTGCGTTACGTATGCTCTGCATAGCCGCTCTGGAGAGCTCTCATTGCACAGGAGAAGCCTTTGACTGACAAAGGGAATCTAACACGAACCGCTGACCTGAATTACTCACTTTTAACTGAAATATTTCAAATTATGTATTCTTTCTTTCATAGCAAGAAAAAGCAAACGTCTTATTTTAAGCTACATTTTTGTTCCAAACACCTTTTGGAAAGGTAAACAATTACCTTTGTTTTTCTTCTTTACCAAGAGTAGCCCAATTACATTATTAGGACATGATAAATAACCCTCAAGACCATCATGGTAAAACTATTCCCAACTTTTATGAAAATCCAGTAAAACAAAGCTTACTACCTTCTGTTGCAGATGAGCATTCTGACCATCTCAGACTGTCCAATGGATCCCACGGGAGATGAACAAGAGTTACATACGGGAACACACCTCCACTGCTATCAGCAAAGCTCAGACTTTTTACAGTGGTGGCAGGTGTGTATACGTATACACTCAAAACCAGACTTACAGGATACACTGGATAGGTAGAATAGTTTGCTAGGTTTTACATCTCAAGGTTAACTCCACTAAGTTTCACTTACTTACATTCAGATCCATCTTCTGTTTCCTTGAGGGGTTTTCAGAGCTGTCCTCCCTGACATCTTCTACCACTGTAAAACTAGTTGCTCATGCTAGAACAATTTTCTTTTCTCGTAAGAGAAGATTGAAATAGAGCACCAAGACACACAACAAGAACTTAGACTCCTCAATTTCCACTCCTGCCACATTTTGACCTAAACACAATACCATGCAGGTATTTTTTGCATGGGAGTATGGTGTATTCTCTATACATGGCTTCATCACCACGAAGTCAGAGCTAGTTGCTTTTCATATTTAAAAAAAACAAGGATCACTCCTAGACAGCAACAGTTGCACTTCATTCCTTCAGAATTGTTAAGTGCTTTGAAATCCACACAAAAAGCAGCACAAAGTATGTTGGCCTCACAACTCACTAGCTGCCACTGCTGTATTTTAAAAAGCTACTGCCTACAGACCAGAGTAGCAAGGTCAAACTTCTAACTACCCAATCAAAACAACGGAGCAACAGAAAACATGTCAGAAGTTACAGGTATGTCAGAGCAGTGCTTGTTATTAATTTAAATAAAATGTATTAATGAAGTGTGAAGTCATACCTCCGTGCTTGCTCATCAGCTACTCTCACGCTGCAGAGAGGCAAAGTCAGAACTCCTTGCTCACAGACTGAAGCTAGGCTCCCTCCCATTCACCGGGGACTAGAGATTTTTACATCCTGTACAGAAATTTGTCAAAACACATAATCAGGGAGTTTCGCTAATAGTGGAAGGTATTTAGGCGGGTGGGGTTGGGGGTGCTATTAAATAGAACACTGCAGCAGGATTGGCTGTATTTATGGGCTCTCAGGAAACTTTTTTCTGCTTTGCGACAGTTTTCAGCTGATTTTGTGAAAAAGTGGCATGGTTTAAAAAATGGGCAGCTGTTACTATCACAGGCCACAACTCCATGCCATCCATGCCCATTGAACAGTGGGATTTACATTTATATGCCACCAAACCAGAAAACAAAAGTTTCTAGTCTCCTGAAAACAAACAAAAGCCACAGGCTTCTTGAACAGCACAGTACCATATAAGGATGTGGGACTAGGAAGACCAGATCAGGTAAGTAAGATTTTATATTTTGGGGTGACCAGCACAGTCGCATAGGTATTACTGCAGTAGTTGAGATCTGAATTACCTTTTCAAGACTGCCTAGACCCACGAAGATCTCAATTATTTAAAAAAAAAAAAAAGCCTATGTATTAAATACACATAAGCCTGGTTGCATCACTCCTGCACTCTCAGCAGGCATTTGAAGTGCTGTAAATAACTTCAGTGTGTTGTTGGCAAGGTCAAAAAAAGTAGTGCTGAAACTGGCAGCACCAGTGGGACTGCCAGTGACCTTCAGGGAAAAGGGCTGCAACTCTTCTTTCTGGCACACGCTCCAACTGTTCTATACAGGCAGCATGTTATCATTTATGTAGCTGATTTCATAGCATTACATACCATATAGCCAGGTTTGCATCTGCATATACCTTGTGCTTTTCCACAGCTTTTAGCCAAGACAAACTGAAAACAGTTAATACAAATCTTAAAGTTAAGGCAACTATTTCCTTGTCACTAAGCTGACTTGCCTGATGTACTACTATACCAACATGCTACTTCAATAATCAAATATGTAAATTTCTTTATCGCCGATTTTGTTAATTCTACCTTACCTTTTTATTCTGCAATGTGATGAAGTTGAAACATTTGGTCATTAATTCAGTAAGGACAAAAAGTACAATTAGGAGGGAAAATCAGTGCAGCCAGCTTCACTGTTACATCATCCATATTGGAAGTTCACTATCAAACTCTGCATTACAAATGCTCCTTCTAGCAAAGAAGTTTCTTCTTGTCGTCTTTCTGCAAAGAATAATTTTCAATGCCAGGTTTCCACTCTGGCAAGACTACCTCCAGATCATTTAAGTCTTTGGCAAGTCTTTTAACTGTACGTAAACTTAGTTTTAAGTGCATGCTATAGGTCTGATTAAGTATCAGCACTGGTAACTCAATGCCAAGATATAAAAGCACCTACCAAACTGAACGCCGGATCTCCTTCTCCTTAAATTCTACAGCCCGTTTCTCACTTACATCTTCCCCCAAATTCTAAGCCCTAAAGTTGAAAGGAAAAAGGGTGGAAGTAGGTCATAATTTTTCTGGGAAGACACTGCTTATTTTTAGAAGTTTAGAAACCGATCCATTAACCAACATGTTTTAAACCTGCAATCAATAGGCTGTAATGTATATATATAGTGTTTTCACAGACTATCAGATCTACTGTGCTCAGCAACTTTTGTATACAATGGACAAGTGCTGCAGAATACCATAAAGACAAGGTACATGAGATAAACATTTGAACAGATTTTTGTTCAAGAAAATTTAATACGCACACAACACCCAAGAAAAAAACAGTATCAGTAGTCACCAACAGACTTCAGTTTATTTCCTTAGGAATCTATTTTTGCAGTTGTCTAGCTAATTACTATTAAAGTCGATAAAAAGGACCCTTAGAACATAGCAATAGTTAGCATTAGGGTAACAAGTACAGAACTACAGGTTTCTCTAGCAGGAACGATTTGTTGCAACAGAGATTATGCACACAGAAGTATATCATGTTTAACTGTACTGAAGAGAACTTACCTTTTCAGGTTTTATGCAAGTTTTTCAAGCCTATCCAAATAATGTGAGGAACACTAAAGTGATCCCACCAGTTTGTGCATCTGCCCAACTCCCCTCTCTCCAGCTTGTACTTGTCATAAGAGCTCCTGCCCGCCAGCAGCTCCTTACACTACCTTCAGAGGAGAAACAATGCTCAGAAAATTCTCGTACTGAAAAAAGTAACAGACTCCTGAATACAGCGAATTGCAGCAGTCAGTTGCGGTTTTACAGAGACTGTAGACATGGCACTTCAAAACTAAAACCAAAGACATACACAAAACCCCTTACCACAAGCAGAGCACCTAACTTCCTCATACAAAAGTGTAACATCTTTTACTACTTTCATGAGATACACAGAACTAATGAGCTGGTGAGGTCCAATTAAGTAACACAAGCCATAGTTATTCCCCTGCCAGCAACCCGCCACAGTGACAGATACCGATCCCGCCTTACTGGCGGCCTCTCCAAGGGAACAGTTGGACATCTTGCATTGTCTCCACTCTTCCACTGTCACTTTGTCAACGCCAGAGATGAGGAGCAACAGGCAGTTAGTGCTGCATAATAAAAACTTTAACAGAAAACTTCATGTACATAGTCACAGGGTGGATTAGAGCAATTTCAGAATCAGCATTAGTGAATTAACAACTGAAAGTTAGCCTAAAATTTGTTCTTGTCATTCTAAGCATAAATTGTGCTTTCTGTTCTCTTCCCCAAGTTTAAACGGTGGCAATTCTAGTCGCACAGCAACATGTGAAACTAAGTGTTTCTCTTTCTTCACTTTTGGTGTCTCCTATTACTCCTGCAGTAACAAAAGAAGACAACTGCACTTGTAGATACAGAGGTTCTGTTTTGGACCTGTTCTCTGCATCTTACACAGTAAGAACCGTTACTACGTGAAGTCACTGACAGACAGCTGTATGCCCTAAAACTCCATTTCACAGCAATCTGAAATGATCTAAGTGTTTCAAATTTAATTAAGGTAACTAGAACAGCACCATTGCTTCCCACCAAAACATCCTTTAATCTTTTTCAAAAGTGGGTTTCAAGCAGAATTCAGTGAGAGCACAATTGTTTTAGTGTCACCAGTATGACAAGTGTTTGGCTTAGTAGTCCACAGTATTCAACCTAATGGAAAAATCTAATAAATAACATGCATGGCTACACATGTGTGCACAAGCAGCCAACTTTATATACTTTCACTGATATTAAGCGTGTTTATTCTCAGATGCTTGCTCACAGGGTTGTAATGCACAGCTCATTTTGATATAATGAAAAATCATTTTACCCATTCATTTGATCTTGCCAATGGATGGAGCTAGTCGCCAGAGAACCCCATACAGAACAGACCACAGCTAGCACTCAGTGAGGCTTCTACAAATTATTTCCCCACAAGTGACTTAGATATTAAGAAAACATTTTTCAGGCATGCTTAACATCTTTTATTCGCCAAACTTGTATGGCTTCGATTTCTGTCATCTGGTCCAGGTTACATTACAGTACAGCAGAGAATCTTCAATCAGGCCCTAAACGTTTCTGATTTGCTTCACCTAACCCAGGTTGGCAGGAAAAGAGGAGTACTTTTACAAGCATAACTTGTTTGTGTATGTGTAGTTGAATACTCACTACTACTTTTTTTAAGAAAATGATTAAAAAAAATATTTTTACCAACAATCTAAGTCAGAGATGAACAGTAATTCTGTATCCATTGAGTATCTGTTTCCACCACTTGAAACCATTTGTTTAAAAAGACTCGAGATTTACATTATTAAAACTTCTGTACAATTTGCAGGGCTAAAGCTAGGTAGTACATTGTTGGGACAAATAGGAGGAACTGGGAGATGCAGTTTGTCAAGTTCACATTAAACATTGAAGAGAGAACTACAGTAAATTAAAATGTTACATGTGAAATCAGCTCCTGCAGAGCCTAGCCTATACGAAATACGTAAGGAACAATCTCTTGCAAGGATAAAGATTTCAAAAGCACCAGTATTTTAAAATAAGAATATGTGGGTTTTAGCACAGTTATTCTCAATGTGTGTGTGTTAACCCAAAAGCATTGTGATTTGATGACAATGAAAACACGCATGTGGTTTAAATTAGCCACTTCAATAAATATTCCTACATATAGAGAACAACAGACAATTCCATTGACAGGGTGCTTAGCAGTAGAGAATTGCCACATTTTTGAACAGCATCAACTTTCTCATTTCATTTATGAAATGACAGCAGAGCAAAAGCAGTCACTTTTTTTTTTTTTTCATTTTGATAGACAGACATGACCCTACCCTCTTTAAGAGAGCAGAAAGGTATTATCCGGATCATCACAATAAAAGCAACTCAGGACATTTACACCTTACAGCATGCTAGACTCAGGATGTCCAAGACACAAATGACACCACTGCAAATAGAACCCTGGAGTTAACACTGCGTGGACAAGTGCAGCTGACTGACTCCATTTTGAAGTGTTTCACATACTCCTTACTAAGATCTGAACTAGAAAAGAACACTTAGAAATTTTAGCATTAGAATTTTCTCCAAGACGCTTCTGCATGCCATTCTGAAACCTTCCTTCCTGCCGGTTCAAAAAAATACCACCAATCTATTATCACCAAGACAAATCAAAAATGCCATCCCAACATGAGCAGGTTTTTTGCTATTCAAATTTTATGCCTGCTTTAAGAGCTGAGATTATCTCAACCCCATGAGGAGCAGTAGTAATAGTAGTGAATGCATCTTCTAGGGTAGGTCATACGTGAGAAACAAACTAACTGGTCAGTAAGAGTACAGAAAGGGAACATTGCAGTTATGCACTGTTTCCTGGCATTATTTAAAAATAACTTACAGAATTTTTTTTCTCTTCTAGAATAGTAGTGGCTTACTAGTTAGCCACTGCGTACTCCAAACACGCCCAATAATGGGACTAGACTATGTGTAAATCTACATGCTAGAACACTGCCAAAATATTTCAAAGACTAGCTATAAGTAGTAAACTAGCACCAACATAGTGATTCAAGGGACAAGTCTACCACTCCTACTTGTATCGAGTATTTCCAATGGATCCACACTGGAGTTCATCATTTCAGAAGCCCTGCTGTAGACAACTCCAACTGACTCCACAAAAGAGCTCTGCTTCCTGTATGAACCTATGGCAGAATCCAGCTGCCTACTTACACAGAAAAAAAATCAAAATTGATTTTGTCATGTTCACGTAAATGCACTGCAGAAACAATAAGGTACTACAGCCTCATTTATTATTTTAAAAACATTTTATTCTGTATATTTAGAAATGTGTATTTTTAATAACTGCAGAGAAAAAAAATCAGCCACACCTGAATAGCTAGTAACTCATTAACAGAATGCAGTGGTATATTATCTAAACAGTAGTAGTGCCATTGTGCCGTAATAAATTGTCTATTAGTAAAAAAATACATTTCAGGGCACATAGTACAGCATCCTTATGACAAATTACAGTAGGGATACTTTTCAAGAATTTAATCAAAGTAGAGAATTCCGAGTTATATTCTTTAAATGCAGCACTTAAAAAGGTAACAACTTTGTGCATTTTTAAAAAATGTCCTTGTTCGTATATTGTAGAAATGCTGCTTTATTGCTGCAGATGTCAAAGTTCAAGGCTCAAAAGGTATGAGAATACAAAGATATCCTTAAGAAACTTTGTTTGTTTTTATATATATTTATATATATAAAAAGGTAAAGCTTATAAAAGTTAATTTACAAACCAAGAACAAAAGTGGTATGCACGCATTATATACAAGCGGTCTATAACATCTAGAAATTTTCAAATGCATAGCAGAAAACATACCATCATTTTCTTCTGATTGATTCTCTTCTGGCTGATGAAGACAAACAATACTCATTCTCTAAACCAAACTCACAAGTGGGTGGTGGTTTTTTTTTTGTTTTGTTTTGTTTTGGTTTTTTTCTTCCTTTTCTTTCCCCAGTCTCTCATGATATATTATCTAGGTAAGCACAAAAGCCATACAAACTTAATACAGAGAACTATGAGAGCTAAGACTATTAAAAACATGAGGGTAAGGCATCCCTGCTGGTTAATAGGTCTGTAATAATGTGGTTAATTTACAAATCCACAGAGGCAACTGAACCATAGTCATCCCACATGCTTTTCCCCCTCCCACCATTCTCCTGACAATGTTTCCATATACATTAAGTAGATGTGTTTGCATTAGCCTCTCCGCAGAGGAAAAGCTCCGATCTGTGCTACCCCAAGTTGATTGCCATTTCATTGGACACGTACACCAAAAGTCACTTAAAAACTAGAGACCAAAACGTAGTCTTGTGAGTTACAAACACACAGTCGTAAAAATGCAGGCCAAATTCTGTGTTTTCGCCAGCGGAGCATGAACCAAATTCAGTTCCTCTGAACATAATTCCATTGGTACTTTCAGATGTTAAACAATGAAACACTAGTAGTGTCCTTTAAAAAAAAAAAAAGATAAACAAAACAAAAAACCACAAAAGAACAACCAACAAACCAAAGCATACAGAACCTGCAAAACCCACACCTTGTTCCCACTGTACACTCCCTGCTTGTGGCATGTATCGTGACCATGGTTCAAAGAGTGTACTTGCTAAACCATTGTTAGTTAAAGCAAGGTGCTTAAACACTAAGATCCATTATCACTTATAGAACAGTTAATACTCAATAGAGTGGTTCAGTTTATATGTAAGGTCCATCTCAGTTTCACATTATTTACTCAGTCAGCTAACTTAACATTTAGAAGTGGTCAATTAGGACTGAGACACAGTTTGCTCCAACAAGATAGTTTGGATCCCCGGGAAGAGACTTGTTCTGCCAGGTTTTGGGGTCACCTGTGGGAGGAAAACACAATGCTGGTGTTTAGTATCCGCTGTCGAACAGTGTACATCTTGAAACAACCAAGCTTTTGGATAGGAGTATTTAAGTTCTGAATCAACATCTGTTTGTTTTGTTTGTTTGTTATTAAATAATAACCTGCAGTTTGTATGTTGTTATTAAAAAATTAACTCTTTGTTTTCATATAAAGTAGGATAGATCAGTTACCCAAAACAGATGCCGTGGCACTCGGGAATTGTTAAATATAAGTCATTCTACACTACAGCGTTTTGTATTTGAGAAGTGCCAACAGTGACTGAGGTATTCACGGGCTCTTTCCTAAACTGCCAGAAGTAGAAAGAGATTTTAAAAGCTAATCCGAGTAGGATGTATTTGAAGTTTCTTGGGACAGTTCTTAACACAGACGAATCGAATCAGAAGTTATGTTGTAACTAAACACTGTGACAGACTGGTAGTTTTATCTTCTATTGTGAAAGTTATTGTAGACAGGATTGTAGTCATTTTGCAACTACATCCAGTATACTCGTTTAAAAGCCTGAAATACTGACATTCTAAAAGGGATTCCAGTTAACTGGTACATACTTAAAAATCTTTACAACTGATCTTATCTACTGGTGGTCAAAAGTCCTCTGTAACGTTCTGTTACAAGCAAAAGTACCAGGCAAAGGTTACAATCCATCTGCACAGTCAACTGCCTCTTTCAAGGGGAGAAAGTATTCTTCATTCACCCACCTAAACCCACTACTAAATGCTGCCACTATACAAAAAGCGTTTCATCATCCCGCTATGGCAGAACAGTGAAAAATGCACTGAAGTTCTCTTAAGTCTTCCAAGTAAATGACGTAAAATAGCTTGGCCAAAACAGATCTGCCTTCGGAAATGCGCAACAAGTTAGAGAACCCAGTCACACAGACTGCAAACACCCAAGACGTCTGTATTAAATGAGACTGATGTAAATTCCATGTAATTTTCCTCATGAAAGTGAGTTCTTCAACTCATGAGAACAAAGTGAAGTACACAATGCACTGAGCAATGGCAACATCTGATGTAGGGACAAAGTATAGAAGTAGCCTGTCTATAGTTTGAGAATTCAAACAAGTTTACTGCAGCCAGCCCAGACTACGTATTTCAGTCAAGAAGCCAAATACATGCTGGAGAATTTTTCATTTTATAAATGCAGGGAATTCCATTCCAAACTCGCATGATCAAATGTATTAGGAGAAGGGTAGAATAGGACTGTAGGACAACCAGGTCCCAGTCCTGCACATGAGACAACGGCAGACTTTTTTCCAACCTTTCCTCCTAAATTCATAGTAAGGATTAGACTGTAGCCAGTGCAGCCTCTAGCTGTTGAGGATGTTTTTCCCATACTTACATACAACTGCTTTGGAAAAATAAAAAGTAAAAATCCTTCAGTATTTTTTACTAATACCTTCTAATAGGTGTGGCCACAGAAGTCAACTTTTCTCCCCAATCAGTTTTAATACCGGAATCATTCAAGCTTTTGAAGGGGTTTAACAGTAAAATATCAATGTATGAAGCTTAAATGTGGCAGAAAGGATGTTAGTAAGTGCAAATGAATGTCACTTTTAGGACAGAACATGGATACATTGAAAAAAGATGAGGTAGAGCAGACGACTGAAGGAAGAGAAAACACAGAATTGTATAAACTGTTATTATAAAGCCACCTCAAGAATCAGAGTCCCATAACCAACTAATTTAGAAAGAGAGAAAACAATTATTTATTTAAGACACAGTATGGTCTACTTACATATCATAAGACAGAATTGCCTAATTTTAAAGTTTGTCTCAAAAGAGCAATGTTATGATATACATCCCATTTCAGATTAACAGAATGTGGTGTTATATTTACAGTACAGAAAGTGTAGGGTTTAAGATATGCACGCTCTTGCTCTCACCCACACATGCGCGCACACACACACCCACCTCACATTGGAAAGGGAGAAAAACGTCTCTGTAACTTCAGTTATTGTTTAGATCATTTGAGTCCTCTCCCTTCACTTCAAGTAAGTTCATGAACAGGTGCTATTAGTTACAAAGGAAGTGTTGTGTCATTTTTGTTTTAGTTATTATCTTTTGGGACCCTGTAATTTATGAGTCCGTGTTTTAACACTGCCATGTATACACACTGTTAAATAGATGCATGCAACACATGCATATAATAGCTTATTAAAAAAACAACTAAAAATTATTGCCGTTAATACCTCTAGGTTATTGAATCCCCATCAAGGGGATTGATGCTTTCATCTTTCAAAGCATCAGTGCTTTGGTGTTGACAGTGATCGATACATTAGTGACAGAAGATAATGCATACATGGTGGCTTAAATGCTGTATAGAGAAGTACATTGGTCAGTCGTTATGTAGATCACACGTACACATTAATGGTTTGAACCTTCCACCATAAATTTTGAAGATAGCTGAATAAAACCTTAAAGACTTCTTCCCCAGATGTGCAAGAACTCCTTTTTAAATCTCTGTAACCTCATAGCCATTTCATGAAATTGCTTGAAACTTGCCCAGAATTCTCAATTAGGTTCCTCACTGACAATTTCAGCCAATACATTCTCACCCTTATCCCAGAAAGTGACGGTGAAGTAAAAAATGAACAGGTAAATAAAACTGCAACCTAGTTGCAACGTTTACTATCAACGAGAAACTTCTGGGTAGAAGGCAGTAGAGGAGAAATAGGCAGAAGCAAGCAATAAAAGTCTTGTGGAAAATCCAGCTACATTAGAATGCACTGTAAATGCTTTTACTGAACACTATAGTTTTCTTAAATGACCCAACTGTTAGCATCAGCTTGCACACATGGAAACAGTTAACAAGCATTAAATCATGATTTATGAGCATGCAGATTGTTAAGATTTGCCAGAGTCCTATATGGTTAATTAAGCAATAAACACCAGTTATGTTACAAAGGCCAGAGGTACATAATCATCTCCTCTCCATTTTAGTGTGACTATCATTTCGAGTGTATTCAGCTGTAGCAGTCCTCAAGAAAGAAGACAGAATAGAAAAATACTATAATATTTAATAGACTAGAGATATTACTCTTTTTCTGCTATCATGGCTTTAGCTATGAATTTGCACCATGAGTAAATGTAAGAAGGACATTTGTAATGAAAGTGAAATGGGAGAGTTTGACACAAATACAATGATTGGGTTCTTTATATTACACAGCATCACCTTTAGCCTAATTAACTTAAATTATACGATAGCACCCAAAAGCCCCAAAAGGACAGAGGGAGGACAGCATACCCGACGAGGAGTCGGAGGATTTTAGAGCAAAAGACCAACCATCAGGGGTCATAGACGCACAATGTGGCAGGCGCAGCTCCACTGGCTTCAGGAATTTTAGTCCATGAGGCCCACACATTACCAAAGGGCTAAGAAGTGTTTCACCTGGAGTTAAGAGAAAGAAAAACCTGTTATTGATGCAACTTAGCTTTAGAGAAAAATATGAACTTTTTGACCTGTCAGTGAATAACAGCACTTATCAAGATGGTTTCTCAAAGTCTCTTTCAGAGCACTCAAGTGACTTTTCAATGGAACATATCACAATCTCAAAATGAAAAAGTATGAACAAGTCTGATGATAATCCACAACATAAATCATCTTGGGATTTTTTTTGTTTTGTCACTGATTTCTAAGCAGGCGCATCAAAAGAAACAAATCCCCAAATCTGTAAGCAGCTAATTCATACTTCTTTTTGTGCTACAGCTGCGAGGTTCTGCTTGCATGGATTCATAGCACACTGGGCTGAATAAAGCCTTCAGTAGCTCAAGAGCCTATGACCCTTAATCTAATAGCCAAAATATAAAGCACACAAATATAGAGGTCTGGTTTTAGTTTAAAACTCCAAATGTTAACATAAGATTATTCAGTTGAGGAACATGCTATGTTTGGTTTAGGAAGATTCAAAGTAACTGCAGATTGCAAGTAATGCTTTAACTGCAAATTTATCACCCTGTCCGTTTCTTGACTTGAGGAAATCAAATCTGACAGGTCAGAAAATGCATGTACACTGGAGTAGTGGTACGAAAGACAGACTTACTACAAAAAAATTGATCAACTAACATATACTACTCAACCCGTATTAGTAAGTCAGGAATATACTTCTATATAAATAAAAGTTAGAGTATGTTTTAAACTGTGAAGCTGGTGTCTTTCTAAAATTGAAAAAAATAACATTCTGGGTATTTTCAAGTGTTGAAGTAAATTTCAGATATTCAACTCAAGTCAAATTAGTTTAAATCACGTGCTTTATAATTCTTTGGTCCTAACTGTGAGATGAAGAACTATTTTTAATAAGAACAGCTAGAATAAATCGCTGCATTTTGCAAGAGAATCTACAAAGATTCTTGAAAAAATAATTTAGAACCTTCCTTTAGTGCAGTACACAAATTTTAAATCAGTACTTAAGTCTACAAAGTATTCTTGACTTATAATTCGGCGTTTCCATCTTGCTTGCAACTTTCAATATTAAGCAGAATATTGCTTCCCTTGTACTTCTTGTGAGATGTATACTCTGGATCTTCATATAGAAATATATGTTATATACTGAAGCATATGAAGGTATTTTCATATTCTATTTTGCTGTTATTTTTAATGCTGTTGCATTAAATTACAGGACAGTGTACAGTGCCAGCTCTTACCTTTCTCTTTGTCCAAAGGTGGAAGTATACTATTGTCTCTGCAGACTTTGAAATATATTTCTTGCTCTATTCCCTCTGGAATGGCTCCTTGTGGTATAATAATACTAACTCCAGTCTCTATGGAGCTCAATACACCACCGTTGCTGTTAAATACACCTCTTGCTGTGGCTACAACAGTGTGTCCGTCTTCTTCCTCTTCATCCTCAAGTGCTGAAGGGCTGAATATAAAACAAAAACCTAGGAGTTTTATCAATATTCAAGCCACACTGAACCCTTCTATTCAGATACACATTGAAAATAAAGCCCGTTAAACAAAACCCATACAATTTTTTCCAGGTTGCCAGGGTAGAACTAAAAAAAGTGACCCCTAAAACATGATAAAATGGCTAGTTTGAGTAGATTTCAGAACCACTTCTATATAATTTCACTAGAAGAACCAGTAATTTCAAAATTTCTAGCAGTCTACAAAACTATAAAGCATCAGAACATTTCTCAGGTACTTAAGAACAAGAAGGATTCACTCCTCTATTAAATTTCTGAATTACTGAAACATCAAGCAAGATTTCAAGGCTGGTTCATGCATTATTTTGAAACCAAAGAATAATCAAACACTGTTCTGCAAAAAGGGCCAACCATATCCTGGGCTGCATCCAAAGCCGTGTGGCCAGCAGGTCGAGGGAGGGGATTCTCCCCCTCTACTCCGCTCTGGTGAGACTCCACCTGGAGTCCTGCATCCAGCTCTGGAGCCCTCAGCACAGGGAAGACATGGACCTGTTGGAGCAGGTCCAGAGGAGGCCACAAAAATGACCAGAGGGCTGGAATAGCTCTGCTGTGAGGACAAGCTGAGAGAGTTGGGGTTGTTCAGCCTGGAAAAGAGAAGGCTCCGGGGAGACCTTGTTGCAGCCTCCAGTACTTACAGGGGGCTTTTAAGAAAGATGGGAACAGACTTTTTAGCAGGGTTTGCAGCGACAGCACAAGGGGTAATGGTTTTAACTAGATGTAAGGAAGAAATTTTTTAGAATGAGGGTGGTGAAGCACTGGCCCAGGT
Organism: Phaethon aethereus; assembly: GCF_964289735.1. NCBI lineage: Eukaryota > Metazoa > Chordata > Aves > Phaethontiformes > Phaethontidae > Phaethon > Phaethon aethereus. The sequence continues at coordinate 17,162,809 of NC_138588.1, read as the reverse complement.
TGCCCAGAGAGTTGGTAGATGTCCCATCCCTGAAAATTAGACAGGGCTCTGAGCAACCTGCTCTAGTTGAAGATGTCCCTGCTCATTGCACGAGGGTTAGGCTAGATGACCCTAAGAGGTCCCCTCCAACCCAAACTATTCAATGATTCTATGATTATTACTGAAAATAATTTAACAAGTCAGTGGATAGCTTAACATTGTAATACTATCTGTTGCTCTTCACATAGTTCTTGTAGTTCAAGCATATGAGGCACGCATTGGCTGCTTTTAAGCAGTTGTTTTCTCATAGTAAAAAGAACCAATGTGAAACTGCTAAAGCGATTTTCCCTTTTTACAAGTGTTTTTAAAACATCCCTTATGCATGTGTGCCATGAGGTGTCTCTCTAAGCACACAGAATTAATACAATTTGGTTCAACAGCTATACTTAGAAATTAATTCCATCTTCCAGAAACAAATTGAAAGGACAAGCGATTACTATCTACCAGAAGACTTGTAATTATCGTATGAGAAATGGGAAGTAAAAGTCATGCCACTTCATAGTAACAGAATACATGATGATACAGGGACATAGGACATACTTTAAGTATCTATCCAAATGCTCTTCAATGCCCTTTGGCAGAATTTTATAATCATAGTATTGATCTTTTAACTGTAACATCAACAGAAATTGGAAGCACAGGAAAAAACCACCTGTATTTTTCACAGGTTTCACAGATAAACTCCTATAAATGTACTAAGGGAAAGAAAAAAGCAGCAGCATACCTTACAGGAATGGCTTTAGGCACAGCATTAACATTATTTGGTTGATATTTAGGCTTGTCGACCTGGACAGCAAAGGTATCCATTCCACTGTCAAACTCGGGAGGCTGCGATGAGCTGTGTGCTTTCAAAATTGGTTGAGGAGAATTTGGAGATTTTGATGGCAACTCTGGTTTATGTTGAGCTTCATTTGGCAAGAGATTATGGTTGAATTTAGGACTTTCAAACTTGCGCTCGAAGGGCCTTGCAGCACTAGTGTAAGGTTTTGTTGTAAAGCGGTTGTAAGAAGGAGTGACTGTTTTCTGAATCTGTTCGGTTCCATTAATAGGGCCTTTGTCAGGGAAGCTTTTCTGAGGATAAAAAGTGGACTGCACAGTGTCCTCTCTAGAGGATCTGAAAATTGCTGGCTTACTCTGAGATGGAGGAGGGTCAGACACAGAGTTAACTGCAATGCAAACAGAAGTACCAGAACTCATCAGTAACAATCAGAAATTTCTGGTCACATATGCTATGGCACAGGAATACATTTTAGTCAATTCTCAATCTACTGTATAAAATATAGTCAGCTTCACACTCTCAGATCATCTGTCCTCCTATTATATTTAGTATGTTCAGGCAATTTATCTAATGTTTCATTAAACAGATACGTTAGATACAACAGTACGGCCTTTCAATGAAAAGGTTAGATTAACTTATACCATGACAAAAAAAAAAAAAAGAAAACCAGTATTGAAATATTATCATGCAGTTCCAGAAATGGGAAAATCCAGTTAAACCGGGCAATCCTCTCAATGTGAAGTGAAAACAACTTTTGCTTCTATTTTTAGAAGCCTACAACTATTACTCATACCTAAAGAATTCTGGTCAAAAGCATAGAAAGGTACATTTTTCAAGAAATCGTAATTTTACTTCATCTTTGCTGACACCACTAAGTATGGAATAGACAGTTATAGTGATTATTAGCACCTGAAGTTATGGTTTCAACAGGATGATCAGGTAATTTCACAAGACTCCGTATCACCACAGTAAAAAGCTATTTTCACTAACAATTACTCCAAGTTTCAGTTAGAGAATAACATAGCTACCAGTGCAGAGGTGCTGGAGCAACCACACAAGCACCTGACAAGTGACACTCGTTACCACCAGACAGGTTAGCTTTCCAACTGCTCACCTTCAGAAAGCGCAGGCTTGTGATGTGGTGGGAGAGACAGGACAGGACTATTAATCGACTGAGGTTGTGTATACTGGACTGAAGGAGCAGGAGGAGGAGTTGTAACTTGAGGGACTGGCTCATAGCGTTTTTCACCAACAGACCTATCCATTGATTCAGTATCAGTTGGTTTCCCCCTGGTGGAAACAGAACAAGAAAACCAAACATTTGACTGTTCCATTTCCTCAGGGCTCTGAGCTCCTGCATTCACTGCTATTTTTTTCTTCTAAGATCACCTGATTTCCATCTCTTCCTATAAACATTAAAACACTATTTTCTTTAATATCCTGTCTCAAATATGAAAACATTTATTGATAAGCACAAGAGATTAAGACAACATCGAAACTTTAGAAGAAGATTAGTAACACAAACCATGGCAAACAAAAGGCAGATGACATTTCAGGTGTATTTGCATAATTGCCTACAAGATCTTAGTTTTTCAATTTCATTTTGGGTAACTTCAATGAAAAATTCTTCTTAAATTTAGCAGGTCTTCAAAATAAAAATATAAACCCTCTTTTTTTGGGGGTGGATGGGTTGTTTTAGAAAAGCATAATTAGCCAACAGGACAATAGATTCTAGTACAACTTTTCTAAATACACCTAGTATTTGAACAATGCCATCTTAATTAGAAATGTAATCAGCTTAAGCTTCACTAGCTTTATGTGCATGGTGTAAGTAACTTCAACATCTTATTTTTAAAGCGTTTTTCTTACACTAGAAATATTTCTCCAAACTTTTATTTCAGGAAATTACTGATTTGAAATACCTGTAATTTTGGACTACAATATGTCGCACTTACTTTCAGAACTTGTGTTTAAAATTTTAAGTGCACATAATGCCTGTGATGAAATATAACAGCAAGAGGACACCTGAAAACATCCTCACATCAACAACAGTCTTACCACTTGATGTTCCTTTTCAAGTAGTCATAGCTAGTGTAAGAGCCAAGAAATCTAGGTGATGGCAAAGCAAACAGCAATAGAAGAATGAAAGAAAATAGTCATTCTATCTTGAGCATATTATTTCTTCGCACTTGTTACGTTAGTCCAAGCAGCTCTCAGATGACAAGGTTGTTGAAACAGAGACACTATTAACAGTGATGTTTCTGGTAAGACCTTTACCAAAGGCGTACGTACAATGATCACTTACTATATTTAATAAGAGATTTTGTCAATGAATTAGGAGGTGGTCAAGATCTCAAATTGACAGACAGTGAAAGTACGAACGAGATTACGCTAAGCCATTTGTTACAACCTGTATAAGCAGAGTTATTCGAGATATTGAAAAAAATGAGCAAAATATAAATCCCATATTCTAACCATCTCACACTTACAGTCCGGTTTGCATTAATTTCTTCAGTCTTAACGTACACAGAATAATGATGGTTTTGTATTGCAGATCATGTACTGAGAGTACATTCATAGCAAATGTTTCTATAGCACTATGAACTCATCCAATAGCAGAGCCTACACTATAAAATGCTTCTGATTGCGTTCAACAATTCCTAAAAGGACCTCTTGGAACAACTGTTAATGAATACTACGAGGCAGAAAATCGTATACTGATGACTTACTCTTGATTTTTAACACTTACTTTGCTTGTATGTTGCAAGAAAATACATTTCACACTAGTACAGCTTTCCCTCATCCCTTCACTTTCTGTATGGTCATAAAAATTTAACAGGCAATAATTTTAGACACCAGTCTTACCGCTTCAGAGGAGTGTGTTATGAAACTAAGAAAAGGGCTGATCAACTTTTGAAAGTCTGCTTGATGGCCACAAGAACATGATGCTCAGCGAGCTGAACAGCATCTGTAATGAATGTACCTCTAAAATCAGTGTTGCAAAAAAAAGATCATTTTGCATCTGCTGTATAAAATCCCGTTCCCACTGGTTTTATATAAAGCCATTCATCCAACAACAGAAGTTATTACTGCACGCTAACTCTCCGTTGTCTTTATTCCAGGTGGGGAGTAGCTGCTTTCTCAGAAACCGCATACCTGAAATCACTGCTTCCCAGAGGGGCTACTAACCAGGGGAGGGCAGCACTGCAAAAGCCCACAAAAACAACCCTACACACTCCACACCTAATCGGCACAGCTTGCCAGCTTTCTGAGGAATTAAAAAAATAAGGAAGGGTAGTACATTTTAATGGAGGAAACAGAGGAGAGAGCTGTGACATCACAAACAACCAGCAGAAAGTAGTGCTTAATATAAAGCACAGTCTTCTGTCATATGCTCCCGACCAAGGGTCAGCCACATTGTTCAGAACCTGTATGCAAAGTGGTCCACAAGAAAATCACTTGCTTACAACTTGCGAGTGTATAAATAAGGTTTCTCTAATTATTCACATGCTGTTTTCTAAGCTGTTTCCCACTTCATTTTGGTTAGAAAACCACTACTTCCATTTGAAATGAAGCAGAAACGAACCGCTAGAATGAACCAGTGGCCAAGAGGTTATAAGCCTCAGTGTGCAATAGAAAACTTACCAAACAGCATTAGTTTAGTTCCCATTCAAAAAGCTCCAACTCCGGAACAGACACGTAAGAGCTCAGCTAGAGCAGTTTACGAAGTTAACACATGACACTGCTCCTTACTGCCTCCTCAAATGAGGCTGCAACTGATCACGCGAGTACTCTTAACCCTACTCGATAGAAAATCTAGATAAAGTTACCGCATTCTGCAGCATGTCAAGCTAATGCAGGAAACTGGACTGAAACAAGCGAGAACAAATCCACTAGTCAGCCACAGGGGTAGTAACCTCATAAATTGCTCCATCTGCATCCAGTGAAACACATTCATTTACAAATCCTACTATTTTCTCACATCAAGAGAAACTACCCCTTATTCTAAAGTCACTGACAACTGTGATCTGCACAAGGCAGACACAGCATTACGCATACAAAGCAGCTTTAGTAGTGGCGTAAGTTTCCTAAATGATGCAAATAAAACACCGCCAAGTTAGAAGAGTAAACATATTTGTAGACACCTAATGGGAAAAATACATACTTTCGCAATACTTACTCAGGGTCAAAGAACTTAACATAATTTAATGTTTAACATTAATATTTAAAACAAAGAGTTGTAGCTACTGCTCATGAATAAATAAAACCTGTCCTCTGTACCCAGAATGTGTTATATGGATTATGCAGGCACAAGAGATTGTATAATCAACAGTTCCTGTCTCCTTCAAATTTAGTCCTGTTTATTTACGAAGAGCTTGTTCACAGAATAGCAATTACCATGTAAGTTCACTGGAAAAAAGATTAATAATGAGCAAGTAACAGGGTACGAACCAGAAGCTAGCAAAAGGAGAGTCCTAAATACGAGTGCTTTCTCACAACAGCAATTGTGTTGTCTGTTTCCACGCAAGGACATTGCGGTATGCTTCTAGAAGCAGTACTGTCCCACTGAGTAGTGTTCTTGTTTCTCTCTTTCCACTTACTTCCACTAATATTTTAGTTTTTGTCTAGTTGCACTGGACTACCCAGGGTAAATTTTCTTTCCCATGTCTGTCCCTTCCTGTAAAGGTTTACGTTCTTTCACCAAGAAAAAACACAACACATTTTTGTCCCCTGAAATATGAAACTATCAGCCTTAAAAACAGTATTATCTTATTCCCCTGCGGCAGTAAAATATCACCTTCCCAGAAGTACAAGCCCTGAAGTTATACACTAACTCACAATCAAAACAAAACCAGAACTAAGCAGCCAAAGAATGGAAGTGTCATGGCAGACAGAAGCCATAGATAGAAATACGGAACAATCTCTCTCAATTATTAGCAGTTCTGCAGCAAAAACTCAATATTTGTGTGTATGTGTGACAACACTGCAGAGGATAACAAATGAACAACAAAAGCTTACAATGCTCTCCATCTTAAGCATTTTACAATCTTCACAGTTACTTGATGAAAGCTTACAATATTTCTCCCAAAGCACTAGTTGCATTTACAATGGCACCACAGTTCATGTCCACAGATCAAAATCTACGATCTATGGGAAACGTCATTTTTTGTATGGGGAAACGTAACTCTGAAAGCTACTACAATGCATTATGAGGCGAGCTGAAACTTTTTTTAGGTCTCTTCCTATGATGCCTAGAGAGCAGGATGGATAGGTTCCTATTTTTCCGTGAGAAGACACAGAGCAAGTGAAAACAAAGTATAAAGAACATCCTTGACTGAGAATCAGAACTGGTTACAGATTACTGTACACATTCCTTCCTTGGCATATAAAAAAGTAGTAGACTTCTTGATCAAGAAAAAAAATTAATCTTTTAAAATCCAATCAAGCTTTTGGAAAGATTCCAATATTCTCAGTTCACAGAGGGAGACACTGGAGATGACAGATAATATTATACAAGTAAGAACAGGATTCCCGAGTCCTACCTCAAATCCTTTAAGACAAGCACTGGAACACAGCATATCAAGTACATGAAAGACAGCTGGCACACATATTTAACACTGTAGAGTGAAATAATAAACTAGCTTGCTGAAGTTTTAAAGATCTCCTTTACATTAAGGTTGCCAGATTTCCGGATTGACCTGAATTGTCCAGATTTCAAGCAGGAATGCAACCAAAGCCTTCAAAAATACCCGATTTTCAGCCTGCATGCAACAAGCCAAGATAGCTTTTCACAGTAACAGCCACAAACATATTTACAGTTTGAATCAAAACAGATTTTGGAAATTTAGGTAACTGTAGAGAGACTTTTCACAAAGTTTGCATAAGCATCCTCCAAGATAGGCAGTTCTTGACCTGAGCTAAATCTGTGTATGAGCTTTCACACGCTTTCTGTATCAAAATGTTCCAAATCAAGGAAGCAGAACAATATAGGAAACAGATGTTTCCATCAACAGATTAAATTCTGGACCCAGCAATATTCCCTAAAGGCTCTGTTTCCTAATGTCAAACATGGCTAACATGTTCAAGCCTGTCCGCAGAATAAACGTATGCAGAACTGGAATAAACCAAAATCCTTGCTTTCAAAGATGTTTAAGCACTCAGTATTAGACAGATGAAGGAAATACTTTGTTATGTTATGTTCTGTTCGTAAGTGGTAAGCAAAAGTTGAAACACGTTGAAAGTCCTGAAACCTACAAAAACTATTCATTTCATTTACCACAATAAAAAGTTATCCGGTTACATGTTTCCAAACTAAACCTACATCTAAGCAGAGAAATTGACTTTGTGAATACAAGGTATTAGTTACCATGAACCCCTGGAATTCCATCGACAGCCAGAATTTCTGTTTTTGCCTTATACGCCTCCCTCCTTTTTCAAATTAAAAAAGAAATCCCCCAAACTTACTTAGAATAATTGGTGAAATTCAGCTGATTCTGTGAATGTATTGGTTTAGCGGGCTCAGAATGATGAGTGGCAGGAACCTGCGCAGATGGCTTATTTTCAAAACTCCTGCGATCGAAGTAGGAGAGCTGCTTTCGATAATACTCTTCATCTTCTTCAGGATCATAATGATTTGAACGCACAATATCTTCAGGTGGCTTCACTTGAGGTCTCTGTGGTTCCGGGGCCCTAACCAAGAATAGTAATACACAGTTGCCTTGCACAGTTGAACAAGCATAAACACCTGAATTAGGATTCTATTTTGTAACCTAGCTAGTAATAAAGCAACCAAAAATCTAACTCTTGTAATGGCACACCTTGCCTTTTTAACCTATACTGCATAGGAATTAGATGGCTGTGACGTAGCGTAAGGAAAGAAAACGCTTATTTCCCTTTTACCTTAATTTTTCCCTTTTGTTTTACTGTCTAATTATCTCAGTTAAACATAGAAAAAGGTAAGATGAAGATACTAGCCAAGTTTCTTCTTCAAAAATGCTGAAAAAACATATTGTGTCCTTCTCCCACTTCCCAGCAATCATGTCCATGAAAACTGACTTTACATCTTTTACTTTTGACACAGAAATCATATTGACACACTCTGCAGTTTCCAATTTGAACCACTAAGATGTGTTTTCTGAATATTCTAATCTCATATTGAAAACCAAATTTAATCAGTTGTGCATCTACCTGTAAGTTGTTTTGTCATGCTCATACTGGCTTTGAGAAGTCTGTTTTGGACCACTCACAGTTGTAAGTGTAGGCTTAGGTGCTAGTTCTGGAGGCTGTAAAGAAAAGCACAGCATATTCTCTTAGATTTTAACGTTTAGAAAAATAAGGCACTTCATGAGTAAGAAAACTAAGACTCTCTCCCACTTCCCTCAAGAGGAAAACCAGAATGAACACTAGTGAAAGATGAACTGGAACGAGTTTTCAGCATGGCAAGATCCCCTTCAGTGCTTTCACAAAAGTTTTCAGTTTCTGCTTTTAAGACATATGGCAGTTAGGTTGCTAAGAGGCTGTTCCACAAGCAGTAAAGCTTTCTTTCCAAGACGGTATTTTGCTTCTTGTAAAGTAGTCTCATTAGCAAAAAAGCAGGAATCAAAAAACTTAAATGACTTACCTTGACAGCTGACGTATCACTTGGGTCCTTCATTTTTTCCAAAGATGGTGATCTTCTCCTTTCAAATATCTTAACCCTACTTCGCACAGACTGTGGTTTCATGGCTGGATCTTCTTCTTCTTCTGCTAGAGATGGCGGTGTAGGCAGTGGTTTACTGTTAGAAGGCAAAACTTCTGGTTTGGTTTGTGATGAAGGGGGAGGAGGAAGAGAAACACCTGAAGTGCTATGAGAAGGCTCATATTGTCCAGCTTTAGCATTATAAGCTTGAGGAGGACCTTGTTCATAGCCCCTTAGATGTGGATCAAAGTACTGCTTCGGTTCAGGAGATCGAGATATGGCTGACTGGTATGGCTGAGCTTCCTGTTTGTATCTACCATGCGTGTCATATCCAACAGTATGTTGATCTTCATATCGCACTTGTGGTAAGCTGAAATTTTTGGGTGCATGCTCATAGCGAGGTCTGCTATCATAGCTCATTGGAGGGGGTTCCTCAAAACGAGGTTGTGCTGGATAGTAGCTGCGTTCTGTGCTCTCTTCTATATTTTGTCTAGAATCAATATCCCTAGGAGGCTGGTTTTCATAAGCTGTTCTTGTTTGATTGTAGGGCTGTTTTTCATCATAATATGCCCAGTGCTCCTCATAGTGAGGCACACGGTCATCATAATGTAGGCGAGGGTCATAACCACGAGAAAACTGATCTACATAGTTTGTAGAATCATACCTATACGTTGACTGTTCATAGTCCCTACTCGGTTGTTTTTCTGCATACTGAGTCTGGGATTCATAGACCAAATTTGGGTCTCTCTCCTGTCTCTGTACTGGGTGGTTAATTGCTGACTGTTTTAAGACATAGCTTTGTCTGGACACTTCTTCATTAATATATGGATCCTTTCGGTATACCTGTTAAAGAGAGTGGCATACTTTTCAGTTAAAAGGAAGAGTAACTGCAGCTGCATTTGAAATGTAATATTTTGAGGAAACCTAAGTTTGAAATATTGCCTTTAGTTTTGTTTAAAAGCAGAATAATTTGATGCAGTTGTTTACAATCACAGGAAGCTTCCAGTCCTATTTTTGAGCAAAACACATCAGGAGATTAAAAGGGAAAGACAAAGGTAATAGTCTCATCTTTGGGGTTTGGTGTTGGGAGGCACACACACTTCTTTGCGGGGGTGGAAAGAGTGAAAGTAAATGAATTCCCATATTTAAGTTAGTTTTAGCATTGCTGAGAAAGTATATAAAAATCACCCAACAAACTGGATTAATCTTCATGATCAAGGATTTGGCATGATTTAAAGTACACAAAGATCTAGTGTCATTTTAGGGAAATAACAGATTTTTCTCAAGGACTCATTAACAAACAGCAGAACATTGACAAAGGAAAAACAGTGACACAAAGTAAAATCAAAACACAGAATGCAGCCCTTTTAAAAAAAGTCATCTTTTGAGAAGTGAAAAGTATATAGCTTGAAGCCATGCACACAAAACCTTAGATGATGCTTAGCAATTCAGATGCACTGTTTTTTGTAACCTGCATGATCTCTTATAGTAAAATAATCAGAAGGAATTCTCCAAATAAGGGCAAAACAAAAAGATCATGTGGTAGCTTGACGTATAGCAGGAAATCAGCGCAACAATGTGGCACAGGTACCTTTGCTGGATCTATATGCGGCGATAAGGATGATGGCTCTTGATCTCTTAGGACTATATGAGCTCCCTCAGTATTTGATGTTCTTAAGGGGCCCGCTTGTGGTTGGTAAGAGTTGTAAGGAGCAGCAGTAGGCTCCTCCAGTCTGACATTAGTTAGGTTTACATTAGCATTTACTGCAGAAGTTGATGAGGTTGCAGGGTTTGATTCAGGCGACGGGGAAAGGTAAGGGACTGCAGGTGAGGCTTCTGCTTTCTGTGAAGTGTTTAAAATATTTTAAATATACCACTACTGAATCACTGTATGACTTTTTGATTTATATTACAATAATTTAAATGATGCTTTGATCAATGCAGCTAGATGTAGAATGAAATGTACTGAAAGTCTCATGCACTAGCACCTCCAGAAATTCATTATGTTGAAGATAAAAAAAGCAAAACATTTAATCATTGAATTATTAAAAGTAGAATGTTACTTCAATCCCCCTCCTGTCAGAATGAGTCACTAAAACAGGTAGGGCAAGCTAATTCTATAATTCATTATAACATATTATACTTGCTGCTGACAGGTTCTTCTATGCACTCACAATACTGGTAAGCAGACCAGATGTATAGTGGTCAGTGCATAAAATTACTTTCTTACCGGCTGAGAAGTAGTGGTTTTAAATCCTGAAGAATCTATTCTGAGATTCGGCTGTGGCTGAGTTTGAGATGCATAAGTAGGGTAAGTTTGAGTTTCATGATGCATTCCAGAAGAATCCTCTCTAACAGGCTCAGAAGAACGTGTAATAGCAGATTCGGGAGGAGTCCCAACCTCATCATTCAGAGTTTCATCCAGTTCTTGATCAGTATAAGCACCCCCTTCTGTATCTGTGTCTTCATAATCAGATGTGTGTCTACTGTCTGTGCTGTACATAGAATATTCACTACCAGGAGCTGAGAGGTAAGACAGGCGGTCATCGTGTAAATCAAGGTCATCACTTGTAGCACCATCTGCCTGTGTCAAACAAAATTGGAGTACACATTTATTGAAATAGCTTTTATAGAATGCACTTTTTCTTACAATGTAAAGCTAGGAAATTTTTTTGTGAATAATGAAGAACTGAACAAATGGAATGCATCTATCTTGTTCTGAACGGCAATAGAAAGTCCGGTTGTTAAAAATCAGTTCTATCCAAATCCAGCAGCACAGCAACAGTATGAGAATTCAGCAGTTCTGAATAGGAAGAAAAATCAGGTTTCAATCGTTGAAGACGTTAAGCTTACACCTAAAAGCCTTTTCTGCAGGTTAGCTTTCTGAATCATTTATTAAGGGGTCAGATGACTGTCAGTGTAAGGGAGGGACTAGCGCACACTGTGTGTCCACAGAAATCAAAGTGTTTGAAAAAATACAAAGCTGCACTTTAAAGTGATATTATGATATTGGAATCATTAACCTGAAGGTAGATATAAGGAGGTGAAAGCAGCTCAATCTGAACAGAAATAGACAATCCAAATATTAAGAAACAGGCAGCAATAGATGATTAATCATTTGTTTCCTTGTAGCCAGCACTTCAAACAGCATTAACTCTTCAACAGGATGGGTCTAATGTGAATAGTGTAACATGCAACTTGAGTTTTAGTGGGGAACACAGAACACTAACTTGTGGTTTTGTATCTCTGTTCTCACAGCTGAGAGAACACAGTTCTCCGGAAGGTCAGAAACACGAATATGCCACTTGCTTTTATATGAACAAAAAAATAATACTTCATCATCAGGCAAACCCAGCCCCTAATATCAATGCAGCAGAACACCCAGACATTCTTTCATGAAAAAGCATCCAATCTCCACAAAGTCTTCAAAGCAAAAATACATCCTCCAGTTAAGTGGCAATGAGCAAATGCTCTCACTTAACTACACTGCTGCGTGCATGACAACTGTATAGCACTCATTAACAGACTAACTGCACTAATACAGTGACACATCAGTTTTGTGCAGCTCACAGCACCATGAGGCATTACTGCTTTAGATCTTCAAATGATGGTTAAAATGAGGAGGAAAAAAGGAAAACAAACTTCATTCCACAAGTATCTGCCCATACCTGTAACACCAGTAAGAATGAAAGAACAAATAACCTCTCAAACGGTTTTGTCATTTCTCCCCAAACATATTATTTCTTACCTTTCCTTCTGAAACCCACACTAGTTGGTTCTGTTGTTGCTGAATTGCTTCCTTCAGAGCTCCATACCATCCTTCATTCATTGAATTCAAGTTAATGGTAGCTAGAAGTACAGCAGGTTAGTTTGACTTATGATTTCTGCAGAACTATGAGAAGGATCTAGATCACCACTAATAAAAGCAATATAAACTGGAATGTTAAAACTATGAGATTTAAATAGTAATTTAAATATTACTAATCAAAGCAACCTTAAGGCCTGCTATGATTTGGGACATATTATCCCATAGGAAATACTGAGTTAACAGTAGCTAGAAAAAGTGAGGCTTCCGTTTAGCCAGACTAAAAAAGTTACAGCATCATCTTATTTATTAAAATATTTAATTTTGGCTGATGATCCTGCAAAGTCACCAGATCTATCAGAAATGTCATTTTGATGTTTCAGATCACTTCACATTTGTTCAGTCATGTATAAACAATACACAAATCAATGAACTATTGGTTATTGAACAGAGGAGCCTGAGTAAGTCAAAAACTGCTTGACTTGACCCATTTGCAGAAAAGTGTGGATGAGGAAGTTACTCTCATCTCAGCTCCCCCTTCCTCTCAGAAATACTAATCCAGTATATCTAATTACTTACTTGTAAAGAGATGGTGATTATTTTTGCGTAGCTTGTGAGCTCTTTCATAAAGCTTTCTGGCACTTTTTCGTGATTCTGGGCACAACCTCATTCTCATAGTCTTTACACCCTGCTTCGAATCAGGATTTAGGAACACTACAATAGGATACCACTGGGCATAATTCAGACGGTCCACTGCATTAGGAGTGACATCTAATAAAGCATGTTTGTCCTGTTGTGATAAAAAGGACAGAGGTAAAATAGTGAATCACTTCTATACTAGATTTTTTTTCCAAGCATCCTCCACAAATTTAGTTTTTATTACCTTCACAGAATTCATTGTTTCAAATCATTGATTTAAATTCTTTTCCTGTTTGCATAATAGAAACCAACCAATTCCAATAGGAGGCTATGTATGCATATACATTCTGAACTGTAGGACTGGCTGCGTAACTATGAGCTTTTCAATATTTAAGTCCCTATTTAAAAAAGACCTCCTTAACGTAAGCAGGCAGTAAACTAAGTATTCTGCTAATAGGAAAAAAGGAAAGATCGAAACACAAGACCTAGTCTTATTACACACCTCCATCTTCCTTGCAAAAAAAGAAAAAAAAAATAATTCTGAATGCAAGAATTTGGCCAGCTTTCATACAGTGCAAGATTTATCTCAAGCACACAGCATGCAGTATCCCCACTTTGCTGCTAGGATAGCTTCCCCCCCACTGCCACCTGGGCATCCAAAAGGCTTGCAGTTTATTTTTAAGCTGAGGAATAGAGCCTCGTATCATGAATTAATATCAGAAGTTTTAAGGATATTAAGGAAGTGAGATTGAAGGACCCTTTCACCTAGTCTTTGCACAAAAAAAGATGTCACTTGTAAATTGAGGTGGGGGAAGGCTAATGACTCCATAAATAAAGTAGCAAACTAGCTGTAGTGTCACACCATGGCTTTAACTGAGAGAGGAATCAGCTTAAGACAGCCTGAACAGAGAGGGGACAACACTCCCTGGAACAATGCCTAGAATTACTTCTAGACTGCAGTTATTAATATGGAGAATGAAAAGGATGGGTTTTTTGTTGGTTGTTTTTTTCTTTTTAAGTAACCAATAGAAAGGTGAGAACGTTATTTTTAAAAGCAAATACACTCAATTATTCTTCTACACCCAACACTTTACTTAATTATACCAGTTTTACTTTTCTTGTGTTAGAAGTACAGTGACAATAAAAGACTTACTCTATCGATTATCTGTTTTATAGTGTGAAGACGAATAATGCCAGAACTACGTTGGTCAGTACCAGCATCTCTTGGTTCACTTTCTGGTAAAGAGGACACAGTAAAAATCTGTTGTAAGTTTACAATATACTCTACATTACCTCATTAAGATAAAACAAACCATTTCATAGCTCGAATTGTCAATTCAGATTGAAGACACTCCTCCCGCTTCAAAATAATACATGAAAATCTACCCACCAATTTGGCCATAAAAATCACTACCTTTTCACAAAAGCACTTAGAAATAAGATAATTCGGTACTGAATTAAAATGGAATCTGAGAAGCCTATAACTAGAACTAATATTGCTTTCACCCTCAGAGAATTATCAGTGAACAGTGGAAGAACTTACCTTTAGTCTGTTCCTTTACATTGTCAACATCTTGTTAAACATGTTAACAGCTAAAGTAATGATGTAGTTAACTTTCTATTGCTTGATTGTTTCTATTTTGTAACTGCAGAAAAATCTGATCTCACACTTACTTGCAATTTGAAAGATATCTGGTTCTTCTCTAGCAAGTTTCTCCCGTGCAACATCAGCTATTGGACCAAAAATGGTTACAGGTCTGAGAAACCCAGCTAGAATTGGAGGAGGGAGAGGGTGGGGAAGAAGGAGGGGAAAGAAAAATAAAAAAAAAAAAGAGAAGAATAAAAGTATATTGATTGCTTAAAAAAAAATGCACAGGCTTAATATATAGGCTAATACAAAGCAAACCACACAAACCTGTTAACCTGTAACAGTAAGAATAAAGCCGTACCTTCCCGAAGAACAACTCTTTCATAGGCAGGAAACTTTGTCTGAACAGGCTGGGCAGAAAGATCTTCTCTGCTTTTTCGGAGATTTCTTTTTGAGCTACGCAAACCTCGGAATCTCCAAAAATCCGCTCGATCTCCTCCTGCTGTCTTTGGAAGTGTGTACTGTACACTAGCTAGTTGCTCAGCTCTAAGATGACAACAAATCCCAACCAGTTATCAAGGAAGTCAGCTTCTGAAGTAATGCCTGACTAGTAGTCTTATACTTCCAAAAAACACCACCACCTGCTGAATTAAGCTTTTGCTGTTTCTGTATTAGAAAGTACAAGATTGAACTACTGAAGCTAGTATCACATTTCTAAAGCTTTATATAGCCTTGTCTCTTGTATTGAAAAGAAAGTTTTAAGTCTTTTTTGAGGACTGTACAAGAGTCAAAAGCAAATCCATAGATCAGATACTTAACTTCAATTTAACGCTTTGTCACATTGTTTGACTGAACAAGTTCTATAAAGTAGCATCTTGCAGACAAGTCCAATCATTCATTATACAGATGCAGAATTTAAAATTACAGTTTTAAAACAGCAATTTAAGTATTTTAAGATCGTACCTGTTTTTGTTAGGTATGATACCTCTTTCAACTTCCTTATGATTCTTGCCAATTCGAATTGCCAGCCATGAACCCAGTTTGCCATTGTACAAAGTGTCCACCACCCGGAACACTTCACCTTTGTTGAAACTTAGTCCGTAAGGAGATTCCTTTTCATACTCAAAATGAGTTCTGATATAGAAAGAATCCCCTACATCAGACTCAACAATGCGACGATAAACTGAAAAAAGAAACCCCCAAAAAGAGTTATGTAAGTTCAGGTAATGTCCTAGTGCTCACAAGAATTACTCAAAGCAGTTCCTCATCTTAGTTCTCCTTGTTTTAAATATACAATATTACTTCAACAAGCCTTAATGTCTCAGAGCTGCTCTATCTGAAGCAGCATTAACTATTAATAGCAAACTCTACCAAGGTAAGTTCAACTTTCATCATCAAAAATTTTGTGCTAGGGCAAGCTTAATTCAGTTCCCATAGAAGGAATGAATCTTACTGGGGAAGACGTTTGTGTGTGCACGCACATCAGTGTAAACACTCATTTTCAACAGCGTAAGTGCAACAGGCTCTCCAGCTCCCCGCAACGTTTAATGCCAATACTTCTGTCAGATGCTAGGGGTTATTTTTGGTAGGTTTTTTGTTTGGGGTTTGTTTGCGGTTGTTTTGCTTTGGGGTGTGTGGGGTGTGTATACTCCTACAATATCCATCTCTAGCCCATTCGTAGTAGTAACATATCCTAAAGTCAAAAGAACTTAAGTCTTCATAAGGTGACGATTTTATGCAGGTCAGAAGTTAGTCATCATTCGCTATGCTTTTTATGTTGTTCCAAGCAGTCTACTACATTGCTCCCGATATACAAATATTTACCATCTTTTTTCTTCTGTGCCAAAATTGTTACTTCTTCGCCTTTAGGAAGATCAAGCAAAAAAAGGACAGCTTCTTCTCTGATGATATTTGTGAAGTCTACATTATTTACCTGGTATCAATGAATTAATCAGTTTGATTTAGTGTATGACATAACACAGATTTAACTATACAATCGGAAATCTAAATCAACTTAATGCTAAGCATTTTTTTTATTCAGTTTCATACATACACACCAAGTGTATTTATCTCGAGATGTCGCCTGTACCTCTAAATAGTCATACTTTTATTTTTTGATAAATGCATAGCTTCTAGAATAATAGGTACCGGTTCATTTTATATTCTTTAAATCAGTATTATGGAGCACCTATAAACATCAGTAACATACAGAGCCCCCTGACAATTTAGTGACCCAACAGTTAAAAAAACCAAACAACTTTATCAACTGAATGAGTCTGAGAAATTGGATGTAAAACTTACTAACTTTCCTAGGAACAGGATAGTAACAGGAGATTTTGCTGCTAATAAGTGCATACAGAAAAACTGTATGAACTACAAAAAAACTGCATGAACTACATTCAACATTACAGACGGAAAACTTACTTTGGTACAGCAAAACATTTGCACTGCTATTGTTTTTGACATACCCTGAGAATCTGGTCCCCTTCCTCTAATCCTTCTTTTGCTGCAGGGCTGTCTTCCAGAACACCAGCTACAAATATACCAACATCATTGCCACCTGCTAGTCGCAAGCCCACGCTATCTCCTTTTCTGAATTTTACCAGTTTCATGCTTGGCCTAGAGATTTAGAGAATATTCCACTTAGAGGTGTAATAATATAAAATATCCCGGTAAATTTGAGACTGAACACATTGCAAAGAACTAATTTCCTTATCATTTCAATTAGAAGACATTATTAACTATTAGCTGCTCATCTACTGCAGCATTGCAAGACACTCATTAGCAGCACTTCAAAAAAATCTGTATTTACTTGTTTAGCAGCATTTGTTTGTCTTACACTCATACATTGAATTAAGTGAGGCACTGACACTCTCTTCCAATAATGTTCCTCCTTTTAAAGAGCTGTGCTGGTATATAGACCTATTTTGGCTCTAAAGAGATTAAGATGAGTTTGAGACAAAACCAAGCTAAAAAAACACTCTCATGTACACTAATGTCCATAAAGGAGATCCCTGTTGAAGTAGACTCATTGCCGTGTCGTGATTTCACACATTTCTGCAGCGACCTTTATTCACTGCTCTCCAATTATTATGAAAGGAAAAGAATATGCTGCAGCATCTCTCCTCTCTCTGGAGATGGGGTCAGGGCAGGAGGGCGGGGGTGCCCAGGTAGAGATAATCACTGAAAATTCTTTCCACCAGTTGATCATTGTAACTGCTCATTTCCACAGAAAATTCATAGACTTAAAAAATGGTGTATTACACAATGTAGGGGCCAACAAGGCTCAGGAATAAACCTAAAGTTTTCATCCTAATATTTCTGAGCAGAAGTATCAGGGCAGCATATTGGACATCACATCAGACCATTTATACAAGTTATTCATCCCCTTAGATAAAAGCTTGGTTGGCTCCAGGACCAGGCAGGTTTGAATAAAGTTTAGAGTTACATTACCGAAGCATTCCATCTTCATGGGTTGAATTGGGTAAAGGACCATCAGATGGACTGACTGGTAAATCCACATCTGGCTGACCTCCTTGTGCATACACTGGCTTTGGTTCTATTAAAATATCAAAATATCAAGTGTCCATTTGGTAATTTAAAGACAAGAAACAAAAAGCTTAACTTTTAATTAAGAGCTTAATGACATCTTCAGTAGCCTTCCTCCACTCCACTTAAATCCACTTAAACCCACCTGAAAGTGAAATATTAGAAACTTAAAACAGAAGACATGCTCATCGTGCCATTCAAAGCAGCGTGATTACTGGCCTAATCATTACCTCAATAAAAAAAAAAAATCCCCAAACTTCCTTTGTATTTCATTAAATACTCTGGAAAAAACCGTACCATAAGACTACAAGAACTAGAAAGCTTCATGCTTGCAATACCACTTTCAACCCTGCTGTTTCTCACCTCGATTTATCTGACATAACTGGCTCATCTTCCACTGGCTCTCTTCCTTCAAGAATTTGATTTTTGAAATTAAAATACCATAAACACTTAAACTACTGCTGTATGCCTTTCAGTGCTTAACTTCGGTCCAGTTGTGGTTCTTCAAGATAAGCACTTACTGTAACTTTGCTACATTGATCTTCTGGAGTCACGGGGAAGTAAATTGCAACTGCAGACTTCCTTCAGTAATGAACACTAATAAGGCCGCCTTCTCTGCTACATGGTTGGTCATGTTAGAATAATCTGTACTTAAGGCTCATCTCTGCACACTTGAAAAAAGTTGATTTCAAACCAGGCTGGCTTCGAACTAGTTTAATATCCCAGATCTTCCCAACAACTGTGCTGTCCTCCTTTCAAATCACTGAACAGACTAGTTTGAAATTAGAAATTTCAGACAACAATTTGGTAACAATGCCTTTTCTAATGTGACTTGTCATTACCATATAGTAACATATCATTTTCCTTTAACTCTAATGACCCTTTCCTAGCCTTACCCTCTGAACAAATACTCTCCTTCCATCATCCTTTGACACGATCAACCATGACAGTTGCCTTGCCCTTAGTCCAAGCAGCAAACTATCACAGAATCTGCCAACTACTTTTCTAAGCACATTTTCATTACAGTCTTTGAAAGAAAGATCCTCATTTCCCTAGAGCTTTCTGTAATGCTGTATAAAGGATTATGCCCTTTATCGCGCCTTTTCATCTCAGACTACGTATTATGGCAAGTTAATTATATCTGCAGGTACAATTTTAAATATTATCTTTATTTACCATCCTTCATGTCCTCTCATCCAAAGGAAGTATTTCCATGTGCGTCTTCTCATTCACCCAAGAACAGAACATTTCTTCTTCCCTACTAACCAACACGATGCCCACAGTACTTATTATTTGCTTGCCAGTCCCTCAAAGCAATTACTAGCACATTACTTCGTATTAAGAACCATCTCGAGGGTCTCCTATTCTAGCTGGCTTTGTATTATGCCAATTATTAATCTTCAATTTCTTATAGAAATACAGAATTCATCTTTCTAATCTAAACTACCACATCTTTTTTCTACCTTGGCAAATATAAACTTTGCATCACTGGCAAAAGGTCAGCTCCTATGATAATCTTTTTAATAATGGCTGCTGCATCAGAAAACCTCCTGTCCTCATCATCAAGATCTTTCAGAATCTATCAACATCAGAACTCCTCCAATTCTTCACTGTGCTACTGAATACTACATGCAGAAGTGTCATGGCTCATCCCTTAAATCTTCAATATTTTCAAGCTTGAATGTGCTTTTTCTCATTCTACCCAGCCTTTCAAGAACAGCTCCTCTTTCTCCACTTACGGTTTCACTGAAGCACCTCCTTCTGTAAACAAAAATCTTGTAAGTCAACCTGCCCAGAACAGTGTCCTCCCATCGTATCATCTTATGTTTTCCCTTTTTAACACCAACTGGCTTTTATCTGCTGCCATTTACCTTATCCTTCCCCACTGGAAGAAAGGAATGAGATTTTCTTCTGGTTTTATTAGTTGTACTGCACTTGTTAAAATGCCTTCTTGGTCCTTGACTGTAGTTAGTAAGTGCTACAGTAACAAAGCATTTCAGAGTGTTTTGAGTTGTGTCTTGGGAACAGTAGTTCTAAACACACTTAACTACATCTTGGTTTAAAATACAGTCTGCTACAATAACCCATAAGAACCAGTCTACTGCTTGACTCAGAAAAGAAATCAGAGGTTTTTATCTTGCTTGAGAAATCAGGACAAAACTCCTTACAACCATCACCTATAAACACAGCTCTGAACACTGAAGTTTGACCCCTATATAATGAGCAGACCCCACAGCTTCAGTTTACAGGATGAAAGCTATAAAACTAAGTAATACATATAACTATAAATGGAGTTATGGTTACAAAGACTGTTCATATTCAGAAATAATTAGGACTTAGTCTGTTTTAAGACTTTTGAAATCATTCCACAAATACGCAATGGCATAAAGTCTTTACTGGTCATCCATTGCAAACAACATGCATAATTAATATATTTTAATGCTTTTACCTGGGAGTGGTGGAGTTTGTTTTTCAGATCTTTCGACTGCCACCTCTTCCATGGTTTTAGAAATGTCATCTGCATTCTTTACAGGTGTAGAGACAACTCCTGGTTTATTTATTCTCTCATCTTCTCTGCTTCGAAGACTGTATTAGAAAAAAAGATTCCACTGTGCATGTAGAATTGTTTCTATGACCTTGGTCTACAAAGACTAAAGAATAAATCCTTTCACTCACAAAGTTCACGTTTGGTGGGTAAGGAAGTACCAAATACTATTTAACAAGGTTTTGTTCTTAGACTATCACATTATTAATTATTTTTATCATGTCTAAATCTCAGCATTTTGCCCCTAACTTCATATTAATAAAGAACTTGTCTAGATATGGCTATTTAGAAAGAGGAAGGACACGGTGAAATAGACTGTTCTGCCTCAACCACAGAAGTCATACACATGTGTTGTATATTGAAAGGTATATAAGAAATTGAGAAGCAAAGGGAAGAAAGGGAGAAGACCAGTTACAATGGTCCTTTTCTCAAGTCCTCCCTGTAGAGATTATGAACTTCTGGACTCAATTCTCAGGCTTTGCTATGATCAAGCTAATTTATCTGCTCCTTTGTGTGGCAGCTGCCCTGCAACACAAGTGCTGCTGGGGTGGCTCTTGGTAGGGCCTCGCAGAGATGAAAGGTAGAACACAAATACGCCCCTGACTTCTCAGTCTTCAGAGAGGATGAGGCCTTCAATCCACAGCTATTACAAGACACGAGTGCTTCTCATACACTCAGTCTTCCATGTATTTTAGTAAAAAGACAGCTCGCTGCTTCTTATGCATTTCCTATAAGTGCTTACAGTGTAAAAGAAAGCCACATATGACAAGTTAAAAAAAACCAAGATTTCTCTTGTTCTTTAAGTGATGAGAGCAACTGAAGCTCAAAAGAACATAATGTCTATTCCTTTAGCTCAAAAGATCAGGTATGTCTGTACAGAGGTACAGCTTTGAGCTGTACCACAGCAGAACTGAACAGAACATACGCTCTATGTTGAAATGTTAACTGTTACACCGCTATCTGTTGAATAGTACACAATTTAATAGGGTCAGAGCAGATGAACATTAATAATCAGCTGCAAAACCAAAAGTAGATCAATATACCAAAGAGACAGTCTTAATTGCAGAGCATGTACACTTTCAAAGTACAGGAGATGTTCAAAATAGCTATTCAATTCTTGAGACCTGGCAAATAAACAAGGATATAAAAAGTATTTGAGACAAGACAGACACAAATCACAGCTTTCATATAAATATCAGACTTAATTGCCACGGAGGGGAAAAAAAGGTAGAAGTAGGTACAAGTCAATCTCTTCTCATAAAAGAGAGATGTTTAGGGGAGGGGGCGAGGGTAGAGAAGTTTTTCACTCCCAACAGCTAGATGGTGCTACTGGGCAATAATGCGCATCACTTCCCATGAAGTACAGATCTATCAAAAAAACATCCATTACACAGCATAAAGACTTGTTTATTTTAGTGAGAATCGATACCTCAAGAGTTAAAAGAATAACTTCGGGAAACAGATCCCATGAAATCTACTCATCCAAGATGTGTGAGAAGGAAAAAAAGAAACGGTAGACATCTAAATACAAGCAGAATGTGCTTTCCTGAAGCAACGTGAAGTTTGAAACTTCGGAAACAAAGCTTAGCTATTCAGCCAAGACATACTAAGACTTTTCAGTAGTTTTTTCTGCTGGTTTTAAAACTGTGTGCCTGAAGACAGCTAAAAAACAGAATACAGAGAAATACTGCAATCATCAACCATCTGGGAAGACACGGGCACCCTTGCATTGTAAACAACCACCTTGCTATATCATTGGTAAAAACAAGTACAGCAGCCTAATTTTTAAAATCCTTATTTGTGCCTTTTTTTATTCAGATAAACTCTGGACGCCCCGGAAAAGGGGTTTATTAAAACCATGCTAAAACCATCACGTCTAGCAAAATGAAAAGTAAGCATTATCCTGCTTTGTTCCCAAGGTTCACAGATAAAAATTTTCTTATTCCTCTTTCAGATTTCCAGCATATTTTCATTTGTATGTAAAAAAGCTTGTGTATTTTAGTTCCAGCACTAGACTAAAATATGACTGGATTCCTCATTCCCTTGAAAATAGCTCCTAGCTTGCTAAAAATAGATACATGCATTTAGCTGTTTAAATGCATACCAGGAGTCTTATAAATGAAAGAAGTCCTGTAGTAGTGTAAGATACAACTCCCCTCCCCATACAAAGATTTTTTTTGGGTCATGAGCATTAGTTTATGAGGTATTACAGTGAATTTCCCCATGAACCCTCTCTACCTGTTTCTAGGCATCTCCTAACACTTGACAGAAGCATTATTCCAAAACAGTATTAACCCTTTTTTAAATAATAAATATTTTGGCCTTTAAAAATAAGGCAAAAAATACTGCAGTTACTACACGAGGACAAAGTTCATTTTACATTTTCTCTCCACATGGTCCAAAACCACTGTAATTTTATGCTGCTTTTAAATCTGCATATATTAAAAAAACATACATATGGAAGAAAACAGCTCTTAGGAACAGTAACTAACAGACACTGAGAGCGTAGCTCAAAATAGAATCAAGTAAATATCTGAAGCTATATGCTTCTAGACTGGGCTACTGCTATGTACATAGGCAAATGCACCCCGCCAACTGAAATGACTGCAAAAGGTCAGTTCCACTCTACGTAAGACAAGGTGTAAGTGGGAAAAGGGCAATAGAAACATGGTTGTGATACAACAAAATGGAAAAATCGGAACAGCAGGAGAGTAGAATTTTTCTTGATTTTGCTTAAATTGTCCAGTAAGCACTGAATATTTCACGCTGCAAGATGATACAGGAAACAACTTGGTGCTGTCACTGGTTCTAGGTGATAGAAACTTTTTAAGAACCAACATCTGCACTTCCCAAAAGACAGAAGTGTTGTTCACTGTGCGCACTGTGACATTATTGTGTAACATCTGCACTGTGTCAGGGCTCCCTTTACCCTACCTCCCCGCCTTGTTTTTTTTAGTATACCTAACCTTCAGTCAAAAAACGCAGTCAGCTACAAACTAGTGCCATCAACTGTGGCTATTACTTCAGAACAAAAAAAGATTGTCTGCAATACAGAGTTAGAATGTTTGCCTGCATACAAAGAGTTTTAAAAAAAATATGAACATGCAGGCTCTTTTCAAATGCATTTTTAGCACATGTCAAACTGTTTAGCATGAGAAGACCATAAGAACCAAGAGGCATCTTCCTAAGTACGTTCAAAATAGGATTAGTTTTTTTGTCCTATATTCCAGTTTTTCAACTTGTTTTGAAAATGGACAGAACAACAAATCTCTCATGCTATCTATAAATTGACAACTGTATTACAAAAGTCGTCATGCTTCTAGAAACAATGATGACCTCTAGAGGGATTTCTTCAAGCTACCGCATCTTTCTTGCTGAAGCTGAAGTGTTAAAACGTATCAGAAAACACTTCTGCCATTCCTACCATTCCAGTACCCAGGTGAGGAAGGCAGCATAGGAGAGAGAGTTCCCAAGTGAGAGTTCTTCCAATTGGTAAAGGGCAGCCAGAGATGTAATTTGGCAGGCTTGCCAGCACCTGGCTGTAAATGCCACATTTTAGGACAGGTCACAACAAAAGCTTATCTAGATCAGCTTGTTACTGCCAGCAGTAAGACCAAATAGGTAAGAAAGAGTATATGTAATATTACTCCTCAAGTACTCTCCAACTTAGGGTACAGAGATCTCTTTTGCTCATTCTAACTTTTTAAGTACAGCTCCCAACAGATTATACACAGTTGCCTTACATCATGTGACATTCTATATTTAAGATGCATTTTTTTCTCTGCCTAAACAGTTGTTATTCTGCATACCTTTAAAATTATATGCATCTTTTAAAACTATAGTTAACTTTTAAAACATGATCTGCTCAGAGAGTTCCTCCTTGAAGCCAGGACATATTTATACCTTCCATTTCACTTAGTACCTAATGCAGTATCAGCTGGCTATAAATTTTCCAAGTCTCCAGGGCTATGAGTATTTTAACTGTATCTGGACATTTGTAAGATTCATTCTCTGGATTCTTTTCAAGACTGACTATAGATAATTTGCAATCCTCCACAAGTGGAAAAAATATACAAGCATAATTAATCCTTATTATTAGTAAATTACAAAGAACATAATCTAGAATCTGAGTTTTAGGAAGACTGTTCAAGAGACAACTGTGAATTTCTTCTGGACTAAAGAACTACAACTGCTATTTAATGCTTTGAGAGAATGCTCAAATAGCAATTGTTATGGAAATTCTACATCCAGGAAAACTGCAGGCATACTGGTGTACATACCAGTATGGAATACTGAAAGATGGGACAACACTGAAGACCCTGCCAGACTCCAGAGCAATACTGAAGCAAGTCTGTTGGCTGATTTCTGCACTCCAGTGCATACCTGAAAGTGCCAGTCTGTAGTTAAGCGTGTATGAAAGGACTAAGAGGATTCCTCTGGACTTTCTCTTCTCATTAACATACAAATGCTTGGCAGAACAGGGTCTAAATAAAAACTCATTATCTTCAATACATTTTTTTAATGTCCTCCTTAAGCTCAGTTTGAGGACTTCTTCCTCAGCTTGTTCTCAAGCTTTTTTTTCCCCCTCCAGATTTTTCACCAGATTTTACAAAATGAAGCAGTTGCAACTAATTTGACCTTACAGCAGACTTGAACTTGCACAAATAACCACTAGAAAGAGAAGTTGCTTTTAGCATGTTTTTCTCTATGTGGCTCAGGGCCCAGATTTTCTGATCTTGAAAGGGACATGTCCAACAGGAAGTCAATCCATGCCAAAGTAGCTCTTGTTCATAAAGTAGATATAGCGGATGCATTCGGAGCTGAGATAAGTTCAAAGTTCCTTCTCAGGAAGGATTTAATTCTTCTGACAGTATAGTCCATAGGGAGGAAGCGACCATCTACCTAAACCACTGTAATAGGACAGGAAAGCACTAACACTAGGCTAAGTCAGTCATAGCTTCAGTTTTGATGGGATTTTTGCCCCCATTCCCTCCACAAGCCCTTTTCACACTGCATTAGAAATGCATGTCAAGAAATAAAGGTTTTAAATCTGACCGACCTCACAACCTCCACACTCAAATCCCTGCATCTGGGACCCTGCTTTGAAGTTTTTTCCAGTAATATGGGATTCCTATTTGAAAACAGACTTGCATGCCTTGTGATCCCTCCAAAGAACCTACATGGAAGAGAAGCAAAAATGTCTGTAATTTATAACCTCAACTAGGTGTACACACGGGTAAGATCTGTCTTGCAGTTTTATTAAGTCTTAAAAGACTCTAAAAACCTTGAAGGTGTGTTACTTTCCCCTTGGGCAAAGTGTTACTAATAACCCATCAGGCATATCTTAGTTTTACAGAACAGCCAGCTGCAATTTGTTTTTCCAGAGTTTTTGACAGCGTCTAAAAGTCTTCAAATACAGGCTCTGAATTTGGAATTTCCAACAGATCAATTCTAACTTTTGCTCCATCATCTATAAGCACTCAGAAGGTAAAGTTCTCTTATAACTGCTTAGCAGAATCCAAACTCCAACATTGAAACTCTATTTCAATAAATTAACACGTCCATTTATAACAAACTGGAAATGTGAAACAGGAGAGATTTATGTTAAAGACTGAAGTTTCCCAAGGCAGAAGAAAGAATTCCAAACCATATAACAGATAAATTTTAGATGAATTCAGAGAGAATTAGACTTGCCTACTTCAGAATTATCATCAATGTCTTACTGTTAAGTTCAAATATTAAAAAGTACATTCCAAAAGCTGTATCTGCTGTGCAATACACCTTATTTTGTAGGAATTAAATTATTCAGAAACATAAAATAACTTTTAAAGAAGGCTAGAGAAAAAAATAGAAAGCCTGTGCCTAAATGAAACAAGATTTCAACGAGTTTACCCAGACTGAACATTCAGTAGGAACTGCACTACTAGTCATCTCAAATATCCTTGCAGCTAACTGCTTTCTAAAACCAAAATACAATTGCATATGCTTCAGTAACATCTATCACTATCAAACTGACATTGTCATTCATACAACCACGCTCTAAGATTACATTTTATAAAAGGGTAACACTGAAGTTAAAGGTTCAATTTGTCCTGAAGTCTAAGAAAATGTGGATCATTATCAGCTGCATCTCATGAGAGAAAGAACGCCATGCTACTGCTACCATAGTTCTGCATCACATTTGTCACACGGTATAAATCCAAGCACTCCTACAACTTATATGTCACATTAAATAGTTGATTTAAAAATAATACAATGCTGCCATCACCTGCCGTTGCTGGGCTGCTGTGGAGAATGTCTGGAATGGTCTGAAGGCTCTGACCTCTGGTCAGGAGATCGTGAACGACTGCGGCGGGGCCTGTCATGTGATCGGTTGGAATGATCTGATGCCAGCGACTGAATTTCTGAAATGTCTGTTAAATAAAAGTTGTTTTTTCATGAAATGACTGTAGTTAAAATGGTGGTGTGACTTGCTCAAATGAAATTAAGCTTTTGCAAAGAATTTTTATGAAGATGTTAAATCTATGTTTATTATTTCAAAACAACTAAACTTAATATTCCTGAAAGAACAACTGCAGGAATAGGAGCCATATCTTTTTCTCCATTGTTTTTGAAGGTGTGGATTTCAAATCACGTTCAAACAAGAATTTACCCACATGGCCATCTTACTTGTAACTCTTCTCCTCCCCACCCTCTCATCCCAGGTATTTCACGTCTTCACAACACAGGGAATCCTTCTCTCCCTTTGGAAATCAAGTTTATACTCACCATCTCTTTCTGAAGCATTAGCAGAATGAATACTGTCGGAAAGATCAGGGACATTCAACAGTGTAGCTCGTTCATCTCGCTGAACAACCATCTTCAACTTGCCTTTTGACCTTTCTATTAGTGTTTTTGCATCTGCTAAGGACATATTTTCCGTCACTGTGCCATTTATCTGGAAGAGAGTAAGAAAAGAGTCGATATAGACTTACTGGGAAAAAAAACAAAACAATGAATCTCCTGTAAAGGTAGCAGTTTTCTGTCTGATGATATTTAGAAATAGCTAGAGATATTTATCAAATTACCAAGGAAGACTATGGGGCTCATCCAAACTATAACATAAAATAGAAAATTATTTTAATCTTTCAAAGACAAAGCCTCTACCACTAATACAAAACTTCAAAAATATTAGTTATGTCTTTTGAACAAGCACTGCTATGCTCAGCAGAGTAAGGAGTGGTATGTTTTTCTGCACCAACACATTTATAAGAGTATCTTGAAATAAAAATTGCTAGTATGAATTAAAAATCCCTGGGTATATTGATTTCTACAAAAATAAAAATTTAATCTGAAGGCAAGTTCCAGTGTTGCTCAATAGCACAATTCCACAACATTATACTGTATAACTAAGCACGCAGGGCAAAAGTCTCATACCACCCCAAGTGTTTTTTATTATGCATTTACAGCAGGCACTATTTGTCTGAATAAGGCCTGGGGAATAATACCAAAAAACCTACGAAGTCATTATAATTTTCCTTTCCGTAGAGAGGCTCAGTTATACTTAACGTTACTGATCTTTGAATTAATTTAATAAAAAGAGATACATCTACTACTAACAAAAATCATGCTATTAAGTGATAGCCAATTCAAAGAGCAGATATATCAATGAGCTCTGCCTTGGAACAAACACCACACCATTTACTGTACCTTCAGTACGACATCTCCTTCCTGAATATTGCCATCTCTTGCTGCCAGGCTATCCTGTGATATTTCTTTCACAAATATGTGGCTTGCCAACCGTAGACCATACTCTTTATATAACAGCAATAAAAGAAAAGAGAAAATTGGTGAAGCTACAGTAAAAAAAAGGAGGGAAGTATTTGAATACTTACAACACTGCTTTACACAACATTTACACTGGAAACAAAGAGGAGGGCGAACTGGGCACATGAAGGGATGTAGTGGAATTATGCTGTGCATCTACCATTGCATCAATCTCCTTTCTAACTCTGCTGTTGTTCAAGAGCTTGATTTAGATGCTACTTACAATTTTCCCTCTTTCAAACAAGACAGACACTGAAGACAACTAAAGTATATGGAAGGTATGTAGCCACTAGCTACCAGATGTCAGGTGCATAGTTGGGATTTGTTTACACTATATAATGTTTTACCCTTAAGCACACGTATATTGGAATATGAAAAATACCACCAGAAATGCAATAGCAGTTCCAGCTAGCTACTGGCAAAGTGGGCAAACAAAACATTATCAGCACTGTTCATACAGTCCACGAAGCCCTTGACACAATACTGACTGCAGCAGTTGGCCTTTAAGAACCAGCAAGTCTTAGCAAGAGAATTACATGCAAGTTACCTTCATTTTTCCTTGATTTCACCAGTGTTACTTTGGTAGGTTTTGCAGGCTGACTGGAAGTAACTGACCTTCTGTCCGATCTCGGTGATAAGCTTCTCTCTCTGCTAGCACTTCTATCTCTTACCCAACTCTTCTCATGCCTCCTGTTGGCACTTGGACCACCACGGCTGCTTCTTGGATCACGTATCTCTTCATCATAGCTATCGTCCTCATTTTCAGACACTGGTTCAGGTTCTGGTCGAGCCACTGGAATCTGAATTTTCTTCATCCTTCGGATAGTCTACAACCAAACACCAGATATCAGCCTCTGGCCATCCAATGCTAATGGTGTTACTAAATGTCAGAAGCCAAGCTAATCCCAAAACTCAAAAGAAAACATACAGATGAATTTGTGAATGCTCTGAATTCTTGCATCCTCATTATAAAATTCTATCCAATTAATACAGGAGACGCATCAATACAGATTACTAGAAACTGTTTTTGAGGGGAGGGATACCTTGGTTTTTACAGTTGTTTTAGTCCTTTTTTGCTTCTGCAAAACTGGCAAAAGGAAGAACAGCAGCCATTGTAGCATAACTTGATACTCTGTCTTCAGAGCTGCATATTTGAATGCCCTCTCTCTTTGCTTAAACCCACAAATCAGTTACTGGCACTGCTAAAAACTTCTTTTGCTAACATGTAATCTACTGCATACTCAGTTTGTTATTGACGGTAATTCTCCTCAACTTTGAAGCCTCCCAATCTTCCAAAGCAATGTTTATGCAAGCCACAGAGGAAGGGGGAACATTCCCACTTAAAGTTCAAAGTTGGTTTGCACTAACGTAGACAGCTGTTTCCACAATAAGACCCAACCCTGTTTAGAGGTTTACTTGCTATGTGTTACAGAACTGAACCATGTTATACCACAAAGCTTTCATTAATTGCTTTTCTCTACATAAATCTACACACCAAATACGTAAGATACTGAAAGCCCTGCACAGCTCGCCACACATGATTTTGGGTAAGCTTTAAAGAATTGCTAAATCTACAACTGCAAAATGACATGATTTTCTGCAACTGTATTAGAGTACAGAAGAACACTAAAAGTACGTCAGCACAACAGCTTTTCTACGTGCCCTAGAAGTCTGTTTTCCTGTACAAAGAAATTGTTAAGGATTGAGATTTGTTACAAAAAATAGAACACAAATGCACAAACTTCCACAGAAAGCTGGATTACTACCCTTTAGTGCTGACCTGTTCCCTTTTGCTAAGTTCAAAAGCCAACCACTTTGAATAAGCCTACAAAATGATAGGAATTAAGATAATTATACTTTATTTTGGCAAACTGTTTATTGAGCATAAAGAGAGTTACGTTGGTGCCTGAACAGTGGCTAGAGTCCTTTAGCATACACCAGCCTTTGAACAACTTGATAGAAGTGCACTTAAGAAAGCAAATACTAAACAAAGCTGAGAATTGAGCTTTTGGCAAACTGAGAAGAACTTCACCATGAAGAAAAGGATTCTGAAGTATCCAGTGCCCCACTACCCCAACATCATCATTCACATTAAAAAAAAAAAAAAACAACTTGAGTGACCCACATGATAAACATGTCATGCTCATCACTTAAACCTGAAGCATCACACAAGTATTATTCAGTAACCTTGCATCATGCATGTATTTCATAGCAGACATGACACCACTTCACTTTTGTTCTGTAATTACAAAATTTAAGTAAGCTTAAATCTTCAAGACATTCACTTACAATTTTGGCATTCTTCCCACTTTTCCTCAGTTGCTGAACAGCAAACGCATGCTCAACATTATCCATTGAAACTCCATTAACCATTGCAACGCGGTCGTTTTCTCTAAACGAAAAACATCACAACACACAGTATAAATACTTTACGCCAAGGGGAAAATAGTGAGGAATGTGTGTCTCTGAGCAAACTACCTGTATTATAAACCTAGTATACAAACACTTACAGATAGATATCCTGAGAGCAAAACAATTAGAAGGTTAAGCTACCACTGACAAAAGATGAACGCCCCCCAAATCAGAATCCAGATATAGTTTGGCACTTACTGTAGCAGTCCTTCCGCTGGGCCTCCTTTCAGGACATCAGAAATAACTATTGATGTCTCACCACTCTGAAAGTGAGGATTATCTCTTCCTCCAGATATTGCAATACCAAATCCAAATCCAGGGGCCTATAAAAGAACATGAGAAATATTTTTACTTTCTAATGTTGACATGGTCACAACTCACATTCCTGTGTCAAACACAAAAAGGTCCTATGGGATGAATTCAACTTTCTGGAAGAAAGAAGGCTCAATGAAGCATACAATGCTACGCAATCCAAGAATAGGAGAGAAATTAAAAACAAACAAAAAAACACTTTTTAGAAGGCAGAGAGTTTCAGACTAACTACCCAATCTCTCCCAAGAGCAACATATTAGTGCTCCCATTTGCATTTTTATGGCCTGGGCCTCAGGTGGTCATCAGTAAGACCTCGATTCTTCAGTAAGCATAACAAACCATTTTTTCAAGATACTGATTCAAACCCATATCACTTCCACTTTCTTTGAGGTTTCACATTACGGTATTTACCCAGCTTGACCTCGCTTAGCAAAGGAACCGACAGGACTGCAGCACAGAGTAGTATTACTGCAGGCTCAGTTCTTAGGAATAATACGAAGATCACTTGTACCATTAAATACATCAAAACCTTGTCAGCACTTGCAAATCATCTGCATCTTAACAAAAGTAATTTGCTTCAATCTTTTCCCTCCAGGGTGACCTGCCACTTCAGCAAGGTCAATGCCTCCAAAAAGTTACTCCTGTTACATATTTCAAGATAAAAAAAAAAAATGATGCTTATATTTCTGCCTGGAAGCCATGAGGGTGGGAAATAAACTTTCTAAATATAACTGATTTGCAAACTATCTAGCTCTTCCATCATTGCCCAGAAAACATTGTCAAAAGGGTATTACCGTTTAAATAAATTCTTGAGCAAGATACAGTATTTTGAAATTTTCAACTATGCAAAATACAGTCACTGGATAGAAAAGATCAGGTTTCAGTCAATTCCTCCTCTCTGTTTCACACAGCATACACTCCATGCTGGCAAACTTATCCCTTTCTTTTTCAGACTTTTCGACAAACATGACCCAGCTTTAGCAATGAATTTCATAACCTTACAGGGACAGCAGAAGCAACCTGGCAGTCTGCATCTGGCTGTAAGATACATGACGTTCAGCTTTTTGGACAGTAATTACTGATCAGAAATCCTGCTTTCTATTTTCTCCCAAAATAGAGGTCTTAAAAAGATGGTCCAGGTTTAGCCTGTAAGCAGTGAATAGGATCATACAGTATTAAAAGGAAGATCTGGAGACTTACTGTTCAGAAATTGATTTCAACAGTTTGCAAATACTGTTGCCAGGTATGAAGAAAGCAAGTTGGTCTAACAAGTGTGTGGGAGTGGGCAGGGGTACACCTTACTGCTTTTTACATGCATTTTAGTCCACTAAAGGAAGACTGGACATCTTCTCAAGATATGTTCGAGCAAGATCAACCAGAAATCATGGCTGGGATTCAAGAATTACCAAGTGAAACCCTGTGCCATGCAGGAGGACAGACTAAAAGATCATAATGACTACTTTTGACCAGAGCTGAGGTTTTCTTTCAGTTTTATTTTTTAAATAGTCAAAGACTATACAATAGCTTATGAAAATATGTAACAAAACCCCCTTTCAAAACAGTAAAAGCTCCCCTTTCTCATGCCACTGCTTCATCTTTTCGTTTTCCACTACTCTAATAGAATTCAGTTTGCACTGTATTTGGGTGGGGAAGGAAAGGCAGAAGAGAGATAATAACGAAGACATTTATGTCAAGCTTCATTTAAATTTTCTCCATACACCGTAAAGAAACAAACAAAAAAATCTCATAGTTCTCCACTCATGAAAAGCAGTAAAATCATCAGGCTAAGGCCAGCAAATACCATACTATCCCCTTTTTAAAGGGGCATTACAGAATCAAAACACTTCTGAACTGCCATTAATTGTTTAGAAATCAGTAACTGCCCACTGTAACAACACAGAAACATTTTTTCAATGTTGAATATCTCAGACACTGACATGTTAAAAAGGCTAATCAGTCGACTACACAGACAGAACACCTTATATAGTACCTGCTAATATGGCTTTTTTTGGTTTTCTTCAGAAAAAAATGCATGCAAGTGATACCAACTTTCCTGAAATTTGGTGATTACTCCCAAAACTGCTTTTTGTTTTTACAGTTTTGTCCACCTTTATGGAGCCCAAGAAGAGCTAAAAAATCCTACTCTGCCATACACAGGAACAATGAAGCTATAGTAGAGAACAGTAGAGCCCCTCTACTCTGCTCTGGTGAGATCCCACCTGGAGTCCTACATCCAGCTCTGGAGCCCTCAGCACAGGGAAGACACGGACCTGTTGGAGCGGGTCCAGAGGAGGCCACAGAAATGATCAGAGGGATGGAACCCCTCTCCTGTAAGGACAGGCTGAGAGAGTTGGGGTTGTTCAGCCTGGAAAAGAGAAGGCTCCGGGGAGACCTTGTTGCAGCCTCCAGTACTTACAGGGGGCTTTTAAGAAAGATGGGAACAGACTTTTTAGCAGGGTCTGCAGCGACAGGACAAGGGGTGATGGTTTTAAACTAAAAAGGGCAGATTTAGACTAGACATAAGGAATAAAATTTTCAGAATGAGGGTGGTGAAGCACTGGCACAGGTTGCCCAGAGAGGTGGTAGATGCCCCATCCCTGGACACATTCAAGGTCAGGTTGGACGGGGCTCTGAGCAGCCTGCTCGAGTTGAAGATGCCGCTGCTCACGGCAGGGAGGTTGGGCTAGATGACCTTAAAAAGGTCCCTTCCAACCCAAACTATTCTGTGATTCTAGGAACAGCACAGGCTTAAAACAAAGTAAAATTGTCAGTGCTGGCATTACCAACAGGACAAATACTTGTCTCAAGACAGGAATAAATGTAGTCAGAAATTTTCTATGTCTTTTTGTTAACACACACACACACCCCCCACCTAAGAAACTAGCTGCTTTTCCTCCCTATTTTTAAGGCTGCTCATTATAATAGACATTAGTGGTTCTTACTCATCAACTAGTTTTGATCAAATACCATTAATAAAAACCAATTAAAATGGAAAAAGAAACCACGGTTACATAGTTTCTTTAGAGCACTTGGAGGGACAACAGATCTGCTTGCCATTAAGCAGGTACTTGTGAAGAGACAAGAGTCTATCTAGACTGACACCAACTCCAGACTTCTCTGTCTCTCCCAGGGGGACTTACTAAGGTTTTAGAAAAATTTATTCTGGATCAGATTTTTTCAATGAGTTCTCTAGCCTTCTTTCTGAGGGCAAATACTGACAGAACATACAAAAAAGTTTGGTGAATCCCAAGACCTTCGCAGGCATACCAATAAAACAGGAAGCCAGTAACATGACTTGCATCTACCCCACAGAAATTCAGCATATGTTAAATGTCATTCAATCCATCATTCACAGCCAGCTTATTGCCCTCAGCGAAGCCAAAAATCAGAGGGACTTTTCAGTGTGCCTCACTAGAGAAAGCAAGTTCTGTAGCTCAGCCAAGTGGAGCAGATAAACTCACACAGAAAATATTCCACAACCAGAGTGGCATTTTGAGTCTATTCTAATTCTATTAACTTCTAGATATCTTTGCAGATAACCAAGATCTGAACGCATTTTAGCCCTTCTGACTAAATGGAAGTAACCTCATTTACTTGATAATCCAACACTACAAGGATGTCATAAATAAAAAGCGAAATGAAAGCCCCCACAAAAGGAAATATGCAGTCGCTCTCTTAAATCCTCTTCCCAGTGCTAAGGACAAATTCTATGCACCAATTGGCTTGACATTAGCCTAAGAGTTTTGGCTTTGTTATCTGGCAGATGGAAAACATTGGGGTTTTTTAATTGGCTAAATTAATACTATCAAAGTTATTAACAGTACATGCCATCAGCCTTCAACATCTAAATGAGAGATACTTAGCTAACAAAACAGTTTAACTGCTAAAGCTGGCAGAAGTTTGGCACATAAAATATCATAATCAAAATGAAAATCATACTTTCACTGCTATACTATACAAGGACCTTTGACTTGGCTGCAAGTGCAACCAGAGACATGATTTCTAGTTCCTAGCTATTATTTCAAAATTTGTTCAAGGTAACCCCATACTGCAGCATTATTCCTTTGTGCACTGACCAAACATAATTTTCAGGTTTCACTGAAAATACTGCTCCAATTACCCACAAAAATATCCCCTTCAGGAGAAGCTAAGCTATCACCAAGTCTACTAGCCAGCCTTGTATTGCTATAGCATTTTTTTGTTTATTTTTGAGTATAAGACAGTACTGATTTAATAAGTAATAGCAGTAAGAAAATGTTAAGTTTGAGTTTACACATGTTCCAGGAGTGACTGGACAGCTTCAAGAAGAGAACATAAAGGGCAATTACATATGGAAGTACTTCTAGCTCAAGAACTTGTTGACCTAAAATTGTTGGAGGCTTGAAAAGTAGCCTACATAAGTATCACTACACATTTTTGTTTTTACTTATACTTTTCTGTCAACATGTGGTTGCAGTTAAGAGACAGGGTACTTTGTTAGACAGCCTTCTGGTCCAACAAAGTGTTAACTGCTCTCTTCATAAGCAGGCAGTACTAAAATGGTTATTTTGAATCAACAACATTCAATTCACAAGAATCAACAACTAAGAGGTTTGTACAGAGAATTAACACTTTATCTGACCAGCTGACCTATTCATTCACATTTTTAGTCACAAAAGTCCATTCATCTGGTCAATGCTATAAATCTAAAATGCCTTGATTCTATGCTGAAGAATTGAAGGCAAACAATATAACTTGCTCACTTGAAAAAATTCTTGTGCATCTCCCTTTTCTTGGAATGGATATAGATTTGGGCTATGATTCCATGGTCATTTTAATACTAAGCTGCTGCCAGAAATGGCATCCCACCTTGTTCTATCTTTCCCCAAGCAACTCATTCTTTATTACTTCTCTTGTACAGCTTCACAATAACTACATCAGAAATCAATTTAAGAGTAACTCAAATGAAAGGAGCGTCAGTCTAAACGTAAAAGCTGTCTTCCTATTCACTGATTCTTAGTACACATTTCTTTGTGTAAGGTGCACATTTTGACCATTGAAAATCACTGTTTTCAGCCACTAATTTAAGAAAGTGGCAAGCAATAGGGTAGTTTTGCACACATTTGTTTATACTTAACTACACTGGTTTATGCCCCTGCAAATAAAGTTTTAAAACATTTAAGTATAGTTACAGCACAATCATGAATGAATAGTTAGAAATCTAACTGCTTCCAGTTACATAAAAAAGTAATGTAAAGCTTTGTTTCTGGCATGACTATTTGTAGGCAGGCTTATCTCTGAAACCCAACAAACAAACAGAGCTCTATCAAATGGAGCTTTTACAACACCTCTAAATTTAAACAAAGGAATATGACAGTTTCCTCTTCTTTTACTTCCTGACATCTGGCTTTTTCCTATTGTTTTCAAAAGCTACCAGTATCCTGCGTAAGGCACATACAACCAATTGTATGAACTTACCCTGTGAAGAGTCACTGTATGTTGTTCCCATATAGCTGTTTCTTCCATTGTTGTGCTCTAAGGAAAAAAAACCCCAAAGATTAGACTTCACTGTCAACAGCTGTAGTAAACGACTGTATAATACCATAAATAGAAATTTATACTCAAAAGTAACATTAATATTCATATTGAATAGCCACAGAGAATAAGGGCTGGCTCAGTTGTGACACATTTCCTGTCTTGATATGTCACATCTGAACTTCCCATGCTCCTAGGGAAGGGGGGCAGAGGGAAGAATAGGCAAAATAGATTTCTAACCATTATATATTTCAGAACATGAAGTTGTAACGCAGTTTAAAGGGAAGGACTACAAAAAGCATTTGTGATGTAGGCTCTCTTGGTCACTCATTAAGTGTACAGTAAATGAACGTGGTCCAAGGCCCACTTTCAGTTTTCTACTGTTATGATTTGTATTTATATTCTAACTTATATACTTCATACTTTGGTGAACACTCTCGTTTTGCCTGCTCTAACTGTACGCCAATTGCCACTAACTCA
This sequence comes from Phaethon aethereus, assembly GCF_964289735.1. NCBI lineage: Eukaryota > Metazoa > Chordata > Aves > Phaethontiformes > Phaethontidae > Phaethon > Phaethon aethereus. The sequence goes on along the minus strand of NC_138588.1, from coordinate 17,125,664 downwards.
GGAACACCCAGCTACAGATTACAGTACCTGTGCTACTGTATTATGCATACAGGTCACATTTAACAGACTCCGCAGTTTAATGTAGGCTAATTTCTTTGGCGAACAGCAGCACTGCAGAAATAAACAAGGTCCTCTCTAAAGGAACTAGATTAAACAGTAACATTATGACAATATTTACATACCTGCATGTCTGCTTAAAAGAGCAGACACTTGCACTACTTAATGTGCCATGACAAGCAAACATTGGAAAGGGGAAGATGGCACAAGGGAAGCAAAACTAGCAGAGCCTGAAAACAGGCAGAAAGGCAGCAGGAAATACATAGCAAACAGCATGAAGTCTCCTGCTATCTCACTGCTACATTTTCTACCTTTCCAGAGGGAGTGCCCAGTGTTTTGCTCCACACCCTCCCCTCTCACAACCAAGCAATCCACTAACTCAAGAACAGCATTTAGAACATGAACATCTCTGCAATACAGGAGTGTTGTTTTTCTTAAAATCTACTTTACTCTTCATTTGTTGCAGTTACATTAACTCAAACACTAGAACAAAAAAGTATTCCTAACTTTGAACCCAGCCCTGTATTATAATAGAGAACAGCAGCAGGAGGGCCTACTCCCACAATCAATACCTCTGAAATCTTTATCCAATTTCTTAACATCAGAATTTGCAACTAGGTTTAAAGAGTGAGTTCTTCTCATGACCCCAAAAAGCTGGGGTTTTTTTCCTCCACAATTTGTGCTCTAATTTCAACAGGTAGGATGTGCTACATTACTGCTTATTTCTTTCAGGGTTCACTTCTCCTGAAAGTGTTGGTGCAACTTAACTGGGATGTATTTCATTGAAACAGCTTTTTCTCCCCCCCATGCAGTACCAAATATTACTCCTTTGCATCACAAATTGATCCAACTGTGCCCCAGAATTAGATTATTCTTCTCCAGCATTTATACACACAAAGCCATCTTTGAGACAGAACGTTTTGCTTGCTAAACGATTAATGAATACCGATTTTCTTCCCTATGTCTGATGCTCTCATTCTGTCTTAGTTTTGGCAAGAGCTTCTCATCAACAAGTGAAGAATTATCTCCGCAAGTAAACTTTTAAAAAAAAAAGCTTGAAGTTGCTCCTCTTCAGAAAAAGGTGCAACAGGAATCCAACACAGCACTGCAAAAGTCACAATTCACATTTTAACTGACGTTCATTTCTATCTGCAGTTATCAAAGCAGTTAACTGGACTGGCTCATTTATTGCCTTTGTCCTGGCAACTCCACGCAGGTACAACACTCCGCCAGCAGCCGGAGGCACTTTCGCACAGCCCGCTGAGTTACCTGGCTAACGAGGCAGCAGGTTTCAATGGCTCCGAGTTCTTGTGCCTCGCTGGTGGAGCTTGGTACACAGGTCACTGTTCCGTGCAAACACACCAACTGGTTCTGGATATGGCAAAGACTGATAAAACCCAGTTTAACCAGCCAAGCACTGCTCCCACGGGACCTGTGAGAACTGGCAATCCCAGAGTCTGAGCAGGCCAAGATAACAAAAAGAGCTAAGCAATGACTAAGGAAAGTGGAAATAACCTATGTAACATGCTTCCTACCTCACAAAAAAACAGGACAAACCCCCCAAAACCACCCACAAACTCACCAGCCTTTCTAAAACTGGACAGGGTACCACTGTTCAATCTACTGACTGGGGCTGCCATTTTTAATGCCTTTTTCCTTTCTCTAGGAGTTCAGTCTTTCCACTTCCTTCACTTGTTCTTCTCCATTTTCTTGCTCACACTATCTCCTCTACTCATCTATTGCTATCACATCCCCAGATTTTACTAGTACATTCATTTCAAATTCACAAGACTTGGAAACATCAAATATCCATTAGTTGGACAGCAAGCCAAGTAATATGTTATTTTCATTCTTTCTGCATGCCCAAACAGTCCAATCAAGAACAGTGAGAACAGTTCAAAGGCAGCCTGAGGTGAGTTGTTGGCTTTGACACAAACTGCTTATGTTAGTTTCTCATCCATAAAGAATCACATTCACTCACAAAAGACTCAGAAGTTTGATGAAGACCTGTGAAGGTACTTGCCCTACTAAGCACTGACAACTGAGGCAGAGGAACTAGCTTGTGCTACCATCAACTGACAGCCCTGCTGTGATGCTGCTGTTAGACCATACTCAAAGTGCTCTATTTTTCATGCCATATTTGAATTTCAGCAAACTTGGAAGGACCTAATTCCCAAGTCTTTAGAACTGGCAAATACCACTTGTAATTAAGGGATGGGTGCAGACAGTGTGGGTCTGCAGTGAGGGTGCCAGCCCTGCTACTGCTGGTGCAAAGACTGTTACCCCAAATTACGTTACCCACCACTGATTTAGGGGAAATCAAGGAGACTCAGCAGGAACTGATAAATACACACAGCCTAACACCCCAGAAACTAGTACTAAGACGGAACAGTCTAAGATTAGAGTAACTTAATAGAGACTATTCAGCACCTTTGAAATCCAAGTAGACAACTAACAGCATTTGAACTCTGCAAACTCCAGATACAATGCCTTCATTACTTAGTTCTCTACATGTATTACGAATAAAAAAATATAACGAGAATAATGGTATCATGACTTCAGTGTTGGAAAAAAAAAAGATATATTTTGTGCTTTATTAAAATGAAGAGTTTCCTGAAGCTCATCTTAAAACACTCTTATACAGACTACTAATTTTCAGCCACTAATTTAAAACAGTGGCAAGCAAATAAGACAGTTAGTATTCCCAGCTCTGCATATGGGCAAGTGGCTTTTTTACTCTTTAAATAATAATAAAATTTTAAAACCGTAGATGAACTTGCAATTCATCAATACGGAAATAATGCCATTTATCATTTGCTCAGAATCTTGGAAGTATTAAATCTTGTTCAACTCTTTCATCTTTGAAATTGCCCTGAGATAAAAACATACCTGAGTAAACATCTTTCCAGAAAGCTGCCTTTGTGGGCTACAAGGGTCCTTCAAACAAACATTTTTTGTTCGCCTTGTCAGTCTATTTCTTTCCTGCTTCTCAAAGGCTGGGTTTTTCATTTTTATTGTTTTTTAAAAACATGTCTCTTCTCATATGACTCTTACCTTCACACATGCATCTGGGCACATGCACACATACAGAAGATGGAATTTCCCCAAAGGATTAATTCAGGACATATGCATCAAGATTTTTCTTTCAAGCATCACGAAGGGAAAAAAAAAGCCTTGCTGGCTACAAGTTTGAGCAGTGCTGTCATGTTTACAAATAGCATTGCTCAATTTACCTCTACTGCAGTTGGAAAAGCTGTTAGCAGCAGCAGCAGCACTGGAGCCACCCATGGGCTTGAGAAGACAGTTCAAGTTCACGTTTGGAAAGATTCAAACACCACCACGGGAATTAGTGTTTTATACCTAAAACAGCGCAAAGTTCCTGGGGTAGTTTTTTCCAGGATAAAACTTACTTCTTTAGACCTTTACACCTAGAGGAAGACCTCGGACTAAGGCCAAAGCTCCTACTTATTCTTGAAGTCAAAGCCAGAACAGTTTCCCAATGTTTCTTTGCAAGTCTAGGGGGACTTACTAAAGGAATTATCTTTCTTGTTTTAACTGAACTGCTTTTCGTAAGTTAAGTGTGTCAAGAATGACAAGTTAGATTTTAAGCAACTGTTTGGTCAATTATGATCAAATTTTGACTCAAAGGAGTTTTCCATCACCTTATTTGTCAGTAAAATTCAACAGTAATTTCTTATAAATAAACAGTAAGTGCTAAATATCTACTGTTGTTATACATTTCCACATATTTCTCACAAGGACAGTGAGATCGTTACATTTTCCAAGGAAATCGTATTTAGGTATCTCCCTTAAAACAGGCAGATTTGCAGATTTTCCTCTGGCCAACACAGGAGTAACCTACCATGGGAAGCAATGAAGTACTTGTAGTACTTTACAAACCTGGTTTTGCAGATCAGCATTGACAGCTGTCCTGCAGACAATAAAATGAAGCAACTACTTCTGCTACCTCAGGGGACATATTGTTTCTATTCTCTACAAAACATAATAGAGAGGAAAGCTATCTGTGACAGATCCAAGTCCCTGCTCTAACCCTTTCAACCACAGAGGGCACAGATCTACTACTGGATCACACACTCAACCATATAGAGAACACCACCTTTGCTCCAAGCTTGCAGCCTCACGTTGCAGCTTCTGTACATGTTACTTCCAATAAAAAGCTGACATCTAAAAAACATTCCTGGTTGTCCTGATATAATCATAACAACCTTCAGAAATAGGGGGTTTTTATTCAAGACATAGAGAAGAGAGAAGAACTGGCAAGGGGCAATACCAAAAGAAGGAAATAAGTTTATATTTAAAGCCAACCTCTTCAGGACACACCAGACATGCATACACCTTATCTATCTTGCTGCATTTCTATTTGGCTTCTAAAATTAATTCTCAATTATTCTTGGGGACTTCCACTTCAGCAATAGGATGCTACGGAACTTAAAAGTTTTAAAGGTTAAATGCAGAATCAATACCTTTTGATTGCGCTTGTGTGAACAATAATTAAAAGCACTTATTGTTACAATTAGCATTTGCAACTGTTACCCAACAAACCTGCAGAAATTCTTGTATCTACGGGGTGATATTTACTATTTAGAGAGAAGAAAATCGAAGTCCATATCCCAAACACAGCTTCCTGAGGAAGTTCGGAAAAGAAACCTGAATCGTGCTCAGCCAGCCCAAAGCACAGAATGAAGAGGTCATTTCCCCAAACACAGCATCTTTCAGCACTCAGCTGGAGCAGTATTTTGTTCCAACACTGACCAGGAAGACTTCCTATGGACACTCACCTTCATCCTTGCCTAGTTAAATTACAGCCACCTTAAACTCCAACAGATACCTTCCAATTGTGTTATCACAAAAGCCTTCAGCTGACTAAAAGACATTTTTTTAGAAATTGTTCCCCTGCAATTAGTGCAATTGCAACAGAATCCTACCATCAGACCGATTTTAATAACTGAAATGAAAGCTTCGTCTTACATAGTCCTTATACAACTTATGCAATGCACCCCATCTACAACAATGCACCCCATCTACACTACAGAGTACCTTAGAGATGGTTGAGCTATTTCAAATACTGGAAGCCAGCTACTAAAGCAAGGGTAGCCAAAGAGGAGGGTATTTCAAGGTAGGATAAGTGCAGCAAACTGCACACTGCTAAAGCTGGCTTTTTGTACTCAAAACTGTGGTATCTCTGTATTACACTTTGTAAGCAGCCTATATCCTTGTTTTTGACTTGATCATCATTCTTTGCAAGGAGGAAAGACTGTTTCCCTGAATGTATTTGTGAGAAAAGACTCAAGAGATCAGACAGAGCTCAGGGACTGCTGCAGACACAAAACACATGCACCTGATGCTATCTGATTATTACTTTTACACAGCAATGCTAAGCAAAGGAGAAAATACGCACTAAAGCATTCTCTTGTGAGATCTATATAAAAAAAACCTCTCATTCATCACTGAAGCTAAGCCAGTTTTTAGTCTCACCTTCTGTCTCAATGTACATTCCTGGAAGGGAAATCAACCATCTCTTTTGGAAACAGAAATACTAACCTTTTCTCTCAGGCAGATGTAGTAAACACCTAAAAGTAAAGCATCACACAGAGCTCTTTTTTTTTTTTTTTTTTTGCCTATTTCATACATTACATGGATCCTAAGCTCTAGTCAAGAGCTCCACTCCTCCCAAACACTTGTGTATATTCAACAGGCCACCTCATGAAAAGCCTGTAATAAGAAATACACCATTATTAAAGCTGGTCTTCAAATTACAATGTGCAATCCAAGTTAAAAAAAAGACATATACAGAATTCTCAACACTGCATGTTAATAAAATGAATTTAATTTTACTTAGATCAATCTAGAAGTACAAAGTCTCTACTACCATAGTACCTACCTACAGTCTGGACAACAGAAGTCGTCTTTACATCATGAATAGCAACCTTGAGGAAAAAAAAACTAGGACTAAACTTAAATATATATTAATAATAGCTAGGCTGTTTCACCATTCCACTCAATTCTCCCTGTGCTTCCACAGCCACATGCCACTCCATGGGATATTACCTTACTAAATACGATTTCTACTGCTTCCTTCTCTGAAATTCCTACAGTTACTTGCTGTATTTTGAACATGCAGACACTGCACAGACCTAAAAACATCCCTTCTCCTAGTTTTCCTGATGAATCTTTGTGCACAACATTTTTGCTCTGACTTCTGCGCACTATTCTCTCCAGATTAAAAAAAAAAGCTCAGTCTAACTCATCACATACAATACCCAACTTGCTTACCATGACTCACTTTCCCAGAATGGCCCCTCATCTCCAAGCCTCACACACCACAGACAGCTCTCTGATCTCTCAGGGTCATAAAAACTTTTTGTTGTTGCTGCTGCTCAGTACAAAAAAACCAGCAGACCCTCCTTCCAAAGAGGCCCTAAACCAGAACAGTATGCAGTAGTTTGGGGGGGATATTGCATTTTCTTGAAATAGTTAAATACTGTATTATAGATCCAGTTAAACCTGAGTATTTCTAAAAGTGTTTATGATACAGGCCTAGTGAATACAGTTATCCCCAAGTGGCAGAAGGCTGACACTCAGGAGTAAGTAAAATGAGAAAGTAAAACCCAAATGCACATACACCTCAAATGATCTTAGGTCAAATTACTTCAGATGAAGAGTAGCACTCAAACACCCTAGTAACAGTATCAGCCAGCAGCTAAGCAAAGCTTACTAGCTTCATGATCTCTAAGGCGTGGGAACACTGTGCTTTAGAATTTGGGATCCTTGTCTGTTTTGCTTCTTTCCATGTTGCTTTCCAGCTGGCAGTGAAATCACATAGGATCACAAACTCCAAAGTGCTGGCAAGAAGCATTTCACAGATCACTACTCCATGCCAGTATGCTAGCAAAATGGAACCAGAATCAGAAGAGAACAGAAAGGCTAAAAAGCAAAATGGTAAGCGATGTTTCTCCCCGCCTCCAAGTGACGTTGCCAAAGGGAAGCACAAATGGTTTGCACTGTGGTTTTGACTTGTTAAGTCATTTCTCTAACATATTGACCTAGGTCAGTATTATTAGGACATAAAGATTCCAATGTAATTGGAAGTATTTATCTCTCTTTATTTAAAGATCAGCTTTAGATCAGATTCCATTTTTCTCAAATCATTTCAAAACCAAGAACTTGAAGAAACTCAGTGTAATATTTTAATTCTTTAAATCTCAGGGTGTAAGATTGCCCAGGAAGGCTGTGGAATTTCCACCCTTGGAAGTGTTCAAGACTCGACTGGACAAGATCTCAGGCAACCTGCTGTAGCTGATCATGCTTTGAGCATGGGGCTGAACTGGATGACCTCCAGAGCTCCCTTCTCAGCTCGCTCTTCTGCTATTATTCTGTAACCCAGATTTAGTGAGAACTGCTTTGAGCAGAGGGTTGGACTAGCTGGTCTCTAGAGTCCCTTCCAACTTTAACTACTCTGTGATTCTATGTAAGTCACATTTTCAGCACATCCCTGAAACCAAATCCAATCATCCAACTGCAGGCACAGCCTCTCTCCCTGCTCTTATACATAGCTCCGTGTTACTGTTTTATCACTCAGTTAAGAATGGTAGCTGGAGTTCTTCCAGTTTGTTTTTTCCATTGGGGGAGGAGAAGAGCACAGTATCAGTACCACAGAAAATAAAACTATACTGTATTAGTTTTTACATAAGAAAATTAAATCAGGCTTAGGTACCTGATCGTTACTTTTTCATTAATACAGAGTCAAAATGCATGCAAGTGTAAGACACAGCCACCAAATGTTACCAACATCAAGTTAGACATCAGGCAGCAATCAAAGCATTTAAGCATCTCACTTTAAGACAGAATGCTTCTTACCTTGTTTGTAATCCAGAAAATCCTAACATAGTTACCAAGCACTGCACCATGTCAATTTTAGATTGTTATACTGTGAAGATCTGTCAAATGAGAGCCTCAGGACAGGCAACAGTATCCCACTAACACAGAGCAGGATTCATTTTTCCCAAAATACTACTCAAAGCTTTCAAATATCATACCAAATAACAGCCTTGCATGACAGTTCAAGTTAGACATGCAGAGAATTATAGCCTTGTCATCTTTCAGCTTGACAATAAAACAACAGCATATATAGGTTAATTTCTCCTTAAAATGTCTGGGCTTTTTAGTTTGTTTTTTTGTTTTTAAAAGCCCACACAGCCACAACAAAAAAAAAAAACCCCAAAGCACATTTTATGGTTAATTTACCAAATTCTTCTGAAATTAAGGTTTGAAATGCAGGTACTCAAAACACACAGAGTGCCTTTTGCCTGGTAGAAGCAGTTGACAACTACTTTTGTAGTTGCAGAATTCTGTGGGGTTTTTTTTTCCCTGGTATTTCCCCCCCTGAATCTCAGTATGAAGAAACATGTCACTGTGTGTAATAAACAACACTTTTTCTTCTTTTTATAGGTAAAAAATTTCTTCCTCTGAATGTCAACCAACCACTCTTACTAAGAAATTTTGGGGTAAGTGTCTTTCCCTACCACACAAATACAGATGTCTTTTCTCACCACCCCCAATTTGGGTAACTGTCAGTTAAGAAGATTCAATTTTGGCAGTCACATGCCTGCTACAGCATCTGCAGAACACATTACAAATCTAAGCTCACATTAACTTTACACATTCCAAGAAAGTAAGTTAGAAGCCAAGGATACAGAAACACAGGAGTTTAAAGAGGAGGAGATGGTGAATAATGCTAAATATTTACTCTTTTTCAAAGAGCTGTACTTCTTGGGTTAGAAAGTTGTTAGTGACTTTGGAGTAACAAGTCAACAGCAACAAATAGTTGGGTTAAAACAGTGCATAACAGGGAACGCAACAGATTTTTGTTTTGTTGGTTGTTTCCCCCCCCCCCCCCCAAGTGCAGTGCTTCTAAGTTAAGAGGAAGAAAAAAATTATATTAAGTCAACGGGAAAGAAGGAATGAGAATTAGAGCAGCATTACAATACCCTGTTGGTCAGAGGCAGACATGAGATTTGGATGGGAGGACAAGGTAACAAACACTACGGTAGCAATTAACATCAATAGGTCCGAAAGGCTTATTCAGCTATCAGCAAGGAAAACATTCCTGAACTTTCTTATCAGGCAAGAATGGGAAGTGGAAAACGCATCATTTTTCCTCAGCAAAAAGGATTATCCCCATCCTGTTAACAAGGCCTAGCTTTGTATTACTTCACCATGAAATACAGTACTCATTTACCTAGTTTTCCAAAACACATACCTTGAAGAAGGGGAAGAGGCATCTTTTTAAGCAGGCACTATCTAGTACACTTTGACACTTTACTTCACAACAATTGGCTCCCAGTCTCCCTATTTATATGCACAACATAAGTCCGCTCCAGGATTTTCTTCCCCAAAAACCTCCTTTCCAAAGCTAACACATTAAGCGAGGAAGAAAAAAAAAAAAATCAGCGTGCTACAATTGCCCTTACATCCAGTTACAAAACTGACTAACGTAGCACTGACAGAACTCAAAACCAGGTAATGTTATGAAGATGTAGAATAAAAAAACCAAACATATTAGGAAAGATTAGCAAATACTACCAGCATTTGAATTCTGAACAATACAGTGCAGGAGGAGAGAGGAGACAAAAGTAATTTCCTTTTTTTTAAATCAAGCCATTACACTGCATTCAGTAGCCTGCAGACCTGCGGATGAACTCCCACATCCCAAGGAGCATATTCCTACAGCTCATTTAACTGCTTTGTTTTCATCAGACCTCTGTATCCTTTTGTTTAATGACTACATAACGTAAATTGATTAAAATTATCCACTACCAATAAGAAAAACTGAAGTGATTATGAAAGTTCAGTTTCAAGAGCAGTGGAAAGGGGTGAATGGAGTCTAAGAAAAAAGAAGGGTTATTTTCAGTTATCTTGTGAACCAACTTGAGCAGGTGTCCAACTGTGTTGCAGAGGCACAGCACAGCAGCCAGAAAACTTTCAGCAAACTCTCCTGTCAGAACCAGCACAATGGTTAAAACAGGACCTTCAGGCTGCCGCTTGACAACACAAAGGGTTAAGGAGCAGCAAAAGCCTAAGCTTAAGGCTACTCTCATCCTCAGGGCAGAGTAGCTCCTTTATTTGCAGAGCTACTCTGAATTCAGTGAAGGAATCAGTCTGGCATTGGTGATGGCTTTCTTGAAGTGGAAAAGGAGCATGCAAGAAGAGAAGCTAACAAAATAAAAACAGAAGTCCTTTCTGGTGGGTGATTCATGGACTATGAACATAGAAACATCACCCATGTAACAACATATACGCAATCACTTTCATGACCCTAGCTGCTTTAGTGGGTAACAAACAACTGCTTATTCACAGCCAGTAAGCGGGATTTTTTTTTAATCTTAATCCTGGCTATACTATTAGGCATTTGAGACATGCATATTTTTTCTGAAGGCAAAAGAAGATTCATTGTTACCAAAGTAAGACTTGCAAACAGGTTTTATGGAAAACACGTGCATATTTTTCTACCTTCCAACTTACTTTCCTTTCCCTTTTATGTGATGTGCTTCCTTCTCTTCAGGAGCCATGGCCACTAACAGGCTCAAGAGAAAATAAGAGCAGCTCTAGAAGAAGCAGCAGCAAGGAGGAACCAGCAAGATATTTCCACACTTTCCCTTAAAAGGGCACACAGCAGCAACATGGATGCCCCTGCCACCCATAACAAGCCAGAAACATATTTTTACTCCCACCATAGCTCCTCATCTTAAAAAGCAGCTATGAAACCAGCTACACTGGGGAGCCAAGACTGGACAAGATGCAATAAAAGCCAGCCTGAGATACTGCCCAGCACAAACAGCTGCCCTGATTACAATCCTCCTCTTTGATTTCCTACTGGCAGCAATCCCACCATGGCCTTTCGCTATACCAGTGGTTCACAACCTTTTCCAATTTGCAGATCTCTTAAGAGAAGTTGGATACAAATCACCATATATTAAATTTAAGCTAAGAAAAGCAAACCTTTTTAAAAACAGCATGTTTTGGGGTTTTGGATTTTTGCTTTTGCGTGCCTATCCCCACTCCAAGTAACTATGAATTCCCATGAATCCCAGGCTGAAGAATTACCCTAGCCATTTCTCACTCACTGAGTCAGGAGACAACACCCCGTCTCCTTCCCTTCCGAAGCTAGAAGAGACGTTGGCTACAGTCGCTAGAACAAAATGACAGGGTAATTACTGGACAAGAGGCTTTACACAGGCTTCAAATTAAACTCTGTAAGTATTCAGATTTACATAACCATCATGGCCTTTTCCCATCCCACCCCGCATACAGCTAGAATTTTTTTCTTTCCTGTTTGCACATCAAAGCAGGGGAAGGGACAAGGGAATTAACTAAGGGAATGCTCAAGAGCATTAAATGTTGACTAGATAAGAACTCCCTAGCAGCATGTTGCTTTATGCATACAAAGCAAAACAGTGCACTTCAACAAAATGACCTCTTCTTATGAAAAGACATTTGGTAGTCTTTCAATTATTCTGATCATTGTAGGAGAACTAACACTGAATTTTACGTAAAACTTAGAAATCGTTCTAAATTTGCATACTAATTAAGGAATTACCAGAAATTACCATCTTTCACATCAAATAGCTTCAAGGCCTTTCTTCTACAGTTTAAACTTCACCTTCTGCTTCCCCAGTTGAGGTGATAAAGCCGAAGTACAACTAAAAACACAGTTCCATCAAAAAAAGAAAAGCCACACCCAGAAAGCCAAGGGTTAACGTTAAAAATAGTCACAAAGCTACTTTTGTATTTACATCAACAATTAAAAATAAACTAATTTAGAGTGGAACAAACTGCCTCAACCAGCAGCTTTAACCACATGACACTAACATCTCTTCTCACAATTTCAAGTATACCAAGGATGCAGGATTATATTCTTGACCAAAACTCCATCATGTCCTGTTCATCACTGCTCTGGAATGCACATTCCCGAACAGGCAAGAAAACTATGCGGGCAGAAATGACCAGGGCTGTTTTAAAAGATGCACTGTGCTTCTATCAGAACTGCATCTTCCAACTACCTGGAACCATATTTAAAAACAGAGACTTTGCAAACCCGAAGCCCTTCAACAAGGACAAACTTCTCCCTTTTTCAAAGTTGTTCCAATTGTACTTTAACTTAAAAACTGCAAGAGTCAAAACTATAACCTGACACTCCAGTTTGCAAACTGAAAATTCACTCAAGATTACACAACCTTCCTTAACCTCACCCCTTTATTATTCCAGCACTCCTTGCAGTACAGAAAGTAGTTCCACTGTACTTCTACATTCTGAATGTAACATATTCTAAGAAAACAACAGGAGGTTACAGATCAGGGCAAACAATTAGTGTAGAAGTTTAAGTCTTTCTCCATCTGTTACCTTGTCTCTTTAAGCTTCACATTCTAAAGCAAGTAAAGGCTTTAATTGACAAAACAGAACAAATTCACTTGAAGAGTGACAAAGCAGCAAGGAAGAAACATAACAGAAATCCCACTTGGCTGCATTTTCCCCCTCTGCATGTATTTGTTCACATTGCTGCATATTAGCTCTTATCTGTTCCACAAAAAAGTAATCAACAGCAGAAATGTCTCCACATTTTTGGTCTAGCTGAGCCAGCCCCTTGACTCTTGAAGGGTAAGGTACACATCCAAACATAGTGTCATTTAATTTTATGGCTTAACTGAAGTTCTTTCAAGAGCAGAACTTCACTCCATTTTTGTTTTTTGTACCACACTCTTGCCCTTGGACATTCCTCACCACCAGCAGCCCAAACATCAGGTGTGTTACCAGTATCTGCAAGTCAAGGACCCAGAAGGTCATTTTTGTGACAACACATGGTCTTTTCTGGGCCTTTGATAAATCAGCAATGTAGTTTTAGGATTGCTATGTCTTTTTTTTTTAAAGAACTTTAAGTTGTTACAAGGCAATACAGAAAAAAACATACTTAAAAAGCTCTTTTCCCATTTCACCTCTGCTTTACGTCTTGAAACTACACAGCAAACTATGGACATATTTTAGCTCCCCAATCCTGACAAATACATCATTAATTGGACACATTAAGGTTCCATGAGCACGTACCAACTATCAGCTTGCACGTACATACCATCACATCATACTGGTGCCATTTTTCCTTGACGGTGCACTGTCAGCTTCGGAGTCAGTGCCCCCAAGCCATATTTACTCTCAAAAGATCAAAGACAACACGTGCATGATTGTACCAAAACTGCAGATTATTGATGCATATACTTCATCTACTTAAATATTGAGACCTATGGCACTGCAACACTTATTACCAGTGCAAAGTTTCTGCAGGGTTTAACTTCTTCCTCCAAACTGGAGCATTAGGTACAGGATGGTATACTATCATTATTTCAATCTACAGTCCCACATTACTTACATAGTACACATCATTGCACCAGTATAATTAAACATCCGTATTACTTCGACATAATTTTCAAAAGCATTATTTTAGATTTACTTACATTTTCTTTATTTTAAGTATACAATACAACCACATTTTCAAGGCTTTTTTTTTTTTTTCTACTGCTACTAGAGCTTGGTACACACTTTTTCCAAGATGACATCTGAGCTTCTCATGTAAGCAAGTGATAAGCATCGAAACACACACAATTGTAGTATCTGAAGTTTGCACTTGGAAGTCAGCCTAAACAAGTCTGATAGAATGGTACAGCTGACTGAATTACAAAGCATTTTTGTTTTTTAGTGGTCTCGCTTTGCATTTGTTCCATAACACATTTAAGGGGCTCTTCCCCACCACCACCAAAAAAATTAGTCTACCCAGCAGACATTAAAAGAATATTTAGCATAAGTCATTTAAATCAATCCAAGAAAAAGCATTCAACATGACCAGAAGTAATGCTCATAATTTAATGACTTTCAGTTACCTTTGCAGACTTGTTTTCAAAATTGAGAAGAGGAAGAAAGTTTGCACACCCTACAAGCACCCACCAGAACAAAACCCCAAATTACTGAGGTATTAAAGGAAGCTACAAATAAAACCCAGTAAATACAGGCAGCAGTTTGACACCCATCAGGAATTGCTGACAAGGAAAAGCTAGACATATCAGCACTGTAACACTGAAAGCTTTCTGTTGGCAGGTTGAATAGCAAGAGAATGTCATGGCATTTTTAGGAGAATTGTCATTACTGTTAAGCTACTACTAGTGGTCTCCCCATCTGTACAGTCCTGAAGAGCTACCCTCATTCTCAGACTATGAAGCTATCAACTTAAGTACCCAATACAGAGACACATCACCAAATTATTTTCTATAGCAGTCCGTTTTGTATCTTTTATAAACATGCAAACAAAAAGAATAAATTATGTTCAAGTATGGTGTTCTGGTTTTGCACAGATAAGACACATGAAGTGAAGAATCCCAAACTAATCACTACATAAAGACATGTTCATAAAGGAATAGTGGATGTCATGTCCAGCTCAACTTTGAAATAAGTAGCACAAGCAGAGACACTACATGCTTAACAGACAGACTTATGAGAAGTTTCTCTTTCTCCTTAGATAATCACAATTTCATAAAGAATAATTCTTGGTTGCTAGCAAAGCTATGGTGAAGATGACAAGCACATAGAGTATTTCAGAAGGGGAACTCTGAAAGCAAAGACTAAAAATAAGAGTCTATACATAACTTTGACAGACATGCTACCTGTCAGGCCTACCTCTTAGCAAGTATTTCCCATCTGTGCTTAATGGGCAGATGTCTCTCTCATTTACTCAGCACATTTTTTTAAACGAAAAAGCATGAATGACATTCTAGCTGTTTATCCAACCAGCTGGAAAAGAAACTGGGTAAGCTCTTGGTTAACAGCTGAAATGCCAGTGTAATTTTGGCCAATGACCTGTTTATCCTAGGTTACAGCTAGAGTTCATTCAACTGTTGCCCCAAAAAGCTATCAAGTTACATATCAACAACAACCAGATGCTAGGGATGGGGGGGGGGGGGGGGCCGCCGAAAAGGAAGCAACTGAATCACCTGCAAAATCAGCTAGCCTTTTTTTAAAGGAACCTCTTCACCAAATGAGTAAGAAAACTCAGGAGTTTAGCTTCAGTACCCCAGACAAATCTGTTTGATGAGTCCATTCAATGGAAAATACTATTGGAAGGCCATGATTTGCAGAGAAACCATTTAATCCAGAGTAGTCTTTGGAAAATGAAGACTAAATAGGTGAGGATAAAAAAAAAAAAAAGCGTTAAAAGGTTGGTCAGAAAGAATAGATGAGAAGTACTTCCAGCAGAGACAGCTGTAGTAGTCTTCTTTCAGCAAAGTAAAACCAGAATTGAACAGCAAAAGAAAACTTACTGTAAAAGAAGAATGCTTTCAAAGCTTGACTGATTTGGTATTCATACCTTCATAGTCAAGCCAGTTCTAATAACTTATACGAGAAAATTAAGTGCAGTGGTAGTATCAAAATTGTACTTCTTGTATTGATGTATGGATTTAGTTGCACGTTCCACTATTTTTTGTAGTTTCAGCTTCAGAAATGATTCCTTTTGAAATTTGATCCTCTAAAAGATATTGTTATGTTACCAACAGGTGTAGTAATGCATCTTTTTTGCCTCATTGTGCTGTTTCAGTTGATCCAGATTAAGAAGTGTTGAACTGAGCCACAGAAAATCCTTTTCCTCTATGAAAGTTAAGGTGCAACTACAAAAAGGTGATTTGAATATATGCAAAGAACAATCTCTAAAAAAAAAATGCAGACACTTTTGCCCAGAGGAGTAGGAAAATACTCACTACAGAATTACACTGTTCAGTTCCCTGCTGTAAATTCATTACTCATTCTGTTCTTTTCACTGCATTTCTATAGCAGGAAACACATTTTCCATTACACTCTTTTATAACTTCAAATTTGTATTTGAGTGCACTGTCACTGTACACTATTTAGCCAACTAGCAAAAGCAATTTTAATTACACAAGCTGGCTATCCCTGAATCTGCAATACTGCTTCAAGAGATTTTAGGCACAGGTGATGCATATTTTGCAGTTACTGGAAATGCAGTAAACCCAGGTGAATACCTGTAGTCAGACTTCCCCCAAACAAGGGGACAACGATGCCATGCTGCCCAACAGAAGCTCAGTCTATTAGAATTATATAAAGCTTCATACATGATACACCTATATAGTATGAATCATTACTACTTTGTTTTCTACCTCTCAGCAGAACAGAGATGCTTAGGTTTTGATCCAAACACACTGAACTAACACAGGCTTGGAATTTGAGGTACAAGCAACAAATAGATTATATTAAATATAAATACATGCCCTAGACTCAAAAGTTAAATTGTGAATGGGTAAATTTCACCCTTCACAGTTAGTGGGCTATTATGCTGCTTATTGTAAAAGCTTACTTGGATTACAAATCCACTTCCCACAAACATCCAGCATCTTATTTTCAGTGAAAATATGGATTCTCTTTAAGTGTCTTTGGAAAGCAAAAAATCAGTTTACCCTTGTAACATTCTATTCAGGCTACTAGAATTAAGGATTTTATACTTTGGGACTTACTCTTGCCATGATCCTTGCAAGTCAGGCACTACCCAATCTAACAACTGTTAATAAAATTGAAGTAAAGAGATTAAACAGAACAAGTCAGTTTAATTTTTATTCATGCTCTAGTCCTTGTTCTAACACTGAAAGAGGTACTGGCATTACAGTTACCATGTATCATGCCCACTAAGCATCACATACTCAAACATTTACTTATCAGCTTTCTTCCTGCTCTTTGTACCAATTCAAGACAAGACGTTAGATCTCAAACTTCTGTTCGATATATCCTACATCTCAGGAAACTACTTTCCACTGTATTGGTCATCACGAATAAAGGACCATTGTTTTTTAATCCCTTCCCTCCCCTGCTTTGCCCAGCCACACACACTCTTTCTCTCCCCTAATCCACCCACTCTTTAAAGCCACATCAACTTTCAGGCTGCTTGTTTGCAGCAGCTCTGAATAAACCGCACAAACCACCTCTCTCATACACACGACTATTTTTGAAGTGAAAATTAACGCAAATACAATTTAAATGGAGACAAGTCAACAGTTGGGCCCAGATAAGAACTGTGTGTGTAGTCAGCAGGGGAGAAGTGTTGTTATAGAAAAAGGGGGGTAAAAGCCTGGAATGAGCACGCCAGCTTTGTTCACAGTCAGTAGCCGAAGTGCCTATCAGTCAGCAAATGCATTTTTAAAACAGCTGCATCAAAGCTTTCTGCAAGTTAGTCAGCATGTGACAGGCCAGCACATTACAACAGTGCCACAGCAATCTCTGCATAATGGGAGCACTCAGAGTGACCTGAAAGGTCACTGTTTTCAAGCATTCCAGTAATCTGTAAATTGCCTCGGCTTATAGCTTGGAAGCAACGTAATTACATCGCTTGAAGGGCTAGGACAGTAAAGACAGATTTTAGGTATTATGTTTTGGTCAGCTACATACTAACCTCTACGCTGTAAGTATATCCAGGAAATACGGACTAACGCACAAATAAAAAATAATGGAACGTTAAAACATAGAAAAATCTGCTTTTCTGATAGAGGGGAAAATGATTTGCTAAGTTTTGTAACACTGACTATGGTATTTTGTCAAGTATAAATATCTTTGAGGGTTTATTTCTCTAACAAGTGTTCCAAAATGTTTGAAGTTAATTTCTATGAAACTAATTTTTAAATACAGAAAGATTGAAACTACCAAATAAATTGAAAGGTCTTGTTGTAAAAGTTGAAAGGTAAAGCAAGCAAAATCTAGTTTCATACTGAGTGTCCAGTTCCATATGAAAAATGGTACTTTCTGTAAGAGAAAAGAGAAATGATTACTGCCAGCTATGAACAGCCCAAGCAATTTACTTATAGCAAAAGAAGGCCAGTCACTGACTTGAAAGATTTTTCTGGAAATAGAAAAGAAAAATTGGATCCCTCAGTCTGTCTACCTCACAAGATTAAAAACTTAGTATTTAGTTGCTAACAGCCTAATCAGGCTTGTAGTAAGATTCAAACTATTTCAACTCACTAGTTAATTCATGTGCTTCTCCCCGTCATACGCCACAGCATACAGCACACCGATCTGATCACAAGGCTCAAGGAAGAGGTAACTGTATCTGCAGCTCACCACATAGTTCGCTTCACCCTGTTCTGTGTAGCCCTTTTGCTGCACAGAAGGTCACTGTCTGCTTATTCCACTACTATACCTCTAACACATACATTTCTACTACTTTGCTCTAGGTAACTTGGAGCATTCTTCATTCACACAGAAGGGAGTAAAAACAAGGACAAAGAACATCGTAAAAATTCACAACTTTAATTCAATCACCAAGAAGTGAAAAAGCCCATATGTTTGACAGTTCGCTTTTGTTTAAAGTACTTTTATTAGTAGTAACTACTTAAGGGATGTTTGATTTTTTGAAAGGGAGATAGTGTAATCAGAAGTTCAGGCTAGCAAAATCCATGCTGCAGAAATATCACATTCAAGTTTAAAAGGCATCTCCTGCCTGTTTGCATTTTAGATCAAGATGCTAAAACAATTTGGAGTACAGGACCTAAATTTCACATTGTTGTCAACCAAACTAAGTTTACAGGCAAAAAGATAGTCCTAGCATTATCAATAATCCAAGTGCCTTAAAAGGTTTTCTCATAATGCTAGAAGGAAAAAAAAGCAACACCACTGGTCATTCTGAAGGAGCAATGATCTCAGCAGCTCTCAACCACTGGCTTCTTACTATTGTTTACACATCTTCCCAAGATAAAGAGGCATTTACTGATTGGAGATAAAACACAAGTAAGAAAACCTTTTAAGTTAGCATTGGTTTATTTCAAACGAATCATCTCTGACTCTACATACCCTCAAAGGCAAAGAGTTCTTCAAAACTAAAAATCCAAACATACACTTAACATGTATTTCAGCTTCCAACGCCCAAATTCCCCTTAACAGGCAGGACAGGCAGCTATGAAGTGAGACAAAAATTATGCAACTTCATTTGGAAGAAGGCATGTATTGATTACATAATCACATATTTAAACTGGAAAATTTAACCAGAAACAACCACAACCCACCTGATAAAGAACGGAACGGGTTCCTGGGAATAGCACATCAGAGGAGAAACTGGGACTACTGCACTATCAGAGATGTTTCTTGAGCACTGACTTGCCTTTCCCAAGGGGAGCTGCAGTTTGTATTGGCTGGATAGCCATTTCCTAACTTTCATTCTCTTCTTGGGGTGGGAACTCACATTAGTTTTCAATTTTATTTGCAGCTCTTCTCAGCATGCAACAGCCCTGACTCCAGCTCCTCCTCAGTATCAGGAGGGCAGAAACTCTAGGACACCTGAGGAAGCTGACAAATATGGACAAAGAAAAATCATATTCTTAACATTAAAAATACTGCCAGTATTCACAGAGCATTTTGGGGTGGTAGAGGGGGTTGCACCTTTAGACTGCTGGGGCTGTGTTCCCTCTCAGCTGGAAGAGAGAGGCATATTGTGAAAGAGAGTAATTCTGAACTACCCTCCTTCCTTAAATAGACTGTTTTAGCTGGAGCAGGACTTCCCTTAAGCCAGAACATGTCATTTATAAGACTAGTTTTCCATTTCACAAGAATTGTTACTCTCTTTTGAAGTAATTCAAACTATCACTCCTTGCACAACTGGGAGCATTTAGGTCAGTGTCTCCTCTCCCTGAAAATAGCACAGTATTCTCAGAAAGGTGAGCCCTTCATTTTACTCCACCTGTAATTCAGGTCCGATCTACATGAACAGTTAAGCCACTAAGATCAAAGACTTTCAGATGATGCTTGCTTTGTTGGCTATCTACACAAGACTTGCAAGAAGTACAGATATGCCTTTAAGAGGATGTAGCTTGCCATATTATCCTCATACTCAAGATTCTGCCATCTCCCAGTTATGTGGGAATATGTTCAGATAAATACTTGTGAGGAACACTCAAATTCGTGTGTGTGATGACTTCCATTATTTCCAAATGCAGTAAAAGAAAGTATAAACAGTAGGTGCCTTTCAGCATGTTTTGTTTACAGCTTCTGATTATTTCTCATCTGAAATTTGTATTTTTAAGGGTTTTG
This sequence comes from Phaethon aethereus, assembly GCF_964289735.1. Taxonomy (NCBI): domain Eukaryota; kingdom Metazoa; phylum Chordata; class Aves; order Phaethontiformes; family Phaethontidae; genus Phaethon; species Phaethon aethereus. The sequence goes on along the minus strand of NC_138588.1, from coordinate 17,105,468 downwards.
AAATATTTCCAGCTTGCTATGGAAGGTCTTATTAAGTAGAATTTCTGTATAGAATCCTAGTGTCCTTCAAATTGTCCTTTAATTACTTCTGCATTTAAAAGATCTTTTACGATTTTCTTTTCCTCTTCCCACTGTCTTCATCCCTCTCTTACAGAAAGCAGAAATAAGCAAATGAGCTTGCATGACAGCTACAAGAAACAATACTCCTGCGACTTGAGCAAGACATCTATGGTTTCATTAAGGCTCTTTCAGAGGTTAGGTCTCATAGTGTAATCTGCATTTTTTTAAAATAGTGATCTTTAAACACAGCTATACAGTTAGTCTTGATGCAACAATTCTGTGAGTAAGGCTTAGTCACAGCACACAGTTTCACAATAATTATTTGTGAGAATCCAGACACTTCAGCTTTTGTGCTAAAGTTTTTGTTTCTTTGCTGGGGAGGGCAGAGGCAAGAAAGAGGAAGAATAGGTAGTTGACTCAGGATTGAAAACTGTCTGCTTGCCTTTGGAATGATGGAATTCAAACAAGTCAAAGTATTGCACAGACCTAGCTATTCCAGCTTCCCCCTCTTAATTCTTAAAAGACAAAACTCTCTTGCAGTAGCCTGGAACATGTCTGCTCTTTATTCATTTCTGAATTCTCCTTGCTTGTAAAGACCAACTTTATCTGATGCCATCACTCTTGGCACCTCCATGAAGGAGAACACCATGATGCAGATGCCTTAGACATCAGAGATGTCTAAGAAATACCTAGTGCCAAAGACAATATTCTGCAAAGACGCATAATATTAGAAGAACCTGGGGGCAGGACTGGGCAAGGGGGGAGGCAGACATGGACAGACAACAAACAACAACTTGGCAGTGATACAGTGCCTCTGCCAGTGCATAGGTTGATACTATCTTTACATAAGATTGGCAGATCTGCTGCCAAATGCAACGTAAGAACTTAAAATTCCGATAATGTTAGCGGTATATGCTCAAGAAGCTTCCTAACTGCTCCCAAGATGATGACATTTCATGGCCCACTTACCACCTTACAGGTAAGTGATACTTGTTTTTCAGTCTAACTGGTACTACTGCACCTAAGAAATGTAAAATACGGGGGTCAGCAGCTGGAAGAGGAATATAACAGACTAAATATTCAAAGTTGCATACTGACAGGGTATTCAAACAATTTACTGATAGATCCCCTAATGTGAAACTCAGCACTTTCCTGGGTGGCTCTAAGGGGTATTTACCATCTAACACCAAGAGTGAACAAACTACAGTAACTACATGAGCAAGATTGGAAAAAATAAGCTGGTGTGCTAGAGAGTGCTTCTACAGCGCTGTATCTGATCCAGGTGAAAGATGTTCTTGGTTCAAGGCATTAATATCCTTTTTATAAACCCGCAGATCTTTCTCATATTCCCTAGCTAAAGGCTCCCTGTTTCAAGGAGCATTAATCCACTCTGCATTACCCATGGCGGCAAAACCCAAACAAAATGCCAGTCCATTGAGTTCTCTCATATGAGATTACCCTCCAGGAATTTCCATTCCTACAAAGGTGGGTTATTAACAGAGGGGGTTTAACCTCTATGCAACAACCAATCACTTTCCACCACTTAAATTTTGAAGGAAACAAATTCTTTTGTCAGAAAGTCATGCCTTCAAGCTTGGCTTCAAGATCTTCATAACCACTGGAAATACTTTTTCTGGGAGTCCAGATTTACAGGAAAAGCCTCTGCCTTTTTCCCCCTTAACACTATTCTGGAAAATTACTTAACGTGAAGGCATCTGTGGGTAAAGGAGTATTTTTCCAAACAACATGTAGGAACCAACAGTGCTGGGTCAAGTGAGATGAAGTTTTTAAACAAGCATCCTGTGCCGAGAGGGTTAATGTGATCTGGCTTTCTCCCAGATTTAATCCCGGGGAAGCCAGCCATCTAAAATGAACATGAATTACAGATTTATTATGAGTCTTGGAATTTGTTCAGGTAAACAATACTTGGCATACTTAGCCCCAGGTACTATCCTGATCCCATATTAGTTACAAGTGACTAATTATTTTATAACACATTGTCAAGAAGCACCTTTTAAAGTTATTCCTCCTAGAGTTTTACAGTTACAGTAACTCCAATTGTTACCTTCTATTAGAAACAACAACTCTTTAGATGGCATAAACTAAGCCTATCCTATTTGCAATTAGTCTGAATGCAACTGTATAAATATTTCCCCTTTGCCTTTTTTTTTTTTTTTTTTTTTTTAAGACTTTTGTTGTGGTTTTAAAAACATTTTATAGCAATGTGCGCCAGGTCAGTCGTTTCGCAAACTCGTGTCACCATTGCTCATAATTTAAGTAATACAAAAACTGACATAATTGTTCAAATTTCACAACCTGTCCCGCTTCATTATGTTACTGCTTCTAGTCACAATTTCAGGTTATTTCCTTTTAATTAACCTACTTTTAAAAAAATTGAGCAGTGTCTCTTCAGACACAATTTACTACTTTATAATTTTTGTATTATCCAACTTCTAATGAATATAACCACGTCATTAATGCTGTAGCAACAGTGACACTGTTGTAGCAGCTGTGGTCAAAAGAAAGATAATCAGCAAGGTTTGTAGGAAAGGGGAACGGACGTTCTTTCAGCCACACCAACTCTTCTTAAAGAGCTATGTCCAAAAGCTTGACCATACATATGCTCCGAAGTGTATTAACAAGTCTAAAAGACACCATCTCTTCGCTAATTCCTGTCTGGATACATCATAAGAAACAGTCACCAGCCTAGAGTGTATATAGCTGAAACAGGGCCATTTAATATTTACAAGAAAAATTTAAAGCTGGATACATAAATGGGGACCATCTGTTAAAACGATTGCTGACCCAGTGGGGCAGAGGGGAAGACACTGTTACTGGATCCCATTCAAACTGGGCAAGGAACAGCCTACACAGTCCCATAAGGATCATGAGTTGAAAACTAATTACCACCTGGTTTAGGAGGGGTAGGGTGAATACTTTGTAACTGAGTTCCCAGGAAAGAACTCAAATGTAAAAGGCAGTGGTGAGGAAGATGGAAGACTGCTCTTCAGTGCAGTACTTACTGGGAAAAGGCTTGGAATGACAAATCAAAGAAACTGCCTACTTTTGCTCAATTTCTATTTTTAGCATATCAGTACTTCATGTATGTGCAGTTGGGGAGGAGAAAAGACTATGGGAGCAGTACCAAGTGCTGTTATTGCTTCCTCTGCTATGGAAAACTAACAAAACACCTTACCATGCGTTACGCAGGCCAAAAAGGGTCATAGTAGTCTTGCCCACTTCTCCTAAGATGAGCCTCCCCAACGAAACACTCCCTACCACTATCATCTTACTGAATTTAGGCTGCCCTCCCCCACATCACCAAAGGGTAGAACATCTGTTTATAATGGATTAGGAAACAAGAATCCTATTAGAGATTACCAAATACCCTTGAGAAAATAAACACTATTTTAACATAAAGTCAATACTTAAATTTTTAGCACCTAACAAAATATTTAGTTTTCCCAAGTGTCTACCTAAATCCTGATGTGCAAAGGCAGGAAACAACTCTAAAGAGCTACTGAAGATCCTACAGTTAGGAATACCAAACATGAGCAAAATGCCCAGTCCTGCGCACACTGGGGCAGTTCTCCAACCCTGCAGTAGCCCACCTCCGTAGCTCAAACTGCCCACAGGGCTTGTGGCTTAAGGAGTTATTTAAGGGTACACCACAGCAGGAAAATCCCACAGATAACCCTCCAGACAAGTCACCACACCTGTGGCCTCAGTGGCACTTGTTACTCTGCAAGATGCAAGGGACCCACACCAGACCCTACAGCATTCAGATGAACACATTCCCGCATCTTCTCAGATCCTTCACTGAAGCGCGTCACAGGCCCTTGAAACAAGGGCACCCCTACTGTTCATGAGTGTAGAGCGCATATTTGAATAATCTGTCCCTAAAATAGCATAATTATAAGACAAGACAATGTTTTCATTTCAGGACTTTTTGGACTCAGCATAACTACACTGCACAGAATCACGGAATTCATTTTAAGACTTGCCTATGGCTGTTTGCTTAATCAGTACATTCAGTGAAGAAGTCATTAGCAGTATACTTGCCTGAGAAAACACTGAGCCTAGTTTGATATTCATTTTTGTTGTATTTATACTACGATAACCAGGAAAAATTAGGGGGATATAAATGACTGATGTCTTTCTTAACCAGAGGGTAGCTGGCTGTACAGATATTACATAACTTCAGACATGCTATGAACTTAACCCCAAAACACACAAGACATCACCCTTCCTTTAGTTATAGAGGATAGGAGAACAGAACAGAGCAGAGGATCTCTTTCATCCTGCAAGCTTACTGGTATGGCCTGTAACAAAATGTGTGAACAGCTGGGTCCTTGGTCAGAACTTCATTGACTTTTTATCAAATTTTCTCCATAAGTGCTTTGATCTCAGATAAACAATACTTTTCTATAGCATTTCAAGTAATAAACCCAAAGTATTTAGCACAATTCACAGTTTGAACGGTTCACTAGTTACAGCTCTGTTTTCAGCTCAGCACCTTACGCTGAAGACTTGTGATCAAGTATCCTCATTAGGTCCTCACCAGAAAGTTTTGACCACAATGGTATGTTGTAGTGTCAACGAGGACATATACTCAACCTTAATGACCACTCTTGACTTCAAGCACCAATTCAAAATACCACATTTTGAGCTTTTTTTGCATAGACAGAAGCCCACTATCTATTCTCATGCTACATAAATAGTAGTATAATGTGCACCATAACATGCCTGTGACATACAACAACCCACTTCTGGATGTTTTCTTTGAAACAAAGATTAGCTAGCTGGTCACTGATAAGGTCTTACTGATTTTTCCACTCTATAAAGGTGGAACCAGCTCCCAGGCACAGTCAGATTTCAAGCTCTGTTTACATCACAGTGATCTCTGTGCTGCATGCTGAACCAGAAGCAAACTCCAGAATATACTTCGTAATCACCTACAGTGCATGGAGCTCACAGCCCTTCTCCCAGAACAACAAAATTCACACTGAGAAATACACCTAAACTACCATGTGGTATCTGAAGTTGCCTACAGTCACAACTGTAACAGTCAAAGAATTTAAGAAAATCCAAACCCAAAATGTAAGTTATATTGATAATTTCTTCTTTGAAAACAAAGCATTGAAGTATTTTATAAGGTCCTAATACAAGTTACGGGAGCACTATCAAAATTAAATGCAATCATTTTACAGGACCTTTTTTTTCTCAAGGAGAAGGTAGGTTCTAACGTTAAACCAAATCCTCAGCTTACTTGGTGTTACATTCCCATATGCATTTTATACCTATTTACTTCTTTGTTGTTATAGTCAAAGAAATTCATCAACAACCTGAGAATTTATCTAACATTGTAGTGTTCATATAGTCTTAAATAGCAAAAACAGAATACTGCTCCAAACTTGGCTATCTCATAGATTACAGCACATTAAAAAACACTTCAGAAGCTTGCACATATATACTCTACAAGAAACAAATACATTGGTGTCCCCAAGTAGGATTTGGGGTAGAACTCTAACCCACATTTATGAAAACTATAGGTCATTCCCTCTAGCAGAGGAAACCAAGGAGTCCTTGCAATCAGCAAGTCTCGAACTGTTAACGTGATCAAGTTCTCAACTTCTGATTGAAGTGGTAGATAATAGAGATGTGCTTGGAGCTAGAAAAACCGTTAGAACACACAAAATCCAGCTAATTACAGGACTTGGGTGAAAGAGACTGGGAAATATTCTTTATGCACATATTTAAAACTAGAAGGAAGTCTGAAGATCGAGTTCAGCATTCAAAAAGACTTACGATTCAGTAAGTTCAGTGCCCACATTTACTACTTAAAAGCATTATGCTTTGTTTTTAACCGTTGTGGATGGTATTTGAGCCCTCAGCTTAAAGGTGGAAAGCTTTACATCTCATCACTAATACCCTGACACAGTCATTCCCACAGCATCCATTAGTATTGTTCAAAAAGACATCAGAAGAGATTAAGCCCCCACATTTTGCAATCACAGCCACCACCAGATTAAACTGCAAGCAAGATTTCATTTCTCTCACCGTTTGCTATTGTATACTACTAATGGCCACAGCAAGCATTTCAAGCCTTAATAAAAACATGTTCTTTTACAGCATAGCAGGGAAAAAGTTAAGTAACCAAAACTGAAGGGCAGTGGAAGGTACCGTAAAGACTGATTGTGTTATGCCCCATTATCAACAATCACACTAGCCAAGATCCCCACATATACAAGTAAGAATCATTCAGCTAGTCAAAAAAATTTTTTCATTCTCTTCCAGTCAAGTGTGCCAAGATAAATGTAGATATCGACACAAGGCCCACAAAGCTAAAAAGTACATTAAGTAACTATTAAGAGAAAACCAGTCACATTGATTTTTTTTTAACACGTTATAACCCCAAAAATGAGAAAACAGACACCATGTCCAAAGGGGTGACTGAAGGAAACAGGACCTGAAACCTGAATGCAGAAGTCTTCCTATAGTCCAGTATTTCTAAAATATTTATAATCCCCCCATCTACAACTATTAAAACTATATGAACAGTAGCCCAGGAACTAATGGCTGAAGTAGAAATAATGCTACCCATCTATTGGAAGCATTTGTTTTGACAAGGAAATTCATATGAACTGTATGCGTAAGATTCTGGTCTCTAAGGACATTTCTGTGATAAAGATTGAAAAGGTAAGAAGTAACTTTGATAAAAGGCTATTACAGACTGTAAGAATTTACGCTGAAAAAAACTTACAAGACTTACAAAACTTACTTTTTTCCTGAGGAAGAGATATGCTATTTCAAATACACGATTTTTTAAAGTCTGAAAGTATACCAGTGAAGAGTTAAACCGAGGGAGACTATATTTTGCAACATTCTTAAGTTAACATAGGTTTCAGTATAATTAGCTTGGCTGGCATTGTATACATGTGCACATGCTCAAAGGGCCAGTTTAGTATGACCATGATCTGGAAGAAGCTTCAAATAATTGCTATGGTAAGATACAACTTCCAATTTTACACCAGTCTGTACACCAGCCTACAGTCAAAATAGCCAATACTTCTGTTTTTAAAAAAAAAAAAAAAATTTTTTTTAGCAATATACATGCACATGCATGGAAAGTAGTATTTTTCCACAGCCTCACAAAATAACTGTATGTTAAAAGAGTACTTTGAACTGGAAGCGGGAACCTTGCACTCCAATTTTATACAAGAGAAAAATCTGCAAAATTTAAGCTGACGCAATTCCTCATAATTCCTCATGTGGCAGAACTCTAACACAACACCATTATTTTTAGGAGCAAAGACAATATTTATCTTCAAGTCCTGTTTTTGTTAATATAAATGTTCTTGTGAGGGGACAAATGTATGCTGTCACCAGTTTGAAATATTACCCAAAATAAATTACTTCTCCAATTGTATGCATTTGTTGTTGAAACGTGTGCACATACATGTTAAAACGTAATATAAGATCTCTGAAAGCGTACTTAGGAAGGGGCATGCAACTCAATGGAGCAACACTGGCATTTAAGTTTATTTAAAAAAAAAATAACACTCTAAGCTGAAGTTGCCTTGAATACACCTTAAAAGTAAAATTAAGACCTCGGAGTTGATAAAGTCACCACAGCTAACAATATCTTACAACAAGTTTACCAGTAACTTAGTATTTCAAGTAGTCAAACGTTTTTCAGTAGCAATGCAAGAGGTGTGTATTTTGCTTCAGCCTGCAGAACATCAGTTCTGAGTGAGCGCATACCAGTAAGTGACATCAGACCGAAACCGCATAGTTTCACTCGAGAACAACCACCACTAAGCCGAGCTCCACCAACGCCAGCTAACACACGATGGGAACTTGTCACGCTGAAGACACAGCAGCTACTCGTGAGCCACAGCTAAAAATGAGCTCCAAATGTAAATTCAAACTAGTCTGAAAGCAAACCTTTAATTTCACTCCAAGAAGAAATAACCTGTTGAGCGTTCCTAACTCCACCTCCTCCCCTCGGGGACGTTCAGCGTGACTCACCGCCGCGGCAGTGCTAGGGGAGGTCAGAGTACACACCCCGCAACGTGCACCTGCACCGCCGACACCTACGGATCAGGTGGAGGCCCGGCACAAGTTGCCGAAGGATTACTGCCGCCCCAGATCTGTTTACCCTATGTCAGCAACAATCATCCCCGGCTGATTCAGCCGCTACACAAAAATCCTGCAGTACTGGACTCTCCCGGTTAAACCTTCCCTAATTGCTACCCGACTCTCCAGCCTGGAACAAAAGGGCACGGCCTGCCCCAGCGCGCGCCCGAATGGGAGCGCGCTCCAGCCGGCACCGGGTGCTTTTCTCGGGGCGCGGAGCCCGGCCCGTGGGAGCGCGCCCGGGGTCGGCGCGGCCCCCTCCCGCCGCTGAGGCCCCGCGCCCGCGCCACTCCCCGCCCGCCAGCCAGGCGCCGCCGCGCGTCCAACAGGTAGGCTGGCGGGCGGGGAGCGCCGCGGGAGGCGGCCGAAGGGGCAGCGGCCCCGGGGGCTGCGGGCCACCTGCGTGCTCGCTCGGCGCGGCCGCGAGGCTTCCCGGGCGCCCAGGGAGGACGGCCGGGGAGGCTCCGGCCCGCCTCGCCCACCCTCTCAGACCGAGCGGCACCCCGCCTGCCCGCGCCCCGGGGGCGGATGAGGGAAGCCGCGGCCGCCGGAGCACAGTCTCGGCGGGGCACAAGCTCCCCGGCGCGGTAAGCGGCTGCAAGGCGGCGCTGCCAGAACTGCGCCGGGGGGGAGGGGGGGGGGACAGCGGGGATTAGAGCTGGGAGGGAGCGCTACCGCCCCGGGGCCGAGCCTTACCTTAGTGGAAGCCGCCGCGGCCCTGGCAGACATTTTGTTTCTTTCTCTCCCCCGGAGTAGAACGAGTGTGTGTGTGTGTGCGCGCCTGCAACTACTCAGGCCGGGGGAGAGAAACTCCCCACCGCCGCCCGCGCCTCACGCAGCTGCCCGAATAAACATCCCAGGGCGCGGAGGGAGGAGGAAGAGGAGGGCGGCGGGGAAGGGGCGGGGACGGGGGAGGAGGCAGGGAGAAAGAGGAAGGGGAGCGGAGGCTCAAGTTTGATAAAAGTCCGGTCTCTCGCTTGCGGCCAGCGGCGCCTGGCACCCCGCTGCCGCGGCCCGCCGAGCCCGCCCGGGGCGCCGCCGCCGGGGCGCGGAGGGGCGGGAGCGGCCCCGCTGCCCTCTGCCCGCCCGTCCCCTCAGCGGCCGCGCCGCCCGGCCGCCGCGTGCCTTTCCCCCCGCGCAGCCACTGACATGTCTGACTGCCGGCACGGCCCATCCCGCCCGCGGGGGGGGAGCGCTCTGAGCCGTCCCCGCCGTCCCCGCCCGCCGCCCGTTTCTGGCCCCCCGAACGGCGGCGGAGCAGCGGCGGCGGAGCGGCAGCCCCCGGCCCCGCCTGCCGCCACGCGACGCAGGGGCACCCGCAGGCCTCGCCCGGTGCCGGGCTCCCCCACCCCCCGCGCGATGGTCGGGGCGGCGGGCCGCGGTGGCGGGGGCCGGGCGGCTGCCGGCGCACCGCAGCCTATGGGAGCGCGGGGGGCGGTTTGAAACGCGGGGAGAGCAGCGGGCCGCGGCCCGCACCCGCCCGGCACCGGGGTCCGCACCCAGCGGCGCCGCAGAGCGGACGAGAGCCTCCGCTGCCGCGCGGAGAGACACGCGCCGAGGGGCGGTGGCCTGTGCGGGAGGCGCGCGGACGCCCGCGCCGTTGCTCCCTCGCGAGCGCCGGGGCGCCTCGGCCGCGGACGGCGGAGCGGGGCGGGGGCCTGCCCCCGGTCCCGCAGACACGCGGGGCGAATAAACCCTCGCGCCCGCGTCACTGACGGCCGAACCGGGATGTCGGTCGGCGGGGGCCCAAGCCCGCCTTTGCGTTTGCCTATTGTTTGAAGGGGCGGGACGTGAGTTTTCAAGTTCCTAATTGTACATTTTGTTCTTGAGATAAAAGCAATAAAGACTCAAAAAGAAAACAGCCTGGGAGGCTGGGTTCGGTGCAAGGTGGTGACTGCATAGCCCTAGCATTTCCGACAGCACCACGACCTGCTCCGCTGGCTTTAAAAAATAAACTTCTCCAAGTATTTTAGGCAGAGGGTTTTTAGTGTCTTTTACAAAATAAGTATTTATTTAAGCACTAGGAGAAACGCTGCAAGCATTTTTTTTTCCATTTAGGAAAAGGCTTTTCAAAGATGTTCTCTTACTTCTGGAAGCTGGGGGCCTAGCCCATGCAGGATGAGGCTCTTTCTGAAAATGGAGCCGGTGCTGTGAGGCACGCACACTCTCGCTTTACGCAGCGGGACAGCTTGTGCCACAGAAAGCTGAGCGCGTACCCCGAGTTGCGTAGGACCAAGTCGTAAGTTAATCAAACTACTTTCAAAAGAATCACCCACTGAAGTGCTTCGAACCTCAGTGAAAAGATGGCACACAGTGAAAAGATGCGTATTAGCCACATCACTAAGGTCCGTAGTTTATGATGTTGACTCATTTACTCTTTATATATTAGAGCAACAGTTCCATGACTAACCAGATACATCAGTTTCCAGTGAATGGAGAGTAGGTGAGAAAAAATCCCAGACCAAACCCGGAGTATTTTGCACTCACTTCGCAAACATTTCACGAGGCGTAGTAAAAGGCATGGTATCAGGGCCACAACTTTCTTGCAGTTGTACTTTTTATGTGCTACCAGCTGCTTTCATGCTCCATGCAATCTTCAGAAGTACTTAAGTTCTTAAAAAAAGGCAATAATTCAATGTTCCAAATCACCCCTCTACAAAGAAACGCCCTACAAAAAGCTACTGTATGAGTTTTACGTTTGTTCTCCTTTGAAAATAAACAAATTCATATTCCAGGAAATAGCTGAAGCAAATTCCCAAGAAAGCAGTCCGAAATCAGGGGGGAAGGGCCAACTCCTCCGCCATGGCGCGGAGAATGCGGCACTGCAGGGTAGAGTAAGCCCACTGGGACCTTCTCCCGCGGAGCAAGCGGTGCCAGCCTTCTCCCTAGTACGTACCAGGACAGGCTCCAAGCGCCAGTAACCTCCAGCTTTCGTCAGCACCAGCCCTGACCCTCTGGCACCTGACTGCTCCCGGAGTGCCCCAATACTGTGGCTCCGCTCCCCTTTTCCCGCAGAGGCAGAGCGGCTGTGCTCAGCTCAGGAGGGGCTCGTCCCCAAGGGAGTTCTCCAGCGTTGCAGCACTGCCTTCTGCCAAAGCTCCTCTGCTGGCCCCTGCCATGGACACACCACTGCAGATTGTCTGTTAATCGCTAGGCATAACTGAGCCTCAGATATGTTTTTTTTAATCCATCTACACACGCAGAAGGCGGAATGTGACATTCTTTATGCCCGCATGCTTCACTGCCAGAGTCTACGAGTACACACCAGAGGCGGCAGGAAGGAAAAGGCTGAGATCACTACAGGAAGGAGGGGGAAGATTTCAAGGTGTGGAGACGCACAAAAAGAGACTCAGGGGAGGGTGACCTGATAAAGAGTAGGGTGAAATAATCCCTCCCTTTCATCTGCCCACCCTTGAATAAGAAAAGTTCTGGGGAGGGTGGGCAATGCCTGCAGGTTGAGGAGGAAGATAGACTGGGAACAAAGATTAAAGACCATAAACCAAGATGAGGCATACGGCAGGGGAATGAAAGAGGACCGCAGGCATGCAAACACAGAAAGGTGGAGATGGATCCCTAAAACAAGGGAGAAGGACCATGGGAAAGAAAAGTAGTTATTCGGGTCTCGGGAGAAAGATGGGGAACAAATAAAACGTGAAAGAAAAATACTAAGCAAAGAAAGTTCCAGCAAAGATGGAGATGCCATTTTTGTATCATCTTACACTGGATAAGAAAATGCCATCAATCCATGCACTGAGTTTGACAAGAAAGGAGACTATTTAACAAGGAAGGACTTCTGTCTAGGGGTTTGAAACATCTGGCAGTGGATATAAAAATGATCACAGATGATCTCTCACTGGTCTGGGAGAGGACATACATAATTCTTTTGGCCCACAGACAGACAGACAGACATTCATTCATGCATTTCTTTCTTCCTTTCCTTTTCTTTTTTTCCTTCCTTCCTCTCTTTCTTCTCTCTCAATCTCTTTTTCCTTTTTTTTCCATTTTTTTCTTTGTTCCTTCCTTTCCTTCTCTCCTTCCTTCCCTCCCTCCCTCCTTATTGCCCTTCTCTTTCCAACAGTTGTTTAAATGTCCATCTCTACTCAAATACAGGAGCTAGAAACGCCATCTGATTCTGTTAGCATTGGTAAAATGCATATACTTATTGGTAGATACCAATTATTTTACCAAATGTTTTTGCTTGTTTTTAAACAAAGCAATAGCAGGACCATGTTCCTTTCAAATTCTTCCTTCAGGAGAACTTTTTCATCTCTTTGTTAATAAATTGCTCAGAGTCAATGCTACCATCAACAGTACTGAAAATGCTAAATCAAATGTTGGTCAGATGTTGGTTGAATCAACCTAAAATAATTATATTAAGTGGAAGAAACCTTGAAACTATGTAACTATTTTTTTCACTCTTAATTAAGTATTACAAAATTGGTCTCTGAAATGAGCAAGTTCAATTTTTTTGACACTACTGGGATTCCAGTGAATTCCTGTATTCCCTTTAAAAAGGCCTTAAGGAAACAGCAAATGTCTGTGTGTATATATACACGTATCAATATATAGCGAGAGATACATACATGGCAGTGTTTATGTGTATATATGCGCTACATAGAGAGAGTACATTCAGTTAGATACAGATATATACCAAGTCCCATCTGTTAGCGGAAGAATCGGAATTCTAAATTATATTCCTGATACTGCTCTTTTAGGTCCTGAAAACAGGATGGCTTCCTCATCTTTAGAGAGAAAATTGTCTTAGAAGTCAACAGCTGAAGCAAAGCAAGTGCTGTACTCACCCTTTGAATAACTGCTACCAGGACATGTCTAAAAAAAGTACTATTATATATATTCTGGGTAGGAAACCTACAAATAAAACTTCTTTTTCATCAGTATAGGTCAAACCATAACCCTAAATTGATTCAAAGGACACAGAAGGACAATCAGATGTGTGAATCCTTCCTTCTAACTGAAGACGTGTGTATCTATTACGCTGCAAGAACAGGAAGGTCTATTCTCTACTTTGTGTTGACTTAACTTTTTAAGAAATGTTTTGACCGCTTAAAGACGGGGAAGAAGGAAACTGCGGAACCGCAGCCACTACAGAGACAACTTCCTGTGGGTTTTGTGGTGTGTGTGTGGCTCAGAAAGAGAACAATTCATGTAAGATCTTTCAGAGATATCAGATGGCTTTGCTGCCCTATGAGGTAGTCTTGGGATACTTAGCTGTAAATATGCCTATATATTATCAATGATGTCAAGCAGTTCAGTTGATATCGTACGTTCTTCATTTGTAATTACCACCTGATTTCAGCATTCGGAAACGAAGGAAAAAGAGGAAGAGAAAATCAGAATTCACCATGTAAACCACAACAGAAGAGAGTATCTGTTTCTACCTCAAGAAACGAGAAAGTGGTTTAAAGCAAGCTGTGGGAAATTCATGTCCTTCAAATTACACAGAATTTCAGTGTCTTGCTGAATCAAGTCCCTAAGGGAAAAATTAATGCAGTGATGATGCCTAGTAATGATTCTTATCTTCCTCCCACTTCCACGTGGTTAAAGCTTGCTTCCTCTATCTACGTCCTCTTTAAAAGGCTGTGTACCCCTGCAGGTGCCTCTTCTAGAAACACTGAACATAATTGCTCAATATACAGTGAACTGACTCTTCCAATAACTCATTGCCTCTCACATATTGGAACTGTTAGTCAAAGACAAAATCCCAAACATCTGTACTTTACCTCTCATCAACAGGTTAAAGCATACACCTCAAGTACACACCAGAAGCTGGATATGCCCTGAATGGGAATAAACACAACCTGTTTTGCCAGTCAGCCTGTCTTAAACTCCTGCTGTTCTAAACTCATTGTTATCTCTTGTTTAACACCTCAAAAAACAAAGTACTAGGTTTAACACAGTGCAAGGTTTTTCTGTTCAGAATATCACGTCAGTTTTTAAGCAAATGGTAAGTGTACAAATAAAAGTAGGTTGCAGTGGCAAAGCAAGATTATTTTCAGCCTTAAAATACTGAAAGAATTTATCACTAGAGCTGAAGAGTAGTCTCTTTGGTTATTATTTTGGGATATTCCTTATAAAAAGAAACCCTTGTCTCCTTGGTTTGGACCAGGTTTTAGAGAATCTTTGTCATCTGTATGATTATGTGTAGTGACAAACTCTGGGACCACTGTTGAAGAAAACATTATCCATAAGTTTTAATCTTGGTTCATGACAGCAGAGTAGTTTATTACAGAAATGTTATGCAAAACTATTCTACTTCCCGTCTCAGACAGAAATTTTGTGAATGGGACTGTATATTTAAATGCACTGCAGCTGATCAAGGCTGATTTTATAAAATACTTCACTATAAGTAGCCACCGGATGTCAAAATGTCAGATAATCTGAATTGTTCTACTTTCTTCAGGTTTATTTGGTACAGAGGAGATGGGAAAAATAATCAGACAGCTGTGAAACTTAAGCAGGCGTACATTCACTGCTGATGTGGTTCCAGTCTACAGCTACACCGCAGACAAGTACCACACATGCTCCACTGATCTAGAAACCTTATTTTTCCTATTTTGCTTTCAGAGAGCATGAGTAGCAGTCCATTCTTAAGAATGCTTGCCCAGACAACAAACAACATGTACCAAAGATTAACTGCATGTGTAACTTTAATAAGTAGAAGTGAAGAATGAACACACATCGTTACTTACAGACTGTAAGTATTTTGGAAAGGCAGCCCAGGGACACCTTAATAAAATTTAAGGATTTAATTACTTTGCTGGCAAACAACTCTGGATTCAAAACCAGAAATTTTCCAGGAACCCTTGCACAAGATAAAGTGACAAAACTGTTGTCTGAAACCCAAACAGAAATGCTCATGGATAAGGGGGAATGAAGCTAGGGAGGAAAGGGGGTTGCAGAGGTGTGGTTTCCAACCCAGATAGTTTTGAAACTTGAGATCACTTCTCCAGTTTCTTGAGAGCACAAATAGGGCGGTTTTGATGAGTATTGCAGGAAATTATCATTTCTCATTTTTGTTAATAAGAAGGGCATGCATATAGAACATGAAAATATGTACCGAAAATTGTTATATTCAACACAAAAACAAATACTAAAAATTGTTATACTGCTAACAAAGTTTACAGATAATACCGCAACAGTGCGAGCTCATTTGCTTCTTCATTCTTCATATAAGAAAGACTTTATTGCATAATTGCAAAAACGTAGAAACTTAAATTACTGAAATTTATAAACTATAATCCATTTTTATTGCCACTCAGCTTTTGACTTTCAGAATATCAAGACTTATTTTTATCCTCTAGCCTTTCTTATTACAACTGGTACGAGACTCCACCTATTCTTTTAAAATTCACATGCACAAGTCCACCAAGCCAAGGGAATAACGATGTACTTAAAAGTAGGAACACCAGATTACACCCAGTAATTCCAGTGTAATCTTTACCTTAGTTGGTAGCTCTGTCCTAGTAGCACCTGCTTTATAAGAGTGACTTCAGTAAGGTTTAGAGGAAGTAAGTAAGGGGATTAAGGTCCTGATGGTTATGCCCATAGGGTTATAAACCCTTTCCACCTTGGCATTTGCTTTAGTTTCTACCTCCAGATATTAAAAACAGTTAAAAGAAAAGCACTTTAAAAAGATCACTGTTTGTGTCAGTGGAAGAAACTCAACTTGTCTTATTTGTACCCTCTGCAGCTTTCTTAACTATGTATTATTGGATGATTGAGTTGCACAGTGGTATCACCACTGGTCTGCGAAAGTTTTGTTGGGGCTCCATTTCAAAACCATTACCATTCAAAGATATAGTAAGCCTGAGACATGAAAGTGTCAAATATTATTTTGCCACAAAATACTACAGTAGAACATAGTTTTATGAGTTTTAACTCCATGTTTCAAAAACTCAGCCTCCACCCTCAACAGATCTTATTTAAGACAAATTTATTGAGCATCACATACTTCCCATTTTAAGAGTGCTTTTCAGTCACTTTTAGTCTGTAGCAACTACGGAGACATCTGGTTATCCAGATTATGATATTACATATTCTATTTTAGCTGTGTCTGCAATCAATAGCAAAATTTAGCTCCCAGAGACAACGTGTGGTTTTATAGCATGCCCTGGTGGATTATTTCATCTGTAACTGTTATAGTGTGGTTAATATTAATCTTCTAAATTATACAAGTAAAACTCATGACGACTTTTTAAAATAAGCTTAAAAGTTTTCATTTTATGTAACAGTTTCAAGATGGCAATATCCAAGAGAGGATAATACACTAGAAGTGCTTAGTGTGGGAGGATATTGCATTATTTCCTGACCTATTTTTGTCAGGAAAGAAACAACGTGTCACAGGTTGGCTTTTGGGACCTGGTATGTCACCGCACATGAAATCAGTGGGCAATATATACTAACGTGACGGAAGCCCCGTGTCCTTCTAATGTTACTTGACCACTTATTTCTGCTCTTGCACCGTGCCACCACCTCCATCAAGCCAAGTCTGTATAGGGATAGCTAAAGTGATACTGGTTAAAAAATTATCCTTGTAGCACAGAGGCAGAAATAAGATGGGGACTTTTTAAGCTGGGTTTACTGACAAAGATAACATGATTATGTATCTACCTTTACATATCATTTGCCTACATTTCAAGCACATAGATCCCCTCAGTTGCAGATTTCCAAGCTTGTGGACAACAGGCATCCTCTGCCTTACAGAGGTAAGGCACCCATACCTCATCTGAACGAAGATTGCTTGCTTCGCTGCTTGGATAATTGCATCACGTTTTTCCACTGGTCCCGTAAGATGTGCGACACCATGCAAAAAATCCTTAGATGCGTATTTTTTTAGTTTGGAGATTTATATTGCCTGTATATAGACTCAGTGAAACCAGTTGTCACTGAATCACTCAAAAGCCCCCAGCAAACATGCATGCTTTTTACACTTTGCCCCGGGAACTGCAACCTGTAATACATTTTCGATTAAGCTATTTTTCAGAAATAACAAAATACGATTTTAGTTCAAGATTTACAAAATCAAGTCTTGATCACAGAGTAATACTGGATACGTTTAATGCAGTAAACAAGAGGTTCAAAAAGATGTGAAGTATTAAATGCGGAATTTTTTTTTATGTGTCATCACACTGGTTATACTGACACCAAGTCCAAACTTCACTTATTTCTCTGAGTTGGTTAGATTCAGTCCAGCTCTCTAGGCATTTACACTGCAAACAGACCTGTAGACTGATTTACATTTGCCAAACCAGAAGTTCTCCAGAGAAACTCAGAGGTGGCATCTGTCTCCAGGAAGCGGGGGGGCGATTCTGATCTTAGCTGAGCGCCGCTGGTTAAAACTGGTTGTGCATTTGCTTACTCAGAAAACATTAGCATTTGAGAAGATAAACAGATGCGAGTAAGGGTGTATCTTTACTTAAACTCCAACTTTAAATCTGAGAAATATGCAATCAGAAGTATTCCGGACTCTGCCGCATTACCAGTGAAGCCTTCCTTGTTGTATAGCACCACATGCCACGACCTATATTATAGTGAAGCCAAGAGGCTCTAATCAGAAGGATGCTTTAATCTAGCTACACGTATACAGCCAGCACAGAAAGATTCAAAGCAAAAATATTTACAGTGTAAAGCTAACAGGGCAAACGCTGTATCTACCACACTTGGATGAGTGCTTCTCTTGTCTTTTGTTTCTCTGTTTTTAGGTAGCACAGGCTTCTCAGAAAAGTGCACATTATATCTATTTCATTAGCTAAATCTTTTCTTTACACATCTGTCAGTTCAATCCTGTGTGCAAGCTGAAAAACTGTAACTGCCATATCTTTTTTTAAATGTGTGAGATTTTAATACTTGTGAAAAGTGCTGAAGCAAGAGCCTTGGGACTGAAATGCTTCTTGTTTTCAGAGCAGGTAAAGCAAGGACAAGCATTAAAGCAAGCTTCCCCGCAAAGCCTGGTCGGCGTGGCTGTTCTCAGTCCCTCGACCCTTTCCCTGCAAGCTTGTCCATTATTTCCAATGCTATGCTTTAGTCTAATAAAAGATACAGCTTCCCCCCATTAATCCTGCTCCCTAACTAGCAAGTCTTTCTGAAAGCCTTTTCAAAACTGGAGAAGCCAATTTTGCCAAGTGTGAGAACTTTCATGAATCATATAATACTCTTACTTCTTGTATTGATGATGAGTAAATATTATAATCGACAAGATGCTTGATACTGAAGGGATTTATACAGCTTCTTATGATAAATGTAACAAGTGCTTTGAAGAAGGTCTTCCACAGGTACTTTATTTGGACTTATTTTCTCATACTTGTCAAATGCTTCTCATTAGAAGGGGCAGCCCTCAAAACACACCTTTCTTTGTTTCCTGAAGACTGATTAAAAACACAGAGGTTGAAATAAGCCCTATGACTATTTCCTGGCTATGTGTCATACTGACATTTCTCAGAACATCAAATACATGTGCTGCTGGACAAAAAGGTTTCATAATACTTCTAAATGCTTCTATCAGAGTAGCTATATTCTATTTTCACAACCAGACATCTCTCTTTTCGGAAAACTGTATGCCAAGGCAACGCAAAACCAGAGCAAGCCTAGCCACTAAGCCACCACAGCAAGCATCCAAAAACATTTTACAGAAGAAACACCTTTTTTATGCACTCGCCTTCCAGTATGGACTAGTTTTTCTTCCCAGCCTACTTCTTTCCATTTCTGTAACTGTGTCAGGGCTCTGCCTGCACTAATAGGCCTTAATGGCCCTGACAAATTGATTATGAAGATATAGTAAATTGTTTCTCTTTACAAGCCCTGTAATCTGGAGGCAGCAACGGGGTTTGACAGAGATTTACATGGAAGAGGGGAGGTGGAGGCCTTTTTCCTGATGAACACCTGCCATAGCTCACATGAAACCTCCTCTCTCTGTTCCCCAGCCAGAGCTGCATCATGAGCAGTTAACCCACTCATTATTCTTGGCACAGAAATAAATTAGAGGGGTAATCACTGAATGCTTAGATCATTTGGGGAAATGAGTGAAATAATCTCTACCGACATAAGCATATCCAGCAAGGATTACAAATCACGTATGATATTCATTACATCTGTAAAGGCACGGGATAATATAGCAGTTGTTGCCCTCATTATATTAAAACCAGCAAATAAATTCTGAGCTTTGCAAAATCTTCGCTCATATACATGCAGGGTCAGCTTTACCCATGCATGGTCACGAAAGGCCCAGAGACAAGGGTGTGAACAGCAATGCCTCCCTCCAGCAGCGCAAGCCCCATCTTGTACAACCTGCTAGCGCGAAGCAGAACAGCAACAAGGTGAATGCGTCTTCCGAACACGTCATTGCGTTAGTACTTGGTAATGCTACAACGCAAGCAGTATGATTTCATGTCATGACTGGACCTGGATGGCGAGCACAGGAACATTGTTATTTGAATTACAGCTTTTTAAATTAAAATTTCATTATGGATCACATTTCATTTAAAAATGAGTATTTTTTTTTCTAAGTGAACAGATTCAGTCTAACTGAAGGGTATCGACATCACAGCCTTTTTCACGCCACTGCAAAAATAATTCCAGTAGTCTCAAGGATACGTTGACTGAGGTCTCCCAGATGTACGTGTTATATATGCAGATAAACTTCTTTTTGATTTTTAATTAACACAATTATTTTCTGCCTTCCTGGCTGCACCGAAAAGGCAAATACAGAGCTTACACGACCCTCCTCCAACTCCCCTGCCAAAATCTGTCATGTGCCAACAGTGAAGATGGCCAGCGCGCCACGAATACACTACTGCGTGGCAGTCAGGGACGGAGAAAGGGACCGTCCCACTGAGGAGTACACCCCCTCAAACAAGCCGTCCCGTGGCTGGGGGAGCCGGCTGCCAGACCGAGGGTGACGGTGCTGGTCTTCACCCGCAGGCGTTGCCGACGGGGGAACTGGCAGCTCCCACCTCCGCCGAAGGACTCCACCAAAGCCCTCCTGAAGAGCCGGTCGGAGGAGGCGGTGAGTCAGTGCACACCCGCTCTGACCTGCTCGGCTCACTTAGCCGTGCTCCATCCGCACGCCACGGCCTCTTCCCCCAGGCAGGGCTCCTGCCATGGAAACCTTCTTCAGAGTCCAGCGGAGCCTGACTCCCCGCATCGCTAATATTTTTAGAAATGACCCTGTTGCTGCAATGTATTACAAATGAAACAAATGCACCATTATATAACATTATCGCAATTACGCTGCAGCCTTGGCCTCGGAGAGCCGGGAGCGCAGCAGCGGCTAAGATCCTGCCGCGTCCGGGGCAGAAGGCAGCACGCAGCTGGCCGCCGAGCGCCTCGGAGCTGGCGTAAAAAGGGAGTGCTTGGACTGAGGGTACCTGCCCTTACTCCACCAAAAAGTCAGGCATATCTAGATCTCAAATGACTTGCAGCACGAAAACAAATTGCTAGGCCGCCAGCTGAGATTCCAGCTCATTTTGGGCCTCTAATTACGCTTGAACAGCTCTTGAAAACACAGAAATCTGTTTCTGACTGCATAGGGAAGCATGGAATGGGCAAGACAAATATTGTAGTAACCTTCGTAAGCGATCTGATAGCTATCGTGGAACCGTCCTCTGCCCTTTCTTCTCTCTAGGGAAGTCAGTACTGATTATAAGTAAAACATATTTAATAATAAGATGCTGCAGAAATTGACCCTTTTTTTCCCTATTTTTTAACATTTATTTCAATATTTTAAACAAATATTTAATTTGTGATGTTATCTTTCCATTTCCATTCTCTGCTATATGCAAGAAATATTTAATAGACATACTTTGATGTAAGCACTGATTCACAGACAGATAATTTTCTTCTGAACAAACTTGTTTCTGTAAATATAAATGCAATGCAAACATAACTGGCACAGTCCCGTCTGTGGTAACAGCTGTGATTAAATCATACCCTGCTTCTATTGTCAGGGATATTTATTAACCTCCACTTTGCAACGAAAGGGCAAACAACTGTGACTACACCCATGTTTTAGCAGCAGCAGGATACAGATGTTACATTCTGGACTGCACTAGCCTCACATCCCTCCAGCTCTGTAAGTGTCCTCAAAGCCAGTCTTTTTCATTTTCTTTTCTAGTTTTCGGGTTTCTTTCTATGGAGGTCATTTACTATGCTCTTCATTTTTGCCATGTTATATAGCTGAAGAAAAAAAAAAGTGTAAAATACATAGCATGAAGCGCACTGCTTTTCAACATTCCTTTTTCAAGCATTTTATGGGACCTTTTTAGAAGAAGGTATTCACTGTTCACAGAGAATTCTGTTGTCTGACCTCACTACCGTCACCTCTTCCTCACGGAGGAGGACCACTGAGCCGGACCACTGAGCCACACACAGCACAAACACCTGGGTTTTACCACCCAGCTGCCACGGGCACGCCCGGTGACCTTGGGTTAATCACTTAACTTCTCCGTACATCAGTAAAACATCCATGGGGGCTATATGGCGAAATTAATAACCTGAAGAAGCTTTTTATGTACTTTAGAAATTAACTTGTGGTACATAAATACACAGTACTGCTGTAAAGCTGTAACTGACAAAGACAAATTAAGCCAAATATTCGTAGCCATTTTTAACAACTCATGCAACTTGCACATTTCAGTTGTTAATCTTTTCATTTCATTTTTTTTCTCTCCTGATTGTCTGAAGTGCTTGTTACTTCAGCAAGGTAGCCTATTGCAGCTCATTAAGTACTGGCAAAGTGTGGGAATTTGACCAGTTGTTCGTAACAGAGAAGGCTGGCTGCTGTCACTTTCTTCCACAGCATACAGTCGTTGCAGATGCAGTGCAGACAGTCTGGGCTTTTCTGAAAGCGACATTACACCGCTGTCGTGGTTTAGCCCCAGCTGGCAGCTAAGCACTCACTGGTATTTTATTTCTTCATATTATCGCCTTAATTTCTCCTTCAGCACTACAGTTGTGTAATCTCTACCCTTGGAGGTTTTCAAGATCAGACTGGCTACAGCCCTGAGCAACCTGGTCTGGCCTCATAGCTGATCCCGCTTTGAGAGGAGGCTGGAGCCTTCGTTAGGTCCCTTCTAACCCAAATTATTCCACAGTCCTATGATTACTGCTTCCTCCCAGTCAAAAGTAAAATTTCTCGGGGTTTTCACCCGTGTATTAGCTTTTTACAACAGAATATTAATTTTATGTTCTGCACATTTTCAACCTCCCCAACTAGCTTCCTAAAGTATTTTCCACCTCCAGTGGAGGTCACTTTTTCAAGTTTCTTAAGTAATAGCAGTGAGCTTTATTATACCTTTTTCCCCACTTTCTACTGTCTGACAAGAGACATTACTGCCATTTGGCAAACAGTGTGCTTTTACTTTTTACTCCTTATTCCTTTCTTGAAGAGATACTGTAAGAGTTAGAAAAAGCAGATCAGCTCTGCACACACCTATATGAGAATTTCTTCTGTTTTTAAAAGTTAATGTGAAAACAAAATAATTTACATACAAAACTTAGTAAAATCACTGCTGGAGTCAGGAA
The DNA here is from genome assembly GCF_964289735.1 of Phaethon aethereus. Taxonomy (NCBI): domain Eukaryota; kingdom Metazoa; phylum Chordata; class Aves; order Phaethontiformes; family Phaethontidae; genus Phaethon; species Phaethon aethereus. The sequence continues at coordinate 17,082,731 of NC_138588.1, read as the reverse complement.
CTGAATGATCAACCAAGACGCAATTGTTCTTACCTTATCTATGCTTAAAATATTAAAAATTTCCTGAAAAATCTATCTCCTTTAAGCACCATTCGATATGCAAACATAAACACTTTCAGTATTTTTGCTTTTTTGGATTTAAGATGTAGACCAAAATGTCTTTTTTTTCCCTTGCAAATATATGCTGGTTTAGATAGCTCCAGTGAGTAATTTTCCTTAAGGGCCACTACAGAAGTCTGGCATATTTTCTGACTATCCACATTACCGAAGGTTGCTTACAGCTTTGAGCAAAACAGTGAGAGTACTGCCATTCTCACGATCAGACATCCAAGGAGACAACTCTTTTGATAAGTTACAGAAAAAAGGACTCTCTGTTCACACAAACGCTTGTACGGTTTTCCAGATTCTTGCCAAAACCCGACCACACTTAAAGCTCCTGGTGGATTCTGGATATGCAAGCGCAGCAATCCATCCATGATGGAGTGAGTCACAACGGCATGATTATCCCATGATTAAACCACTTTTGCTTCCTTTTGCTGTGGCCACTCCACACTGGAGCCTTTCCAAATCAGTCCACATCCTCCTGCTCAGAGATCTGTTGATCTCTTCAGTACTCCGCATCCGAGATTGTAGCACCAAGGACTGTGGGACTGAGTGCTACTGGAAGGCAATAAATCACGATGCCCAACTTAATAATTTCTATAATTCTCTCTTCATCCTCTTATCCAGTTCACCCAGGGCAATCAGCACCATTTTCCAGTTGTGACAAGCCATGTCGAAGAAGCACCGTTGAGCCATTGTGGTACCATGATAATGACTACAAAGAAGCCACTCCGCATCTCAGAGATACAATGACTAGGGAATACAGGAGAATCAGCAAAAAGGTGATGCTAAAATGAGGGGCTGGAAGGTGGGAAACAGTCGTTTTGGGGGCTGGAATGTACCCAGATCTTTCATCTGTGTAAACTTAGTCCGCAGATCAAACTGAATCCAGTACAGTAATAGAAGTGGCAGCATAACTTAGAACAAAATACTGGCACAAGACGAGTCTTCTGGAAAAAGCCTCAAACAACTGAAATTATCATGTAAACAGTCTCTAAAACTCAGCCCCCCGCAGTGTTATGAAATAGTGGGCCACAGTGAGGACCGACACGCACAGCGGCGAGGACTGATATGCACAGCAGCATTCCAGCTCTGCCTCGGAACCCCACTAACGGGAACGGTCACAACTACCTTTTGTTCTTGTAAGCTATCTGTGGCTCTTTGTTACGTCCCCCAAGATTTTTGTGCCTAAAACTGAGACAGTTTTCCTCTAGTGTTTTATGGAATGTTTCTGCTCTCTTCCGTCTGGTACCGAGAGGTATTTTCTCTGTGTATTGTGAACTCGTATCTGCTATAACCTAGGCAGTGCAACAAGACGCCCATTTCCTAAAAGTGTATTTCATTTTTTTTAGATGTTTGCAAAATGGTGGTGTCCTTAAAAGAACAACCCCATCATGTAGAGGACTGAAGGAAAACTCTAATTTAACTGAAGAGCCCTAAAGCTGCCTCAGTTCAGACTTGTTCCCAAGAGAACATCGCTGGGAGCCAACTACCGCCACTTCCTTCTTTGCTTTCTGTTGCTGGCAAGACTGGATCTATTTTTTACTGACGTGCCACTTATAATATGCTGTGAAATGCAGACAAAACGCAAAGAGAAATCGTGAGCTATCTTGATAAACATTTGACATCCATTTACAACACTTAGAAATAGTTTTGTGATGCTTTGAACTCAGGTAATGTGAGGACGATAATGCAGCAGTCTAGCATTTTTGTGGTTTAGTTACACAGAAACGTCAGCTGTGAGATGAACAGCTGCCTCACATGAAAAGCATATTCTAGCATCTTCACATTTAGACTACTGTACGTAACAGCTCCTGACAGTTTGGCTGTGCTACTGACTTTTTGTGTAACCGCTCAAGTCACTTTATTCGCTCAGTTCAATCACTTATAAAGTAAAAATAAAATATGTAAGTGCCTTTGTAAACCACTTCAATATCTTGTGATGAGTATGTTATATAAATGCTATTTATTATAGTAAACATTTCTTTGCTACATTCATAATTTTCTTATCTATCTCCAAACAGAATTTGAAACATCTTGATAATACTCCATTGACAGCCTTTACTTTGCAACTTTGATTTTAAACACGAATGTCCCCCTCTGCTCAATCTACTTTCAGCCTTGTTCTCTCTGCTGTTTCTCCCGATTCCCAGACAGGAGCTGCTCTCTCATTTCTGCTGCTTCAGCAATCTCGAACTCTCGACTGCCTTTATCCTTTTTTTCCCCTCGAACTCTTTTATCCTTTTTTTTTTCCTCCAACTCTTGACTGCCTTTTGATCCTTTACTGGATCACTTCCTAACTTTATGTGATGCCTGTAAACTTCTCTTCACCTGAACCTGAAGATGAGCATTTCAATCACATTCCTCCACTGTAGCAAACTCACATGCTGGAATGAATTTTGCAAAATAGTCGTTTTTGCTTCATTTCAAATCTGGCTTTTCTTTCACCATCTCTGCCATTTTTCTTTTGCCTTGCTAGGTAACTGCCTGCACGTAACTTTGATAGAGTTTATACCTCTTTCTTTCTGTAATAATTTTGAGCAACAACAAAAATAACGTTATCTAAGGATGCAGGTACATTTACAAAATGTCACAAAAACATACTTTTGGCAATAATCCCAAAGCAAAACAAGGATATTTTGGGAAGCCTCCATTGAAAAACAAATTCTATTCTAAAGCAGAGGTCCCTGTGCTTTTTCAGAGGAATGGGTTCAGTCATTCCTTACACACAGCTGCTGGCACCTTACGCATGGTAAGGTCCTCCCTCATAGAAACAAGTTAAAAGTCATGGAAGTACAACACTGCCCCATATTACATATTTTTCCTCATATTGCTCTGAGTGAGGCCTCCCATCTGCTGCCAACGTCCCTCTTCCCAGTTTGCAGAAGCACAGTAACCACAGCTATTATCTGAAGGAAGAAAATTATCAGCATGCTACTTACCTCATTTACAGTTGTCTTAAAAGAGTTAACAGCTGGAAATAAAGGTAAGAGGCAGTAGCTGGTTATTTATGCTCTGTAATAATGAGAGCAGCATTACAGTAGCTCTGTGGAAGAACCAGCGGGGTTTGTTCACCGAGTGCAGGAGTAGTATCAAAGAATTTCAAAGCTGTCCTTCCAATCTAGTCTCCTGCTCACCAGGTGACCCTGAATAACTGAAATTGAGCTTTTATCTGTCCGTATTTCCTTGGGCAGACACTGCACTTCATTTCTTCTGGAAGGTGCAGCCCAGGGGAAAGCAAAAATTACTTTAAGTCATATCTGTATTGCCTGAACGCTGTCCATGCCTAGGGGTACGGCAGTTCCTTGTGTGAACTAGCAGAATACCACAAGCATACTTCGTCACCTCCTCAGACGAAGGACCTCCTACGATGGGAGCTGGAGTGGCAAAAACACGGACCTCCTAACAGCAAGCATATCATGGGAATTCTCTCTCGGACTCTCCCAAGTCCTCTGAAATTCTCCATGTCACTGCAGCACACAGGAAGATGGGAGGAAACTAGGCTCCCAGCTGAGCTAAGTGAAAAATAGAATCAACCCTTACCCCTCAGTAGGACAGTCTTTGACTGACTGTCAGAAGCAGAAAGGGCTATAAAAATTACACACGCAACCTGAAAAATAAAACTCTATGTAAACTAAACCTGCACAGAGGCCAAGGCACTGGAAAAGTGCTGGAGGACCAGGCTGGCAACGGGACGCTATTGTGAATGCCGGCCTTCCACATCCTTCCGCAAGGCTGGCGCTTGCGACAATGCTGTGGTCTTAGAAAAAATTCAGCTGCTGGCTGGCCCACTGCAACTTCTGCTTTGTTTGCGACCTGTTATTTTCCTTAGAGTAATACTAATATTATTAATGTTTCTACATCTGAAACAGCTTATGTAAAATAGTGATCTGGTACTGTACAGATACTTGCAGACAATACACAGGAGACACTCTTAGAATCTTTTTGTATCATCAGCCTCAATCATTTTATAGCCAAACAGTGCTGCTCTTCAGACTGATTTCAGTGCCATGTGGCATGAGCAGATGCTGTATATGGCATTACAGTGTTTCCAGATTTCCACTCTGCAGATGGTCATGGCATTTTCCACATGACTCCTACTGAAATACCAGAACCACATAAGTCATTTATAAGTAACTGATATGTCACTGCACCTTATAGTGAGCTCTGCAGTATTCAAAGCTGAACAGACAATACAAAAGAAACATTAGCATGTCTCCTTGTTTTAATCTTATATGGAGCATATACGCATCCAGAAAAAGCAGAAAAGCAGAACAAATACTGATGTGTTCACTAGCACATGAAAATGTCAGAACTTCCATTAAATATGATAATCTGAAATGCAACAGAATTATAAAGGATATGCCCACAGAAAATCAAAGGTTATTTTGTGGTGTGGTCAAGGCTCTGTAAATACTGTTACCATTGATCTGAAATCACTTGTATAATTGGCAATTACTTTGTTACTGGAGAAAGAGGTGTCTAATTGCTGAGAATGACCCTTCCTTCTGTCTTCGTTTTCCATTCTCTTTTTCCTTCCATTGGGCTAAACAGATACACACTTTATTTTTGTCTTTTCTTACGACAAGATGTAATAAAAGAACTTTAAAAAAATTACTAACAGGAGACATGGCTTGAAAAATATCAAGGAATACAAAGAAAATGGTATAGTTCTTAATGCAAAGAGAATAGGGGGTGAAGAACAGGATCTCACCAGCTTTTAACCTTGAAGTGTTCAATGTGTTATGCAGAATTGTCCACAACAAAAACAAAAAACAAAGTTCCCACTGATATCACAAGTAAGCATTCAGGATACATGAATGCTGTTTTCTTTAAACATTTTCTGTTTGCTTCTAAACATATTTCATTTCAATGCAAAGCTTCAGAATTAAATTTTTTCCTTAGACTCCCAAGAAGGCAATTCAGGTGCTAGTCTTGCAGGTGTCGGTACCCTAGGCACACAGAGAGACAACGGCAGTGCCCCCCGCTCCTTCCAGCTACAGCTGCGGGTGCAGCCCAGACCAACCTCAATAGCAGCAATATTGTACTTTCATCTCAGAAGAAACTTAATAAAACATTTTTCTGAGCGACTATAACAAAACTGCTCCAGAGTGCAGGTGGAACGGAGAGAACAACCGCAACACAGAAACTGAATGAGAGTGTCTTGACACCACTGAGCCAGAATCAAATTATAATTTGATTATTGGTTACTAAATTGGCAGTCTATTCCCTCTAACAAGTCTGATGCATCTCCACTGTGCCTTGGAGCAAGAGCAACAGTTAGACATCAGAATATTTGATCTTGTCCTGGAAATGTGCTCGCGTGCGAGCACCGAACAATTCCAGTTTGGCCGGAGCCTGGGCTCTGTGAATGAGCAGGCAGTTTCGGAGTGGAACACAATCCCTGATGTGGCTGCAGCACTGCAAGGGAGCCACTTAATAGTTGGAATGTCTTCCTTCCAACACAGCTCTCGTTTTGTGAAGCTTATATCAAAGTACAAACAATTTTTGCAAATACAAAAGAAGTTCTCTTTACCCAAACACAGATCACTAAAAGGGATAGATTTCTTGTCCTGTACATGAGCGATAAACTAAGAAGCATTGCTCTTATGTTACTCCAGTGATGCAGATTTTGCTTACAGAGCCCTGGGCATATAAATATATGACATATAAATTCATGGCTACAGTATAGGTTTAGTGTCAACACATCAGCAATCATGGGGAAAGTGGATTTAAATTATCCAATTTGCCCCAAGCTTAGTCTCCAGCATCACTTAGGAACAGATCAGCGCAATTTAAATTAGCTATACCGGTAAGGACCTTCACAGAGTTTCACAGGGTCTGACAGAGTACAGACTCAAGAGAACAGACGTGAGCTGAAGTCTTGTTTTCTCCTTCCCACCTCTGTGATCTGAACCTCAGCCAGAGCCCGGTGATGAAGGTAGCTGTGCTGCTTTTATGTCAATATGCCAGTTGGGGAATCCCTATGCAACTAGTTAAGCCAGTTCTGAGGTTGCAGTTGCCACCAAAGCACCCTGAATCAGCCGGTCCAATTGACTACAGCAACTGGGTTATGCTGTTGAATATTACAAAAGGTTTTCCTTTTTTTTTTTTAATCTGCTTATCAATGAGGTCAATTAAGAATACGCCGCTTCTGAACATTAATACAGGTAACCAAGTGCCGATCTAGTAGCTCGGGCAGGTAGACACCATTTCTTCAAAGAACATTTTACATTGGTTTAAATGATGGAGACAGGTTTGTAAAGAAACATGAAGAAGAGGGGAACATTCCTTTTTTATTATGCAAACTCCCACATGCGATGTCATGAAGAATTTGTGTGGGAACTTATTTACAAAACCGGGACTTACTGTCATTACACTGCGCTGAAGAAGAAAAAAATTTACCATGCTATAGGTCAAATGTCACAGCAGAATTTAATATGCTGGAATTCTTGGAAAGTGTTCTAATGCTTTCAGCTCAAACGGCATACGCTGCTTTTTATAGCAAGGAATTTTAATTATTATTAGTTTCTGGCAATCCCCACAGTCTGCTGGCATTTTCTAACCCACAGAGATTAAAACCTGAAGAGAAACAGAAGGTGGTAGGAAAGGGAAGAATGCCTAATTAAAGTACTCAACATCTATTTGTCCATGACTTACTAATACAGATATGCAAGCAGGAGTTCAAGATATTATTCCCATTTTCTCCCCAAATGTGCCGTTATTAATCAACTGAATTCACATAGATCAGAAAGAAGTCGGGAAGTGACTGGATCACATACAGGATGGCAGCGTAGGAGACGGACTGAGGAAAGACGCACAGAACAGTTTGCCTGTGCCTGGAGAACAGAAAGCAAGCCTGGAAAGGATGCTGCTTCTACCAAATCGCAGTACCAGGGCTCCAGGGCTGAGTGGATTTATGGGTAAACAAGTTCCCGCCCCGCAGTGCTTTCAGTATGAAGGCGTGTTGACACTGCCAGGTTTCCACAGTCTCCACCTCACATCTTCCCCATTTTACTTTCCTATCCATACGTTATTTCTCAAGGCAAACATAGCCTCAGTTCACCAGCTCTCGGTCTGTATTCGCTGCGGCCGCCCCTCAGCTCTCCACACTGACACGCCATCGTGGCTGCCACATAGCCGTGGATGAAGAACACCAGGCTCTGACAATCCGGGGGCAATCCCACAGCTTCCTGCTCCTTTCTGTCCTATGAGCCATGTCCTACCCCCTTCGCCCGAGATGCTGAATGGCCCCTCACAGTCGCCTGCCTGCTGTTCAGCCTTTTTCTCACGCTGCTCCCGACTTCAGCTTGTACTTTCTGGCTTCAGACTGTTGACTAACTCTTTCTCAGCCACACTGAGGGTGTGACTCAGATTTGCTGCTAGTGGCAAGAACACATGCACATTTTGATGAATATCTGGAAGGAATACTTCAGACACTATAATTTTGACCGTGGCAGCAAGGGAATTATTATACTAAGGCCAGCTTGCTCACTGTATGCATACGGTGCGGAGTTGTAGCAGAGGTGTGTATCAAAGGGGTGAAGCAACGCTACCACAAGGCTCCGTGCCTTCGCCTGATGACTTGTTTGCTCTGAGCACTGAAGCCAGTTTCCCCAGTGACGCTCTTCACCAGAAGCCTTTTTTATTGGGGGAACAGGAGAAAGAGAATCTTGGGAAAGTTCCTGTGATGCGACAGTGACAGCGGCGTTTCTGTCCCAACCAAACCCCAAACAACAAATTGTCCCTCTGCATATTCAGGGAGAATATTCTGAAGACCTGTTGAGCACCAGATTGTTGGGATGCCCTATGCTCCTTCTCTCCTCACTCCAAACGTGAAAGAAAAGAGGACCCGATGCTAGAAACTAACTAGCACTTCCTATTACATTTGTTATTGCTGATGCAACTTTTAGTACAAAGAGACAGCAACGTCCTGCTAGATGGCTAAGTTCATAGCCAGGAAGAGTGCTGGTTCCCCTGCACTTCGGCATTGAATGAATTCTGGCAATGCCGTATTGTCTGCAGGGAAAGCATTTGCTCAGTAGCCTTCTCCCCCTTAGAGTACTCTCTGCACCTCCTCTGTTTCCACTTTTATACTTTTCACAGTTTCCCTAAGAGGAAAAACACTTGCATGAGACAAACCCCAAAAATTTCAGTGTAACATATCCTTTACGATTTGTTATATGTTACATGATATATGAATTAAGTGCTATGATGTTATATGCTATATGAGAAGTAAAGCATTATACAACTTACAAAACTACTGTATTCATAGATTTGCATCTTACAAGCTTTGTATCAAAGTAAAACTTTGATTTTTCATGGAAGCTTCTTCAATAATTAAGATTTATCAGCATCCAACAGTCAAAAGCTATCAGATGTCAGTGTTGTCCTTGTTAATCCTTTTCCCCTGGGAAATGTCTTAAGGATCTGCAGGCTGCTGTGCTAAGTTCCCCTTCAGCACACAAAATTCATCCAGATATCTGCAGTGACAAAATTCCTACCAAATCATTTTTGTTCTGGAAGGGACTGAACTCCTTGCCACTGAAGAGATCGCTTTGTAGTTAGTAGTCCAACAAGCACTCATAACAACGACTTATCAGTATTTCTCTGGGCCTTCTCCTATTTTCCCAACTCTCCCTGTAAACTTAACGCTTAAAATTTAGTTATACAACTGGAATTTTAGCTGAGTGATTAGGTTTGATGGTGAGGGAAGCATTGTTCTTGCACATCGTTGTTTCTGCTGCTTACTTAAAATCTCCTTCAGAATGGCTGAAGAAACTGCCTTCTGGACACAGAACAGCATCTCATTTACTCAGGAATGGTAAAATTGCCTCTTATGTGCTCTTTACTCTAGCAACAATCATGTAACCCAAGATGGTAACATGGTCAGTCAGGAATCACCTTGCCCTTCTCCAGCCTCACTAGGCCAGGACTATGTAAAACTCCACATTCATTCAAAGTTATTAAACTTTAATAATAAAGAAAACTTGCCCAGGTGTTCTCAGCTGCAAACTTTCTATTTGTCACCTGCTACTCCCAGACAGATAAACTCGCAGATGGGAGAGAGCGCAGATCAGAAACCTTCCAAGACTTGAGGTACAGAACTAGCACAGCAGAAATTCATTGTCTCCATTTCCCCCGGGCCTCATTAATGGGTAGTTACTTGTTTTCTTTGCAGGCACTTCAACATCTAAGGGCCACCCATTGTGCCCAGGAGCATGAGCATACCCACTTTGCTGCAGAAGAAAACAGAAGTGAGCAATCAGTAACATGAACTGAAGAAATGCAAAAGCGGGGCACCGAATTCAAAGAGCTACTACAGGTGTGGGAAGACGGGAGCTGCGAGACTCTATGTTCTTGAAACGACGGCACACTGTACAGAATCTCTACAGATCACAGGCAACGGTGAGCATCAACAAGTCCCTGAGGGCGCTCATGACGAGTCAGCATCTGCACAGACACCGGTCATTTCACAGGGCTGTGCCATGTGCCATGTCCCCCATGTGAGCACCCTCCGAGCCAGGCCCTGGCGCGGGGCCTTTTACCAGCACAAGGGCATGTGCCGAGACAACAGCCCCCTCCTCCCCGAGGCAAGCCTCCAGCCCTCACCTGCTCCTCCCAGCTCCTCACCACTGCCACCGCCACCCGTTCAGGACCAACGCTGTTCCATGCCCCCGGGAGATGGACAATTTGGAGAAGGCACATAAGCACCTGGCACGTCATCCGTACAAAATACTGTGCCAAAATACTGCGAGAAGAGGCAGCAGGGGAAGAAAAATGAAAGCAGCAGATATTACTCGATTTAAGATGCATGATTAAAAAAAAAACCTCTGACAGGTTGTGGGTTTTATTATATTTCAGTTTTAATTCCTTGCTGGCAGTAGCTAGTCTCATTTCATTGCCTTCAATTTCTCCTCAGGTCTAGCTGCAAGTTTAATACAGGTCTTTGTGCATGCTCAGGACTTGTTCACTTAATTGAGTGAAACTAGAAGCCACAGTTATGCCAAAAGGTTTTATTAGGATATTAAAGAATAATCAGCAATCTTTCCCCAACCTCTCCCTAATTAGATTGCACAAAGATTTAGCTGATGTTTTATTTAAGCGCAGGCATAATACACTGTCTACGGCAGTTCTTAAAATTAGTCAGACCTGAGAAACTCCACAAGTATAGAGTCTCCTCACTCAAGAAAATGAAGGAAAGCAGTTTAAAACCTTGTTAACATCAGTGCCACCACTACGATGTACACCAAGAAATTCCAGGCCACAAAGCTGTGCCAGTATCACACATCGGGGTATTTTTCACTTGTGTTCCCAGTCCATCCTAACTGAAATCCCTGTTTCCTAACCATGTTGGTATTACACTCTATGATACATTTTCTAGTCACAGTACACTTGCAACAGCACTTCAGAACTATTTTGAAGGTAGAGCTCTCTTCTTCAGCCTTCTAAAAAAGGACCTCACCCCCCATTTAGCAGCTGAATAATTACTGGCTCCATGTTGTCTGGGGGCTGGCTTCGCAAGCAGGAAAAATTCAGCAGGATGCTCCACAGCCAGTTTTGGCTTTCCTCTTTGCACTTTCTCCCTTAAATAAATATATTCCTAATTGTTTTCCTCTTTCTTTTCCATTCCTTATTATACTCGATAGCCACCTTCTTGTGTTATGCTCCCCTATTCTGAACTTCTCTACCCAGTTACCTTCAACTACTTTTAGGACTCAGCTTGCCTTGTGTCATCCCTAAGGTCACCTAAGCAGAACGAAGGGCAAGTTTAAGCCATGAACTGAACTCTGAGGATGAGAAGCAGGGTGGAGAAGGCCTGTGCTTCTTTTAGGAAAGGCAGTCTGGAAAACAGGAACAGAAAGCTCAGTTCCTATGTATGTAAACAACTTGGGCCCGGTCTAGGGCATTGGATAACGGTGCATCTTGCTCACGCTGCTCTGAACAGACTGACTGTGCAGTCCCTGTAGACCAAATCCCTGCATTCAACAGAGCAAAGCAGCAAAGAGCTTCTAGCTTTAACAGCTGGCAACACAATACACAAATCTCTTCACCACACTTTCCCTGATAGGCTCCCAACCTCACTGGAGGCTACAGTTTTGAATTCCTTACACTAGAGCTAATTCCACGATTAAAAAGGGAAAACCAGGTGTCCTTGGCTACAGCTCAGCATTCCACCGATACAAAAGCTCAAGAACATTTGCCCAACAATGTTGAGGTGCAGACCAACAAAAGAATTTCTAATAAGAGATTTGCCAGACTGGAAGTGTAGTTAAACCATGTGTGAACATTGTTCTGCTCTATCAGACCTCAAGAACAGTTCACAGAGCCTAGAAATCATTCGTGTATGGTCTTGAAATTAAATGCTGCCATCAGTCACCTTTGCCACGCAGAATTTTCCTCCTTTCACACACACACACTCACACACACATTCCTCAAAAGAGGCTTCTGGAGTTTTTACTCTAATATCTGATGTCATTTCAAATACAGTTTGCCTTTATGATAACCATGTTTTTTTACACTGTACTTCAAAGACACCCTCCTAGTTGGGATATACTGGTGGCTTGTGTACATGGCTGGCATAAACCTGTACCTCAACGCAGCAAAACTTTATCATTCTGCCGAAGTGTTTCACAACCTGTCCTCTGCCTGCCAAAACGTAACCCTTGAACACAGACTCCGTATGACTTGCCCCTCAACTATAGATCCTGTCAACTTGCATTATCCATGGTAACAGTAATATTTAAGAAATACCCTCTAGCAAAAAGCTTACACTGGTTTTTTTAGCTTGAGCAGAATAAATACCAGATATCAACAGTACCACAAACATACCTTAATTCTGATAAACAGCTCAAAGTGGAATTTTGTTTTTATAGTTACTCAAACCTATTAATAGTTTACATCACATCCTTTACATTCATCTAAAAATTGCATTTTTTATATTAAGACCATCATCTGCTTAGTAGCAGCAAGTTGTAGGAAGAAAATTAAAAGAAGATAAACATTACTGAAGGGCTATTTCTTCTGCCAAAGTACAGTTAACCTTTTTTATTTCATCTTAAAATACACTTTTGATTGCCCCTGCCAACTCTCAGTTTACTAAGGAAAATCTGCACACAAACATTTATAACTCAAATTAAAAAGTCATTAACGTGTTTTAGTGACAAAGAGAACAGAATTGGAACCTGGAAGGACACTGGAAATATGCAATGTTAACTGATTATCATGCCGAACTGATCTTTCCAGATGAAATAAAAGCAAGATCTGACAAATTATCTCCTGACTACTAACAGCCTCCAGTGAAACGATGACAACATGACGACATTGCTTCCTCTTACAAGTTCGTTTACAATACGCTTCGTTGATGATATTTAAACAACACCTCGTGCCAAATGGGATTGGCAATGCCCATTGTATTAATCAGTCTTCTTGTTCAAAGTAAGGAAGTGTCCGTTCATAATTTTTCTAGGCTTCCTAGGAAAATAAACTTGTTTTATCATCTTGTCTACCTGCTATCTCTACCCAACTGACAGTAGATAGAAGTGCTGAAGAGTATTGAGGATAAGGCTGCTGTGAAGAGTGAACAATTCAGAGGCTGTCTTTATGGGGAAAAGATACAGCAATAAGGGGTGTAGGGCATTCAGGCACTAACCCACAGAACATCATAGATCGGTATTTCTGCTGCTCAAGGAGAAGCTTTTTTTCAGCAGTCAGACTTTGCAGAATGTGTTGGTTTTATACAGTCTCCTAGGGTCAATAAAAAAATATATTTTTCAGCTCTTTTACAAAACTGGGACAAATACACACAAATGCAAACAAAACTGAAGGACAGAAGAATTCTCCCATTCAGCAGTGCTGCCGCAGGTTTCACTTGTTTCTGCAGCAAAGGATATAACCCAGTGCTAAGAAATAACAAGAGAGATGTAGAATGAGAACCGATATTTTAACTGGTATGAGAGAGAAATTACTTTATCTGTATACAGATAATGTGGAATCAGTTTTATACTGTGTGGTGTCAAATGACAGACAAAATAAAGTTCTTCATCAAAGTCTGACATTACTACCTCTAAATTTAAAAGTAAAATCCAACTTCAAATGGGAGCACACATACTTTGGAAAGTCAACATTAAGTTCATTTGTATGCTAGCTAAAACAGGTCCCCGTGTGCCAGAAATAATTTCTGCCTAACTGTGTGCGCAGGTCCTCTACTGGGCCAGGGAGCAAGAGCCGTACACTTGTGACCCACACCCTTAAATACTTCCCCACAGCACCAGCCAGGAAGGTACAGCATGCAGCCACTATAAACACAGTACTTCATAACATCTGGAAGCAGCACAGCTCACTTGTCTCCCATACTCTTGCATGGGGCCACGAATTTCCTGGCATGCACTAATGTATAGCATTCTCCACAGAGTGGTCCATGACATCCAAACAAGCAAATGTTACTGCAAATAAGAAACAGTGGTATGAAATATATTCAATATATACACTAGAAATCTAGGAGGTATCATTTACAGACACTGTTATGTTGTTACAGGCTCCAAAGATACATAAAACATCTTGCATTCATAGTCCTGACATGAAAAAGGCAAAAACATAGTATTTTTTTGCCTGAAACTCTGCTAATGGCAACACATACTTGCTGTAGTTTAAAAATATCCCTTCGAAGTACTCTTTTGGAAAACTATAAATAGTCTGTAAAAAAAAAGTTAATTTAGCAACTCTATTTGATTAAATAACAGACTAATTCAACATTAGGTGTGGTCTTAAGGTCACAAATTTCAAAAACTATTAGGCAAAGAGAAAATTGAGGACAAAACCTTGCATGAAACACGTGTCGGTGTTTGTGATAGAGCTGAAGGAGTAAATATCCTCTTGCTAACAACTCATTACCACCAGCAAACAAATTTGCCTACATAGCTCAGCCAGTACAGAGTTAAGGAAAAATCTTCTTGTCAAATAATTCAGTTGGACCAGTTCCTGCTGCTACCGAAGCCAATAGGAATGTTGCCCTAGAACTCAGTAAGAGCAGGACAGGATCCAAAGTTGTGGTGTGATCAGTTTTACTGTTTATATTAGTGCTACAACTATCACTTTTCAACTGGAGATGATGCTGTTGATGGTAATGAGACTTACCACCACCAGTTTCATTTGCAGGTTGGCCTTAATTTGAATTTTCTACAGCAGTGAAGTAAATTATATTGAGGAAAATTAAGGAATCAATTCACTGATCAGATTTTAACTTTTATTCCCATCAAAAAGTCTCCATCAGCGCAACTTTTGTCCTAATGCAGTTCTAGAAATTTACTCCCTGAAGTGATTTTTTAAAATCATGTATATAAATACACACATCCATGGAAATTCCTTTTGCAAACGTTCACTTCCTTCTGGTTCCAGCCTAAACATAGATTTAGAAGGCCGTTTTGAAATCAGCTCAAAATCATTATCACAACTCGGCAGTGATATAGCATATTAAACAGGCTTTGACAGGAGGTAATATTCTATCACGAATATTATCAAAACTGGTTTTCTGGCAGACCATCCTCCCTAACTAAAAGGGCATACAGTTTCCAAAACAAAGCTATGTTTCTATACCACATAACAAACTAACTTTTGAACCGTATGCAAACGACATTCAGGTAAACTGACATTCAGCTGTGGACTCAAACTCGCAGGGACCACGTTGAGTCCCTGTTAAAGAGGATTTGCGTCCTAATTAGCCACTGGCCTCGCAACAGAGCGCGCGGCTGCTGAGAGCACAGCCTCGTGCTTCACAGGTCCGGGCAGACTGGCCCCTCGACTAGACCAAGGCGTTTCTGCGTGACTGCGGGATGGAGCCGACTTGAGCTTCTGCCGAAATGCCACACCCTGACTCCCTTAGAACACGCTTTTTTGGCTGGCTTTAAGGAAGGCCAAGACAGTCATCTTTGTACGTTTTGATGTGCATACATCTTCGCTTGCCGCAGAATCTGGGTTTGCCGTAACAAAACGCGTGCTCCGCTCCTGCCTTACACAGAAAGTGAAGAGTTATTTTTGATTGTGTTAAAAAATGTTAAGTGTAACAAAGTTACACATTTTATAGGACTCCTACTCACCTCCTCAGCACCACATGTATCTTTCTCTTTATTTCGTTTCTTGGCAGACCATCCTCTCCAGCTAAAGGACATACTGTGCCTAAAACAAAACTGTCTTTGTACACCACATGACAAAGTAACTTCTGAATTTGTATGAAAACCATGGAGTTGACAGCTTCGGGTTTAAATGACAGATTTTTATAACATTATGTAATTATTGCCATGAACTGCAACATTCGTGCTGGGTAAAATTGACAGGAACATTAAATCAGTTAACATGTATGTATACACTGAAAGCCTTGAGGACACACAACTTTAAAGAACATCATGGTCTGTTCAGCTCCAGCTCCACCCCTTTGGCATTAATTGAAAAGGAAGGTGAGATCTTTCTTAGTAAGTGAACTGGGGATTCCCTACTGATTGAGAAACACAGAGGTGGTGAAAAACTGACATATTTGGCTCCACGCCACCACACGTGGCTTCGCAAATACCGAACGCAGCAGCCACGGGATGCAATACCGTGTTCCAGCACCACATCCGACTCCCCTTCACGACTGCTGCGCAAATAAAGCATCTAGTTTGGAATTTTTACTCTCCTTTTCTCTTGATTTCCATGTTTTTCCACTCTTCATATTTAATTTGTGAATAAAAGTTGTTCTGTGGTCATAATGTAATTGTGTCTTACAGACTACGCGGTCTCAAGACAGAACACAAAAAAGCTTACAAATATATAAATGAAGCTCACTGTTTTTTAGGGCTGCGTTTTAGCTGCTTTTCCCACTAAAAACCAGGAAAATGTCACCAAAATGAACAACTGTTTAAGAAACAGTTAAATCTTCTGCAGAGTCACTTTCTGCAACAAATTAGAAAGCTTTCCGATGAAGAGGATTTGTTTTCAAACAGTTCTTAAGACATATCCTTAACCTGTCCAAGAGTCTGTTTTTGTTGATTTGTGTTTGTTTACTCTGCTCCAAGAAGAGAAAAGAGGTAAGCATTCTTCATGAGACTACCTGCCAAGGGGAACCGTGGTCTGCTGATATCAAGCATACTTCAAATACTTCCTCAGCACTCCTTGACAGCTGATTTCATCTCCCCTTTTCCAGAAGCCCACTCTTTCCAAGGTTTTCTACACAGAATAAACGTCTCGCTCTAAGGATAGGCAGTCAGTTTTTGTGTCTAATTATGCTAAAGCCAAATCTGTGACTTTTGTTATTGAGTACTAAATATGATAAATATTTGGAGGATCTCAAACCAAGACGCTATGAGTAAGTGCAAAATAGCCTGTTACAGTATCTTCCTGTACAGATGTTAAGTTACAGTTTTACCTTAAACTAAGTCTGTCTGATGTCAAGCCATACCTGTCTTTTAGCATCTTCGATTTCCACCTGATATCTCTAGGCTAAATAAATTTTTGATATCAGTGTTGAAGAAAGTCAGCATTACTTTTTATTACGAACCTCAGAAACTTCCATAAGAGGCGCTAATATGGTTACAACGGTTGGCCTCAGCGAGGTTCTCCAGGGACTGCAGGTGAAAACCTGCTTCGAAAACTAAACTACAGCACTGCCGGCCAAACCTACCTCCTGATAAGCACCAGAGCTCTTCAGTCCTGTTCAGTTCTGCATTATTTTCCCTCTTATGTTTAACCACTAGCAAGAGAGCATTTCGACAATAAATATTCATCATCGTATAATGTCTATTTCATTGCCCTTAGAAATAATTTTACACTGATATAACAGTTTAAATTTTCCAAGAACTTGACAAACATTAATTATGCTATTAAGTTACAATGTTTGTGAAAATATATCAATTAAAGTCAATGACAAAATCCTCTAAAGAAACTGAAAACCACATTAGATGGAAGAGTCTGAAACACACTGAGACAACAGTTCCTTATGTGCTGAAAATGTTCACTCCCTCTTGGACTGTTTAATTACAAGTGTCATGATTTAACAAAAAAAACAAACATGTGAGACTTGCAGTCACACTGCATAAAATAAATATACATAACTTGGCACTTTCTCTTTAGTAATCAAGCACTTTCTTAATTCCATGGGGTTGGACTGAATTCTCACTGATTGTTAGTATTTCCCATGAATATACTAAAATAACTCCATACATATCTATATATACTTGCACAGATGCCTGAAGAGACACTGCAGATGTTACCTGAGCAGGCTTCAGAGGAGTATCACACAGGCCCATGTACAGTGTTCAGTGTTATTCTTGACTTCCAGCAGCCCCACAGTCCAATATAAAAGAATAGCAGAATTTACGAAGAAGTTGCAAGAAGTTACAATTCCTTAAATTCTCTTGTGATGCTACAAAGAAACCTGCTTAGCATATGTGACTGATTAACTCTTCAGTAACGTAAGATAACCGTGATGGGCGAGATGTGACTGCATAATAATGTCAGAATATGAAAATATAATGTAACTGCAGTTTGCTTAACTTAACCGGGCTAGCTAGGCATTAATTCTATACCAAGGCTATTTAATGTGAATTGATGGAAGAACAAGCAGTACACCATATCAGGACCCCCAGATAGGAATACGTTGTACATATCCAAAAGACTATTAACTTGGAGGATCCTACCATCTATCTTATTTCGCCAGCTAGGAAGCATAAATAGAAAGAGAAGCACAAAACCCCTTCGGTCGGAGAGAAAAGGGGAGTGGCAGTTTTCAGGGGCAGCCTGGGGAGCAGCTATGAGAGAAGCTCTGCAGAGGAATCTGAAGAAGCTGGACATACCAGACTAACATGGAAGTGAGATAGTGTTTTCCCTTCTACAGATTCATATCCAGATCCCCAGCTCTTGTGCTTTTCCTCATATAAATGAAAAAGCAAATACATTTTGTCCCCACGCACACGTGTGTAAATTACTCCATATAGCACGTAAAATACAACACATTTCACAATTACCATTTTCTTCTGCCACCAAAGGGGAGGGCCATCATTGCAGCTACTCAAGCACACCTCTCCCTCATGTGACACTTGGACCAATAAAGCTATTTGCATTCATACTATTGAAACGTCTAATAATGTAGTAAGAATCAAGCTTGCCCCAAACAGCCTACCATCTAAATAGGAAAGAAAAAAAAAAATGAATAGAGAGAGATCAAACCATCTGGATAAGTTGCACAGAAGGTGGCAAAACCAGAAATAAAAAAAGTTTGGTTTTTTTTAGTCTTAACGTCTTCACCTAGGTTATATTTCCTCACATTTAGATGATCTTCCTTTAAAGCCTGATACCATACAGTAAAGACAGAGTTAGCTTTCAGCAAAGCTATTTAATCTCAAACAGGGCCACTGCTTGGCTTGAAGCTATGCTACTGAATGGTCTTTAAATATGGAATGAGTTGCATGCACTAACTAGAAATAGAAGCAAAAGAAATCTAATGGAAGTGTGAAATATTCATCAGGGAAATGTGGAAAAGCTATCATAGCAGTTTCTTTAAATGGCTTTGTGAATTTTGTTCTTAAAGAGGAATGAAATTAGTTACTTAGTAAACTTAACAACGGGTATAAAAATAGCCAGTAGAGAAATTAGAAACAGTCTTTTTAAAAAAAATCATTTTATAAGGTTTTTTCCCAGTATTAATGACTTCCAAGGCCTTAGAATTTCTTCTGCTTTCCGTCTCACTGGCGCTCATTAGCACTCACTGCAGCAGAGTTGCCCCTGAATCATACTGCTAGGAGCTGAAATAGATCCTCAAGTTTGTCCAAAGGTGCTAGCAAGGCCTACGCACAACGCATTCAAACTTCTTCAGTTCAGTGCATCACCTGTGGCAAGGCAAAAGGTAGCCATGTGCTAAAAAGACAACTATATTGACACACTACTATTTGGGAATTAATTCATTACAGTCCTGAAACCCTCATTTTTGCAGTTTCATTCATTTGGCTGTTGGAGCAAAGTGTTACTTTCACCTGGAGTAAGCAGGAGAAGAATAAGGATGGAGCTGAAACTGAAGAGTCAGAGGAATATCACCGTGTTAACAGAAAGAGGGTTGTTGCCTTTATTCTATATAACACAGTTCAAAATCTTTGCTACAATATTGTATTGACCTTTATAGAAGAAAAAGAGGATGTATGATTCCTGAAGCATGGGATCATTGACTCTGCTAACAGGAAAATGCACAAATTTAGTTCATGGTTTGGCATTTTTCAGTTTAAATAGCAAGAGGGAACATGCTTGAAAAGGATAGGAGCTAAAATGCTGAAAAAGATGAAGTCTCTGGTAAACTCAGCTTAGTCACAGGGTCAGTTTAGGGGCATTCCTTGTAATTTAATCTTTCATTTCTCTCAGATAAACAAGCCTAATTACTTCTTTCCTTCAGGATAAATTGAGAATGATGGTACTTAGTTTAAAGCTACTGTTTCATCTTAATAGTCCCTTGGTATGAAGAGACTTCAAAACTGTTAATATCTAGACTGGTAGTAAGCCACAGGCTTCCTCAGACTTTTAACAGCAGCAAACATTGATTCTCTTGTCATATTTCAAAAGCCAAACCAGAGGTGACTAGTTTAAATTTGATACTCTCAGAGGAATAACTTCCTTCATCTATGCTATGATCTGAGCAGCTCTGCTATTACAAGCTACTCAAAGTAGTCTTTGTAAGCAAGAGTGCTTTTATAAATGCCAGGTTTAACTGAATCCTGGACTGACACCATTTGTTTTTCTAATTACTGAGGTTTTTTCCTGTTCAATTAAAAGTACTATAAAGCATTTTCACAAAATACAAACTAGCATTTTTCCTATATATTTCAACAGATACATGTAGCAAGAAAAACTTTATAGAGGACTGACAACTAGAGATTGTCATCGTACTGTACGAAAAATACTCTTTAAGGGAAGGAATAGTAATTATTTCCATGGTCTTCACATCCTTCCCTTATGTGAACACCTCCTCAATCTGTCTATCAATTAGATCTCTTCAAATACTGAAGCAGAAGCTCTCATATCTGATTTGGCATTAATGTCAGCCCCAGTTAAGGCTCCCTAAGTTTTCACATCAGCATTTTTGCACATTCTTATTCTTGAAAAGAGCTCCCTGCAATAAAACTATTCTTAACATCTCCTTTGTCTACAAAAACTCGGCAGGCATTAGCCAGAAGGTGCGTTGAGAGCATTCCTCTCATGCTGATCAATGCTGTCTCCTTGTTTGCCCATGCTGCCCCTTCTGTATCATCATTTGCCTCATGTCTTTTACTTCAGTTGTAGGATCTTTGAGCAGAAACCATCTTACTGTTCTGTATCTGTGGAGTCCTGCGAGTAAGAACACCTACCTAAGTAAGAGCGTGATCAAAATCCTATTGCCTCTTGCAGATATGTAGAGCACGGTCTCTCTTTCAATTCTGCTATATTATTAGGGATTTCGTTGCAATATCTTACTGTATAAATACCATTATTCTTAACCGAAAATTTAACTGCATGTGTTATGAATACAGACAGGCTGCAGGAAAGGATTCTCTCTGCCATTTGCTCAGAAACGTGGACCAATGATCTTACACAGCTGTAAGAACTCCCCACCTTAACCTTGACCTTGGCTGGCCAGCCAGCTCACTGCAAAGTTAATTAGGATACATGGGTATAAAGGACATCCTTTCCTAGGTGTACAGTAATGAGCTCAGCAAAATAAAGAGAACAATTCTGCTGCAGACACTTGGAAGTCTGATTCCATGTGCTCACAGATCAGGCAGGTCAAAGCCAATTTTCTTACGCACTCTCATTTGGAAAGGATTATTTACAGGTGATATTTTGGTTTATGATTTAGTTTAAATATTGTTCACATAAGAGAATGCATAATCCCCTCAAACCAAATAAGCAAACAAATCCCCAGAGTCTTGCTTAGCCTTTTCAAAACATAAATGAACGGAACAGCAGCAAAATGAATGGAATGTTTCAGCCCAACTAGATAGGTTTGGAAAGTAATATAAACTTGAGTTCTAACTCACGCGGCTTTAACCACGTCCATGGAACCTGCGCACATTAACACTTATCTGCACCTAAGCAATATTAAATGAGGTATATATTAGCAATTTTTAAAGTAATAAATTAAGGAACACGTTCTGAACTTTTTAGAAACTATGTCCCCGCAGTATGTTTCATAGACTTGTCAAAACTTATATGATCTGTAAGTAATTGAGTAAATACCTTAAAACCTGATTTTGAACTAAATTGAATAATTTGTGTGACTTACAAAACTATCCACTCATTTTCTTTGCATACATAATGAGGAATTTGAAGTCCCTAAGCAAATGCCAGATAATTCACAGATGTATTAAAAACATACTAAGTTACACCAGTGCTTGCACATCTTTTCTAATTATAGATAAGTATAAAAGAGTCAAATGCACAATCTAAAAAAAAAAAAAAAAAAAAAAAGCAGTGCTGATAAATCCCTGGTTGTGTATACCAGAAGAATAGCTCTTGGTCTGGTTTGGCATTTGAAGTCTGACTCCTTTTCACACGTCCCAAACCCCACACACATTCTACTGCTAATACTCAACACAATAGGACTAATACTGGCTGATTAGAACATGCTTCAATAGCATAATTCTCCAAAGAGAATGAATATCCTATAAGTTAAATGATGACACTAGGTCATATGAAATCCTAATTAGCTCAGCAGAAAAGAAGAAAGGCTTTTGAGATATGAAACTGCCAAAGCAAACCGTTCATAAAGGGGTATGATTTCCTCTTTGCCTTTCAATCTCATTTTTGAAATAGCTTCCTAAAGTAGCGTTTGCAAATACATCTGTTTCTGTACACAGGAAGGCTAATTGCATACTGAAGCGCTTGCTCACCTGATGATACAACGAATGCGTATCAATCTCAACCACCATGAATTAGGTTCTAGTTTTTAGCGTTCTTGCCATTTAGTTCTTGGAGGTTGAATCAGTGATAATGTTGTGATATTATATTTAAATGGCTTTTCAACAAAGACCAAAGCTATTTTTCATCCAGTGAAGTTAAGTGAACCTTCAGAAGACGCTAACTCGTGTTTGTTAATAAAAACTTTGCCTAGGGACTACTGTTTTATAATAGTGTCTGCTGTTTGCACCCTCTACCATTTTACAAAGTGCATTTCTTTCTTTTGAGCACACAGCTCTCCTGATGTGTGCAATTTCCTGTCCTTTGTAAGAAATTGCTTCCGAGTCTGAAAAATACTTCGGGTTGGGTTGTGCCTGTAGATCCAGAAGCAGGAGAACACTGGCTGAATGGAACAGTCCTCTGTTGCCTCCTTTGTCTCTTTCTCTAGTTCTGCAGTCTGGGGAGAGAACTGAGACTGCAGCAGATGGATGGAAGGGCTATCTAACATGTACTTCGCAGCCCTGTGGTAGTTACCTGGAAATTACAGTATCATTTATGACTGTACTACCTACTCAAACTAGCTTTACAACAGGTACCAGGAAAAGCATAAAACTCTTCTTCCACAAAGACCTGCTGGAGAAGTGAATTTATAGTTTTATTATTAAAGACTATGTGAGTGTTGTAGATGACTGTATAATGGCCATGAAAAGAAATGTTGTGCAGAAATGGAGTCTAAACATTCACCTGGACCCATCAGTCACCCGTCCTCGGGAGATGAAGCTTGTGAATTGAATCCTGTGAATCAAGCTGGCAATTCCCTGGCTGCACCTCTTTCTTTCTCTCAGCACAGTCAAGGTGTTCAAAATCACAGCATTTACAGAATAAAAAGCTGGACGTACTTCACGTATTTTGCTCTTGCAATGAAGAATCTTAGAAGCAGCAGCAAATTGTCAAAAGAAATGGTAACCTGAAGCCACTTCTACTACAATTGTTCTCACAGAGACTGCCAGCAACAAATTAGAGGAAGTCAAGGCAAAAGAAGGGGCATGCAAGAATCTCTGGCCGCAACTGATTCTGCTACTTCTTTGTTTAATCATAATTCCAAGAGGCGGAAGTGGGTGTAGCAGGAAAAGCAAATAACAAGAAGCTGAATGATAGATTAAAGTCCTTTTTAATTTGGACTTAAAAGTTTGACCATACTACCACGGAAAATGCTGTTGCACTTCCCATTAATTTGGATGCAAATTTTCCCAGCATATGGTTATGAAATTTTTAGAATACAAATCAGGGATAGCTACAGCAGCCTTGCAATTTTTTTGTTGTGATGGAATTCTGTTTTCCATCTGTCAGAGAATAATTTTCTGTACAGTCACACCCTAAACTGAGGGGAAAAGAATGAAAAAGAACAGAAAGGAAAAGGGAAAAAAGGGAAAGGGAAGAAAAATCACCTACAATTGCTATTCTATTTCTTTAGGTCCACTGCTATAGCACAACTGCAAAATGACTAACAGGAAATATTCAATGAAGCAATACCTGTACATTTAAAGAATCTTACAGATGTTTTTAAAATCAAAGTATCAAATAAAAAACCCTGCTGCTCTCTCCATTCTTACCTACAGAGTCACTTGTGATATCATGTATCAAAAAGCATTTCTACTCTGAGTTTTGGGAAGTCAGGATGATTTGAGTAATTCTGCTAAATGGATAAAGAACCAGAATCTTTCTGATGATGTCACTGGCAATGTAGAATTCACAACTCTCTGCACCTTCTCACTGGGCCTCAGTCAAAGTATGTTCATGTTGGCATAAATCAAAAATGATTCCACTAATGCCAGTGGAATTAAACCAGTGTAAAATCACCATGAGGCCTTCCATTGCCATGTTCTTCTGTCATGACTCAACATACTGTCAAGACTGCACAATAATAATCACAAATTAATTTGTATGCTCACCATTTAACTCTCAGAGAAAAAACACTTTCCGTCTGGGTTGGAAACAGTCATGTGAACTCTAGCACTGGCTGAAGAGCGCACAGCAGACCCAAGCTGAGGAGATGCTACGTTCCTGTCCTCTTGAGGTGGAACTTCATGGAACGCTGCTACGGAACACCATGTTTCTGGTGGGCTCAGCAAAAGGAAAGCACTGTCTAAAAATCAATGACTCTTCTCTCGTTTGCATGCGACTCCCACAAATACCGTGAGCACAGTAAATGCAACATCATTTTTAAATAGAGGTGCTACACGGTGTCTCTGCAGAATCCTGAACTAAAGTCTCTGAAAAATAAAACGCATTCTTTCTACACGAAATAGCACATACAGATTCATCAGCTTGACTGAATTCTGAGGAGCTATATGACTGAAACGGATCACTTTCCCTACACAAGGATGATGACAACATGGTTGAAATTTAGCCCTAACAGAAGTTACCAATAGAATTGTATCTGTATCGGCACTAACATGGGTGTAACATGCTTTTGGTCAGAGCACAACTTCATTTTAAATGGATTGTTACCTAATAACTGTGGAAATACATCTCAGTGGGAAGTATATGTAAACCAAGCTACAATCACCACACACTTTCCCCCCCAACATTCATGTTCTTCACTTGCTCTCATTTATAAATCCACGTGCAAGGCAAATTAAATTTTATTTGTTCAGCGGTACTCTCTCCATAAGCTCTGCGTTGGAAAGTACTGCATAGCAGTGAGAATCAGGGTGAAAACACTCTGAAGGAGAAGAGCTTAAAAAGAGAAATTGTTGCTACCATAGAGAAAACTGTGGAAAAAGCCACACAGAGTAACAGTGGGTTCACACACTCCCAAAGCTGCTGACCAGTGAAACTGTCAAACCCAGCTTTTGTTCATGTAAACAGAGGAAGACTGTTCCTATAACAAACTTGCCCCAATGTGCCCTGCAGGGATTCACGTTGCAATTCTTTATCAATTCCTGTCAGGCATTACTCTGCCAGTTTGTAATCCTATAGTAGAAGTCCGCAGAAAGAAATGTTCAGGAAAGCAAAAGGGCAACAGCTCATCTTTCTTCGTGCCACACATGCCAAAGCACTAATAAAGCATTTTGCAGATATGTAAATGATAATACAGCGGAATCAGATTTTTTTTTTTTTTAATTTGCTGACTATAATATATACAAGAGGATGGATTTGGAGCCTTGCTGAGGTGGTTTGAAGAGCTTCTGGGTGACTTAGTTACTGTGTGGCACTGCAGCAATGATCAAAGAAGCTGGGAGCACTCTGGAGGAAGCTGTGAGGGACAGTCAGTATGGTTTTGAACAAAGACAGGGCCTCAAGATGCACAGGATACTTATACTTCTAGTTTTTTCCAAGAAGGATGTTTGTTACTTCAGTACTAAGGATCAACTTGCTATAGCAGATGCAACCATATACTAAAAAATGCACATTTATTCTCTCATGCATTTAAATTACTTGCAAAGTAAACATTCCTGCTTTCACATGCACATGTGCAACCACACAGCTCTGCATTTCTAAACACAGTCTGAGCCCACTCTGCTATGAGAAACACCACGTGGCCTGGCAGAAGGAGGATGAAAGAGAATTGTCAAAGTCAGCCCAACTCCAGTGAAAATTCTCTGCACCATTAACTTTACAGCAATGGGAGGTTATTTTTATATTAAGTTCATTGAAGGAATTAGAGTGAAAAGTAGGCATTTCCTGCTCATACATTTAGAGCATTTCAAGACAGGATTTTTTTTCCTCCTCTAAGGTCATTCAAGTACAGCATCTACCCAGAAAGGGATCTCAAGTCTGGCTGTCCTAATCAAACCTTTACCAGAAATCCCAAAAGACAGTTTGCAATGACAGCACTTACGTTATATATTCCATTGTCTTATATAGACACGTTGACTTTGACAGAAGCAACAACCACCATTTCTAATGCTACTCATCTTCAAATGCATATCAAAACTTAAACCTCTAAAAACAAGTAGTTTGCTGGTCTCTTAGTCTGTGACAGTACACACAATTGTGCAGGGACACAATTAGTGAGAATGTCCAAACACTGGAAACAAACTTTGCGCTAGACAAGTTGTAAATTATAATTCTCCATATCCAGCTTACATGCATAGCAAGAGGTTGACATGTGAATCAATTAGTGTCCGACAACTCCATCTAGTCCTAAACACGTGCCATCATCTCATCCTGTAAATGTCATCTGCAAACTGTTTCTTCTCCCACCTGGCTCCGTGCAAAGAAATTACTGCTAGGACTGCAGGAAACCTTGTATGCCTTTAACCTCAAGAGAATTTGGAGGAAGGGGCAAAGCAGTAATTTTGTAGTATTTACACAGAAAATGGAAAGTGAGTGTAGCGTTTGAGCATTTCCAAAAATGTTGGCCTATGGCAAAGCCACCACAGCCTTCAGATTTTTGTGGTTCAAAAAGCCACATATGTCTGTTGAACAGTGTGGGATGTGGAGAGGTCAATGTGGGATTAGGTCATGGAGAAAGAGGAGAAGGAGAGAAGCCCATCTAAGTTTCATGCTACTTCTGTACTGGGACACTTCACTAACGATGAAAACATTTGTGCATGACAGACAAAAATGATGGATGGATTAATTATTTCCAAACATGCAAACTGATATTTGTTATCCAGAATGAAAACAAGTAAAGGAGGTCTAACGCTTTTCACTTTGTTCAATGAACTGGGAGGGTTAGATCCATCTCTTTGTTTCATAACATTGAGTATTTGCTACTTTTTATGTAAGTGGAAAAGGCAGTTATTTTAAAATATCATTCCCACCCAGGTTCAAGACATAATACCTGAAAGTTTGCCAATTTTTTTGGCACATCACCAGAAAATAGTACTGCACTATTTTCCAGGACTGCTCTGCCACTCCTATGTACTTTTGTCAGTTCAAATATTTTCTCAGAACTTCCTTTGTTAGAGAATTTTTACCTCCTTCAGAATGGGAAAGGTTATTCTGCAGACAACTAACTCAGGCCATGTTTGACCACACAATTTATATCCCTGAATATAAATGCTCCTGCTATTGTCTGCAGTTGAAGACATAAATAATGCAAAAACGTGCTACTAAGTATGCACAAAGTTTGATCCCCTATGCCCAAAAGATTTTAAATTTTCATAAATCAAAGCAAATATATTCTTGCAATCAGAGCTCTGGGAAAAGTAGCTCATGGTTTCCTTTAAACTACCCAGGATTAGCTTGACTATCTATTTGTATAGAAGGTCAGCAGGGAGAAGGTGCACGTAGTGTTAGAAATGCTCATAGTAATGATCTAGTAAGTCAGTTTTTCCCCTGGGTCAACATAGGATAGGGTGCTAAGGTACTGCTTTCAATCAGATAAAGGATAAAATGCCTTGAAAATGTGTGGCCATGAAAAAGCAAGGCATACGTGTCTGTGTTTCCTTGCAGCCTGGTCATTTTTAAAAAATGAATAGCTATCTTATGCTTAACGTTTTCCTGAAGTCGTAAGTGCTCTATACAGTTGTCCCGCACCACTAAACTGTGACAATGTTGCAGCCTTGAGGTAGCTCCTTTTCAGTGATGGTGGAAGTGATTTTTGTGTTTTTTCCTTGTATAATTCATAAGTTAGCATAACCAGATTTTTAAATTGCAAAAGTAGGACATCTGTCACCACAGGGAAGCAATGGGGGAGGATGCAGTGTGCTTCTGACAGCTGTGGGCTTATGGTCACTAGAAAGATGCCTACTTGATTTGCTCTCCACTTTAGCATTCCAGACATTTGGCTCTGTCATCTTCCAAATGTCTTCTACAGAATATAACCTTCTTCCTCATTTCTAGCCAGTCATATTCTTTCCCAGCTTGGCCAATAGCTCCTTCCTTTGAGTTACAGGGACCCACCTCAGCACATCAAGCCCCCATATCCAGCGACCCTTGTCTAGTAGCTAATGCAGTATCTCAAGTCACACAACCCCTGCAGAGAACAAGAGCTGGCTCAATTGATTCTCGTAGAAGGATGGATTCCCAGTTTGCTGCTAACACAGGCAAAGATGGGCTGAGCTGCAGTGTTGCAACAGAAAGCAAGTACAAAGACATGAAGAAAAGCATAGCATGGGACAGAGTAATCAGAGACATCTGCCCAGCTGAAATGAAAATAAAATAGAATTAGGCAGATTTATTTAGGTGAGTCCTTACCACAGGGATATCCTGCTACCTAGATTAGTTCTCGGAGATTTCTCAGTGCAATCAACACAAGTACCTATGCAGATTTTGTAAACACCACACATGTGTCTTTTTAGTCTCTTTTGAAGCTTGTGTCTTAGTACTGCAAACCATTTTCTGGCTCTGCAAATGCAGTAGGAAATCATGAATAGATCTTCTTCCATTCCTCTAGCACATTCATGTTCATGTCTGTTTACAGTTCAGTACTGCTGCACTCACTGGCAGTGGCACAATATTACACAAGCATGAGGGTCACCAGGCTCCAGCCCAGGAAACAGTTGCTTCCTCAGCTGACGTAGCAGCTCTGTTTGTGACCACAGACAATAGCACAGGCTGCTAAGCTGGTTTCTAGAGCCATCCAGAATGCGGTCACAGTTTACCAGAGTCAGCTGCACAGGATTTGCTCAAGAATTTGCACAAAATTGCTCTGTTCCCTGGCACAGAAACACACCGCAGGGCCGAATTGCCGCTGGAAGTCACAGTGGGGCTCTGTCATGGAGCTGGCGGAACCGCAGCCAGGACGCAGGGACAGGAAACGGGGCACCAGTGACAGAGCAGGGACCCGCCGCGCTGCCAAGCCAGGCAGGGATCAGACACGAGGCAGGGCTTCCGCGTACTCCCCTCGTGTCAAACCTCACGCTGGTCTGCGGGTATGGGGAAATTTCTGCTCGGGGATCGCATGTGTTGCGAGTTCCAAGACCGCACCAAGGCACCACTTCACCCTTACTATTGAAACGGAGAAATACGCCATAGTCCAGAAACAACTACGTATCAGGCAGCTACCTTCTAGACCAGCACTTCAAATACATCATTTGAGAGAGCAAGTCCACTGAACTACTCTTTTTTTTTTTATATTCCACCTTTTTCCAAGTAATGTTTTTGCTTATTGCAATTTTTTTAATTAACAACAAAATAAACACCTTAACAGTTCACTAAAAATATATTTCTCCCACTGCTGGAACTCAAATTTGAACCAAACCTCAAGATGTCAGTGGAAGGGAAAGAGCTTCCCCACACCCCAACATGCACAAACCAAGATATTGCTATTATATTCTACTGCCTACATAGCTTCTTTGCTACTCTTAGGAATGCTTTTAATATTATCCTGTAAGTCATCGTCATCATTTCTGTAGGATTTTTGGCCGCTTCGAAGAAGACTTTAATACCCAGTATTAAAAAATACATAACAAACCAGCAAAATTCCCTCAACACTGAGAAAATTAGCAGAGCTTGTTAAGAAACTTCTTGACGATGTTTCTTATTTTCCAAAATAATTATATACCTCCCCTTCGGGGATTCCTAATTGCTCTTCCTACACTAAACGAAAAGCCCTTTTACTTTAAAAAGTACATGACCGAGGAAAGCACACTATCCCGAGAGACGCAGTATTTCCATGTACTCTAATGCAGCCATTCACTTACAGCATCACCCAGCTTCTCAACCTGTGACCTCTTATGATGTTCTCTCACTCCTCAAAATATTCTAGGCTGGGAGTCTGAATACAAACATCCTATCATCTTGTTTACTGTAGAACAATATGTGATTAAAAAAGCTTTAATGTCACTTTTAGGAAAAGATTTCTACTCCTTGCTTGAAATGCCTGCTTGCCGCTACAGTAATGAGGAATATTTCTATAACATACCTAGACAAGGGATTCATGATAGTCGCATCGTTCATGTGAGGGAGTTCTACTCACATAGTCCAGTATACTCAAAAAAAAAATCAGCAAGCAAAGATAAGTTTGCCCTATAAA
This sequence comes from Phaethon aethereus, assembly GCF_964289735.1. Taxonomy (NCBI): domain Eukaryota; kingdom Metazoa; phylum Chordata; class Aves; order Phaethontiformes; family Phaethontidae; genus Phaethon; species Phaethon aethereus. The sequence continues at coordinate 17,052,811 of NC_138588.1, read as the reverse complement.
TCTTATCTACACATCTGTTCGGAGTCTGAACATATAGGAATGAAGCTAACCCATGTAGATTGGTCCTGAGGAATTAAAAAGCTTACTGCAGGAACTGAAGGCACCTACTGTAGGTCGCACTAAGATTCTCAGTCTAAATCAGTGCATCTGTTCTAGTGTCGGGAGACCCTCTCCAGAATACACCAGCTGAGTAACTACCCCTGCCAGTACTGAACTAGCACAAGAGCAATTGAACATTCAGATGATTACAAAGTCCAGTCATGACACCTTTTTGTATGTAACCCGCCTGTTACGAGTTTCCAGCAAAACACTGATTTTAGACATTATTGTAAGTCAACCATTAAAAATGATCGGATATGTCACCATTTGCCTTAAGATGCAACATTCAGCGTTTTTTAATATGGAAAACATACATGTGATCATTTAATCAGCTTACCATACAGATTCATATTTCACATACTTTTATCTCATCAACTGTATCAATATCTAAATGTAATTTATATTCTAAACATCTCCAAATCTAAAAAAATACATTTTCTTTTTCCTTTTAGGGAAACATATGAACACACAAACGAAAAATTATTTTAACTTGAATGCTGAAGAAATATTCTTTTTCCCTACCAAGTACTGACTAGATACATCTTTATCACCCACAGTAAATGAACAGACCAGAACGGTTCTTTTAGTCATTGAACCATAAAGTGAAAAGTCTAAATAGAACTTGCTGTTTTAGCCTGAAAGTCTGACCACAGAAAATGACATTTAAATAATCAGAGAATCACAGAAATAGAGGCTGTAAGAGACCTGAAGAGATCATCTAGTCTAGCAGGGCTTGACTGACAGCCTGAAGGACAATTCACCCAGGCCAAGGTCCATCCCTTTTTCCCCAAGGAGTCGTTAGGAGCAAGCTACGAGTCACAAGAACTGTTCTGGAGGTGCTGCCCTCCCCACCATCATCTTTGCTGGGGCCACACATCCCTTACCAGATCACAGCAAATGATCTGTCAAGACTGTACAGTAACAATCAGGTAAGGCTGTAGTACAAAATCCAGCCCTTATCTAATTAAAATGTTCATATGATTTAGTCCATTCTCTCCCAGTGAGTCAAGACAAATATAACTAAATCTAAGGTGTTTTTCAGACTTGTTTTCAAAAATCTCCAAAACACCGTCTGTGCACGTGTTCCTCAGCACAAACCACAGTTCATGACTTTGCTTAAATGTGATAGGAAGGGGATTCTAGACAAAATGATGGATTGATGGGTTTTGTGCTGACCTGCGTCCATCACTTTTGCTGCAAACAAAGCACTTGATATCTCTGATCCTACAGCCAGTGGTCATGGGGAACAATGGCTGCTGTTTATGTTTCAGGAACTTCTTACCTATTTGAAAACTGATGTTTTTCTAGGTCTAGCAAACCGCATCTGGCAAATTTTTCTGAATGTACCATCTTTGCTGCTCTCTTCTATGCACTGTTATCTCTTTTCTACCTAAGGGCAGAGCCAAAAAGTAAGTTACTCCTGGCCTCAGAGCAGGTCTCGCTAACACATCTGATATTGACAGTCCTATGAATGTATTTCAGAACAACGTTTGTTTTTTTTTGAAACAGCACCACAGTGCTGACATACTCAGTTTGAGGCCCTCCACAATCTCCCATTCATCTTTTGCATTATTGCTGCCAACCAGCCACTCCTCATTTTACGTTTTGCATTTGATTTCTTCTTCATCTGCTTTTGAATCTACCGAATTATGTCTTATTGATGTCAGACCCTTTCTTCAATTAATCAAGATCATTTCAAATTCCAGCCTAGTCCTCAAGAGATTTAGAAGCTTTTTTAGGTTGTTATCATCCAGATGTTTTATGAGCACACTTTCTGCTCCTTCATACAAACTATGCATGTAAACTGTCCTTACAGGGATGGAAGGATGAACGCTTGCTGAACCCCACCTGAACCAGCTACCCTTTCTGATGGCAAACCACTGACACTAGTATACCGAGCATGCTGTTTTGAACAGTTTTAGAGTGGATTTCCATTTTTACCTCACTGGATTGCTAATCCGAATGTCAAGTGGAGTTGCGTTAAAGCCTTGCTGAAGTCAGATACATAACACCACTTTGACTTTCTTTCATCTTCCAGGCTACTTCACTATTGAAAAAAGTAAGAAACTTGGCCTCATAGAATATACATCACAAAGGTACATTCAATGTTTTTACCACCTTACTAACCTCAGGATACAAACTGGTTGTTAAACAATTCGATCTAGTATTTTGCTGATACTAGTGACGCTGCTTTGTGATTCCTTAGCCATTTTTGCTTCTTCTCCTCTTTAAAGAGACATACTGTATTTATTATGTGCATCTCCAGACCACTGGGACCTCTCCCCCTGATCCTCCACGGGTTTTCAAAGATAACTGCTAATGCTTCAGGGATTGCTCCAGCTACTTCTGTAAGTAGTCTAGGATAAATTCCATGGGGAACTGCGAACTTGGATATATCAAACTCATCTAAACACTGTTTAACTCATTCCCCTTATGTTCTGAGCCACCTTTTATTCTTTGCGAAAATCCTGCAGCCCCCTCTGCATCTGTCATCTGTGCTCATGGTGATGACTAAAGCCAAGTTAAAAGCCATATAATAACAGAAATTTCTGTCTTTTACAGTTTAAATTTAAGCCTTAAAATAAATATTCAAGAATTCCAAGCAGAAAAATTAAGTCTCCTGTTCCGCATGAACAACAATATTTTCTAAGCAAATACATTTCAATATAGTTTAAAAGGGTTCTTCCTGTTTTCTTCCCAAGTACCTCTGCTTTTAACTTCCAAATATTGACAGATAGAGAAGTTCCCATCGTTAAATAATCTCATTTACATAGAGATATAATATACTTAATATTAATACAGCATGTTCACCATTCAGTGCCATTTCTACAAATGAATCACAAAAACAGTATACTGTCACCAGTTTTTAATTTTTTAAACTATGTACTATTTAATGTTCTAATTTTAATTTTGAGATATTAAACACTGTAGATTTAGCTCGCTAAAGCACAGTGAAATAAAAGACAATATCTTTTTAACTATTTTGCCAAATCAGTGGATATAGTGAATTTTTCCCCCCTATTGTAGCACCTCTATGTAGCAAGCAGCACAAATGAACAGCCTTCCTTTGGCAAATTCTTATTTTTTCAAAGGAGAACTGCACTTTCCTGCTTTTCATTTTGAATTGTTTAAGCAGTACTTTGGCAGAGAAGGTACCTAATTTAGACTAAACTTAAAAAATGCTAGGGGCAGTCTTCAATTTGTACACACTTCACTTGTTTTGGTTCAGATATATAACAGAGAAAAATGTTTGTCTCAGATTATGATGTCTCATTCTAACAGCACTTTTCGTTCATATTTTGAGCAACCACACACGCCCTTTTGAAATTAATGCAGGAATTGATGCTTTTCAATCACATTTACTGTCCATTTGCAAACTATTCACGAACATGAGGTCCCAAGGCCTAACTCTATGCTTAGAATTCCGAACAAATAAAAACCCTCTGGAATTGCTTTAGTGCTCGAACTAAATGTAATATGCCATTAACCTACAAAATATTTAAGAACATTTCTTCCTTTCTGCACTTATTTCAGCTCTTACTTACCAAACCATAAAACCCACGGTAAAGCAAAAAAATGTATATAAAGACTCGAGCTGCTCCAGTGTTGCAAATCTTTCTTTCTACCAATGAAAAAAAACACCGAAGGTGTTTGCATACTGGTATGACACATAATGGCTATAAGCCACATGGAACTTTATGGGTTCCTTCCCTTCCTTTTGCTGATCCCCCTGGAATCAGCAAAAGCATAAAAATGGATAGAGAGAATGAGAGCTAACATGAAAACAGTCCTACGCATTTACACAGGTTATGTGAATTTAAATAAAATTTATTGTGTATTTTTTCCATATTTGTTGATGTCGAGGCGTAGCGACTGACTGAATGTATGCATCTGAATCTGATCTTACCTCTAACATTATTTGAGGAATAGAAGAAACTGGCCAAAACTTCTGTAATGGAGAAACTTAGCAATTTTCCTCTTCTTAGTGAGTCAACTGTGGTTTCTCTTTTGCGTTCTCTTTCTCTGAGTTTGCATGAATGATTTCTCATCCAACTTTCTGCTGATTTCAAATGTCACAAGCAATGGAGACATCACCTGGGAACTGCGGTCACGATGCAGTGTCAGCATTTAGTGCAAGCCTCCAGTGTGCTGAGCCAGCAGGACCCAGCTGTCCCTTATCACTGCAATGTCTGTTTGCCTTCAGCGAACATGCTGTGCATCCAGATGTGTCAAAATGTCTCTCAAAGCAAATCCTGTACTTAAACACAGGAGAACTCTGGACAAGCATCTTTCAAGACTATTTCATGTTTTATTTATCAAAATGCTGTTTCAGAAATCATTTATCATCATGCAGGACTCAGAAGCAAAAGTGGAAGGATGCACCCATCTACCGCTCCACAAATAAAGCAGCCAAAATGAAGATGCCAAAATGGCATCAATACCCTCATTCTGTGGTGGATGGACTGTCACTTACCTGCGGCATATATGCTGATGATCTGTAAGGACTTAGAGAGTTAAAAAATTATCTTTTTTTTCCCCTGCTGCTTCCAACAGCAAAATTGCATTAGAAGAAATTTGAAATATATTTAATAACTTTATGATATGACCTTCTCTATTGAAATTTAAGTCTGTATTACTGGATAATGAATGAGTAATTCTCAAAATATAAAGAGATGACATATTCTCCGTAAATGTGTCTTGAAGAAGCTGAGAAAGGTGCCAGGCACAAGAAGAGTCAAAACATATGAAGATGGCATATGTGACAAAGTCTGTATCAAATTTGTGATTCCACACAAATTTATTGAAGAGACATTAAGCAAGGGAGATTTCTGAAGGGAGGGGATGAGTTTATTTTCTTAGACAATTGCAGTGCACTAAGTAAAAGGTAAGTGTCAAAACTCAATTTGCTTCACGTTCCGTTTAATTTTGAAGCTTTCCTACCACTACTGCTGTGCTGAGCAGTAATATATGGAATGTAACATGACCTGGAAACATCCCACATAATCCTAGTGTATCAACCTTATGTGTACTATTAATGAAATGTTTTAAGCCACTCTACATATAAATAAGTTTGATTCTGACTTTTAGTTATTTAAGAATAGAACAAAAGTAAGGTACTCTGCACCCTGAACACAACAGGCAAGTATTACTTAAACTGTGTAATTTCCCACAGGCTCTGATCAAAACTGCTTTAATTAAAAAAAAAAAAAAATCAGTTACTTGATCAGTTGCCAATTTGAAAACAGGAATGTTTTGTAGTGAGGGATAAAACCATATCCCTATCTACTGTATATACACTGAAGCAGTTATTCTGCCACCTGGAGGATTTTTCTAATGTTCCAGAAAAGCTCAATCCAAACACTGTCCACTCTGGACAGTGCTTTTTAAATATATATTCATACATATACACCATAGGACGCACATAAATCATCAGGAATTCAAGCTAGGGGATGCATTTGGAAGGCCAGAGACATTCTACTTCAAGCCGTCTCAAAGAAATAGCTCGGAAAATCTATGTGTGTGTATTAACCCTCTCAAAATAAACAAGCAAGTTTACACCTTCAACTCCCCCCGCCCCCCCAAGCACTCTCATTCAGAGTACAGACCAGTGGCCTGGAGGTCCAGCAGCATCCTGGGTGGATGCCGTGCCTAGCCCTCTTCTTGCCCGGGTGGACGGCTATTTGTGTGCTTCCTTCCTGTGCCCTGCCGTCTTTTACACTTAACTGTGTAAATTCTGCAGGGCAGGAACTGCCTCTTACTGTACAGATGTACAGTTAGAGCTCTCAGCACAACTGGACGCTATCACCAGCTGAGGTCTCTCACTGCTACCACCGCAAATAACAGTAAACACCACTGAAGTGGGGATTGCTAGATGGCACTGTATCACCCTGTTTCAGCCGCGCTTTTCCTTGACATAGAGCTCATTTTCAGTCTCCGAAGAAAGACTTCACTAGCGACACAACAAATCACAGAATCAAATGGGTTTCACACAAACGGCAAGGGAGCTTGCTTTCTCAGTTTCTTCATCTAACGTAGATTTTGATGTACTTTTTCTTGAGCTGTTGATACTTGGGCTGAAGTAGAAGATTATATACTCACCGTCTGTAGATATCTTTATTCAAGACAAAGATGACTTACTGGTAATGAAGTAACTTTCAGAGGGTGTGCTACAGGCTAGATCGTAACTTTTTCCTCCAGTGGCAAACCAACTGGCCAGGCTCCAAATGTTGTGATGGTTCAGCAAATAAGCCGCTATATGAACAGGTATTATTTCTTATTCTTCATAAATTAAAACTATAGAATGATTCCACAAGAGGAGCAATCCATTGAAAGACAGATCATGGGAAAAATGCTTTGAAAAAATGCTGCAGATACTAGCTAATTTTTCTTTAAGCTAACTGCAGTGCACAGTAGGACTGTTCTGACACGGTACTTCGAAATTTTGTGTGAAATAACCATATAATCTAAAAAGTGGTTCCCAAAAATCAAATAAGGAGTGCAGAAGCCCTGTCTCCTACATTTTACATTTAAAAGTAAGCATGCTGAAAGGCGTATAATTTTAGAAAATGTCACAAATGTTCACCTAACACATATAACCTGCCATGTTTTATATGACAGGAATGTACATTATGCTTTCTGTAGAAGACTGGAAAGCATAACACTTCATCCTAGACCATCATCACGGGAGTAGCAAATACACCTCTAAAAGCCTCTATTCTTTTGTGTGACTACAGAACAGAGGGGAGGTCTCTGCAAGCTAAAATAGGGCTTCAACTCAAGAGATGAAAATAATGAGGAAAAAAAAAAAAGACAGACACCAGTAAAATATTTTGCTTGATCTCTTCTAACGTACATTTTGAATTTGATACATTTTCAACAGACTGAAAGAAAACAACCATTATTAGCAGAACATGTTTTTCCCACTTGCCTATGGAATTGTGACTATATTGCCAGGTCATTCTTGAAGACACTGAACAAAGACTCTTGTAAGACTCCTCAAGTTCTACCAGAATTTATGGAAGATTAATTTGGCCCTTTGCATTTTCATATGTTTGAAATTGATTTTCTACAGTAAAGATTCAAATATCTGGATCCACAATACTCCCAGAATCTCACATCCAGCCCAAGGGAATTTGGCATAGGCCGGTAGGCAAGGTGGTATTAAACTACATGCAGCCAATTACAATGAAAACCAAAATACAAAATTGGCAGTGTTATGTGAAACTGCTAATCCTGGAAACTGGTCTTAGGTGTCAGCTGTATAAATAAGTGGACAGGTCCTTTATATTTTAAAGATGTCAGGTAAGCCCTATTTAGTTCTATAAAGCTGCCTAGAAATCATCTCTATCATTAAATTAAGCCACAACACCACTTTTATAATTGGCTTGAAAACTTCAAACAAAATTTAAGATCTCAATCAGAATCTAAAGAGTATAAAATTAATTTTGTAACTGAACTCCCTGCTATTTATTCTTTTATATAAAGACCATAAAGAGACATACTATGGCTTAAATTTCAATGAAGGAGTTTCCATTTCTGAAATCACTCTGAAATACAAACTGCAAGACACTAATTAAAAGCAGGGTATTTACTCTGCTAGCGGAATCACCTTGTCTCTAAATGTTCAAGGAAACAGGTATGCTGTGACTCCACCCTTCCCTGTGGGAATAATAAAAAGAAAGCAAAAGTCACCTTTCTCCTTTCTCTGGATTCGTTTACTTTTCCTTATGAGGATTCATTTTGGCAGGCTGGTAACAACAATTTCACTGTCCTAAGAGCCATTCCTGGTGGAAAAATTTTTTTACATGCAGCTGTCTTGATATGGAAAGTCTTGCAAGTACATTACAGATTGAAACACAGCCCTGCCCAGCTCCTCTCACTCCTTAACAAAGGCAGGAGTGACCAACTGCAGTACTAACAGAATGAGAATGCCAAGAATCTGTGGTATTTCTTGGTTTGCATAATGGTTCTACTTAAGGACGACCTTCTAAATAATTGTTTTTAAATGGGATTTCTATCGGTTTTGTGTATTTAAGATGGATAAAGGCTTGTTGCAAGGAAGTACTTTCTAGCGCGTTTTCAAGGGGTACTTTGCACTGCTCAACTAAAGTCAAATATACAACGGAGAAAGATCACTTTTTTCTCTCGTGCTTTCTTTTAAGCTAGTCTTTGTCTTTTCTCCATGCAGTTATGATCAAGGCTGCCTTTTGAAAAGTAGGTCTTTCAGTTTTTCAGTTTGTTTAATCACTTCTCAATGTTTCAGTGTACTGCTGTGAGCATTATTTTATTACCTATCTATTTTTGGAGTCTGTTTGTCCATGTTGTCTCATTTCCAAAAAGATTTTCTTAGACCTTGATTATCTTCTTGCTTTTTTAAAAATCTTTTTCCTCAATATGCCATATACACCTATCATGCCTTGTGCTTCCTGAATATTTCACTCAACCTCAGTCAAATTAAGAAGGAAATCTTTTAGTTGATTGAAAGTCATAGAACAAAAAATACCAGCCACACCATCAGCAAGATCTTTGCCTCATATGCTCAAATGACCTAGAAAAAAATCATGCATTACTTCGTTATCAACTGACAGATCCAACAGAAGCTACTTTTAAGGGTGGCATCTTGCCTTTTGGCAAGAATTTTAATTTTTCAGTCCACATACATTAGCAATAAATATAAGTAGGACGATTAAAAGTAGATCAAAAGTAGAAACAGAAGTAGAAAAGCTCACTAAGCACTAGTCTAACTGGTCCCACAAATGTAAAATAATCTCTTCCATGGGATATATTTCACTGCTGAAAAAACAAACAATAATAGAGTTTATTTACTTTCTTGACTAGCTTAAGACTTTATACCTCACCCCAAGCTCATCTAAATAGGGTGCATTTCAAAGCTATCTGCATCTTGTTCCCTAGTGATTTTACCTGTGAAAAAATACTGTAGTGGAAAAAAACACTTAGACTCAGACACAAAATGAAATAAAATAAACACACGAAATTTTTGAAACTTTTAAAATTTCTATTCAGTGGTTCTATAATATGTAACACATGCATAAGCTAAACTTTAGTTTCACCACTTACAGCCACATACCTTTTCTTGGAAGACAAACTTGACTTACATTTTAAATGTGACTGTAGTCAGAATTTTTTGTTTAAAGCAGCCAGTATACGCCCTTAAACATGTCCATCACAAAATCCCTCATTTTACATAAAGCGTAAATCAAATATTACATCAGTCTGCTGCATACACTTGTCCCTTCCTTTTTTAAAAAGAAAATCTAAATGGAGTTGGCATATATCATAAAATGTTTACAGCCTCTGTGGGTCCCAATGGCATGTTTTTCCACCAGGGCTCATTCTGTTGTATCTATAAACTTTATTTTTAGGAAATGGCAAATGATGTTTGTTTAAAAGACCAGTCTTCCTACCAGTGCCTCACTTGTATGCTGGCAAGTTTAGATACTGTTACTTAACAGAAATTTCCTTGGTATCCTAAGGACACCACCAGTTCATCAACAGTACTGTAAGCAAGCTCATCTCTTTGCTGTAGCAAAGAAATACACAACTCATGTACGTATTAAGGGGACTTGTTTCTCTGTTTCCCATGACAGAAACAAAACTCCTCCCCACCTTCTTGTGCTAAAGTTCACTGGCTTTTATTTCTACTCCATTTCACAGTAGGAACTACTCGCTTACTGTGGTAGTCTAGCAGAACAAAGGAATCAAGTGTTAAATTAGGAGTACAAACTTGCTAATTTGTCTCAAGATTTAAATTTTCATTCCCAAAAGGCAGATACAACTTTCGACTCAGCAGCTAATGCAGCAATAATTGAAGAATGTTCTGTGTGATAATTACTTCATAGATCACAAAAAGCCTTTGCAGGTGGCTAAACTTAAAGACCAATAGCGAATACAGTTATTTGAGATGAATGGATTGACTCCTTAGTGAATGATTGCTGTCATCAGCACAGCACTCGCATCTTGGCCAGAAGTTCTACACCAGAACACAGCAAACCAGAGTAGGAATGTCTCTGATTATTCTTCAGAGCTATTTGATAACGTTTTGGGTAGGATGTCTGTAGAATGAAAGACGCTGTCCACTCCTTCGATCATGCACTAAGGTTGAAAAAGTACTATACCTGGAATTGGTACTACACCACTTCAAAGACAGTGTACACAGACGTATCAGCTACAGCTGTACATATGAATCATTTTGCTGTAGTGTTCTAAATTAAACAAACTACCTTTGTATCCAGTTTCATGTAGACACATTTACATCAATTTCAAAAACACTCTGAGGAATTAGATTCATCCATTAACTCATTAAATTAAAACTATAAAAGTGCACCTGAAGCGAATTCAAGTGCGTCCACAATAACTAAATCAATCACATGACATGAGTGTAAATTATTCATCTAATGAAACATTTAGTGATTGCTATTGATTTGTTTACTAGTAAAAAGTATTTTCAAATTGGCATTTTGAGCCAATCCCAGTGACCTCCAGTTTCCACACATACACACGCATGCGTGCATAGATGCATGAGCCCATACACAACAATCTTTAGCCAAGTGCCTTGGTTTTTTTCAGACCTAAAGAACGTGCAGCTTCTTTTTACCAGTGTTACAGTTGGATCCCAAGAGTAACAGGGATTGGAGTTAGTGCATAGACTGCACACACATTCTTTAAAATCTGGCATTTAAGAATTACAATTATCAATAATGGAGCATTAATTGAACTTCTGGACTGTATTCGCCTAAAGCTGTCTCTGTAGAAGAAAAAACAAACAGTAAGCAAGGTATAGAGTGCTATCTGCATATCCCAGTAGCAACTGCACAGAATTTCCTTGAAAATTTTCACAGGGTCTTTCTACATTTCCAACGCCATGGGAAGCTTCAGACCCTTGCACAGAATTTTTCCAAATACATGTCAGATCTCTCAGTCAGACAACAGCCCAGTGCAACCTTCTATGTGATCTGCTGGCAGTGAATCTGTGTAGCTTCTTTTCACCCTGGACACTAAGCTCAGATCACTCATATAGCAAAGAGATACAGAGTCAGCCTATGCAGCCTTCTTCCCCGACAAAGAGAAGCCACAAGAGTTTGGCCACTCTCTGGGAATTCTTTGTACATGAAAGATAAATTTTGACCTGGAATTTATGTCTTGTGTCTTAAATATATATTCCTCGCTCCCCTCAAATGCCATGTCCTAAGTTTAACTGTGTGCAGGAAAAAAAAAAGTCCCATAGAAACAGGGGTTAGGTAATAAATATGTACAGTATCTTTCTTTGGGTAAAAAAGAAACCTGTAATACTACAACAATAGAATAGTCATGATACCAGATATTTGCTTCTGATCCTGTTTATACTGGCACAAGTTAGGAAAGAGACCAGAATGAAGTTACCAATTGAAAACTACAAAATAGAATTAAACCAACATTAAATGTATCTAAAGACACAGGAAAATAGTACTAGCTTGTTATTTTAGGAATTAAAATAGCTTCTAAATATTTTGCAAAAATTTTTTGTAAAGTATGGCTCCTACAAAAATAACTATTATAATATTAATAGCAACAAGACTACAATAAAAAAACTTGGCTTATAACAAGTGGTTATTTAAGAACGGGATTTTAAACCTGGAGCTCCTTCTTCATCTTCTAAATTCTCATACTTGTTTCTGCAGAAACACTATTCCTTTATTCAGCAGAGCAAAGATGGAGATCTGCCAAACTGTTATGCAAGATAATGAAGCAGTTTCTCAGAGGGTGAGAGATCACATGAAATCACATGCACTACAGAGGGATTAAAATTTAAGGAATGTCAAAAGTTTTACCATCCATTAACTTCATAAATTACATGACATTTTTGTTTTAACTACTTTGCTCTCAAAAGTTTTAGGAGTACATAATACACTGAGGACTTGAGTTTTCAAAACCTTATCCATTTTTACCATTTTTCACATGGACTGTAAATTCAAATCCTAGCTGGGAGAAAAAAGAAAATTTTCTGTAACAATGATGACTGCTCAAAGTGAGGCATATTTTTTCATCTAATCTTTTTCCTCTGCAGATGAAGGTGATACAGTTAGTATTTTAAGAAAACCCAGATTTCTGCATCTACATAGACATCCACACTTCTTATGATATAGCAGTTTACATTTGCAAGACCATCCCTTAGCCTCAATTCTGCTTTTAGCTCTGCATGTCATGCTACTTTTCCCCACATGGAATTTTATACTTCAATTTCAAATATCAATTTCATTAAGGATTTTGTGAGTAGAACCTGTCACATTGATATAATCATAGAACTGATACTTCACAGAGCACAATGCCCTCAAAAATTCACAGGAAGACTGGGTACATAATTTCACCATGTATCTACAAAAAGAGGTATTTTCAATAATTGTCTACTCCAGCATTTCCTTACAGAGACTTAAAAATTTATCTTCAGTATGAATCACCTTTTTACAATCTGTTTACAAGCCATCAGTGCTCATCAGTGTTCAGCAACTCAAAGAATTCAGTCCTGAAGGACCTAGTAAGAGGTAGCTCTCATCAAAAGATTGGTTTGATGATACAAAGTGGGGCAGACATGGTGTTCTCAGATGATGTTTGGAGGCAAAAAAAAAAAAGTGTTTCAAAGCTGTCTATTTTTCGCTTTAGCAAAACTAAACTAACATTTAAGTTAATGAACTTTTTATTTTCACTTTTAGAATATCTAGTACAAAAATATTCTAAAATTTTGCATTTTTTGTAACAGGAAAATGCACACCTTAAGACCAAACACAGTAAGAAAAGGCACATAATATGTTCTATCAAAAATTCTAAGCTTTTAAAACACTAGTTTTCCTATATTGTATTAAATAGCTAAATCAAACCACTACAGAAAAAAAATACACCATAGATATCCCTTTAAACCTTTTCCCTACATGGGAAAAGAGTTATTTTAAGGATTAATTATATGCATAGTAATTCAAGGCAGCCCTGTCCTTACAGCTTGCAACATGACTGGCTAGTATACAGTTACAACAAACAGTTTACAAACTGAACATACAATGACTGGCTGTACGGTTTAGAGATTTGCCAGAGAGGTATGACAGCCTGTTCCTTACAGCCCCAAAGAATATACTGAACACCAAACTCTGATACAGAGTTACGGGCTATTCCTTGAGAAACACTTTATTACTTCAGGTAAGACCATTACGAATATACATATAAAAGCTTCCAAAATTAAAAGCTCCAAAACCCAGCCTCTCCCCAACATGGTCTGTAGCAGATGAGAAGCCCCACACCCGAGGACCATGTAAATAAATGAGGATTCCTCCTGAGAATGTCTCAGTTTTTAATAGGTATATACTACATTTATTTTACATAAACTCTTGCGATGTACACATAGAGTTCACTTGAGACTACTGTCAGCAAGATTGCTTTTCAGTAATACCAATCCATAATCATTTACTTAAGATCCCCCAGTATAACCAATTACTTTCTGTTGTAAGATGTACAGCTTTACATACTACTCTATCGGTCAGGTAGCCTGAAAGAAATATACAGCTTTGCTAAGCTCAAAATTTTCCCCAATATAATACTGAGATACTTGAGAAGACAGCTGCCATACTATGAACATAAAAAACATAATCACTAATACTCATCCTCTTGGCAAGAATTGCCTGCCAGTGCAGAAATAGGATGCTAGTCTGCTCAGTCATGTGTTCCTTTAGACACTGGTACTATTTTGTTATTTTGCCAGTATTCATCCACACCTTTTGGATATGATACACCACAGTCACATGCACATGTAGATGCCCTGGATCAACAATCAGTTATTACCTGAATGGTCTCCAAGTCAAAGTTTAAGCAAGCACAGAGGAGAAACATTGCAACACGACATCCATATGTACAATGGATCAACCTTTGGGTTTCCACCTGAAGAACTACAGACCATTCTCGAGTGGGCAGAGCATTAGAGAGCATCCCTGTGGAGAACCTTGTACTGGCAAGAGATGGACTGGATGACCTAACAGGATTTTCCATCACTAGGCTATGACTCTCTGAACTTCATGGTTTTTGACAGTATTATAAAGGTTCGACAGGCATTTCTCTTCAGAAGAAGGATTAAGGTCAGGAAGAATCAACATCAACTAAAAAAGTGCACATGAGGCAATTGTGATGGCAGTTGGCAAAAAGACATTCCCAGTCAGAAAAGTATTCAGTGCTTCTGTCTTCTGTACATGCTAAAATCTGTGATGTAATCAAAGCACTAAAATGGAGGAGGCAAGGAATATGGGATTCATGCTTTCACACTGATTTTTCTGTTTTAGTGAAAGAAGAAGGGTCTAATATGATATAAAATAAAAACAGTAACAGTCTACCTTGCACATAGCAGAGGCACAAATAATAAATTCCAATTTAAAAAAACGTTTTGGAAACAAATTGCACAGAAAGTCAGTCATATTAGTCACTGTTCACCACTAAAAGCTCAGTGCCTATTGAGAACTGAAGCTGAACTTTAGAATACAAGTTTTGTTGTAGAATCAAAGCGAAAATGTGAAGTATCTATATTTCATACTCGTATGAATTCTTTCGCAGGGACTATCAGAGGGATATGCTTCTTACCTTGTAATACCTACATAACATAAGTGGGATAACATACCATACAGCATATCCAACAATGTAAGACATAACAAACTTGAACAATCTATGCCAAAGGAACCAACGTGTGGCTTTTGAGCTGTGACACACCATTCTGAAGCAGCTCAAGTCAGCTCTGACATTATCATAGGGTCAGCAGTGTGGCTGTCCTGGGGAGGGGCTGCTCAGGAATCGGAGTGCTGAGACAGCTGTGACAGTGAGTCACTAAAGGGCTTCTGAGATGCTTGGTTACCATCCAACCCGGCTGTGCTCCCATCCTACTGTTTTTAAAGCTGCCCTTCCTTTCAGTTCTCTCAATGCACCAGGAAGGTACCCCTGCAGTGTCCATGGACTACTGTATAAACATGAACAACAAACCAAAATATTTAAACTTTATTCTTAACAATTTTGGTAATATGTATCTGTGTAGAACGATTCATTATGTAACTACTATATTTCCATCACCATACAATGCTACACGTTCTGTCTTCTCTACAAGACACCACAGAGATCTTTACAGTCCTAAACACCAACCAGAATTCAATGTGAGGAAAGATAACACTTTGTTTTCTGAACCAGCAGATTCAAAAGAACACGGTATTTATCTGTGATGGTACCTCATACTTCAACGAACTATCTACATGCTTAACCCTCAGCATGCTTCAGTTCCAAACTGAATTATTGCACCTTCCACTCTTTATAAGAAAAAATTAGTCAAATGTATTTCACCAGTTTGCTGCATAACTCTCAATGTAGAGACAGTAGATTTGGCCTAAGAGCCAAGATGAATACATCCATTTGGTGAAATCACAAGTGCTTTCATGAATCTTAGATTCTATGGAGATATAAGAGAATATTCAGAAGTTCTTCTGTCACAGAAATTACTCTTATCTTGTAGTTCTAGGTCCCTGATTTTCTCTCATGAACACTTTTAGACAATTCAATCTTCTTTAAAACATTCTCAGATCTAGAGTTCAGAGAAAGAGACACAGTATAAATAATTTCTTCAGATAGTCTGCAGGTTTCTTAATTATTCATGCCATACAACATGCTGATGCATTCCAGCACACAATGTGAACCTAAGCCTTGAAGTGGTACAAAGAATGATGTACCTGGAACATAATTTGGCATTTAGAGAAGGTTTACTCATACAACAGACAAAATTCTTTACGTCAGCAGATTTTGTAGTTTTCCTTACAGAAGCACTTGATGAAAGAATTACAAGTCCAACACAGGAACCCAACAGAGGTCAAGACACAGAAATTAAGCCAGCTGGGGTGAGAGAAGACTTGATTCAAAAGGGTTTGGAAATAGTTTCTATAAATATTTAAATATTCTGGTATGTGTGTGGGCTGGGCTTAGACCTCAAGGGAAAAGTAATGAGATAAACACCTTCCCACTGGTAAACAGTAACTGCAAGTCAGCAGCTTTGTTTCTAAATTCGCTGGTCTTTCCCAATCCTACTATCTGCTGCTTGTCACATTGCAAAAAGTCGGTGAAAGCAAAGCCAACTGGCCCAATTAAAACATGAATCTTTAAAAACGTAGGGTGTTTCAAGGATTTCCTGTAATCCAACCATTTAAAATAACAACTGACCATCTTATTACTTGCATGATTGCATTAAAGATCTATTCTGAATAAATAGAGGATTCAGGCTAGGTCTACTTCAAAGCACCAAACCTGTGAACCTACTCAGGATAAGAGAACTTGTACTGCGGCTATCCCACATCCCTCCCACCAAACCAAACGGCAGCACTCTGCACCTTCAGTCCTGAGCTGTGCCTGCAGATGTGGTATACCCTAAGAAATCTGAAAATCTAGTTACCCATATAGTTACCATACTGCATTCCCTTTTGCAAATGCCTGAGAACACATCTCCACAAAAGCACATTCCAAGGATGAAAAAGAGAGGCTGCATAAAAGCTTAATTCTCTGCTCTCTAACCTCCATGCCAGATCTTTTCCACACAGACACCTCTGTTCACATCTGTGAGAATGGTATGATTACTAAGAATTCAAATTTTCTGTTAGTGGGAGAAATACTCTGACTTTTAAATTGTAACAATCCACTTCTGAGGATTCCCTTCTGGTTCCTGGACATCAGGAAGAGTAATCCTATTTAGAGTATTAATGGATTTAAAGAAAAGCTATTAAAAGTGAAGCAAGATAGCACTAATGAAGTCCAAACACTATATGGCAATAAAAAGATAAAAATAGCAAAGTAAGATCAGAAGTAGGCATTGACAAAACTGAACTAAAAAATTTCCATTCAATTAATGCTTTTTTCTCCCCTTCACTCTGCATTTATATTATTATTTGGAGTTTCCTTTCTGTTGAAGCAAGGAGTTAAGTGGTAGAAAAGCTGAAGTAAAACCAATGAGACGCTGAAAGGCCCTTATTGAGCAAGATGCCTCATTTGGGTTCTGGATACACCCACGTTTGTGAAGTGCATTCATAGGGTTACAGTTTTGCTGGGTGCTAACAAAATAAAAAATACTGCAATATATTGTTACTTGGCATATTAAATGAATATACAACAGAATCCTTTAAAACATTAAAAAACTGGAAGCTAGCCAAGACAATGAAAATTTGTTGTAAAACCTGTGCTTTTCACAGAAGTATCTTCTTGTGCTGCGGTAGCATAGAAAGGTTTTAGATCTCTTGCTAAATACTCGTTGTTAATGTGTGATGCACATTTTAGCTCAATATAAAATTATCATATTGGGTTAAAACCTGGCTATAAAGTGAAGAATAAAAATAAATGGTTGATTTGCATTGCAGCAATGAATTGCTCCATACTTCTAATTAAATCTTCTAGGAACAGTAATGAGTAATAAATTTAAAAATAAAATGCAGATTACTAAAACAACTGACATGTCAGAACCAAAAACACTGTAAAAAGTTTCAGAAATCCTAAACAATCAAGCTGAACATAAAGACAAATAAGACTTACTCCTCAAAAATACTGAAGTAATGCAAACAAAAAAAAAAAATTTTTAAAATTACAAGAGTTCTAAATTAATTGTATCAAATCGAATACATTTTGTGACTGTTGATTTAGCTGTAGAAAGTTCATCAGAAACATCTGATCATTGTTCCAAGAAAAGATAACACAATGGTAAGATACACAGGGAACGGGATGGAGAATAACACTGAAAGCACTGTAACTTCCTCAAGCAACCAATAATGGGTGTTCACCTGAATTCTATGTTTATGTGTCATTCCTTCTAAAAAGGGACCTGCAGAACCAGAAGAAAGATATAAGACTGCATAGAAAAATCTCTTCTAAGAAAAAAGAAAAAACACTGCAACTGGACAAACTGGTATGTTCTCACAATGGGTACAAAGATTAGGTATTTGCCTCAGATAACCAGAAAAAAGAATTAATAATTTAGTATCTGAACTTCCTAAAAACCAGTAAAAGAAAAAAAATTATAAAAAGAACAACATTTTATAAATTTGGCTAACCTACGGAACTCATTGCCAAAGGAAGTTTTCCGGGCAGAAACAGACAACAGAGATGATATATTTGCAACTCAAGAATACACAAACATTGTCAACAGTTTTGGAAAGGATATTAAAACTTCATCTTACAGCCTAAGCTAATTTCTTTTGAAATGGAAGCAATGTGGAGTTATTTAGGGGAGACATTTTTATACTCACGCTTACTGGAAACATCTCCAGCATCTGGTCCTAGCCATTCTCACAGACAGGTAGTTTCACTTGTGTAATCAGTACGTTTGTTATCATTTGCTACGCTCATTGATATTAAGACTACGTAAAATATTTAATAGTTAGCAGAGATTGTACCTTTCCTTAGGGACAAAGTGGTCATTTGCTAATGATCCCTTACATAGATGTTGTAACCCCAAATGCAATGTAGTATTCTATAGAAATTCTTTCTACTCTGTACTACTTTGTACTCTGTACAACAATGTACTTTGTAGTAGAGTAGTTATAACTTACAATATTATCACATTCCTCACTACCATTATAGCTTTCCCTTCACTGCACATTCCTCCCTTTTCAAAGAGAAAATTGTGACTGCATTGAAAATGGACAGGGAAAGCAAAGATGCAACTGGAGATGGGCTGCTTCATGATGCGCTTCTAGTTGATTGATATTTTCATTTTCTAGGGATGATGGAGAAGTATGTATTTGGAGATATGGCCTCTTAGGTTAATTTTCCCATGTTATTACAAAAAATATGAAAGTACATGTACTCTATAAGAAACCACATGACCGATAGCTGTGATTAGATAAAACAAGTTTATATATCAGTCCAGTGTACAAAAAAATTAACTAACATATTTAGCATGCAGAGAGATGGATTTCAGCCAGCACAAGACAGAAGGAAGGGGATTCAAGCACGGAACACAGTGCGAGACAGTGAGAATTGGTATTGTGAAAAAGCAGGTAGGAGGCTAATTAGCACAAGATTTGGAGAATCAGAGAAAATGCAACAGTATGAGAAAAAAAAAGCAAGTGGCCCTTACTAAGAAAACTCCAGTAGGCTCCCCTGTGGAACTATTCCTACTTTTTTATAAAAATGCTTGAGCATATACTAACAAATTCTATTCATTTCTCAGGTGCTATTTCTTTTCTCTGAGTAGATTATTTGTATTATAATAAATTTCCTATCATGCACACAGGCATTCATTTGTGGTACAAGCATTCTCTTAAAAAACTTTTTTATAGGGTTCAGCATTAAGCTATATTTGTGAGGTCTGCATGCCTTAATTCTAACCTGTCTTACACAGGCAGATAATTCTGCAAAGTTAGAGGTGGTATCAGATAGGATATAATTTGTCTCATCGATTCTTCTAGCTGCTTTGCCTGCTTAAAACTTCATTTCTTCCTTGCATTCAAACTGACATAGCAATATCATTTAGATCACATTGAAATTTAGCCTACACACAACTGTGAAAAGATGGCTAGCCTAATTTAAACACTTAATTTCCATTGTCAAAGCTGCACAGTGAAGGAATTGTCAGAAGTTCTGAAGTTTCTCTTGTCACTAGAAGTATAACAAGATTAGTCTGGAAATGTGGAATGGTTAAAAAAACAAGGAAAAAAAAACCCAAGCAAGTATATTCTAGTGTATAAACCACTATGCACCACTATCATAGGGGATGTCTCAATTGCCTTCAATGGGACATTGTGAAAGCAACAACAGATGCGATACACTCTGTAACCTACTTGACATGGTATGATCCCTCACGGACTGTGATATTGGTGGTTCTTAGCAGGACAGTAAGCTTGGGATGGCACTCCAAAAGCAGTTACAAGATTTTCTTATACGACTTTTGAAGAAAAAAAATACTCAAACATCTAAAAAGATCAAAAAGCAAAGTCAAGAGGGCTTAATTACAAAATAATTTTGTTTACTTGCTTTGTAAGTTCATTAGTTTGATAAATTATATGAACTAAAAATCATAGCTAAGCAAAGTGTGAGTGAGCAAGTTGCAGAAACTGTCCCTATGGGTCATGAAGGAATTGTTTACTGAAAATTCATCTAATGTATTTACAGAATAAATTTTTTAAAAGTTTAAAAAAGGAAAAAACTGTGCATTGTGTTTAAAGTCTTTACCTTCATATCAAGGGACTGGCCCAGGACAGACCACCTGCACTTGAAATGACTGCAGTTACACTACTTCTGGTACCGCTCTGCCAATATTTAAACAAGCTTTACCTCTAACTAAATTTCAGTGCCTCGTTTTCTGAGAAAAGCTACACAACTCTGAGAAGCAGTCTATAGGAATTTAATACTACCGTATCTTTGATACCCTTTCAACAGTACTCTTTAGATCTTGAGCTATGTGAACCATCTGAGCTCTGATATTCTAAGAAAATGACTGGAGTTTTTTATTTTACCTAATCTGATTTCATAAAGAATCTTTGACATAAGACAATATTACTATGTAATACTTACATATCTTCTTTAAAGATTAAGTTACCTTATACGCAAATGCATTTAAATTAGTTTAATCAAAGAGTAGAAAGCAGGCTTAGATGGTTTTTCATCCTTTGAGTATCACAGTAGCTTCTCTGAAATCTTTGTCAAACCTTTAATTTCTGTAATTTACTCTACTAAAACCACAGTTTACCGGGGTTCAGGTACTTGGACCCCGCCAAGCTTTGCAGCTGATTCACCCTCACACAAAACACTTAAAATCTTGCACACACTTAGTTATTTTTGCCGACTCGTCATAGCAGCTACATTAGGTGATTCTTCTTGACTCAAAACAAGGCTGAAATCCTCAACTTCTTCCAGCCCCCTTATGTTATGTAAAAGGCCCAGAGTAGCGCAGAGGGTCTGTCAGAGGCTTGCGACAGGCTCTTCCCAGCGCCAGCGCTGAGGGTGACAGCTGTAGGGCTATGCGCCCGCCACCCTGTCCCGAGGGACCTGCTGTTGAGGGGACAGAAGCAAGACCATGATGTGGGCACACCGCACTGCAGAGCGCTGTCCCTAAGGACAGGACAAGGGCAGGGGACTGCAGCTTTGAGACCACATGCAGGCTGACTCCAGCTGTGAAAGAGACAGTACAGCCTGGTTTGGTCAAACGGCTGCTGCCAGCGTGCCTTACTTCCCACTGCTTCTGCCCCTTCTCCTCAAAGCTGCACACCCTGCTTTTGGCTTGTTCTCCTCCATTCCCTTGCCTGCTTAGGTTTAGACTTCAAATTCCCTTCCCTCTTCTATAGGAGGCACAGTCCCTGCCAACTCCTTACTTCTGGCCTTGCTCCCAGGCTTTCTGCCCCTGATTAAAGGATAGAAAACCTCCAAAGAAGATCACACTTTCTTTATATAATCTATTTAATAATACTTTTCAAGTAATTCAAAGCTAACTCTCACTCCTGAAAAGATCTCAAAAGGACTCTAACGATTTAAAAAAATAAAATCTGTGTTGAATTATTAAATACAAAGGATGACAAAACCCACCATTGTGGGCTTCCACAAATATACCCAAAATACCACAACCACTGCCAAATTCAGTCAGTCGAAACTATGAGTCATAAGTGACTTAAAAGGCATAGAGTTTGGGTTTCTTTCACATTTTTTTAGGTCTGACAATTTTTTTGTCCTTGCTTATTTGAGCTTTTGGTATATACTATAACCAAACTCTAAAGCTGTTCCCACAGTTCTGAGGGAGGGGATCAGTGAAAATCTTCCCTAAGAAGAACTTAAAAAAACCCAACACAAAAGGCTGGACTAAAACTACAGTAAATAGCAACACCATACCACTGTGTGGCCCAACTACGCACCCTACTGGTGTTTTTCCAAAATGACTATGAAAATGCATTGTGTTAACAAAGAGGAAGACTTCATTAGTTTTTAGATTCCATTCCATTTGGTTGAAAGCCTCTTCCATTAGGTATACATCCCTGCATTCATTGTATCATTTTTACCTATGCTACAAGGCAAAGATTAGTTTTCCTTCTCAGTACAATTAGGAATAAATTTAATTCATCTGCAGGAAAGGTGGCGCACACAGAGAAATCTTGACTAGGCTGAAGGCTCTGGAATTTAACTTCCTCGGGCTTCTACTCATAAGCAGCGAGGTAATTACTGCCCACTTGAGCCTACAAGACAGTTCACATAACACATTTCTCTCAATGCCAGGTACACTCTGGTACAATTTCAACATACACGTGGGTATGTTTCTTTATGTTCCTTAGCACCTCTTCAATCAGAAAGGCTCCAGAAACTTTTCTGGTACAAGAACTATTTCCGCCACCCCAAGTATATCTAATAACAATAGTTGCTATGATAACAACTCTTATTAATGTTGAGCATCCCCACAGGTAATGTTTAGATGCAATTACCATCTTTAGTTAGGTGCCATCCTAAAGCACTACCAAGATCAGGCTCGTTCATTAGTCAGGGAACATAAAAACTATCAATTAATGGATCTTATTCTTCTTCTGGTCATCTTGTTCCTCATCAGCAAGGAACCGTCTGAGAACACTTCTTTGCACTCCAGAGAACAGGAACAGTTACTTTAAAGAGGTGGCCACTTCTATCTTCAGATGTTCCACTGAAATTTGTTTGCTTTCTCTGCACCGTTACAAGTGAACACAGTGTTTGTCTGAGGCTTAGGATTACCACAATAATCTTAAAATAGAATGCTCTCTTCTTTAGTATCACATTATCAACCATAAGCAAAATGATGACAACTAATATCCTCCAAATTTTTATCTTTTTTTTTTTTTCAAAAAACAGGTATTTTTAAAAGAGCTAATACTCTCAGTCCTCTTCCTCTCAAATGTACTTAATTCCATCCAACGTGTTTCCCCAATGATATTTCTACTAAGAACATAGAGCCTTTAAACAAACATTCCAGACTGTCCTTTGGGTGAAAATGAAATGGAGGAAACACTGGTTGTGTTTCCTCCCATGTGTTCCCACTACAGCATGTCTGTTTTGTTCACTCCCACGTTTATCCTGCTCATGCTGGTCTGCCAACAATCCCTCATTTCAATGAGCTCCATTCTAATATCCTCACATAGAGTTTTCCCCACTGATGGGCTACTGAGCATTCACTTCCACTTTTAATTAGAGCAGTCGCAGAAGAGGCAGTACGGGTGTCCATGCTTTAACACCAGAGTAACTACAGGCCCTGGCAAAAAGTGATTTCAGGACAAATCCAGCTCAGTTTGCTGAATATTTAATATTTTAGGATGTTTGCATGGAAGCGAAGAGGTAGAAGAGCAAACAGTTAGATGAAGTGCCTTGCTTCAGATAAAATTAGGGAAACCCAAACTTATCATTGTGGTGATAAGCCATCTGTACCGTATTAATTTTAACTGATGTATCTGCACCAGTGTTTTTTAGCACATATTAACATATTGGATGCTTAGGGAATTGAATTTTTTTCTATGTTTGTAGAACATCTGGTACAGTGGGACTCTGATGCTAACAGGGTGCTTGCTCTAAGCACTACTGTAATACAAATAACAAGAACCACAAAAGCTGATGATGAAAACAAGAAACAGAAGACAAGCTGTGTAAACATTAATGTAAAAGCCACTGTAACCCCTGAGAAAGGAAAATTGTTAAGGGACAAAACATAACTGCAGATCTTCAGCTGGTCTCTTTGGATGTCATGAAGTATGATCGAGTCAAGGATACCCAATGCCTCATCCCAAACCTGCATAGTAGTGTTAGTCCCATCAATTTATCAAAGATCCTTTTTAAAGAATCTGAAAAGAAGGTCTGAAAAAAATAGAGTCTTCATAATGAAAATCCCAGATTATTAGCAGAATCAGAAAGTTTCTTAGGAAGATTTCTGCTGGCAGGGAGCTACTTATAATGCTTTGCTGATAACTTAGACTTGCAACCGCTATCCATAATGGTGTATCTTCACAAAACAGGATGTATCAGCAGAAGATGTGTAACACTACAAATTGTGTGTTACCACTTTTCTGAGCACTCCACGGAGTGCAGGCACCATTCTAAGTACTGTCTTAATGGAAAAGTTTGCTGTGGTAGAATTAAAAATGAAGCTTCTGTCAGGGAATTTTAGGTGTTTGGGATCAAGTCCAATAAATCCTCCTGACTTATCCATTACCTTCCCGGTTTTGCACTCGTTCTAAAAAATTGTCTGTTTTCCACCTCAAATTGTATTTCTTTGTCCACCCATCTTGAAGCCCAAGGATTCCCTCACAGAATGCACAGCAGCAGATCTGAATCCATGAAACTGATACTTCAGAGGAGATTAATAATGTAAATGTGAGATTACAAAGTACTGGCTGCAAAACTTGCATCACATTTCTGGGCATGTGTCCAAATGCATTCTAGTTTACCTGTGAACATACAGAAGAACTGCTACGAAGTGGAGAAAGGAAGCAGGTCAGCTCTGAGTGCTTGCGTCCCTGGATTGCTATTGCTTTGTGAGTACTTGATTTGGTAGTAATCACCCCGGTATCCAAAGCTATTTTGTTACACTGCTCAAAACTGTTGCTGTGAACATAGAGGAAATACTGCATGCAGTTACTGGAAAGATCTTTTAGTAAGGTGGTGCAATATGAAAAGCCTGATTTAGGTCACCCCTACATTACCTTTTAGATAGAGAAAGGAAAAAACATGTATTTCTCTGGTTATGCAAACGCTGGTAGATAACCAAGTTAGTTGAACTTGGTTAATTTGTTCAACCAAGTTTCCCAGGAATCGCATGTTTAAGAAGAATATAGACTGCATATCCACTTACGAATTGTGAAAAGCTTTCACACAGCTGGTGAGGGATTGTTCGTTTGGGAGCTCACATCCCTATCTCATTAGAGTGAATCATAATTTCGCAACGCAGTGTTTTACTGTCCACATGTAAAAAATACACTTAAAGTACAGCTGAGGTGATGCCTGGGCACTGCAGGCAGCATCCAACTTTGTTGTACATGAATTCACAATCATCTTATTCTACATACATCACTCTGGACAAAGAGTAAGACATGCTGTCTTCCTAATAGGGGGAGAAAATTAACTGTTTGTAGTTGGGTTATGTTGTGTCATAGCCATGTTACACTGTGGCATGTGACTATTATTTCCCCTTTATCTGAAGAACTGCAGAAAACCTCACTGAAAAGCGTATCACTCAGACTTGAATATTGTCTACTCCTAACTAACCTGCAGAGCAGGATCAGAAAGCACTCTTTGGTTTCTGAACGTTTGGGCAGCTCCAAAAACATGGTCTTCTCCTTGTCAATTTTTCCCCTTCTTTGTCATTAACAACATTTCCACCCCCTTCCCTTGGGCTGTCCTCAAGGGCAGTGAAAGGCAACACAATAGACTGCTGAAGGAAATCAGTAGATATCAAAAGTTAAATGTCAAATCTTCATTAAAATGCAAACACTTATTATTTGCTTCCTATTCATGCAGTGGCATTCACCACAGTGAGAATAGGATATGTACTTTTCAAATTCTCTAGCTCTGAGGGGTGCTAGATAAGTGTAACGATAGTGCAGCCAAGATTTCTAAATTTATTACAGGAGCCTGTGATCCCAATAGTATATTGCTAATAACAGTGCCAAATATCCAAAGGCAGCTGCTCTTTAGAGGTTATCCAGTCCTGTATGCTCCCTCACAGAATACCGCAGAGTAATAAGCAAAGGCACATTATACCAGTGGGAGAAGCAAGCTGCTGCTCTTAGATATAGACGGGCAACAAGCATCCAATATTTCTTTGAAAAATCAAGGAGAACTGTGCCAGAGGACAAAAAGGACATCTGTGCCAAAAGGAACCAGAATCTCTGCAAACTCAAAGTGTCTTGGTTGCTGCAAGAATGATAAGCCAGCCCATGCTAACTGCCCTATTCCATTAATGCATTCTAGCTCTTTTTTCAGTCTAAGCACAGCTTATAAACAATTTGTTTTCCATTTCTGCCCCCACCAAACACTGCATTCTGAGGCTGACTGTGCTTGCATTATAGGATCATTATTATTTCCATGAAATTATTATATCTTCACCGACCGGTCAACTGCGCCCACATTTAGACATGTATTTCACGACAGAAAACTGCAAGCAGCTTTTGCAAACAAAAACACCACATACCCTTTTTTCCCCACAATGAAAACCAAATTTTAAAGTCTGTTAGAACTAATCACTCACAAATTCTAGTTTCCAAGGGGAAATAGTTCTGTCAAGGCCAAAAAAATTTGCCAGAAGCCAAAAACAACCCCCCAAAAAACAACCATGTAATAAAAATATTAAAACAAATATGCTACTAGAATTCTCAGCATATACATCTTCAGCCCCAGACGTCAAAAATAGAAAATTTCTTTGGACTGAAAAACCCAAATACTCTCCTGGAAGGTTGCTAGGACATTTCAGCAAATTCATGCAGTCTGAATTCCAAGGTACTTGCAATCAATCTTTTTTATTTTATTCCGTATTTAGGTTGAAGACGTAGGTGTTTGGTAGAATGTACTTAATTTTCAACTTCCAATGCATAAAATATTTCCATTATTTTAACAATATTTTCTTTCTTTTTAATATTTTTCCAGTGACTGCAGCAAAACCTTATGCTACAGCCCATACTTCAAATTGTTTTTTGACTGAGAGCATCCTGTCAATTCTTCTACATTAGTACTGGCGCATCCTCTTAAAATAAACCATCTGCTAAAGGCAAATTCCTTTGTTCCCTGCCTAGGCACACTCCTCAGCCATTTGGATGACAAAGATGGGGAGAGGGCTAGATGGAGAATTCTCTGGAATGGTGAAGAACGTTTAAAAAAAAGCAGTATTTCACTTGAGTGATAAATGACACGTTCCTGAGCACCCTCCAGGACTTCTAGAGAGAAAAAAAAAAAGTTGGTAAAAGCAGACCTTGACAGGGTGACGATGACATTTTACAACTGTTATTGAAGGACTACCTCTTTAGGGTCAGGCCCTGCTCTTGGAGATGCTTGCTACTGGCACAGACAGTATAATTTGACAGGCAGAGTTTAGTCAACAGAACTCTAAAATTTATGTAGAGAACATGCTGACAAAAAGTGACCACACCCAGTAAAATTTTGTATATTAAATGAAATGTGCATGCATGTGTGTATATATATATTTTTATGTAATTTATGTAGACAGATATGCACAACGGCATCTGGATAGTGGCAGATAACCTTGAGCATGGCTAAGTTTAAAAAGAAGTATTCTGCAGCTGTTTAGGAACTCACACTATCTTCTCATCTCTCTGTGTAACAAAAAAGACCTCCTTCGAAGTGTAAAGAAAGAAATATAAACCAGTGCTGTGAAACAGCCACTTTGAGACTGTTCTGGTAGCAATTCTGACTGGAGTATCCAAGTCACAGTTATGGAAAACTTTGATTAGTATTTCTTCTATGGTAGCTTAAGAAAAAAAAACAATTTCAAAGACCTTCTAATGAGGCCAAATGTATTTCAAGATCTTGCTTAGCTTGCCTCTCAGCTTCTCCTTTAGTACTTGACTAAGCGCATCTTCAGGCTTATCAAAACAAAACTGAGTACGACTACAACATTTGCAGACATTCTGCCTGCATCCTTTACAAATAAATCTGTACCTGTTCCTCTGGAAGACTCCAAAAGTACCTCCATACCAAGCTAGCCTGTCTAACTGAAACGCTCTTGGGTGAGAATACCAACAGATGGGCACTTGAGAATCCCACTTAGTGAAAGGTTCATTGTTTAAAAGCCCTTGAAAACCTTAAGACCTTAATTATAACTTTGGCTATTGCTTTAGTGTATATGTTATGAAGATACTCTGATTTTTCACATAGATCAATTCCCATATTTCAGGAAGGAAATATTCTTCTGTTCACTTCAGCGCACAAACAAGTTTTAAGTGTATGGGAAATATGAATACTCCCATCCTTACCCAGAAAGGCTCCTGCAGTATTGCCAGGCACGGACCAAGGGATCTTGTTTCTGAGACAGTAACAAAAACTAAAGTGCCTGAAGGTCATGGAAAACATTTCAATTTTTTCGATGGAAAAAAAGTAGCACGAAAAATTTCTGTCCCCACCAAACACTGCATTCTGAGGCTGCCTGTACTTGTATTATAGGATCATTATTATTTCCATGAAATTACTGTATCTTTGCAGACTGGCCAATGGTGACACAGTTAAGACATGTATTTCATGACAGAAAATTGCAAGCAGCTTTTGCAAACAAAAACAACACATACTTTTTCCCCCAATAAAAAACAAGTTTTAAAGACTCTTAGAATTAATCGCTCACAAATTCTAGTTTCCAAGGGGAAACAGTTCTGGTAAGGCCAAAAAATTGGCAAAAGTAAAAAAAAAAAAAAAAAACCCAAACAAAAAACACAAAACCCCCAAAAAACCCACACCAAACACCACACAACCCAAAACCAAAACCCACCAAATCCCAAAACAACAACCTAGTAAAAATATTAAAACAGACTTGCTACTAGAATTCTCAGCACATAATTTGTAGTGATATATTTGAAAAGCCATTCATATTGTCACTCCTGTTATTTGCTATTTTTAAGCACAAGGCCGAGCGCCTGCAACAGAAATTGTTGCAGTCTTTGTTTCCTCATATATAATCAGTCTGCCTCCCTGATCACAACAGTGGAGAAAGGTCAAACAAATAAAAATCTATCAGTAACAGGAAAATAGATGGAGCAATATAATCTTAACTTCAACTCTTAGAAATAAACAAGTGAAGAATTTCTGGCATGAAAGATAAATGAACTTAGACTCAAAACCAGTTTAGACTCACTTACATAAAATTCTTTCGGACAGAAATTATTATTTACTCTATAAATATGTAACACCTAACAAAATGTTGAAGTATCTAATCTATATCAAGAACCCTTGATTTTCAGAAGAAAACCCACCCTTAGATTAGCATTTATCTAAAGAAGCTTATACTGATACGAGTGTTATTCTTTTCCCCAAGTCATTGCACCAAATAATACGAAGTTGATCACCATGTGGTTGCATACAGAAGGCAGTTCAGAAATTAAGACATTCAAGGGAGCTCAGAGAAGTACCTCAAAAACAGAGATAGTGGTCATTCCCAATGACCTCTCTGCTTCCCTGGATCCCTGGTCTAGTTGAAGGACAAACTATTGGACCCTCATCCTGCCTGGGGCTTCAGTTCCCTGGAAGGTAAGCGTATGTGCACTGTAATACTGAGACTGAACACATTACGCTAGCATCCTACACAACCACACAAAAGGGTTCTGATATTATGTAATTTAAAGACAAACTACACAATGGCCTAGATATCTTTCAATGTTTTCTTAAGAAACAAGAGACCTGACAAGTCACAATCATATGCAAAGTATGATGGTGTTGAAATTATCATCCAGGTCTTACTCTAACAAATGCCAAAGAGTATTTCAGCACAGCTCCATCTGCCCCAATTCATAACGCCATTCTGAGAAGAAATAAAAATAACATAAAACATGCACTCATTCAAAAATATATTTCTAATTAAAACCAAATGTAAATCCAGTCGCTGGTATAATGACTATCATGGAATTAATATCCTTGGTATATTTAAACTGGAGTGCTGACTTTATTCAGAAATATAAAGCAATCACTCTGAATCAATTCAGAAACACAAATCCAGGGTCAATTACAATTTAAAATCTAGCAAATGAAATTTCTTGTTCGTTTATGGTTAACATCCTCAAGTGAATCTTAAGGCTGCATAAACTTCACCTAATATTATGCTTGAGACTTAATAATTTGCCTTGACATTTAGAATAGTTCTTACATAAAACTTTGGATTTTTTTTTTTAAATACAAAGTAAGATGACAGAATAAACAATGCTGAAAATATACTCCTCTTTCCCAGAGGGATTGTAATCTTGGATCAAAAGCCTGCAGTTTCTCCTTCCATCAGTATTATATTGCAAAAGTTGTTCCAATTAAAATCTTTTTTCACACTTTTTTCTTTTTTACAAAAAGACAACATTTTTTCTCTGTATTTAAAACTAAGAACTCTACCTATTAAAACCAGTAATATGTATTTTTCTGCATTGTTTTCCGTGTATTCAACCAATGAAATATAAAAGACAGACATAAAGTACTTCCATTTGATTAACTGTAAAATGTGTTAATTGGTTAAATAAAGCAAATATTAAGGTCTTTTTAGCATTTAAGATATCTTAGGTAAAACAAACTGGCCAAAACTGGCTCTACTGTATAACGTCAGTGTTGTGTTCATATATTGACCAATACATGAAATTATAATAATAATAAATGAGTTGCAGTGCAACAACAATATTGTGAAGCAAGGCTAAGGTACTACAGAGGATTTAATTCTTGGAAACATCTGCATAACCACCACACTTCTCTGAACAGTAAGAAATTAAGGGCATTCACAAGACTCCAGCTGTGCTAATGAATTCTTCCTTCCACATCTACAGATATATGATCAAAATACCTGCAGGACTTTAAGAATGTGAGTGTTCTTATGTCTCCATCCAAAGAAATAACTCCAATACATATCATTTGTGTTATTGTTAGTTTATCATTTTACTAGTTTCACAGACACATATTCAAATTAAAATACTCAGCAGGAAAAAATCAAGACAAATGGAAGTACAAAACCAGAACAATTTTATTAAAAAAAAATAGATATAATCAAACTATGGAATAATATCTACCACCTCAGAAGCCATTTATAACATGATTCAAAGGGAAGATGAGTTTGGGTTAGATTAAATAAAATAGAAACTGCAATAAATCCATGTTCTTCAGTACAGACTAGACTGCATCGCTCAGCAATATGCTCTACGAACTGGTGAAGTAATATAGTACAGTATCATGGTTTGATCACATCATTTTTTCACTGGAGGGACTGGGGCTAATCACAGCAACAATTACCCAATGCACTGGTAAGGACATTTCAAACAACAAACTGATTCTTCAGCCTGCCATATATTTTAAAAGTCTACCAAAGAGACTGGGGAAGTGAAATAAGGATGTAATCACAAACATCAATGCAAGTTAATCACTAAAGCCTCTGAATAGCCTTGAAACTTCATTACAAATTGTAAAGCAGGTGAAACTCCTAGTAACAATAGCCACAGCAAAATAATGTACACTCACTCACAGCTGCTGTCAGAGCACTTGGGTGCTCATGCATCTCCTTGCGCATAGAGTATGCTGGGCACACACGCATGCCCACAGAGAGCATGCGAGGTCAATCACTCCATCCTGCTAATGAGCACAGGCAAGCACGAGAGAAATACAAAGTTTCTACATCTCCTCTGCAAGGAAGCACACAAGATATCATACCCATTCAATGGCATAATACTTACTGCAGTGAACTAAAAAGTTAACGTTATAGGTGAACATGTGCATCCCATATCTAAAAAAGGCAATCATGCGTTAGCTAATTCTCACTTTCTGTGTAAGAGCTAATTCTCTCTTACTTTGTTGCCTCTTCCATTTTGTCATGCATTCCACGCTGCTTTATTCAGACTGCCCTTTGTATTGAGTTGTCTCTCTCCTCCCCTCTTTTGGGCAACCTCCTATCCTACTGTGTTACTTTTGTATTTTGGAACTGACATCCGCTGATCTCTAAAGCAGCAGCACAGAGCAATTCTAGCCAAATTCACTTCATTGTCAGTGCATGGTGAGAAGAGATAAAACAATGCATCTGAAAGAGGTAAGACTAGGAAAAAATGGAGAAGTGGGGAAAAGACTCAGCATTTCTGTAACAGTTTGCAAAATCACTCCTTGGAATTCCACCCAGATGGAAGTGCAAGCACACTGGAGATTATCTGCTGCACTATGACTGTAGATTAACTGAAAACTTGCAGTGTGCATGTTTATCGAGAGCAGACTAGCACCAGCTACCTCCAGAAAATATGCAGAACTGGACTTGTTCATATTGTAAATAACTGCAGTGCTCTGATTTTCAGGAGAGCTCCTTCTTCCACAAGGGCTGATTTTAGCAGGAAACTGTTAATGTCTATATTCCTTTAAACATACAGTTTTCAAGATGTTGATTTTAGTAATTCCTCAAGTCCAATCAAAGAGTTACAATACTAAAAATTAAAAAGAAGGTATCTTAGACATTTCATCACCATTAAAGTTCATAAGACAAGCTCCTTACAAATGCTTTCAACACAGTCTCCCTTGCCATCATTCCCACAAAACACCATCACCGTCTCACAAGGACATAAGGGAACAATTTCTCTGCATCTACATATTGTAGGGGTGGCCAACGTTTGTAATGCTACGAGCCACGTACAAAATCTGTCATATGGTCAGCATCCACAAGATCCACTCATACATGTCGGAGCTGTCACATAGACCCCCAAGGCAGCTGACACACAAATGAGGATAACGACTCCCGAGCAGCCCCAGTGCTCTGCCACATCGGGCACTCCCAAAATGCACTTGCATCCCAATGTGACCTTCAGAAGCCCTAGCACCAGTGCAGCACTTGAACAGCTTGAGCACCATATGCAGCTAAAGAATCAAAGGTTAGTCACTTCTTACCTATTTTTATAAATAGGTTGTAAGGTCCTTGAGAGTAAACACTTTGTGTTTGCACAATGCCTAATACAACAAAATCCCTGTTGATGAATTGGACTCAGAAGTGCTACTCCTACACAAAGTACCTTGTGCAAAACCAGAGTTTGTTTCAGCATAATAAAAATTAAAATATGGATGCAATGAACATTAATACAACAAGCTCATTTTACAAGGTAGTATGTATTCCACACCTATGTCAAAGAGCTGATAATCCTATTCTTTCTCTTTTCTCCCGAGTTTTCTGCAACATGGAGTAGAAGTTCTGCAACGTTTCCAGGTTGCAGATAACATTTACCAATATTCAACAAAAAACACAGACTTCTTTTATATATACAACTAAAGCTGAGTATTTCAAGGGCTAATATCTGGGGAAGCATAGCACGATGATACTCCTTAAAGAAGAACTGAAGATGCAATAAAACAGGTTTTATTTAGTTTGTTGGGAACAGGTCCTAATCTGACTAAGTGGTAACACTAATACATGGAGAGGATAAAGAAAAGAAAAGGATGAGAGAAGATGAAGACGGATACATGTTTTAAGGGAGTTGCTGTACCATCACCCTATGGCACAACGTTATTTCACAGATTTATCTTCTGGCTTGCTGTCTTGGCAAAATGGTAAAAAGAGGCATCGCTACTACAAACCCCAGTATCATCCACTTAAGACAGCAGAGATATCACTAAGAAATAAAACCCAGATTTTGTCATCAATCCTGCAGACTCCCACCACTTGTAATCAGGGAGAATTTATACCTCCCAAAAGGATGCGAAGGATCCTACAGTGTGAGCCAGCTATGGGATGGTACCACAGGTATGCAGTGCACCCACCAGGAGTCAATGTGCTTTGACAGTCCCTCACAAACACCTGAGGCTTGCAGTAAGTCATTGCAGCAGCAGGTCATCCAATAATGAGGTTTTACAGGCAAAGATCTCTCCAGCGTTCTTAGGTATATTATCTATATTAAGAGCCACACATATAACTAAAAGCTATCAATGTCACAAACTTCAGATTTTACTAACTGTGGTAAACAAGAAACTTGGCAGCATCACGTCTCAGACAATCCTCTGAAGGCGCCCATGGTACTCCCTCCAAGCCACCCTTTAACCTTTGCTGAAATTTTACACATGCAATAGGCTCTTCGCTGGTTATGACCTCCCTTGCAAAGAATAACCCCGTTTTTTAGTGAGCGTTCCAGCTTATAATGTGGTTCCCACAATTTACCCCCTGACATAGATGAAGTCACAGTAAAGAACTAAATACAGTATTTTCATGTATTGTATTTTTGTATGTGCATATTGTATGGAAATCCAGAGCCTTCCCGTTGGGGACACATTTCTTCACACTTGGAGAAAAGAAAGCATAACTTATATTTATCTCTTTCTGCTGTTAGGATTTGTCCTCAGTAAGAATTTGCTTAGTGATAGGGAACAAAAGGTTTACAAAAAAGATCCGTTTGGGATGCACATAGGCATTATTTTTTTTAAATTGAAATCCAGTAACATCCAGAATTATTAATGGATCTCAATCTCATTACATGATGAAGGAGCCAACAGTTCACGGGATGCTTAAATTACTTTGAGTTTGTTAGCACAGAAATTATCCACGTATTTAAATATGAAACTTGTCACCTTTGTTGTACAGCTATACTGCAGCATAGAACAGTCATGAAGAGAAAGTTTTAAAAAGCTGTTTCCCCTCATTGTGTGAAAAAAATTCTCACTTCTACTAAATCTTTTTATTTTCAATTTTATTCTATCTGCCAGTACCTGAGGTTTCTCACTAGAAAAAGACGCTTCACATGAAAAAATACTCCTTTCTGGGAGCACTCTGGAATGATTCAAGCATACAACTTTAAAACAGTAAAAGTACCATTATACAATATCAAGAAATATTTCAGTGTGATTCTAAATTATGTAGCAGCAAGAAAATCCACATTGATAACTCTGGTTTGTGTGCTTAGCTATTTAAACTTGTATCATCCTTTAACATGAGACCTCAGAATAAAAAGTAAGCTTCCTTTCCTAATCCTAATTATCAATACTTAGCTATTAACGTATGAATTTATACATATACATACTCTACACATTTTCATGCTACAGATACGGACATGTCCCATTATTATCTGCCTCAAACCTCTTTCCGAAGATTCTATGGCATGCAAGATATTCTTTTTACCGTTGGCTATAACCTCTTTTTCTTTGAAGGCCCCAAGAGTAGAGATAGATTTAGATAAAACTCCTTAATAGGACCACACAGATGAAGACCCACATAGCACAAGCTAAAATTATTGTTTCAGCAATCTCGTTCCTTAAGGGAATTTTTAGTCTTCAGTAAGGTAGTGATTACACCAATATCACTGCTGTGACAACAATTTGCACAGACACATCAAAACTAGCTTTAAACTAGGCAATGCGAGTTACTGACAGCGCAGAACCGAACACAAGCTCACTGCACCTGTGTTTCCCCAGCTACAGGACCTGACTTTGCCATACCTACGCTGCTAGAAGTATCTGGACACCATACAATATAGTAATTCTCAAATCCTTGCTACTAATTTTATTACTTCCTTAAACAGAAAACAACAAAGACAGCACTACAAGGCTTTGTAATTAGAAACAAAACAGTCCTGAGAAAAAAATACCAATTATGCTATCAGCATTACCTGTAAAAAATATCACACCGAATGACATAACATACTCATTGTTTTGCTTTAAAGATGTTCCCCCAAACTGCATCTAAGCGTTTTAGTTGTATTGTTTATATTACCACGTAATGCCAGACAGTATCTCCACATCACTATTGATTTGCACATTGTAAAGACAGCACATTATTTCCTATCTACTCTTCCATCCTCATATTTAATAAGCAATTTATAATCTAACATATTCTTTGACATTATTTTAGTATTTCAAAACTACATGACATTAACTTACCAGGATGTAATTCCCCCCATTAGTTGACAGGTGTAGCTTTTAATGGTTTTTTGGTAAAGAATTTTTGAAAACATACTGTGTTTAGGACTAATCACAGTATTTTGTAAGCAGTATGCATTGCAGGAAACCTACCCCCATGTCCCATACATTTTTGTAATAACAATTTATTTTCTTCCATTATCTGAATGTAAACAAGTCCTTCTCAGTTAAAGGTTGTGTAAAAAGCTATTCCAGTTTTCTCTCTCAATTCAGCTAAATCTCTAAAGCATCACCTATACAAATTCTTTGAAACCATGATCACATTGAATTTTCTGAAACTGTAAGGCAAACATACCTACACCCTAACCAAAGAGAAGAAAATAAGTATACACCAGTATGGCTTAGCTGTAGTAGGATATTGTAGTAGGATGTAGTTGGATACTAGCTTTTAAGTGCTATAAGCACACACATCTTTTAGGTACATTTATTTCTTTTTCTAGTACTCTATTACAGCCATATACAACTATAATAATTTCCTACTTTTTGTAAAAAATAATCTACTTTATTTTAAATGCAACTCCCAAAACCTAAATACAAAAACAGAAGTTGAAAGTGTATTTCATTTTTCATTTCAGTTTCCAGTTAATTTCTTCATCCTATGCATGCCCCATCCCTGAAAAGTGTACAAGGCCAGCTTGGATGAGGCTTTGAGCAACCGGGTCTGGTGGAAGGTGTCCCTGCCCATGGCAGGGAGGTTGGAACTAGATGATCTTTAAGGTCCGTTCCAACCCAAACCATTCTATGCAGGCAGCAATATTAAAATCTGACATAAAAATTTGTATCTAGTGGTTGCTGAAGAACAACAACAACATAGTTATGCATCACTAATTATACAAGTAACATCACTGTTCATTACATTTGGCAGTGCAGAACTGCAATTATATCATTAATACCTGTTCTAATTCTGACAAAGAGAAACCCAATGTGAAAGGGACAACTACTTTATTAGCAAGATTCTCGTAACTTCATATAGGATAAATGTAAAAGATATGGTACTTACAGTGAATTCACAGAAATCAATGCTATCAAGACTTTTGCTTCTGTGTAGTCTCCCTTTTATTCTTCTTAAAGAGGGCTTTCCCTGACTTACACTACAGGTAGCACCATTGGGATTTTCAGAGGATGGAGTTACCCTGCCAAGAAAGAACACCACATATCAGACAAAGAATATATGTTTTTATTGAATATATTTGCTTAAAGTGAAAAATTTACAAAGGAAAAAAACACTGCCATGCTCTACAAAGAGGGAATGCCACTCCAAGCTTTAGTTTTCAACCAGTAAGTGCCAAAATAAGACCACAAACGCATGCAGAAATCTAGCTCTTATCAAGTCCACCACTGCTTGCAGATTTAGTCAAAAAATATATAGTAGTCATCATGTTTGTACAAAAGTGAGAAGTATCAGAAAAAAGATGTTACAGAAAAATTAAAAGGAGTTTTTTTCTCTATTAATTCAGTGAAAAACTGAGTTTTGTGATACATGTTGACGGCTGTCAATTAAATCAATAGAAGCCTGGCAGTATTTGGCTTTTGACCTTTTCCAGTTTGAGTGCTAATGGTACTTCAGCTATTCCAGCAATGAATAAAGATGAACAATAATTAAATTAATAGGATCTGTTTAAAGTTATAGGGGTAATACATTAAGGAACTATACTTTATAAGGTCTTTCATCACACTCTAGTCTACACATAGTCCTAAAGGGAGTCCATATCTAAAAATATTTTGAGTAAGCAATACATATTTCAAGGAGCTTTTCAAAAGTTGCTAATGAGTAGAAGTAAGTGGAGTTAACAATTAACCAAAAGTATTAAGGTTTGTGAGGTCAGTATTTTAAATGCAAAATAGTCTCTAGTCAGCCTGACACCACAGTAGAAAAAGGAAAATAGCATTCCAGCAAATGTGTTCGCCAAGAATCACCTAAAAGCATAAAATACTGCATATGCAGATTTATACTTGTTTCATACAATTCCTCAACTGCAGCCATAGAAGACTTGAAAAACTAGCTTAAATGAGAAATAACATGTGTCTTTTTTGCATTTCCCAAGACTTTGCACAGTAGTTCAATGTTTTTCTCTGTAACCGTTAAGATTTCTGTCATAAAAAATATTTAAGTATGTGGTTTAGGTTCTTTTACTTAGAAGTAATGGCTTAGGTATCTACATAAACATTTTTATAAAAGAGAAAGGTGGCGATGTCTTATACGTACGCATCACCAAGAACAGACATTGCATAGTGGGCCACGTTAACAACTGAAATACAAAATTCAGAGTATACAACAGGCTGAATACATTTGTTTGATTAGTGAGACTCCTAAGTCTACACAGCTTCATAGTCAGGATAAAGTGTCCAAATGTACGTTCGTAGAAGAAAAAGTTGCAATAACCAAACTTGAAAATGAAAACAGATCTTTCAAATCTCTTAATCAATTTATAAAGATATAGTTCTTAATTTTTTGCTGAATTATTGCGATTACCAAATCAGTATTTTGTTTTCAGATGCCTTGAGTTTTTTGGGTTTTTTACACATGCACACACACGAACAGCTTGCTGTAAGTTCTCTTGATAATACAGTAATTTGTTTTACATGTTTTTTCCCCTTGAGTTAATTTACTGTCAACTTAAGTGCAAAGATAAATAAAAATTTGTAACCGAAAATGTAACTATAATATTCAGACATTTTAAATTACCTTATAAACTTCCTACTGAAATTACACCAGATTTTTTAGTATAATTATATATGGATTAAATTCTGAGAAACATGCCTGGCTACTACAGTAACATACTTGTTCACAGAACAGAAACTGCAAAAATGCCACAGATTCCCTGCTAAAATGTCTTAAAGAATTACCAGGACAAACTTCCAAAGACAGACAATTGCTCTGTCTCAACTCTTGTTCCACAGACAGAGTGTGACATTTAGAGTGATAGTACATTTTTATTGCATGAATGTATCTTCTGTCACCAAGCTCTCCAAACGTCTATGATAAAGTTAATCCAAATGTACGTAACCCTACATATTCTGAGTCCATGTCAAAGGCAGACGCTAGAGCTCACAGAGAGATCCATTGTTTCAGTACAATTAGAGGTCTGTATTTATTCTCACTCCAGAAAAATCTTTGAGGGCTGCCTATTTCATGACTTATCACTTGGGTCGATAAATCTTCACGTGCACTTCCGGCAAATTAAATGCTTGGTAGGTTAAGACTACTTCTTTATACTTAATAGAAAACTTTTTAAACAGCTGTAAGTTGCATTGGGATTTTCTTAATTTTGAACTATATTTAAAGCCATTTATTCCAGAGCCTTATCTATAAAGGGGCACTTCTTTCAGTTGCAAGTCTTTGAATGTTTTCTGATACTGAGAAGCCTTTATAAAAAAACTAAAATAAATAAGGAAAACCTTATGTGAGAGAAAAACAAGTAAGAATAACAGGGTAATCAAAGTTACATAGTTTTAACAAGGAATTAAACCAATGATATGTTTTGAAGGCCTTTCTACTTGGGAGCTCCACTCTTTAAAGCCACTTGAAAAAGTGAACTTTGCTGCCTCTGGAATCCATCCATCATTTCATTCTGCTGGAGAATAAATTATGGCTATTACTTGTTAGCTTCTGAGATGCAGAAAAATGGTTTTAAAAATCACATTTAACTTTCAAAACACAATTTTATGGGAGGAAATATCACAATTGAAAGATTCCCTCCAATCCTTTATAAAATCATTAATATCTAGGTGGCTTTACAAGAAAATAAAGCATTATTTAACCAACCAAAGAAAAATCCAATCAATATCATTACTGGGAATCTGGAAGCTTTGCACTGTATTGTGCACCAAAGGAAGGTTATGAGGCAAGATATCCATGTTTACAGTATCATGGGGGTTTGACTCTACGGTTGAGTAAACTTTGGGACTAGTGCAAAGAAATTAAATATCAGCTTCTCCAGTGCCTCTGCTACTCCTACAGTTTTAGGAAAGAGAAGGAAGAACATATCTAAGGCAGACTTGGATCTATTTCACTCAGTCTTCTCAGAATGCTGGATGCAGCAATGAAACTCTCAAGAATCCATTTCCAGTAACACTCGTGCAGTACTGCAACAGGAACTCTTTAAAGTACTAGAAATTTCCACAAGGAATACAACTCAAAAATTAAGATTATAGAGTTGCAAGCTAAACATGAATGTCAGCTTCAGTGAGTCCAAATTCATGAGACAAGACCCAAGGTGTTTGACTTCGACTTGAAATTACATTATTCAAAGATGTGAAAAACAGCTTTTTTAAATCCCTCTCAATTTTTAATCTTGCTTTGTGTTCTCAAAGCGTTCACGGTAATCAGAGAAACAGAGTTTATTAATTTTAAATGAATACTCAAACTAATGCAATATTCTATGGTTCCTGCATCTGAACCTTAAGTTTAAAAAAATTAATTATTTGTGAAATTTACTACATCTGATTATCTCCTTTCATCTTTTATTTCTATTGCTTAATTAATAGAAAATTAGCAAGTGAATTGCTAAGTCACTGGCTGTAGTACATGCATCGGGGTACAGAGGAATTATCACAGGTCAAAGCAGAAAGATTTCTAAGAGCCCTTTTAAAATGTCTGCAGCTCATCAACTACTTCAGGGCAAGTACTCTTGAATCAAAGCCTAAGAATGTTCAAGGCAGTTTAGAGCTTTAAAAAGTAGAATATAGCACCAAGATCTTTGAAGGGAGTGAACAATTCCAGGTGCCCTGTTTGAAATGTGCTGTTTCTGTTCAAAGAATGTGTTTAATTTTCTGGAAACATAACACCTTTCTAATGGAGCTCATCACAGGAATCCTAAATTCAGGCACCCCAATTCATTAACTTTTGGAAATTTTAGTCAAGTAAAATTGAATCATTTTGTAAATCCCACCTGAAGCCTGAGGCCCTTGTTTATTAAGCACAATTCTTACAACAGCTTCATTGACCGTGACCAGTTCCTGATCGTACATCACATTACATAACCATGACTAAATTACTTCTCTAGTTTGTAAAATAAGCAAAATCGTTAAACTTTCAGTATCTGTATTCCACCGACGAACATGCTAGCCTAGCAAAAGACTATGCAACAGTGACTTCAAGGTGCAGCATTACATCAAGGGCTAACGACTTAATACACATCATAACATAATTAGATGGAATGTATACAACATAACAGCTTTTAATTAATGAAACTGTATTTATGTTCTACTTGCACATAATTACTATTTATAACAACCTTCAATATTACCTAACATCTTTTTGGTAGTTAAATTTTGTCTGAAATTACTAATGTAATGTTCTCTTCTAGACAGACCAGTCAGATTGAACATCTTTCAAGAACTTAAAAAATTCTCTTGTTTACTGATTAGAGTTCTGAACAACTGTATAAAAGACAACATCAAAGTATTCAAAAATCAAGTCTTGAAATAACACATTTTCTGTATTTGTTTTCAGACTGTAGTATTAATGATGGAGTTAATGCAGAGAAGACAAGTTTTTGACAACTATATAGCCTCAACAAGACTTATGTTGGTGACATAACTACTACACTTTTAATATACTGCAAGTTTCTTGCGTATCTTTTTAAAAAAAATTTAGATACTTCTAGCAAATTATTATTATACATGGTTTCACAACATGCAAGTCAAACTTCTTAGAAACTTCCACCTCTAGTAGTTACACAGATCTGAGTTGAGAGATGTATAAAATTTCCGTAATTATATGTCCTCCCATTAGAAAACAGGCTTCCTCAATACTACAGAAAGTGAGGAGAGCAGCT
Organism: Phaethon aethereus; assembly: GCF_964289735.1. NCBI lineage: Eukaryota > Metazoa > Chordata > Aves > Phaethontiformes > Phaethontidae > Phaethon > Phaethon aethereus. The sequence goes on along the minus strand of NC_138588.1, from coordinate 17,011,343 downwards.
GGACTCAGCTGAATGTGATCAGTATGCCTTCTGACTCAAACACAAGGGGAAAAGCTGAACTTACTCCCACTAATCAGACTGGAAGACATAACAGCTATAGTTGATCAGTATTACTATTGGGGGGGGATTTGAAACAATGACTAGGAACACTGAGCATGCTAGCCGCCGAAGCCAGCTGCTATGCTATATTCTCGTGCACCTCTGCAAAGTATCTTCAGTTCTAAGCACAGTATCCTGCCTTCATCAGAACAAAGGTATTAATTAATATTTGCAACATGAATAAATGCTTACAGTGGGCTAACCTGAAATTGTTATCCCCATATAAGACAGATATGAACAGGAACTAGTAATGAAAAATGGAAAACATCCATTCTGATGGTCTGTATTTTTCCACATAGTTCTGTAGAGACACCCAAGAGGCTCAATCTTTGATGCTTTTTCTCCTATAAAGTGACATTTTCTATTATTTGATTATTCTAAATGTGACGCTACTTCAAACATAAACAATGGCACGTCTCCCTAGGGATGGTCCTAATGATAAAACAGTCATCCTTCGTTACAATCTTGGACTTCTACATCCGAGCCCCAGCCTGAATACAAAGACTCCAAGTCACCAAAGCTTTTAGATTGGTGCTTAATTCCGAACATGCTGATTACCCCTCACTGATTTCAAGTAAGTTTAGTCCTATGCTTGAAAATAATAAATGTGCCTGTACAATATCTTACAAGGAGCGGCTATCATTTCACATCCAGGCTTCTGAATCACACATTCTCTTAACAGCAGCACCGAACAGGGGAATTGGATCCTGTCAAAATTCAAATTCTGTAGTGCATTGCATCTGCATTCTTTTCTGTAACCTACATTGCCTCACACAACTACCAATCATTCTTTAAAGATGCAGGAAATGTAAATATAGAATAGCATCAGCCATTTCCATAATATTCTTCACAATTAAAACTTATCACTAACTGAGCTTTTTGTCTCATTTCATGACTCTGCATTCCCTTGCACTGAGGGGAACACAGGGGGTGTAAGCCAAAGCAGAGAAGACTTCCAAAGTAGAGACAATGGCTGTAAGAAACAGAAGGCAATATTAGTGAGAAGAATTATTAGAATTGCTAGAATATCCTGTTCTTCTGTGTTTGTTTTTGCCCGCTCCTTCTCCTTGCAGCAGAGAAGAATAATATTCAGTGTGACAAGAAATTATTGTCACACTGTATACTTGTGTGCAGTCTTGGTCTACTTGTATAATTCACATTAATTATGTGATTTAGCATTTCAGGTTGCACATATTGGGATTTCAGTAAATATTTTTGTCAATTTTCTATTTTAAGGTGCTCCCAGGTGAGTAGTTTTTCTTGAGCACCTTCGCACCCTGCTGCACTCTACCCATACTAGCAGCATTATGGTGGTGGGTTTTGTATCCAAATACAGTCCCCCCAGCAAGAAGATTAAAAACATCCTACTCATCTCATTTAGGATCCTACATATTAGATTACAATGCCACACAAACACAGGAAAGGGTCTGAATCAGCAGTTTGGGACTCCAGCAACTTCCTCCATAGCCGAGTCCAAAACTCTACTGCCCCAAGTAAACCTCCTCATAAAACAATCAAGCTCCACATTAAACACAAGTTTCTGGCTCCACCACTTCCCACTGCAAACCCATGGCATAGCTTCCTTCTATTTGTTCAATTGTCTCTTTTATTCCCAGGTAGTTTATACCAATTTATTCTTAACCCATGAGACATTGGTGTCCACCTTTTTCTTTTTCATTTGCAGCTCTGCTTTCATACATCACAGAACAGGACTTACATTTTGAGGGGGAAGCAGGAGGAAATTGGAGTGACAGATGCTCTATAAAGAAATAAAACATTGCTGTTACCTTTTTCATTTTCTTTCAGTAGGATTCAGGTGGATTATCTCCACCAACAAAAAGATGAGTATTTTAACCCTTTTTTATTCAATTATGCCTTTTCTTCCACTTACGATATATATTAACAGATCGAAGAATTTATGAACCTGATTGGTGAAATGGAAAGTTGTAAGTTTTTAAAAATAAGTAAATAAAAAAAAAGAAAGAGCATCTTCTCATTATAGACTGACTTGATTTGTACATTTTCTTTAGGTATTTTTGAGATTTCCAGTGCCAAGTACCAGAAGACACTTTTGGTTTACATGTTGGAAATACACACTAATGTTGCATTGATTTTAGTAACAGCAACATACTCTTCTCTCTAGTATTCAGATTTTCTTAATGCATTATTTGACACAGACAAGAAGAAATTAACATGACAAAGTATCCTTAAGCATTTCTCTAAATGGATCAGGAAATAGTATTTCATCCACGAGTATAAATTCTATCCATACAGAAAATGCCTAATGCTATTAAAGTTCTCAAAGGAAATGTGACTACATAATAGCATGTTGCCTGTTATTAAGAATATCCCAAAGACATGCTTTCAAATGCCTAAGTAATTCACACATCCCTCTAAAATTAAAAAAATGGGTTTTTTCCTTAACAATCTTCTTAGTCAACTAAATCTTCACACAGCATTGCATTGCAGCAACATGATGTCAAGCTACAAATGTTATGAAATGCAATGCTTATAGTATGTATTGGTAGGGATCCACTATATTGTTTTGCTATACCTCAAAAAGCAGTCTCACAATGAAGCTAGGCAATACAGAACTGATCTAACTCCAACTGAATACATAAAGTAGGAGTTAAATCGGGTCCTTTCAGACTTACTTCCAAAGTACACAGATATAGACAATTTCACTATAATGTGCCAGCAAAGAAAACATTTCCAAGGAGACAAAGCAAATATGAAATAGAACAATTGTTATCATCGCATTACCCATAATTAAACTTCTTTTAAGAAGTACCACACTAATACATAATACCGCTGCACATAAGACAGGAGTGGTATTTGGGGATAATAAAATAGGTATGGTACACTTCATGTAACTTACATAATCAAACCACTGAATACACCATAAAACCCTTTGATTAAATGTAAGAAAACTTATCTGTATGACAAGGTATTTTTGTCAAAGTCTACATTTGACTTTGTACATTACAGTAAGGGTGAACAGATTTGCCAAATTGTGTTCTGATCTGCAGTGAATAGCAAGATTCGGAAGTAATAACAGAAAGCTGTCTAGTTCCACATTATGTTTCCTCAAGTGATGTATTTCCTTAACACCATCTACACTAGCTGACAATATGGGGAAAAAAAAAGTGGTAACACCACATTCTACAATACGTGTAAGGCCCATTTTTGTTACAACCGCTGACATGAAAATATTTTTATTTGCAAACTACCTATTTTTAAATAAAACGACCTATCACACCTTCTGTGACACTTCCGTTCACTACGAACATGTATGTACAATGAAAGAAAACTGTATGACCATTACCTCCTAAATACCACTCTTGGTCTTTTACAGATAAGAAATTCTCAGTGTACAAATCTGTTCTTTCTTTCCTCCCAGAAAATACTTCACAAGATTTTCTCCTTAAAATTTGTCCTGATGGTGACACACATCCCACTGGTCCAATCAAGCTAGCAGTGGGCTCTTGCAAGTCCATGAGTGACTCTGTATTGCAGTGCCAGATGCTTGTCGGTGCCCTACTCACCCACATTACACCATTACACTTTAATACATTTTTCATAACGTATTGTTGATTCATCCAGAAAAATCAGTTCAACACACAATCAGTGAGAACAAAAACAGTGGAAATAAGTTAGGGGAAAAGCCGGCTTTAAATAAAAAGGATGATATACGAGCAGCACTACCCCTGTCGCTCACTATTAGACTCGGATCTCCCTTCTCCCGTCTTTCAAATACACCTGCCAGCAGAAGCAGGGGCTGGGACACGCAGACCCCGGCTCTCTGCACAGCCCCGGGAGGGCAGGGGAACGCGCTACAGTCGGAGGCGACACTTGGGCTGTCAGGCAAGCGGCGGACCCCGCTCCGGCTACTCCCGCGCCCCTCAGCTGAGGCTGCCATCGTCGCGCTCTGACAAGCGTCCGACAGCGGGTCTCCCGGAAAGCGTACGGTAGCACCGGTGAGCCATTACGGGCGGGAACCACGCTTCCAGCCGCGGAAAGCGCCGAGCCGGGCGCTGTCCTCCGGCGGGCCCGAGGGCGGGCGCGGCGCGGACAGCTCCCCCGGCACCGCCGCCGCCTCCCGGCGCTTTCCTCACGCCTGGCGGTGCATTGGCGGGGAACTTTCTGGCCCGGAGACGCCCGCCGGGAGCCGCAGGCCCGCTCTCGCCCGGCGCCCCTCACGCGCCGTCATCTTTGAGGGGAGCCCCCCGCCGTCCCGCCCGCCCGTCCCGCCGCGGCCCGCGCTCGGCCCAGCCCGCAGTGCCACCGGCCCCGTTTGTGCCTACTCACCACAGCTTCCTCTTTAAGGGCATCAGACTGCCCCTGTTGGAGGCGGTCACCCCTATGGCCATCTGCAAGACAGTCAGGTATTTCTGATACTTCATTTTGCCGTCGCCCCCCCTGTCCCTGCCTCGTCCCCGCCGCCGCCACCGACAGAGTCTCTCCAGCCGCTGCATGCAATCATCAAATTTTTATTTCCAGGCATCTGCCGTCCCTGCGTCGCGCTTCTTCCCCTCCTCCTCCTCCTGCCGCGCTCCCTCTCTCTCTGCCCCCCCGGCTCACGCTCTCCTCCTCCTCCTGCCGCACTCCCTCTATCTCTGCCCCCAGCTGACGCTCTCCTCCTCCGCCTCCCGCCGCGCTCCCGCTATCGCTGCTCCAGCTGACGCTCTCCTCCTCCGCCTCCCGCCGCGCTGTGCCCTCCCCCGGGCCCCCACTCCTCTCCTCCTCCTCCTCCCGCAGTCGCGCTCCCTTTCTCTCAGCCCCCCCCACACCTCGCGCTCTGCGCCCCGACTTGCTACCGCACCTTCCCTCCCCCCCACCCCTCCTCCGCGCCCTGCGGCTCTACCCGCACCTGCCTCTGATCAGGCCGCTCACCCCCCGTTTTGCCTCCTCCTCACCTGGGCTGCCTCCCGGCGGCCGCCTCTTGTCTCGCTAGGCCCGAGACCCCAGGCCGGGCCGGTCCTCCCCTTACCCCCCGGGCAAGTGGGCCTCCCCCGCCATCTCTGCCCCCTCCCCGATTACCTGGGGTATCCCGCCCCCGCCCATGTGGCGCAGCTGCTGCTCTGCCCTCCCGCCATCAGAGGGGCGCCATGCCGCAGCCCGGCTGTCGCGCAGCGGTGCCCTCTCCCCAGCGCCTCGGTGGCCTCGCCTCTAATACCATTAGCGCCTGGAATAGCCCCACGTTATTTTAATCGTCTCCCCCGCCTCCTCCCGGCTAACAATGTCGGTCGTGGGTTAGCGGTAACGGAGTTGCGGAGGCAAATGCCTCACCACCTGCTGGGGTAGCCCTGTGGAGGCGGTGAGGGCGAAGGTGAGCAGGAAGGTCAGCAGGAGGGTGGGGGTGAGAGGAGATGAGGATGAAGGTGAAGGTGAGGCGAGGGTGAATTGAGGCTGAAGGTGAGGTGCGGAGGCGGGCGGCGGGCCCGCGCGACAGCGCTGGCGCAGGAGCCGCGCTTCCCGCCACGCTGCCTCAGGACAGGCGGCGCGTGAGGCGACGGGGCAGGCGCTCCTGCCGCGGCCCTGCCCCAGCGCGCCCCCGGGCACGGGGGGCCGCCTCTAAAAAGCCTGGTGAGGCGAGAGGGAAGAGGAGACACACACACGCACCCCACCCCACCCCCTTTCTTTTTTCCATGTGAGGAAAGCCACTAAAGTGTTCGAAAATCAGATGGTGATTAAGTCAAACTGAAAGTATTAAACGTTTTTAGATGGGTGCCCACCTTCTGGATACTTTAGCAAAAATAGCTGAACACAGAACGGTGTAGTGGCCTCAGGTGTGACAGAATTATCATTGTATCTTCAATCTGTTTTGTGCCTTCCCCCTCAGGCCTCCACACACACACACAAAGAGCAGCGGAAGACCGTGGCATTTGACAAGTGCTTTTGGAATTAATTCTAAAACACGGTACAGTATGATCAGAGGCCCTCCTCACCACAAACATCCCTGAAGTGAAGGGTAGAGCTGACACGTTATCGATAGCGGTGGGAAATACTTTGGCTAGAGGTATCCTGTTGAAGTATGTAGATACTTTGCAGAACGCAGATATGAACAAATCTATGCTGAAGTGACAACTTTTCATTACGATGCTGTAATGTAAATAGTATGAGTTGTATACCTACCCAGAGTTGAGGTTCTAAGGTGGCACTGCCAGCTAGGAAAAATGCTGTGAACAGCATTGTTACTTTATGGCTCAGAGATGAGCATTTTAGTGATTATTTTTCTTCTTTTTTTGTACGTAATATATATGTCAAGACTGTAGTAGGCTACATTCTACCTAGGCCTGTTCATTATGCATGTAGCAGAGAAGATACATATATTACCTATAAGCACAACAGATTTTACTTAGAAACGTAATAGTTGTATTACTGTAGTTCATGAGATGGATGGCTTTGCATTTTCAGCCAAGAAATCTGAGATGTATACAAATGTCCTGATATTGTGTGTCACAAACAATTAAAAAAATTGAAGTGCCAACTCAATGCCTAGTGTGAGCCTGCACATCTACAGCTCTCGAGATACTGCTTATGGGTTCTTTGTCTTTGCTTTAAATGCTTTACCTCTCCAATGAGGAATGGTTAACTTGATTAGCAAGGTTAAGGAGCAGGAATTAATTTTTGTATTTAAACAATGCTAGTAGTATACTAACTGGAAAGTCTGTATCTTCTATAGACAGAACATCAAATCAATTTGAAAACCTGTAGAGATCTTACTTTGCCTTCAAAACAAAAACTGTAAAACCAACACATTGCTTTCTCCTTCTGTTTATCTACTCATCATAAGCTGACTGAAAAAACATTTGTTGCCCACACAAGTTATAAGAGAGTAAGTGTGGGCTGGATTTTATTCTCACCATCATTAGTAGAATGCTAGCTACGTTGTAATTGAAAAATTCATTTACACTTGTGCAATCCTATTAACAAAATCACTTACACCTTGAAATGGTAGGAAATGTTCACTAAAAGAAGTATGAGACTGTGTTTGAATGCCCTATTTGTTTGGGTGTTACACCTGTCATAAAAATACATATTATTCTTATCTCATATAGAAATTCTTGAAAGAAAAATTTAGTTTTAATCTGGCTGTGGTAGTAGAAATTTCATAGATAAGACAATCTAAGGATACAAGGGAAGAAAAGTTTATTTGAAAGCTGATAAACCTGGAAGAAGCAGGTAAGCTTTCAGAGTGCTTTACTTTTAAACGGACAGTGTATTAGAGAGTCCCAAAACATTGCTTTTCATTTTTACAGTAGCAGGTTTGGAACATAAATTTATTTTAAGTATCTATATATAAAAGACTTAATAAATGCACCAACAATACCTTGCATAAAGACGTACAATGGAGCCTGGCAGTATATTCAAATCAAAAGTGATTCCTATTCTTAATTCAATAGGAATTCCTAAATCTATTTATATTTGCAAAATAATTACAGTTATTCCAGATTTAGCTCTATCATTTTCAATTATTATACTGTATTAATCTGGTACTAACAAGTTAACTTGTTTTGTACATCTTGTATATCAACTTTCATACGTCTTGATGTGCATTACAGAAAGAAAAAATGGATATCAATGAAGAAATTTTATCCTCTAATTTTAATTGACATTGTTTCTCTCATACCTGTTCCTTCTCAGTGTTTCTGCATTATATATTGCCTTTCAGAACGTCTTTCTTTAAGCACCTATGTTTTATATAGCTGAAAGAGTAACAAGATCCTGTCTGTCTTGCCTTCAGATAAACATCTTATTTTTAACAGGAGTCAATCAGCAGCTTCCAGATTAGGGTAAGCATCCGGACATCCCGCTTTTAGCTTTGAGGCCTGTGTGGATCCGTTAGCTGAGCTAAGTCCAAAATTTATATGGTAGATATGCCCGCAAGAGAGGCAGTCTGATCGTATCTGTTGTTCTCAGTGCAAACTCATTCTGACAAGATACACCCTCCTTCACTACAGAAACCTGAAAGCTGCTTACAGTTTTTGAACCTAGCGTACAATTTAATTCCTGTTAGATTATTCAGTTTAAGACAGTTGTTCCATAGATTTTTTTAAGTAACAAAACCAAGCAGTCCATACTAATTTCTTATTATTTGTCTAGGTAACTTAACTGCAGACTTTACCTCAGAACAAGCTCTATAATCTAGCTGTTGCTTACAGTCCCTGATGCCCTTGCCTCTTCTGAAGCCTCTCCCCAGAATGCCCTTCCAATGCACTTCTCGGCTCAGAAGAACAGACTTCTCTTTCAGGCAGTTACAAGTTACGATATTATGTATGACTGCTGCACTTGAATGATGTGTAGTCGGCACAAACACCACTCGAGATAGCATGTTTATACTAGGACAGCGATGTATCTAGATGGATAGACCCTGAGAAGGTGGAGTTTAATGCCAATGTGTGTGATCTACTCTTGGCCCATCCCATGGTGGTTTTAGGTGGTGAGTAGGCTGTTGTGAGCAGTGGGAGACTGTCTGCAACTTAGAGGATGCCACTGAGGCAGTTGTATATTGGGAGCTCCCATCAGCAACTAAGAATAAGGGACTGTAATTGTGGCGTAAAGCTATTCTCCTCCTAAATTATGCCTCTCATTTTTTCAGTATTAATATTGTTAGAATATATGTAAGATTCCAGGTAGTGCAAAGCAGGATTTTACAGCATCATCTACTTCTGCTGATTTTAGATTTTATTTCAGTAAGCCTGTCACTAGAACAGGGATTGTGGAACCTTATCTTGCTTTACTTTATCATTAGCCCATCACACATCCCTGTAGTGCTAGTTGTCACTAGGTGCCATCCTTTTCAGACTTTCACCTGCGTCACTCAGTCTTGACTGAGCTCACAGGAGGAGGAGGAATTCAGGTCTGACTCAAAAGACTCTTTGGAGACTTTACAGAAATGCACTTTTGAAAGCCTTGGCTATGCTTAAGTTACCTCAGATAATGTAGTTTTTCTTCAATAATGTGAGGAAACAGAAGCCACACCTCTAACTGGCATAGCTGTGCTGCTGAACAAGCAAAAATACTCTTTTTTGCTGGTGTAGCTTATTTTGTTCAGCAAACTTGTATAAGCTACACCGTCTGGCGAAAAGAAAAATAAAATCTTACCAGAATAAATGTCATCTTTATTAGTACTGTAATGGTCACATCAGCAACTTTTGAGAGTACATTAGACCTTAATGACAAATTTTAAGCCTTTGATTGCGTTCATTTTTAGTTTGTCAAAATTGTATTAGAACCAAAGCAAACATTAAATAAACTTGTGGCTGTTTTTATGGCATATTAAGTAGCATCTTTTATTTGCATTTCAGGATAGTAATTTTAGCTTTACTCTGCGTATAACAGAGACTTTTTGTAACATTATATTGTCCATTCCATATAGTTCTCGATATTGTGCTACTGTGTCTGCTGAAGAATTGTTTGTTTACTCCTAGGATATACCTGTTCCCCTTGTTGACTTTTACTCTAATGATTGATAAAAAAAATCTTGATACTTATGTCATATTCTATGCTTCTCTGATATTTAATGTGATTTCAGAACTTTTTATTACATAATTCACTTGGTCAAGTGGCAACATTCCAGAGACTGATACGATACAACACTGACATTAAAACATTACATTAGATGACGGATCTCCATCTTTAATCTGAATCTTCCTGTTTGCTAAAGAGGGTTCCTTCTCTGCAGTAGTTGTTAGAAATATTTTATTCTATTAGTTTGTACCGTTAGTCAATTATAATCATGTTAGATTTATGTTAACTAAGAGCATTAATGTAGCTCCTTCAGGCAAGAAAGCTACTGAAACAGACTTTCTTGCCATTTCAATCTGTCTGTCGTGTATGCTTCATACATCTCCCTTTTCCTTTGCAGAAAGAAAAATAAAGGGATCATACCTGTGAAGGGCAAAAGAGTTCCTGAGAATCTACAAGCATGTCAGATGCAGTGACTCCAGGGGTTATTTCCTCCCTCCTCAAAAGTAAGAAAAAAGTGTGTGTGTGTGCTTCTTATCTATGCATTTACAATACATAATTCTATTCTGTGACTTTTTCTAATCTACTAGGGCTTTTCTTTACCTGCATTAATGTATTTATTGTATATAATGCAAAGCCTTTTTCTGGTCTATTACTGTTTCTTCCGTAAACTCTATGTTATGTGAAGATCTATTAAGATACATGCAATATCATCATAAAAAACAAAAACACTTGGAGGAATTTTCCCACCACACTTTACTGCACAATTGACCATCTACAAAAGGAGGAGTTTTCACATTTCTTTGAAGTGTCTTCCTGACAGGCTAGCTTGACTGGTGGCAGAAAACTATAGGTCTAGATGGGTATGGTAATAAACTGACACAGTTGTTTAGAACTCACTTGCATTTTCTGAAATAGTTTATCCTGGTCATTCATTTGAGCTGCCAAAATAAAGAGAGGTAAATACTTTTGCTTTGGAAGGAAAGAATGTTCACTGTGTTTTCTCAGAAGGAGAAGATCTTCACAGAGTAAATAACTTGTTTGACTATGGATTATCAAGAAGAAATGTTTTCCTAGATTAAGCAGTTGAAATATTTACAAGAAACATGCAAGCAAGTATCCCTGTTTCACTACAGTCAGGGCTTCCTGTGCAAATAGTGTTAGTGCTGTTCTACCAGGTCTGGTGTGGAGCTGCTTTATACTGTTACTGTCAAATTTTAGGTTACTGCAAAAATAAGAATACTATTAAAGTGAAGAATTCAGGCTAGAACAAAGTGGACCTGTACTGCCACTGTGTAGTACTTTTACATTTACCCATTTCTTGCAAACTGGTAATTCTAAGATTTTACTCTTTAAAAAAAAAATACAAACACAAAACAAAACAAAAAAAAGAAAAAACAAACCACCTTAAGTCAAAATTATCCAAATATGACATTATGCATGACAAGCATGACCCTCTCACAGGATAAAATAAGCTTAATGTAGAAAAAAATAAGCATATGCATGAATTCCATTTAGTGCTCTCTGATATGGCTTATTCATGTAGAAAACTACTGGAGGGAAGAAATCACCAAGCATACAATTTCCATGTGAGATGCAAAAGAAAAAGAAGCGTAAGTAACATCACTTCCTAGAAAAGATTCTAAGACATGTATTGCCATCTACAACACATCACAATCTCAGTACAGAAAGATCTAATTAATTAAACTTGCTAACTGCGTATTGTTAGAACTGTGAGAGTATGTAACTCTGAGGTGAGGTGTGACCAGACCTTGCTATCATTTTGGGATGTAGAGTTGCTAATAGCTTTAATTTTTAGATTTTATGCCTGATGGGGAAGCCTCCAAGCACCCAGTATTTTAAAGAGAAGGGAGGATTGTGAAAAGCGGGGGATAATGACGGTTCCCTGAAGCAAGGGTGTGGAATTCTGAAAAACAAGATTTGAGAATGTTGGAGGCTGAGAAAAAAGTATATATATCTGAACTGTTGTAGTAGATGTGTTATAGAACCATTGTGAAAAATTGTGAATGATGACCAATTAATCAGGCTGTACTCAATTGTCTAGAAAGAATACTTCCTTACTTTCGTTTTAATTTTTTTTTTAGTTGAACAGTGAGTTCTGTGCATGATAGCTGTACACATCAGGATAAATAGATCAAAATGAGAAGAGTATTACTAAAATTTAAGGTGCTTCTCCTGCCAAAAACTATACACATGCCTCATTTTATAAATTAATAGTCATTCAGAACCTTATTTAGCTTCATTAATACCTTTGATTAAATGCTGATAGGAGTGTTTCCACATCCATGGGATATAAAGCCAAAAGGCTAGCTGGGTGTTTCATGAGTGTATTGAAATTGTTCAGAATCCTAGCTGAAGACGTTTTGTATGTCTAATTGTATACATGCACACTTACTACAAATATGAAAACCATTTTTCACTTTCAGGAAGAAAGCTGTTCTTATTACAGTGTATATGAATGTTAACGCTATACTATTTTAATAAGATTACCAGTACAATGAAAATTAATGTAATAGGATTTACTATAATTAGAGGCAAGTATACAGTAATCTACTATGAAAAGAATGCAAAAATGTTAGTGGAGCTCATTACAGGGATATTGTTTATGCTAATTATTCAAACTTTTAAAATTCACACTAAGCCTGATTTTTAATTCGGGTTTTGTTTGTTGGATTTTTTTTTTTTTTTGACAAAACTTTAATCAAACAATTTAACGCAGACGGGTTAGTAATAGTCAAATGCTACTTTTGTCTGGGATAGAGAGAAGTGGAACTAAACGTAAACAGAAAAAAACCTGAAGGACTACAAGCTACTCATTTCATTGTCCTGTCTGAATGAAAGATGAAATGAAAACAAAGGATATAAATGATAAAATAGTGGTAAACAAGACTTTTGCAATGTGCATGGAGGAATCACATTTGAATTCATGGTTTTAAGCCTACAAGCTCTTAATATTTATCAGTATTAATATATACCAAATGTTCCTGTAATTCCAGCGTAGGGAAACCTATATGAAATTTTGGTGCGTATTGCAGATCTGTTTCCCAAGTGATTATACTGTTATATATACCTGTCTCTTCTAACATCCTGATAGATCATGAAACTTAAAATACACATCCTAGCAGATAGGAATTAAAAAATAAAAAGCTAACCAAAAATGATAACTAAACCTAATAACAAAAGTTATGATGCTGCAGGGAACTATTTTTATGAGTATCTGGGACTGCACCTGGTGAGAATCAGCCTGAACAGAATAGTTTGAAGGACTGATTCCTACGATGTTGCTTTTGTCAGTAATTAGCTCATGCCACGCCCTAGTGACATGGTATCCTATCCTATTAGAGACATTTGGTTAGATTCAAAATATGGTAGTGGGTTACAGTTTGCATGTACAAAATTAAAAAAAACCCAATATGACTATTTTCAAGAGCAAAAACTATTCATACTGTTAAGAGTGTGCAAGATCCAGTCTTTCAGTCACTGAATTTTTAATTTTCAGGAAACAGGAGAGGTAGCATTTGTAACATTCCAGGAAGATAAGGACCCCCTATTAAGTGTGCGTGGGGGTGTATATATAAAAATATATATATATATATATATGAGAGAGATAAAAATCAGCTTAAAGGAACTCTTGAGCCAAAGTTTAAAAAAAAATTTAAATTTCTGAGAGCCTAACTTCAGACAATATATTGTATGTCTGACTGGGTATCCCAAATTCTTGTTCAAGTTTGAAAATCTTGGTCCAAATGAATCTACAATATTTTTAATAAAACAATGTGATAAACATTCTAAATATGTCATTAAAATAATCAACAACTGGATCACATTCTTTCAGAAATACGGAAATTAAGCATATAAAACATCTTTTCTCTTTAGTTTCCTTCAAGACCATCTAGTACAAAATAAAGAATGGATCAGTTCATTCCAGATACAGGTATTTTTGAATATCAAACATATTTTTTTACTTCATTGACTACATAAGAGATTTACAATTCTCTATCCTCCTTTACTAACTGGTGTCAAGACTTCTCCAGACTCTGGTAAATTATTTATAAACGATAAAAAAATTCATGTGCAGATGAACAATCTTGCTACAAACCAGATTTTTATAACAAATAAGCATTTTTCTGTCCTCTGCTTCACAGAAGACACAATCAATTCTAGCTTCTCTCATACACTGCAGTTATTGCTACTTTTGGCATAGATGATCTGGCTTCAAATTTGCTGTGAGTAGACCAATTTTTTTTTAATTGCCCTGGTATAAAAATAAAACTGCCTTTATGGCATTCCTGATGTTGCACTATCAAATTGCGTAAGGCCTTACATCCTGGAGAAAACACAGGAATAGTGAAAAGGGGAGAATTAAACAACTTGCTATTCTTCCCTTAACACAGAGCACAAAGATTTAGGTTTGGGTTGTGGTGTGTGGTGTGTTTTGGTTGGTTTTAAGCAAAAAAATAAGGTAAATAATAATGCTCTGGTAAGGTAAATAGACTTAAATGACCTTTTGCTGTTATGGCAGTTTATGTAGCATTTTTCTGATCAGTTCAGCTTCTCTTGGTTGTTTTTAGACATTAAGGTAACAGAAGCATGTACAATACTGTTGTAGAAGATTTTATTCGTCTAACTTAAAATTGGTAGTTGCATTGGTACTCTCTAATACCGAAATATTTCTACTTCCTAACATGTTCTAAAAATGAATCAGCAAAAGCTACGAAATTAAGTTGTATTTTAATACTTCTCTGTCCTTGCCCTTTGTTTGCTTTTTATTATTTAACATTTTGGCTTGGAGTATCCAAAGAAAAAGCAAGAGCCTGTTAGGGTAAGGTGTACTCAGCTGGCATAAAATAACACAGCCACACTGAAGTCATCATTTTATACCATGTGAGGGTCTAGTAGCATAGTTTAGTCCGTGCATTTTGGTGAGTGTTGGTAGCAGTATTTCTAATGAGTGTTTTCCTGGAGCTGACCTGGATTGTATCTGTACTGAGATCTGTCATGCTGTGATCTGCGCTGCTACGATACCAGCATACACCACATTAACTTACAGTATAATTACTCTTCTCAGTATAACCTACAATCTTTTTTTCTCATTACACACTAGCAGGTTTGAGAGCTTACTTGTTCTCTTGCCAGCCAAGCAATTTACCTACCATCTGCATGTAAAGAGCACCCAAGCAGTTATGAAACTGTCTGGTTCTTAGTCAGCACTGTGGTTTTTTGGGAGCTATTCACTGGCTCTCCAATCTTTGGAGCAGCAAGAGAGGATGCAACAAAAATGAAAATAAAGCTCTGGGTTTTACTATTTTACATTTAGTTAAAGAACCCTACTTCTTGATTCTGTAAAAATTCCTCAATAATGTACAAAGGACAAATTTTGAAGACTAACTAGAAGTGCCATAAATAGAGATCTCTCCTGGCACCCTAAACATCTCTGCAAATCTGTTCATTTTATTGCAGTAATGCAAACTCTGCCTCAGAACCATCTGCACCGCTACTGAGATTTGAAAACCAGAACACACAAAAAAAGACTGTTGCTTAATGGATGATGAGGAAGGACACTCTCAAACCGACCGCACTTATCTTCAAGCCAACTGTCCAAGCAGCTAGAGCACATATTCATTGGTCTCACTCCCAGGTGAAAGATACAAATGCTACAAGAATCTTAGTGCATTTCTCTGAAGAAAATCATCTGATTTCTCACATGAATCTAATATGATATTCCTCCTCCAAAACTTTGCCTGGACCTTAGTGACAAACAAATAGAGTAAGTAAAGCAGTGAACAAACACCAGAACAAATAAATAGCAGTGAATATCCAAATGGAAATAATGTACTCAAGCTTAATATCTGCTCAGATAGCCAAAAGTGATGATGTTCTACTTATTATGAGTGACCTTGCAGTGGCTGGAGATACCCTTTTGCAGCGCTAACAGTTTGAATGTGGATTCAGAGTACACCAATACTAAAAGAAAATGCATGGATTTCTGTAGAAGACAGAAGTCATAGTGTTTGTAGGAAAAAAGCAAAAATACCAACACTTACAAGTAGTCACTGCAAAACACATTCAGTTTGGTGATCTGTGCACATCATTGTGACAGCAGCAGTAAATCACAAGCTCTGCAACTGTTTAGAGGGAAGGTTTCCTGTGAACCTGAAGCCAAAGATTAAGGTGGGTCACATTGTATTGGATTCACTCCTTTCAATAGGTAAGTTTCTGGTTATCTTATTATGCAAAGAACATACATACCATCTGTCTTGGGCATTTATGAAATGTTACTACTGTGGTATCTACACTGCAAAAGGAACAGAAGTAGTCTCTGCTCTTGCCTCCTGTATTTTCATGTGAACACGTCTCAGTAATCTGTGTTATTTTTAAATGGTATCTTCTACCACAACTCCTGAGAGCATCTCTGTCTTAGCATTATGCTGCACCTTTTATCTGATCACATGATGTACTAAATATCTTCAGTTCCCACTGACTACTATAAATTTTGAAAATGTAGTGCTATTCAACCAGAATAAAACTTGCAATCGACTTACACAGCTTTGGTCCCAGCAATTCCCAATGGATGGAAAGCACACTAAGGAAAATCATCCAGCATAGCAGCGGGATAGAGTTGTTGTCCAGTAGCAAAGAAGAAAAGTTCTATATAAGCATCCCAATGCTATTCTGGCTTCAACGAATGTTATTCTTCTGGTGGATTTAAAATCAGGATTGTATCAATGTCATTTCTCAGTTAGTGTTCATCCTACTTGATGCAGGCATCTGACATCTCCTGACAAATCTGATGCTCCAGAAGCTCAGCTTCTCTCTGGTGAGTTATATTGTAAATACCACCAAATTCAAGGTCATAGCTAAGAATCAGAGTGAATATGATTAAATTAAATATAATATATAGAATCTCATTCCCATTTCTGTCATCTTCAAATTTATGCAAGCCTCTCTGAAGGAGTATAATGATGAATAACACCAATCTTGAGACTGATAAATTTCTGGGGGAGTTGGCTGCAAGAGTTATCTGAACCTTCATAAAATCTTAAGGTTTAATTTGCCTTTTTTTTTGCCAGAGGTTTTTTACAGTACAAAGAATGTCAGTTTGAGAGACACTGCTTTCTCTTTACGAATGCATTATCATAATACTGTACAAATAATGTTTATCTGTTAATACACCTAACATGCACCAATGACAAACATTTCTGCTCTGGTATGTAACAATTTTAAAATGTTTCCACTTCTTCTCCTAACCTACAGTACATACTCTTATCACCTTTTGTCTCAGTTTATGTTTCTCTGAATCTTACTAGAATCTTTTCTTCTAGCAATCAGCTATTTGCCCTTTAAACTCAATTGGCCTTCACTAGATGGAACAAGAAGAGAGTATTTTCTGGTCTTCTTTATCTATCTGTGTTTACTAGACACTGCTAGTTACTGTGATACATGTAATTCTGGGTTGACAAGGGTACATAAAAATAGAAAAGAGGAGTTCTATCACCTGGCTTGCATTTGCCAATTTTCCATTATCTTATGAATAGTTAATGAAAACACACGTAATTGAGCTCTTTTTATACGAACAAGGTTTACAGCTGGTTCATAAAGATATTGTTCCTTTTTTCATGTTTGTTTGTAGAAGGAATACACATCCTCTTACCTTGGTTTCAGTAATAACTATTGGTAAAGTTATAAGGAAATTCACATAAAGAATAAGAGAGTAATATTAAAGGGATGAACAAACCCAAGAAATCAGACATCTTCAAAATTGAATTTAAATTATCCTCTTGTGCCTGCCTGCTGCATCTTGCCTTTATTTTTCTGTCTCTATTAATAATGATGGCATATTTGCTTGTGTAAAGTAGACAAAGCCAATGGGCAAAAGTCATCTGTAGAATGTTTCAAAATGCCGCAGAGTGGGATAGATGTGTATGTAATCTAATTCTCCTTTATTTGGTAACCATGATGTGTCTATGCTGTGTGTAGCAATAGATAGCATAATACATAACATATAGATTCTGTAACTGAGGAACATATCAAGCAAAAACCAACTGTGCCTAGTTCTAAAAGAGCTGCCTGTATTTCTACGTAGATGAACAGACAGGGGTTATTTGCAGGCAGTATTTACCATTACTTTGGGGGAGGGCTGGAGGAAGGCACGGGAAAGATCTAGCCATGTTTAAATACCCTATAGGATTTCTTATGTCTTCCATGAGTTGATTAAAATCCTATGTTCCTGCTTGTTCCTTATCCTTTATCCCTTACAGAAGGAGCACGCAGCAATAATTTGCAGCAAGATTTTTATGTAAGCGTCCCCCTTACATGGGTTTTATGTGGAAGGGAAACATATGGTTCTGAAAGAGCATTAATACCCAGGTACAGCTGGTCTTTGATTTTAAGTGATCCAGATAGATAAAAAGAATGAACAAATGTATCCCAAAGGAGACTGCCTGTTCTGACACTGTTGTTTGTCACAAATGTAACACTTCTAGAGAGATGTCTATGGAGACCTAAGAATAGAATGAGGATTGTATTGGCAAAAGAAAAATAGACATATAAGCAAATAAGACAAAATAAAACCCTCAACCTGGCCAGCAATAGAGAACTCAATCACAGTCTGCCAGGCTGGCAGCAAAGAAACACAAGCAAACTGATTAATTCATCTATTGTTATTAGTTAATGCAACAACCTAACATTTCTCCGTGACAGCAGTGTCTCTGTGCCAGGTTTTTATTATCCTGCGGCACTGGCACTCTTAAAATTCCTATTACTCAGAGAGTTTACATTGATTTAAAATGGAGTTTTGTTTGCTGGATTGCTGGATATAAAGAGAGCTATCGCAGAAAATTTAGTATCAGACCTTAGGCGAGAATCAGCCCTATTTCTTGTTTAAAAGACTGATTGGATTTAAAGACAAGTCACTTTTAAAGAAGGAAAGATCTAAGGCACCTGATTTGTTTGAGAAGCTGATCCCAAATAATGTTGCTTAATTTTTATTTTTATCATACAGAAGTGTCTCATAGCTCCAACCACACTTAATCAAGCTTCGTGACCGCGTACTCTAGTCCTAAACAGAAGTGCCAGAAGCCGAGTTGAGACGCTGTTATTGACTGCTTTTGTGCAGGGTAAAATTCCCCAGAGAGACTAGATTGTCAAATGGATAGGGAATAAACTGGATACAGAGAATGTGAAATACAGGACAGAAAGTTCGCACCAGAAGGTTTAAGAAAACTGGGAAATTTATGAGATTCATAGTTTCATGACTGCAAGAGGTAAATTAAAAGAGCAAGAAAAAGTCAGGAGGAAAGATGGAATAGACTTGCGTAATCCCGTCAGAGCTCTGAGAAGAGCCTTTCAAAGTCCCACTGAGGTTGGTAGCAAGTGCAAAACTTACTATGAATACAAATAAGAAAGCTAAACCAAAGAATCGGAAGCCATGGGCCAGGTCTGGATAAATGAAGTTTTATTTGGCTGGACTACTCAAGGTAAAAATTCCATTTCAGAAATAATCCACTGTCCCATGTATAGTTACAACATCAATGAAACGGAAGTTGCTACTACAAAATAAACATATAAACCCATCATTTTCTCTGAATTTTGCAGAACGAATGTATGAGGCTAAGGTGAAAATCTTGTCCTGGGGCTGCCACTGGATAACATGCCCCTAACCAGAGGGATTAGAACTACCATGACATAAGAAATCTTAAGCTAATTTGGAAGCAGAACAGCTGAAGAAAGGCTGTTAAACAGAAGTTGGAATTAGAGCAAGAGGTTAAATTGCTTCAGATTCTGTCTGTCTTGTGCTGATCTTGGTGCCAGATGTGAAAGTCTGGGTGAGAGAACCATTTTTCCAAACCACCAAATTTTTCATAAGCCAGGAAGTTTAGGAGGCAAGATTGCAGGTATTCTATCTAGGAGTATAATAAGAAAAAGTTCCTTTTATTCTTCTCAAGTAAGATTATTGCAAGAAAAAAGATAATATGGTGGGAGGTACTTTTTTTTTTTTTTTAAATGAAGAGCCAAAAGATATTGAGCAGGAGCCGGAAGTTTAAATTATGGTACTTATTTTAAAGTACCTAAAGGTTGCTTCACAGATTTTTAGCAAAATACGTCCAAGGACTAAATACAGAAATATGGTTGACTAAGTAATTTCTCAAACCAAAAGCAATAAGCTATGGTAAGCCTTAAGTAGGTGCAAGTTGCAGTCTTGTTCTATAATATCTGCATGAGTATTTTATAATGTTATAGGTTATTAAGCATGTTGATGTATAAAAATATGCAGAAAGGTTGGCTGCTTATAGATCATACAGCACAAAGAGATACTAGCTATATAACAAATTAGTAACAGCTGGACGATTTGGAACCAGAAGGCCTAACATGCCAGTACAGGGCAAATTTCACTCAGTTTACAAAACAAGACTACTTTACCTAGGGCAATAAAACAATGCCTCTAGATTGGATTTTGCAGAACCTGGGGCTCCCTTGTGAAACTGTGTGATAACAGTCATGACAAAGATGCCACAGGATCAGGGAGCCCAGCAGAGAAATTCTGCTGCCTAGAAGGATTCTGGTTTGAGAAATCCTGATCGCTTGAAGAGTTGAAATGAATAAAGGGATTAAGCTGAAGGTTATAAAATTAAAAATGGAAGTCTATGCTTCTGTGCTTTAGTACGTCTTTATGACTATTTTTATTTCTTTAAGAATCATTTATCTTTAGAAAGATTTCATTGTATGAGGTGTTTAAGATTTTCTGCTTTTAGATTCTCTTTTGGCAGAGGGGTGAGGTTTTTTTTCAGTGGAAAGACTTTAGCTTTAATGTCATATTTCAAAAGAAATTTTCTTGCTGTCTTTTGCTCTTTCGCTGTGACAGCCATCATTGCTGAGTAATGCCCAGGGTCATACTTTTGAAAAGCAAATTATTCCTTTACAACGTTGCTGCAGGACCTATGGCAGAGCATATATCCAGAGGACTAGGCACTTGTCCTTTTATAAGATATAGGTTGAATTCCATAAGTGTGTCTAGCACAGAAGTTAGATGCAGATCAGTAAAGAAATATGAAAGGGGAAATCAGCAACTGTAGAAATGGTTTTAGAAATATATATACATACATTCACATGTGTATATACAATTTTTGAACATTAAGCAAGAAATGCATTAAATGTAAGATACTTTTTTCCACCAGAAAACATACAGCAAGCTATTAGTCCAGGTCTTTACTTGCTTGGACAAAACTCCAGACTGAGACAAAATCTTCACCACAGAGTGCAGAGAGCTTCAACTGAAGTCAAAATAGTTGACCCAAGGTATGAAAGATAAATTTAGTCTGGATAAAAAGTCCTGAAATTATGCCTAGATAGCAGTTATTTTCCTGAAGAATTTATTACCAGAACAAAACTTACTTGGAAAAAAAAATATTCTCACATCTTTTGGCAGAACCTCAGATATTTTAGTAAAATACAGTCATTTTCTCCTGCAAGAAATTTCTACCCTTAAGAAATCTTAGTACAAAAAGTCACTGACATTCAGCTCATATTTAGTGACAAAATTGGACCAATGTCTCTAATGGGACGCTTAGCATAAATATGGCATTGCAGAATGATTGTCCAGTTCATTCATTGCTAAATCCTTCTTTGACAAAATCAGTATTAATTAATTTGACAAAATTATATTAATTGCGAGGAAAGCAGAAGTGGGCCTTTAATCACTTGGTGATTCAAGAGAGAATCCTTGTTAAAGAATAGGTTTGTTACCACTGAAGGTGACAGATTAACAAATTTAATGGTTACTATTTTTTCAGTCATATGGCAGGTCTTTAGAAGGACCTTAAAATTTTCCCTATTTATAATTTGATTTCTACTCCCTAATTTTGTTCCAGCATTTTAGTTCAACTGGTTTTATGGTTGTCCAACGTAAAATATGACTAGTTGATGTATGACATGTTACCTCCGCAGTGTATGAACATATTTTGATTTCTACAGCACTGAGTCAGCATTCTGATGAGTTAGCATTTATATTCCCGACAGCTGTTTATTCCTCTCAATGTAATTTCAGAGATAAATGTCCAGAAGGGATTTGCTGCCCCAGATCTATCAGAAAACATATTTAAGATATTCTGTGGTATTTAAATCATAAAAAAATATATTATTCAGTAATGCTAGGACAAAAAGTGTTTAATTTTTAACATTAAATAACTAATTTAAACCTTACTATGTTATATAATGTGGGAAAAAGTAAAAGTATTTTTATTTTCTATGCAAAATCACATCAATGGTTTCTAGGGACATTATAAATTGAAGAAACAGGCTGAAACTTCCAATCAGTATTTTTATTTTACTCCTTTTATTTGGAGTTGAGAAAGTAGCTTCAAGAAGAAAAGAAGAGATAGGAATCAGTGCACACAAAGGACCAAATGGTTCCTGGAATAGCTAATTGATTTTGTCTTACTAAAGCCATGGGACTAGTTGGCACAGGGGAACATAAATCTTGATAGAAGGCAGAACCAGTAGACAAGGATTCACTGCATTCTGAAATTCTTCAGGTAATGCAGCAAGGTTATTTTGGCAAATTTGGTGTAGGCTATGGTCATTCATATGCCATAATTTTTATCTACTTTTTTTTGTTTTCAGTCTTCTCCTAAAGCAGTGCAGATGGCACAGAGTACCATAGATTTTATTTTCCTGCACCAGTCCTATAGACTCTGTAGGATGCACTACCCGTGTTTACCACAGCTGCCTTATCTTTGGAATTGAGTAAGAGTAAACTCTTTCTAGGAGATGTTTCTTCTAAATGCTCTTGTGTTAGATGTGGGTTTACAGTATGGCAGGGAAATTGAAGTTACTCTTAGTGAGATTATAGAAGTGTATGTTATCTGTGCAAAAATAAAATCCAGTTCTGAATCCCATTAAATTAATGATTTTGATCATGTCTGGTAGCAATAAATTATATAGATTACTTAGGATTTTGATAAAAGAATTAAAAGTAATAATTGCTCTTCTCTGTTCTTTCAAACTCCATTTTTTCTTTTCTCAGAACAAAAAGTAAAAAGGGATTCTTCATATAACTTCCATAAAAGTTCAATTCATATCCTCTTTCTCAAAAATCATTAAATGAATCTTGAGATTGGACAGTGGTTACAAATTATTTGATCTCTTCTAAAATGAATTCATAATCCTGTGTCTCCATTTGTCAGTTTTCTTCTGGCTTTGTAAATCATCCTGGAGATTGCAGTGCCTCTACTGTGATTTTGTATATGTGTGTTCAACATTCCACTTAGATTTAAAAATGTTGTGAAGAATGGGTATCGGGGTCAAATATATTTGTAGAAAAGGTATTGTAAGTTTAATTCTTTGCTTTGTTCCCAGATTTGTGGATAGTACAATTTCTTATTTATAGCTCAGTCTTAAAAGAACTGAAAAAGAAGTAATTTGGTTGATTGAAATGCTGCTTTAAGTGATGGTGTATATAGCTCTCTGCCTCTTGAGAAATCATTAGCTTGCACAGTAAGCACTTACATATACTTTAACTGCAAGAACCCTAAAAACTTTTGCTGACATTCACATGACTATTCATGTAATATCCAACACAAAAGTTTCCAGAACACTGTGCAATATACATTGTGAATGATACCAAAAGCAACAAAGATTGATTTTTATTTTTTTTCCCCATGAGCTGAGTATCTGTTTCTTGGTAATATTGTTACTAGTGTTACTTGTATGACTTCAGTGCCTGAAGTTCCCAGGTGAGACTGTTAAATGTGTATTCCAACCTAGAAGTGTTCACAATTTAAGTGTCTCTTTATGGAAGCATTGCTGTGACAGAAAGGTCTAAACGATGTTATTACATATAGTTTAATACATTTTTTTTCCTCAGTGTGTAAGCAGAGCATATGTTAACAGCACTCCTAGAAGAAATATTTTTATGGCAATTTTATGATTCAGTGCTGTTGGGGTAGAGCTGTAGCAAAGAATATGTAAATTTACAGAGATGTAATCCTTCTAAGTACAGCCAAGTCTTAAGACAGAATGCTTCTGTGAGAAGATGCAGTCATTTTTTTATGATGTCTCACTCAAGGACTGGTTTAAATGTAAATTATGTTATGGCAAGAATATATGCATATTCCAAGTTACTGATCAGCGCAGTAACAGTGGGTATGCATACCACTAAGTCCACGCATACCCATTCTCAAAACTGACACTTCCGTTTTATTAAATGTTACCAACCCCCCCTCACTTTTCTAAGACAAAACCATTATAGAGGGAAGAATCATCTTAAGAGGAAACTATTGGATGTGTGGCTGTCTGGCTGGACAGGCAGCTGTAAGGCCCGATCCTCTTGTCTGTGTTTGGGCTACTATAACAATGCAAAGTATACCTGGGAAGTAATGCAAAAAGGCTCTCTGGATAGGGAAGAGAGGGCTTAATACGCATACAGGAGCCCCATCACAGCTCCGAGGATGGTATTCAGCTGAATTACTGCTATACTCTGACTGTTTCTGATGCAAAGAACAATGTTTTCGCCATTCCTATCCAAGAATCGCCAAAAATATATTAGAGTAGTCTAAGGCTGCACTAATTAACTGTAGAAGCCAGAAATTAGGGAAATTCAAAGATCAGAAAAAATGTTTTCAAGGCCCAGAGCTACCTTCATCCTTTTTTCTGGTTTTGTTTCAAGCAGAATCCAGGGAGAATAGGTAACTGCGTTCTGGGTATTTTGAGACATGGAATATTGTCTCAGGAAGCATGCATAATGCATTGCTATGGTGATAGTTACCACAATTGGTATCTTTTATGGAAAAAAAAAAATTAAATTCTGTCTGGTTAAGTCTAGTTGGCTTACATAAACTACTGTTACTGTAGTCAGAAGTTCCATTTAGTTATCTAGAATATCTTAGAAGTTGTCATATTTTACATTTTGTGTAGCAAAGATAGCAGTTTACAGAAGTGACAATCTATATAGAAAATGCAGGTTGTTACCCTGAGCTGAGCAAGCTACTAAAGAAACAGTCTTGTCTTTATTATGACATACTGTACTTACAATACAATTAACTACAGTATCTGATAATTGCTAATGTGCCAACAGTTGCAAGAAATTCTAGTGACAGGCTGGAAAGTACTCTTTATGGTATTTCTAAAATGGAAATCCCCAACATTACTTGTGAAAGACACTTATTCTGACATCTTTATTTGCTTTTTTCTTCGCATCCTTCTTTTCTCTTTTATACTTCTTTCTGCTGCTGACCATAGCCATGACTTATCTGTTCCAGGTTCCAAACTGAGATGAGCAGCTTCCTGTCAAATAAGCCAATTCTACTGGATGAATTGACCTTGACATGACTGCTGTGATGCCACAAGCTCACTGGTGACAATTGTTAGGTATGTCAATGCATGTCATAAAAATACCAGGTGGTAAAGAAGCGCAACAGTGCAGCCCCTTGGTTCATCAAAATCTAATCCTCTTGAACCTCAATAAACATATGGGATCAGACATAATGTGAATAAAACTTTTTCCATATGCATACTACCTGATGCATTAGGTCACAATGTACAAAACATGTTTGCAGTAAAAATACATGTAAAATTAGGGATGGCACCCTCACAGCATTAATACTGGCAATGACTTGGACATGCCAAGTAGCAGATGTTTGGAGGAAGCCAGTCGAGGTTTTGTCTCCATAACTGCTGGCAAGAAATGGCAGTTTCTGCTTTTCTCGATCCTTGGTTGCATTGGCTCACTACATCCTCTCTTGCAGAATACGTTCCATGAGGAGGTGCCTCATGCATGACAATTTTCTCTTATAGATTCTTCCCACATAAATTTCATCAGGAGAGCAGGATTTTTTTTCTATTTCCAATGCCACTTTGAATCATTCAGAAGTACAGAAAAACATGGCCATTCATAGCGGAGCTCTGTATTTCCCTACCAAGCACATCCTTAGAAGCTCTTTTGAGGACTAACTACTTCTCTAAATAATCCTTGGAAGTAGGAGAATGTTAGGTGGAATAAACGAGAGCACCAGACTCGGCTTTTTCCTTTCTAGTTGCTATTTTACAGAAACACCTATCCTCCCAACTTCTTTCCCCAGACAAAACATAGGAGTTTGGGAGGGGGAAGGAAGGAGGGTAGTATCATTTAAGCCTGTGAGCCTACTTTTAGAATAAAGGGAATGGATTTGAACACACAAATTTGCTCTGTACAGAATATTGGGTACAATCAATCCTGCTTTTTAAAAACACTGCACAGCACTGGCAGCACCAAGGGTTGACTGGAATGCTGCTTTACATTTCTACACAAGGGTTACTACATCAGCAGTGTAAAGCTGATTACAGGTAAGAAATGAAAATTGTGTTGAAAACTGTTGTGTCTGGATTTCAGTGATGGTATTTCCTGTTCACAGTTCAAGGTGTGTAATTATAAATGGGTATATTTCAGATTCCATACACATTTGTTTAAATATTAAGAAGTTAATGAATCATAGCAACATTACAGTCCTGCCTGATACAGCATGGACTTTCTGTATTTACTGGGATTTAAAAGTGTGGTTTCTGTAGAGTGCTAGCTGGTGCACTCTGACACATGTTTTAAAAGTACACCGGCCCTCGTTTCTGTCTTTGGGTGCAGCCTCTGGTTACTCTGATCTGCCTGCTTACTGGTTGGCTGATCTCATTTATCTTACAAATTACTCACCAACAACAAATAAATGAACAGTGGCGCATCTAAGGACCCTCTAATTTGGAGGACATCCTTGTCAATGTCCTACTGCCATTGCCAGCCTGACCTGGCTTTTCCCCACACCAAGAAGAGGGGGAAACTTGACAAAGGTGGTTCCAACTCACTGTGAAGCCATTTTCTGTTTCCATATCCTGTTATGTCGCTCAAGAAAGCACAACAAGGCAGGACCTAATAGCTCCTTGGGCACTTATAAGCAGCGGGTGCTGTCATGTTCAGTGTACCTTGCTTCAGTCTAGTTTCCTATACTTGCATATCTGATCCTTTAACTCTCACCCTCTCCTTTTTTCCATTTTTTTATCTCCTTCCATAAGCTGTTTCTTTTTCCAGAATGAAGAATTCCAGCCTGCTCAATTATTTTTCCTATGGAAACAATTCTGTCCCATGCATTTGATCATCGTTGCCTTTCTCTGAATTTTTTCCAGATCTAATGTATCATTTTCAAGATGCCAGCACCAGAATAGCTCACAGTATTCCAGGTGTGAGCAAGCCATACATTATAGACTGGCGTAATTTAAATTTTCTGGTTTTTTCTGTTTTCCTTTCCTAACAATTCCTAACATTTGCATTTTGGACTGCTGCCATGCACAGAGTTGCTGTTTTTATGAAACTATCTGTCACAATCCCAAATTTTCAGTTCTGAGTGGTAACAGGCAAGTCAGAGCTCATCACGTTGTTCAGAAAGCCAAGAACACTTTTGCCCATGTCCATCAATTTCACATTTATCTACACTAAATTTCCTCTGCCATTTTGTTACCTAGTCACTTAGTCTTAAGGCCCACTTGCAGTTCTATGCATTTAGCCCTCACACTTCCTACATTGAGTAAATGTGTATCCTCAGCAAACTTTTCCACCTCACTGCTAAGTCCTTTTTCCAATCAAGTTTTGAGTTTGTTAAGAAGAATCAATCCCCTGCAGAATTTCACCAATGACTTCTCTCTGTATTTTCACTATGCTCACGCGATTGAAGGTTTGGGAGGGGGCATGACGATGGTGCTGGGGAATGTGGTATTCAGCACTGGTCTATAGGGTGTTACAGAGCTGTGTGGTCCCTTATCTCAGACTTCATGCATAAGAATCGTTTGCAGTACTGTACGATGCTCTGTCTCTTGCAATGCGGTCCTGCATACCAGCTAGAGCTAATCAACCTGATCTGTGATTTCTGGTTCATCTGTGAATGACACGCTGGTCAGGAGGGGATTATTTGGCTTTTTCCAGCAGTGGAGGACTGTGTGTTTTCTGCCAAGATTCTGCATTCACCAAATTCCTCTTCGAAGGGTTTTTTTCTATCTGCAGTCCAGCCCTGTAGCCTTTGCCTGTCATATGATTTGACCCGCATATTACATATCCCCTTTCATGTGAAGTCTCACACATAAGAAAGAATAAACTTCAGAAGTCTAACTTCTAGTACGAGGTAGGATGCTAATACTCTTTGCCAAAGGACAAAGAAAAAGAGCATAGAAAAAGTATTGTAGAGCAAAAGAAGTTTTAACAGTACACAGCCTCGTGACCCAATAAGATAGGACCAAATACAGCAGCTTAATGAGGAAGCTATGTGAAAGAGGAGTAGAAAGTTTATGGAAATATGATTTGGATTGATGTATGCATGCAATAAAAGGAACCATATATAATCTCTTGGAAGTGAGTGAGTATACCAGCAGCAGTTAGTAAAACAGATAAAAACTGAGCATTTAAATGGCTATTGATTTTTATTTAGTTTGGACTTCATGGGCTTGATGTACCACTACAGTGCACTTAATTTTGTTGTTTGCATATGGGAAAGTGGGTATGAATGTTTGCAGGTCAGCAAAGAACCATCTCCAAATTCCTGAAGTGTGAAAATTATGGCTTATGCTTATGGCTTATCCAAATTTGGGCTTATGCTCTTCACTGGCTTGTGTTTGGATGCCATTTGTCCCTGTCTGGGGAGCACAGACTCCAAAAGAATATTCTGTTTATCACATGCAGTGAAGGAAGGGCGGTATTTTTCACTATGTCTTTGAAACATCATAATTACATTTGTATTGGTTGGTAAGGAACAGACTCATTAAGTGGTATTAGTGAATCAACCCAAGAAATGTTTCTAAACCTCTTACATGTATCCTCTATATTGTGTGTGTGTGTACCATGTCCGGGAAAACTGTGCAAACAAATCATCACTACTAAATGCTATGATATAGTTACAATTCTAAATAATCACTCACAGCAATAATGTCAAATAGGTAGCCAAGGAGTTTTTTAACAACTGAGATATACTACCATCTAGTGGCCAAATTGGACAGGACTTTATCAGAGACTGGTACCTTAAATACTAACTGCCAAATGCTGCGTAGTTGCTGCTTGAGTTTATTATTATGGTGCAGAAAGCATCCTTCTACTTTAATAGATATGGAACTTACTGGATAACCTTGCAACTCTAAATATATAAAGGCTACTTATTGCCCTGGCTTGTGCACCCAGCTTCTCTGACACAGCTTTCTGAATCCTGTGATTTTGATTGGGGAGGACAGAAGATACTTGGAAAAAATGTCTTTGCAATTTTAAATCCAACATTGCTTTTATGAGATTTTTTTCTTTGTCAATTACTATTTCACTGAGTATTCATTGCAAAGAAAAGTAAGTTCTATCTCTAAAGCAAAAAGCTTAAGCAACTTCTGAGCTGTTACTTTACAAATGATATGGAAAATGAGAAAAGGCCAATTTACTACATTCACTCAATAAGCCTGGTACTGCAACACCTTCTCAATCATCCTGTCTTAGTGTGACTTTACTTTTTGTAACTCATTTTTCAAATTGTTAGGAAACAAAACGTTGTAGTTACTTAGCTAGACTGTAAGCTTTTCAGCCTAACATACAGTATAGATAATCTGATGTTTATATGATAACATAGTAAAAAGTTAAATAGAAACTTACATCTATAAGCATCAGATTGCCATCTTACAGCAAAACACAAGTAATTATTTTGTGACTGCTAGACTATAGTGCCTTATCAGATAATTTGGTCTTTGTCCTCAACAGTGCTGAGATTAATGCAGGAATTTAATTTTTTGGATGGTGCTCCCTGTGTTCTTACCAGGTTTCTGAAGGAACACAAAACACATGCCATGAACATTCTAATTCCTAAATTAATAATGATGTTTAGAGGTATCAGATGCCAATACATGGCTGTCCAAATAAATTGTAAGAATCTGGTGCTGTGGCTTAGCTCTGCACTTCTTCCTGAATAAACGCTGTTTACATGATTTCTACACATTATTTTTTATTATCTAAAGCACAGCAGTGACTGTCTCCTTTCCAACAGGACTTCTAATTAGCTGTGAAGTTTTGCCACACTTAAAGCTTTTCTCCCCAGTGCAAAATGTTGACTTTCAAATGCTGAAAACCAATTTATTTAAGCTGTAAAATACAATTCCAATAGATTCAGAAAGGTATATTCTACAATAGAACTGAGCCACTTCAAATACAAATTAATTACATGCACTATAAAGCATGTATACACAGAAACATAATCCATTTACATGAAAATGGAAAAGCTGTGTGCAAAAATCTCTTGTTGCTTGCCATGTGAAAATAAATGGCTTATGTTATAACAACTGCAAAAATAGTATCTGATTTTCACAGTTTGGATATTACTTATTGTGATAATTTATTTGATGGACATTGTGACACAATCTTTTGTGGAAGGTAACACATATATGTACTGTTAATGCTACTGAGAGTTACCTGCTTCAGGATTTTAGTTCGCAATCAATAAGAGAATAAAACCTGTTGTTGGAGGAGAAAACAGAAAGCCTGAGGAAAATACTTAACTATTTTCTTTTATGTCAACTGCATGATTGTCACAGGGCCAGCATCAAATGTCCAGTGATGCTTAAGAGATAAAGGAAAGGGGGGGGGTGGGGTGTTGCAAGCAGTACTGATTAACTTGAGGTCATATTCAGGCAATTACTGACCCAACCTATAATTCCACCCACTTGTCTAATAGAGATTGTCCTTTTTGGAGAGGATATTCTGGGAAAGAAGGTAGAGAGAGGACAATAAACAGAACCAGGGACAATGTTTTCTGATACAAAACCAGACCAAGAACATATCCTTAAGATTGATTTGCAGAAGATGTGTGATATGGTACTTCTGTCTGGCATCCTTGTGAAAGTGTTTGTAGATAAGCTGCTTGCCCTGTGAAGTCCTAGACCAAATCACAATATGCAAACCCCAAACTGACTCAGTTTCAGTTGTGCTAAAGATCACGTTTTTATTGTATTAATCAGAAATGCTGGAGCTGTCTCAAGATGGGAAATTGTGAATGTAGAGTGGGGTATCCATATTAGGGCTCTCACCTTTAAGTGAAAAATTGAGTGTGAATCTACACACCTTTTTCATCTTAAATTTTGTTTTCTTTTGGCAAAGGTGCTTTACTGACTGAAGTATGTAATGGGTATAATTGGTTGACTTTTAACTAACAGGATCGTCTTAGTGTTAGGAACTGAGGTGATTTTGCTCTTCCCAGACATGTAAAGTCACCGTATGTACCATTTCTTCTGCAGTGGTAAGACTATGATAACTTATATAAACATAAATATAAAAATATAGCTTTACAATGCTATGTAGTTGTGTAACATCTATTACTATCTCTATTATCTAAGTACTCTAGCTCCCCATGATGCTCCCACTAACATTGTCTGGAATTTTGTCATTTACTTCAGAGACAGGAGGTTCTTGTCTTTAGGGTGTCTGTGTGTCTGACAAAATTTTTTCTATCATTGGAAAAAATACTCTAAAAATGATTGAGAATGTTTACAAATATTGGGAAAAGGGCAGTGAAGCTATTTTTCATTTTCTCTTTATGCTCATCTCTTCTCTAGCTACTGCTACGTATTTCTAGTTGTCTTTCTGCACCCTATAGTTGGGCACTGTTGTACTCATGGATGGTACTTTGTGTCTCTGATTGGCTGCCTTTGTTGATAGAGTCCCTGCAACTGTGGTTTCTATTGTGTGAATTTATGCAAGATACATGTGGATGACACATTTGCTTTGCTTTCAGCTATCACGTCTTCTTCAGAAGTGGAGTTGTCATTTTCATGAATTGTTACAAGCACTTGAGACTTGCTTCTCCACAAATACCATGCTGATTGTGTAAGATTTTCTTTCTGGTGTTTGACACAAGTGTGGCGCTTAAAAATCTAGCATAAGCCAGCTTACCTATTATATTTTTCTCTTGGATGGAGGAGATGAGGGTCAGCATACAACAGAAGGTGTGGAAAGACTGGCACTTTTTTAACCTAGTGTCAAGGTATTTTTTTTCCCCAGGACACTGGTGTTGAAGTAAATTGTGTGCTATTGCACACCAGTTTATCTCCTCATTTAGTTATCTGTTTCCAATAGAGGTGACTATTCCCTTCTTTCGGTGTGAATTCTGGGGCTACATCAACTTCCACACTTAATACTGATAAGCTGCGGGGAGAGTATAGCCCCAGCATCTTTTTCTCTTCTTCCAAAGATATATGCAGGACTGATATACCATATGCTTTCTTATCAGGTGGAATGTATATAATGATCTTATAGTGAGACCACCTGACTCTGGAAATCCTGATACTGTCATATTTTATGATACCTGGTTGTTTTTTTAGAGCTGTCAAGTATTTTCAGCATAGACTGGCTTCAGGAAAGCTTTCATATTTGTCTACTACTTCCCTAATGTGGTTCTTCAGCTGCAGGCACTTCTTAATTGGTTTGGTTTTATAAGTGAATCGTCTTGTGATGTTACAGGACCAGTGCTACAAACAGCACATATTCAGAATATGAATGACTGCAAGGCTCCTGGAACTCTTGTGAATGTATATGGAGAAAGGAGTTCTGACTGGGTTTTCACTAGTTGTGAAAATACATATATAGGGCTGTATAGATCAGTCCATACTGTACAATTTGGGCCCATACTGTATTGTATGAAGTGTCTTCATATTCTACTACCATTTCACTACTACTCAAGATGAACTTAACCTCTTATGACCACAATTTTTTCAATCACTTCACTATCATTAAGTTTTACTACACTTCTACAAACTAGTGTAATCCAGTCCCTAGCTGAAACTTAAAACTAACCTAGACATGCAAAGGTATTAAGGCTTCATAATTTATTGTTTATATGCTATTGACACATCAAAACAGCAGTACAGCTTTTAACTGCTTTTCAAGCATTTTTCTCAGAATGTAAGTTTCTGCCTTAGCTGGACATATGTAAATTATCCACAGTATTTCTTAACAGCTCATGAGCTATTAAGAGCTCTAGTCCATTCTTGGCTATATTCCTTATTGAATTAAGCAAAATTCCAAACACACAACTGCAAATGCCTGAACTGAATACTGTCTACATAAAATGCAGCATTTTAGGGCTTTCCAAAATGTTGTTTGTGTCCTCTTTTTAGGTTCAAATTTCTGAAGCAGAGACTTAAATCCCAGTATCCCAGCATGTATCTAGTTGTATGCTATTCTTACATAGGTCTTGCTCAGTTTCTGTTCCTCTTAAAATAAATAAAAATAACAGGAACTGTGATATTAACTGAGGTTGCCTCTCATATTCCAAGAAAGTTTATGAGTAAAATGTACTTCTACCTATGTACATTTTGTTCCTTGAACACTGAAAACTAGCAATGTCATCAATGCATTACATCACTACTAAATTCCTGTAGTAAAGACCAGAGGTGACCCCCAGCATTCATCAGCATCAAAAGATGTTCGTTATACAAAATAGAATCACGGTTTACAAATGCCACGTAAAATCAGATGCAAATGAAAAACTTCTTGAAAGCGTCAGTGGTGTACTTCATTTATACGGAGACTAAGTGGCAGGAAATACTGTGATCATTAAAGACGACATGACACTGATAATTTTAACCTGTATTTGTTGAAGGATTGATTCAGTTGTTCCTCAGCAGAAGGGCTTCCTTCTCGGTCACTCATCTGACAGGTTTCATGCAGCTCCATCTCTGATACAGCCTTCAGTCTTGTTTGCTCTGATAACGCTGGGAAACATCTATGCATACGGTCTAGATAACAACAAAGAAATTTCTCTAATAGCTGATACATTGTTCAAAATAAGACCTATAGTTTGATGTAATTCTGTCTGTGATGTTGCATTTGGCTAAGTGGCTGTTTTAGGTAAACATAATTTCTTCTGACCTTTTCTAGATAAAGCATTTTCCATATTCATATTTCCAATAGACTTGAGAGGTACAGGTCAGACAATTTATAGGAATTTTGGTAAAAAAATCTGAAATTCTTATTCCATACAAACTCCTGCGTGGCCAATGAAGAACTGATTTCCTACTGGGCAAACAGCAACCAAGTGTTTCTCCCCATGAAGTCACTAGGAGCTTTGCTTAATACTATAATGAGAATTTTATAAGAGAATAGTAGAAGAATCAAGTCACTAGTGTCTTGAAGAATAAATATTGCCATAAGAACCCTTAAATTACTGTGAGTGTAATTCTTTGAAATAATGAGATGAAAGAGTTCAAAGTGGTGTTAAATCAACTGAGTGCAAGCAATAGTACATCGTTCACTGACCACATTTTACCAGCACAGTTTACAGTTTTTTCAGTGAACTACATTAGTCCAGAGACTGAGTGACCTCTTGGAACCATGCCACATTTCCAGCACCTGTCAAACGGTTCTTTCTGTAGGGCATGAAGACAATGGAAACACATTAAAATGCCCTTATCTGCCAACATGGGCAGGTCCGGAAAACAGCAATGGGCCCCTGCTGTACATGCAGTTGATCAATAACGGGGATTGATTCTATTCTGTGTGCTCAGTCAGCCTGCCATGAAGTGGACAGTGGACAGGATGGCACACAACTACTATGTTAGCTAGGGTGTTGAAGCCACATAGCACAGGCGTAGCAACTTCTCATCGTGCATCTAGACAGTATTCCTTCCGTTTTGATTCTTTTGTCCTATCAATCAGTTTTTATAGGGTGGAGAAGAAAATTATTTTAATGGAAATGCTAAACAATGCTCTTTTTTGCCATGCCTTTCTGTGTACCTTATAACAGGGTTTATCATAATCAATCCTGCATGTATGAAAATCCACAATGTAAGAAAACCCATAATGCATAATTCATTTAATTGAATCTGCAACGTATGCGTGCATGAAATTAAACAGATTATGTGCATGAATTAATATGAATATAGAGCATGTGTTTTTCTTTCCCTGTTATCCAGTAGATTATTATTAGCAATAAGAGATTCTAAAACTAGCTTTGCATGTGTGATGAATGCTACTGGGGGAGGGGAAGGAGGAAAGAGCGTAATAGTGGCTGAGCTAAGGAAGCCCGAGGCATTTTTCTGCCTACACAAGGCACAGACAGACGGAATGGATTGGGGATACTGTTCCAACAGTATCCTTTACACTTCTGGAAACCTGCAGCATTGGCTTTCTCCTTTTTTCTCTGTATCAACTATTATGTTGTCAGGGAGACAGAGTCCTTGACTTGCACCCAACTGCTGAGGCTATCACCCTTTATAACAGTACTACCCCCAAACCTTGTACCCACCAGAAGGTTTAAATCTGTTCTGTGACAGGCCCCTGCATGAAATGTTTAGGTGGTACAGAATAAAAATCTCCTTGCGCTGTCTCTGCAGTTAATTCAGAGGAAGCCAAAACTTTATTCCAAAATGCGTGTTCCAAAAGAGCTGGCTTTATAATGTATTTGTAATCCATTGTATTTACATTTGCATGCTTTTTTTTTAAAAAAAAAAATAGTGTAAAGAGGCCCTAAGTAGCCTTTTTATAACGTGATTGTCCCTGAAGTATGAAGTACATTCTACATATATTGAAATCCACATTTGTGAACCTCCTTCAATTTTCTTGTAACTGCCATAAAACCATACTGTAAACTGATCTTGAAAAGATACACTAAATGGGCATCTGTTCATAAGCAAATTATGGTAAAACAGCTGTTGCCTTCTTGAGTAATTGGATTTCTAATTATCAATTTTTAAAGTAATCAGGTTTTCAAGAGAGGACACAGACTACAGCTACTTTAAAGGTCAAAATGGTTTTAGATTTCAATTTTTCTTATTTAATTTATTAAAATTCTTACAGTACTCAGACTTACTGGTTTTTATTTATAAATCATTTCAATATTAAGGTGTTTAAACCTGTTACTGAACAGACTGGCAAAAGACATGACTGTTTAAATTAAATTCTAAAAGGAGATTCTGTATATAACCTTTGAGCACAACGCTGCAGTCTTCCCTGAAAAAAAATATAGCTGAATTGAAAGGCTCAAATTTGGAGTATAACAGACACAAAAAATAAAAATAGGTCACTAGGATATAATTGTAAACACTCTGCACATTTTTTTTCACATTATCTTTGCTAATATCTAGTAAAACGTTGTTTCTCAAATAGGCGTGAATAGTGCCTGATGTCCAAATAACATTTTGATTAACTTCAATTGTATTGTTGATACAATTGTATTCAACAATACTGTAATGCTGATGCAATCTTTTTCATGCAGTTGTTTACACATGGGTATAGTAATAATGTGACTTACAAGAAAAATGTGAAAGGGGTCAAATACTCAGGCACTATGCCTACAGAACTTCTCAATCTATTTTAAAATATTTCAGAAATGCGAAGGAAAGGAAAAGATCAGTGTTGCATTTCTGAGCTAAGCGTTATCAGTAGTACTTAGGAATCCTTTTTGCTGTCTTGACTCTTATTGATTAGTAGCAGCAATGTTAATATACAGTATTTTGCTACCAGTTTAAATGTGCAAAGTATGATAACATATATTTGTTTAATAAATTTTCTTTCCTGTTATTTTCTCTTTTACAACAAAGAACCATAAAGACAGCAAATACTCTCTCTTGTTTAGTGCAAGAGAGAAAGTAAACACTAATTATAGCAAATAACTATTAGTGTCAAAGGATTCCAAGACATTACCAATATACACTTAAGCATTTCAGAGCAGACAGTGACCTTACCTTCATAGTCAAGGAGAAAGCATGTCAGCAAGTTAGGACAGACATCCTCCAAAATGGAACAAAAAGCAGAGAAAGCACTTGGGCCTTTTAAAGAGAGTTTATCTAAAAAATATTCAGTTCTCTTCTTGTAGCTCTCCTGGGACCAAATCTCTTTGTATTCCTCCAAGGAAAAGACTCTCTTGTAAACTAAATATGACAGCACTTTGTTCACATCCAGCTCTTCCAGGATTTTCTCTCTCTGATTGCTTGGGATTTCAGAAAGCCACTTATTCCTGTTTTCATTTTCTTTTTTGGTAGATTTTGCACGGTTATAAAACCAAGATTTGGCTGTTCTTCCAAACATTTTGATATTTAAATAGAAAATAGAAAATTCCACTTCTGCATTTATTGTGCAGTATTCAGTATACGAAGTAAACATAATGTGGATGGATAGAATGCAAATACATACTGCTGTCTGTAATTATTGTAATTCTAATGGAATAAAGAAGGCCTACATACAAATTATGAAGAAATCTAGCTCAATGCCTGCAGCCTCCTAAGAGGATTACGTTACACTAATTAGCCCTTTACAGTTGTTAACAGCTTCTGAACCGTAATGATGAAACTGAGAATTGCTTAGTTACTGTTACTTTTTAATTCTGTAACTGATCTTCAGAGATACCCCTTTCCAAAAAATAATTCATTCAAGAAGACAGCTATCAAACTGAAGTAATCTGTACAAGCTGGCACAGGACATAAAATAAAGTGTCTTCTGCACACTTTAATTTTGTATTCCTCAGAGGCCATGCCCAAGCCACAGTATAAATGCCTTCCACTTCTTATTTTTTCACAAAATATTCGCTTTACAATGCAATAGAACTATGCATTTAGAAGGCATGCTTCTGTAAATATTTTGTAATCCTATATGTAAAAGGTAAAATAAAGGTTACAGACGAAGACCTTTTTTGTGAAGGTAAATATGTCACTGTTAAGAGTAACAACATTTCTGCATGTTTAGATCTTTAAGTCGTGTCCAAGCAAAATAAAACACCATATAGCGTCCATTTAATGGTTTTCAGGTTTAACAGTGGGTATTACTGCAATCCTTGTGGGGGTGTTCTGCCAGTGATAATCATTCACTGAGGATCAGACATTACTTAACCTCCCTTACGCAAATGCTGCTTAATACATGAACTTTTTGGTCTTGTTTTCATACTTCCTGTCAGTGTAAATTCCCTGTATAGAAAAGCTATGAGTACTTCCTGCCTCCTCTTCCTGTTTCTTAGTCTTTTTTCTATTTCCATTACTTCCAACTGATAATGCATCCGTGGCCTCACTTGTGTGGCCTTATCTGCAGTTTTCTTAAGGGTACTTTACCTATTGTGCAACAAACAAAAATACTTTGCCAAGCTTTTAGGAAAACAAGTTCTATAATATTTTCAGTCCCTATGACCTTAAGATGCAACCACTGTATCCCCTGTCAGGCTTTTTCTGTTTCTGAAATTTCAAGTATTTATCAGTCAGCATTAAAGTTGACCACTGACCATAAAATTCAGGAATTTTATTGTGTATATAACCATCCAAACAATTAACTAGCCAGGCTTCACAAAATTGTTTGGAAGCATTGCCTGTCACCTTGTGGGTGGTTGTAGATATAACAAGCCTCATATGTGACACATTATCTGAAGTAAGGATGAGTGGAATTATGTGTTATTTTAAGCCATGTTAATGGTTCCAGTTTAGAATGTTATGGCTTATTGACCATAGCAGTGAGATTGTCATGCTTTTTCTGTAATCATCTTGAATCTACTCAGGTAGAGAACACACCACATGAAAGGTGACCTACTTGGGGGAAGGTGGGTGGTGAAAGGCATCCGCTATCCTAACAGTCAGATAATACAGCTAAACAAGTCGTTTACTGGTAGCTAATACACAGTAAGCAGGGAAAGTAGCTAACCTATCTGAAAGGCCTGGCACATCTTCTAGGCAACTTTTAAAAGTGAGGGCTCCTTTATAAGCCTAATTCTTAAGATTCCCTTTGATTTTTGAACCTACCCCCCATTCTTTCCATATTCTCAATGAAACCTCATGCTTTTTTTGTCGCCAAGTTGTTTCTCTCTCAGAAGTTCTACTAATATTAATACCGCAATATCTTGGCAGGTAAAAGATCCTGATAAAGCCTGGCACTCCACACCCATTAGACAGCATCTTGCGAATCAGCCTTCTCAGCCACTATAACTTCTGATGGTAAGTTTCTCCATTACTTCAATAAATGCTAGAGCCAGCCCAAAGTTCCAGGTTTTGGATTCATAGGACAGTGCACAAAGATGAGATACAGAGGATGTAACCTAAATATGTTTCTCAGCATTTAACTTCAAAACTAAATCTGTGTTTATTTTATTGTGCTGATAACACTGATTGTCATCAGTTTGCTAAATGGAGTAATAACTTCTGCACGGTAGTGAATTTAGAAGTTTTTAACTTCTAAATTAGAAGATTAATAATGACATTAATTTTTAAAGGAAGCTATGGAGTATGTCCGATTTTTGCATATGTCCATGGCAGTTCTGCCCATGACAGTCCACCCTCAAAGAGGAGTGACCTTGCTATAAGAAGTGGTAGACATAGGTGTTGGCAAGTTGCATCTCTTGAGAAAAGGAAAGAAGAATTTGTGCAAATGAAAAATGTACACAGGTATCAGTTTTCTGAGGGGTATTCTCAATATACCTTAAATAACAAAACTAGTTTTAAAAAAAGGCATTCAAAAGTTTAGCTGGGGCAGAATGACTAGAAGAATTAACTAAAAGCTGTGAGAAAATTCTGGGCATTCATGAGATAGAAAAAAGTACTCTGCAATGAAAATGCAAAGAAAGGTTAGCATAATATGAACTGATTAATATAGACAGTGAATTGTATTACACACTGCAGTCATCCAGGGTAATGGGAGGCATAAATGACAGATTGAATTCTGTGAATATAGAGTATAAGGAGTGTCTTTGGGCAGGTTGTTTTCTAAACGAGTACAATGTTTTCAGCCAGAAATGTCCCCATATTTTTGTTGGTAAAAAAATATATCCTTTTAATCTCAAATACATTTTTGTAAGATCTTAAAACCATAGAGAAAAATGGGTGATATTTTAGGAAATGTATCAAGTTGTGGACAAATACAAAATTTGACTCTTTACCTTCTCACATACCATGTAGTTATTTCCAGTTCTGTAAACTGGAGAATAAAATGCTAAAATTCTGATTTTTTAATTGCCAGATTTCTAATAAAAATCCACATCTTGCAAAATCTGAGTATTGGGTAAAGGCAAAAATTTGGAAGTGTATGTTGAGAAACCAAATACAGAGAAGTCGGTGTAAAGTACAATCAAGGGAGGAAACTAGAGAAATTGAAGATGACAAACAAGTATTTGAGACAAAAGGATACATGGGAATACATGGTGGAAATGAAGGATTTGTGATGGAGAGTTACTGTTTTCCCAGGGTCAAGGAACTGAGAGATTACCTCCAGTGACCTGTAATTGATACAATGCAGACTGTTTGACTGTGCAGTAAAAGCTGTACGATCTTTCCAAGCTCTGAGTGCTAACTGCCCAGCAACTCAAACATCTTCAAATGATCTACCTTGGTGCCAAGTTCTGCAATTTGTGCAAAGATGCTGTTTAGTTCAGACGGCCTAATTTCCTAGGAATTGGTGTCAAATGGGAAGCATCCATTAGAAATAAGCTTTGGCAGTGTTTATTTGACATTGTAGTGAAATAAGGATGCAGACTAACCCACGCATTTTGAGATTGAGACTGTTTCATAATGAGAACAGTGAAGGGGATGCAGCACGGACTGTCAGGGCCATGACCAACCTCACCTGGAGCCTCCACCCACACCCCTGTGCGTAGGCCCAGGGCTTCAATTTAAGCTCAGCCCTGGACCGTCAGTCCCTGTATTGTATTAAGTATTGCTTTTCTGTGGTTTTAATAGCACATGAGCTCCACAGATGCTAATTGGATAGTTGGGAACGTAAAGCAAACTGGTTGTGTTTTTTCTCCTCCGTATTACAAATGACTTACGCCTGTCATGCTGGCCACGAAATGGCAGGATCGGGATTTTGAGCATTAGCGATGCGATTCTTGTTTATGAGACTTGCAGAGAAAAGGTTTTCGAAGAACACTGTGAGGTAAATGGCAGTGGGACTCGGACACGAGCTGTGGATGTTGACACTTCCCAATGGCTCGTGGGCCTCGGCGCAGGATGCGCGGGTATGGGTCATTAACACCGCAGCACTGGGGGCTACGCGCAGGTAGTTACCCAATTAGGAGAACGAACAGTGCCAGCCGGAACTCTCCTGCAAGGCTCCTGCAGTGCCCCCGTGGCCAGAGAGGGCAGGACCGGGCCCGGCGCCTCCGGGGTGGTACCGGCGAGGCGGAGCGGGCCGAGGCCGGCGGCGCGTCCCCCCGCAGGAGGGCGGAGGCTGCCCGCTGCCGTCGGCGGAAGATGGCGGCGGCGGGCGCTGAGGTGGCGGCGTTGCGCCTGTCGCGGCAGGAGCTGGAGCTGCGCTGGCTGGCGGCGGAGGTCGGCCGCCTGAAGGAGCAGGAAGCGCCGTGCTGTCCCGGGAGCTGCAGCCCCGAGCTGCAGCGACTGAGGGCCGAGAACGAGAAGCTGCGCTACCGCCTCCTGCACCTGCGCCGCAGCCTGGCGGCCGAGCTGGCCAGGGCAGCGCCGGCGGAGCAGCGGCCGCCGGGCCCCGCGGCGGCGGAGCGCCCAGCCGGCGGCGAGGTAGCGCCCGCGGCCGGGACATCCCCGAGGCCCTCCTGGGCGCGGGAGGGCGGGGGGCCGCGCCGGGCCTGGCGGGGGGCGAGCGCACGCGCCCCGCTGGGGCGGGCCAGGCCGCTGCGTGGAGCGAAGGGACGGGAGCGCCTCCCGAGGCGAGACCCCGGCCCGCGGTCGGGGGATGGAAGCCCGATCAGGGGGTGGAAGCCCGTCTCGGGTTCTGTCCGCACTCCTCGTGGGCCCGGAGCACGGAGTAGTGCTTCTCCCTGTAGGCCCTGCCTTTCTGCGAAGGTGGGAGAAGTTTATCAGACCACCGAAAGTTGTTTTTATTGCTCACTAGGCCGTTTTGATCTCCCAGGGTCTCGCTGGAGAGATCTTGCCAGTGATTGTAGCAGTAGTAAAATTGGGCAAATAGGTTGTTGTTCTGCTGCACATCAAAAGGATGTGTCATAAGAAGTCTTTCCTCTGTGCTAAGGACATATCTTACTCGTTTGTAATTGCTTTTTTAGCCCAGCATTGCACTAATCTGGTTTGTTTTGTTTCAATGATTGCTGGGAAAAGTCTTGAAGGCATCAAGGTGTACTTCTGTTATCACTGTTTTTCAGAAGGTCTTCAGTCCAGGTGTTGCCGTGAATCAAAATGAAGAGGAAAAGAAAAAAGAAAATGAAGCTGTGAACCAACATGAGAATGATGTAGGTGGTTCTTTTATACGACATAATCATAGAGAAAGAAGAAGTTTTGTTTGTCTAAGTTCAGAAAAGGTGCTGAAATCTGAAATACTTTACTGTATTTTGAAGTCCCAGATGTTGGGAAGAAGGCTTGCTATAGCATGCATTTAGAAAAAATCATTATCTAAGAGCTTCATCTTGCATGTAATTAGTAGGGTTACTTATACATTCTTAGATCTCTACTTTCTATGTAACAAAAGGATTTGGGCTACTGGGAAACAAGGCTCAGGATACTGTGGTGTGTAAAGAGAGTGATGGTTCCTGAATAGCTGAACAACGTGCATGATGACTGAAAGGATGTTGGCAGCACTAGCTGTAGTTTAATAGGCCTTAATAATCCACCTTTTGCTAAACTAAAGAGAACTTCCTGTGAACCATATTATTTGAATCTGATGCTTTGAGTGGACTGGCAGAAGTGAGGATTTGTTGGAGTGATCCAAACTTCTCTAGGATATCAGCCAAATACAAGTTCTCGGGCAGGAGTATGAGCTGTTTCTGAAGTCAAACTCGCAAAGCCATTTAGGCCCAGATTGATGAAGGTGCATTGGAAAATTGGAAAGCCGCTATAAAATAGTCAGCAAGCTGGGTGGGACTATCCTGTGTGTAATTATTTACAAATGCTTTAGTGCATGCTAGTATAAATTCTAGTACAGGGAAATCTGGTCTCAGTTGGAACCTTTAGGGATGCATGAACGCTGTGAATCCTTTTATTCTATTTCTCTCACAAATATATATGTGTATGACTTCATTTGTTACAGCTCCAGTGCAAGCCAAGCTTCATAGAAGACAGATTGAAGCTTTACGAAGCACTGAAAAAAGAACATGATGCTTTGCTAGCTTACAGAGCGGCCAACCAGAGCAAACCCATCAAAATTATTCTGACAGATGGAAAGATGGCCGAAGGGGAATCTTGGAAAACCACGCCATATCAATTAGCTGTAGGAATTAGGTAACCTGCAGGTTGACAGAGTTGTACTTTTGCAGTGATAAATCTGTTACTATCTTTTGTCTCTTACCTTGTTGCATAAAATATATATGTCACAGCCAGTGGATCGTGACTCTCTTAAGTTGGTTTATTTGGAAAGCATCATTGAAACTTCAGCTTAATGCAGAAGAGGCAGGTGGGTGAAGTTGCTGTTCTGAGTGATGCTTGAGGTTTTGTGCTGGAATCATAATGCTTGCTTCCAATTAAAAACCATAACAATCATTGAGACTGCGAGGAATTAATAGAGACATCTGAAGTTTTGGGAGTTACCAAGCAACAGTAGAAACTGTTGTTAGAACCAGTCTTTCCTCCAGATCCCCAGCACTGAAAACCATTGAATGAAGCTTTAAGACCTTAAGGGTCTATACCTTAAAAGTAGAAAAGTGTTTAGGAAGACCACAGAAACAAAAAATAAAGGTCTTCAGGTGCTACGAGATGTGGGTGGGGTGTTTAGGGGTTTAGAAACCTAAGCACTTCTGCAAATCTAAACCTAAATATTTTGGTCTCTTGTTATTTGTGGTTTTT
Organism: Phaethon aethereus; assembly: GCF_964289735.1. Lineage (NCBI taxonomy): Eukaryota > Metazoa > Chordata > Aves > Phaethontiformes > Phaethontidae > Phaethon > Phaethon aethereus. Next base: position 16,968,059 of record NC_138588.1, on the reverse strand, counting down.
AGTCAAGCCTTGGCTTCAAATGCAGTCATAGCCAAAGTGAATGGTGAATTGTGGGACCTGGATCGTCCACTGGAGGGAGATTGTACTCTGGAGCTGCTTATGTTTGATAATGAAGAAGCAAAAGCTGTGAGTAAACACTCACTGGTTTCAACTTGATTAAAGGAACTAAATGACATGAAATTGATTGCAGCATTATGCTTCTAAAATTTTGAATTAAAAAACCCAAACCTATTCAAGTAATGTATTTGCAGTGATTTGATGAAGAAGATTAGATACTAAGTACCTATAATCTATAGGTGAATAAAATCTTAGTGTTCTTTTCTTCTCTTCTGTTTTACATGAACAGGTTATTTCTTAAATGAGATCGGATGGAATGTCTTGATTTGTATACAAACTTGAAATAGCTTGATGTCTTCTAAGACACGTGTTCTGTGGTTTGACTCAGTGCTTTTGAGGATCAGACATTGAAAGCAACAGTGAGGCTGTGTTAGAGTTTTCTAAAAATTGTCCAATATCCAATTTGAGTTATAAATAAGATCTACAGCTCTTTACACTGGCACTCTTCATTAGAAACTTTAGTGGGCATATCTTAGTCAGTTAACTATGAATATACCTAGCAATGCACCCAAGATTTTTCTTTTTATGGGATTCAGTCTTAAGCCTAAGTTTATCTTTTTGCACTAGAATTAGACTTCATTTTTTCAAAGAATTTTTCATGTGATTAAGTTTGTTTGAGGTATTTCAGGAGCCTGTAAAGGCTTTATCTTGTAGCGGTGTCTATGAAGTGGTCTGAATTAGTAAGGACTGGGTTGTTGACTCCCCTTTTCTGACCTTTCAGGTAATGCGGCTTACAGTCCTATTAATAAATGTACTATATGTCAACAATGGTAACTTAATTGGCTACATTGCTTCAGATGCGGTTAGTATTGCATAGTCTTCTAACTGACCAGAAGCTAACTTATAAATGAACAAAGTACAGTAAGTACTAATGCGATGGAATCATGCAGAGGTACAATCCTCTTTCAGACCGAAATAAGATTGGGAATTATTGCTACATCTGCCACTATATTAATCACTTATCGTACTTCAAACGAGAACAGAACGTTGTTACACTTTTCACAGAATTTAAACATTGATTCCAGTATTTTTCCCATCTGCAGGTATACCTCTGTGTTTTCTTTTTAGTAACACAATGCCAATGATCCCATGACTTGCTCACCTGACTTTATTTGCAGGTTTATTGGCATTCAAGTGCTCATATTCTTGGAGAAGCCATGGAAGGTTATTTTGGGGGCTGCTTATGCTATGGACCACCGATTGAGAATGGATTTTACTATGACATGTACATGGAAGATAGGTAAAATTGCAGTGTCTAAAAACTTAATACTTTGTATTGAAGCTCACTACTAGAATTATTTTTGCTCAGTCATGTTTCTGCATGTTAAAAGTAAAATCGTGTAGTACGGTTTAAAACTGACGTTAGGTTAGTCTTCTCTATAGGTCTATGTATACGTATATACTGAGTGTGTGTGTATATTTAAATTCAAGAGCAATGTTAGACACCTGCTCCTTAAGACTTGCAGCTGTTGAATGTTCTATGAAAAAACGTAAGAGTGTTTGGGTAAAACTTTCTGAAGTGCCTGCGTGATACAGGAGAGGATTCCCTGAAGAATCGTAGGTTTCCAAAGTGCCATAGTCACTTGTAGAGATGGCACATATGCATGCAACTCATATAGGTGTTTACGACTTTTCTAACCCTTGTGCGCAGCTTTACAATTCTGGTTTTTCCTTGTTTATCTTTCTGTAGTCAGGGAGAATACTGAATCTGCAGCAGCTGATAAGCTCGCTCTTGCAGCTGGGTTGAGCCTTTTTTTTCTTTTTTCTTAAATCTTCAAGCTACAGATCTTCCAGACATTTAAACATGTGAAAGACTGTTGTAGGAGTGATTGCAGTGGATTTGTTCAGGGTGATACCATTTTTGTTTCTGAGTTTAGTGTCTGAAAGTACAGCCAATTGTAAGAAACTAAGAAAATACTATGACAAATCACACCACCACTTCCCATGTTTTTCAAATTAGACCACTAGAAAGTGATCACTTAAAAAATGGGAATATCAAAATAATTAATTTCTTTTGCCTGTGTCTGTCTGTTCAGAGGTGTATCTAGTACTGAATTCCCACTACTAGAGAACCGCTGTAAAAATATCATAAAAGAAAAGCAGGCTTTTGAAAGGCTGGAAGTCAAAAAGGAGGTACTGTTAAACATGTTCAAGGTAAGTTGTTGGAGTAGCTGTGATTCTGGTACAATGATCTTTTAAAATGTAACTTTTATAAAATACTGCATGTGATTGATCAGAATAGTACACATCTAGCAAAACAAAGGGAACGAATAGCATCCTTTACCCCCTCTCTGTATCCCTCTCAGGTCTTCAGGATGTTTTCAGGCAATAATAAAAACAGTTTCTTGTTACACAAAAACACCTCAAGTTCCATGAGATGATAAAGAAATTAGCACAAAAAAGGCATACATTCATTCTGGCTCACTTGTAGAGACAAATCAAAAAAGACTTTGTCCTCTAGTTCTCCGTTTTATACAGTGAATATTACAGCACCGTGAGACTGGTGTCTTAACTGCCTTTCAAAAGTGCTTTGAGGTGTTCAGGTGGTAATCACGACATGTAACACACCCTCAGGGAAATTAAGACATTTTTGTCTCTTCCCCTCTTGTTTTATAACTCTTCTGAAAGGATGTTGAACTTTTGCATACATATATGTGATCATGTGACTTTTTAGTTGTGTCTTTTACTGATGCATTTGCATTGTTAATACCTAATTTTAAAACAGAATGCTTTTAGACATTTTATTGATGCTTCTGACTTTTCATGTTTTCCCACACAGTATAACAAGTTTAAGTGTCGTATACTTAATGAGAAGGTAAACACGCCAACTACCACAATATACAGGTAAAGAAAATTAAGTTAAAAGGTATTATGAAATACTTACATAGTTAGGTATATTTAATTTAAATTGAGAAGAATTATTTTTATTTTATTCTAACTTCCAAATACTTGTGTGACTGGGACTTAAGTTTGCAATTAATATTGTTACTTCTGTAAAATCAGATCTTTTCTTTCTCTGCTGGCACAGATTAGGCCTCAATTTGTGGGCAAATGGCAAATCCACTTTTCACTCATTCCCTCTGGTTTCAATAAACAGATTAAAAGAAGTTACCACCCATGACATTGAATTGCTGGATAATGGGTAAAGCTAAGTCTTAGTTCTCTGTGGGGTGAGGATCCTGTTCATTCAATTGCCAGGAATAAAACTAGTTAGCTAGAAAATGGCAAAAATTTTTTTTCTGTTTGATGTGTGTAGTTTGAAATTTCCTGGCCAACTTTAACAAAGTTTACATATGGAGCTACATGAATTGCTAAGCATGTTGCGATATTCTTCATAGTGGATCAAGTGTGCTGAGTATTTACTGAGTGAATATTCTGCTTCAGGCAGAAGGCATAATTACATTTAAGATGCAGTGAATTTGCTGAATGCTGCATACGTATGCTTACTAGTGTATTTGAACATGTCGGGCATTAACTTGTATGTCATTAGTGACCGTACTTCAAAATGTTGGTGTGTTTTGAAATAAATACTTTTTTTCTTTTGGTATAGATGTGGTCCGCTGATAGATCTCTGCAGGGGTCCGCATGTGAGAGACACTGGAAAAATTAAGGCCCTTAAAATATTTAAGGTAAGTTTAAATTAACTGTGCATTAAAACATAACTAAACTATGGGTCAGTTGATTTATTTCTCCTGAATGCCAGGGTCTTTTGCATTCTTTTCTGTGCTTACTTTGAAAATAGTCCTTCGTTTCTTTTCCTGTTCCCATTGCACAAATAGAACTACAGGCTTTCATCATCATTGACCTTCCAAGGTGTACTGATTCTTGACTATCCCAATAGTACATCAGTAAAAGTTAACAGCATCTTTTTTTATCAGAGTATTAGTGCAGTAACATGCATGCTTAGACAATGCAGACATCCACAAAAAATACTCAAGCTAGTAGTGACTAGATTAGCTGTGGAACCAATTATACCATGCACAATAGTACACAGAAGTGCGGTGCCTATGCTAATGTGACGGTACTGTGCTAGTACTCCAGCCAGCATTGCACTTTGTAGTACAAGTGTCCATAGTTTAAGTCTGTACTAGCTGTCACATTTGTGTGTGGGGCGTGTGTGCACACGTGCTCTGTTCTGCAGTAAAGGAACATCCAAGATATTCCTTGGGTCAGAAAATAGTATTTTGACCTTGTAAGATGGTATTGTTCAGGTACAGAAGGTAAAGTGGACACTGACAGATCTGCAAGTGCTGCTGTTTAAAAATGGCATTGCTCGCAGGAAAGCCAGAGACAGTGTTTGCAGATGCCTCTGGTTATGATGTAGTTAAGTTACTTGCAGATGCTAATTTTGGTAACCTTATTAGACTGACCTCACTGAAACATTCATCATAGCTGCTTTTGCTGGCTTCCTGTCTGAAGCTTATGGGACTCTTGAGTTCCAGGGATTAACTATCAGATTGTCAAAACAGCTAGGATTTAACTGTGAGAGTGAGCCAGTTTGGTTTTGACTTCCATGTTTATATTTTGATTGTAAACAAGTGCTGCTTTTTTAGAAGATACGATGTGAGATGATAAAACATGCCATGATATGAGTTAAAACAAGGTACCTAAGTAAAATAAAAGTATGCCTTGCCAGTCACTTTTGGTTATGTCTTCTGTATCAGCTGACTAAAAGGCAGTGCAAGTATCTTTGTATTATAAACAAGTGCTGGATGATTGCATATAATTGTTTTCCCGAAGAAAAAAAATTGTAATGTGAATGCATTAGTGTTTATTCCTCCTTTCCCTGAGATTATATAGTACAGTATATAATATATGTATTTTATAAGTGTGTTAAAGTATGGCTTTTGTGTGTCAGAATTCCTCTACATATTGGGAAGGAAAATCTGACATGGAAACTCTGCAGAGAATATATGGAATATCCTTTCCTGATAACAAAATGATGAAGGAATGGGAAAAATTCCAGGAAGAAGCCAGAAACCGGGACCATAGGAAAATTGGCAAGGTATGCTATTTCATGGTCTGCTTCTGTAATGGAATTAATTCTCTGTTGTTGTTGTTTTTTCTCCATTTTTTGGCAGTTTAAATGGGAGCCAGTTCTATGAATTTCTTGTGTCAGTTGCATTTTAAAATTTTAATTCTACAAACTCAACTTGTCACTCGCATACAAATGTTACACTAATGTTGAGAAGAAGTAATGGAGTAGTCCCTTGCTTTAGGGAAGCCTATCTTAAATCTTTTAACATAGGGCCTTTTCGGATCCTACCTAAACCACTATATTTTTCATAGGAGAGAAATCATTGAAAATTGCATAAATAATATGATTTGGTCTTTCTTTGCTATAGGCATAAATAAGGTAATAGTTAAGTGTATGCATGTGCAGTACTTCAAACGTTGTTGTGAGTATTGTTCATACATTTGTCTACTAGACTTAAATGAACAGATGTAATCTTAAATTGAATGTGAGTCAGAAGACATAAGATTGACGGAGACAAGGACTGTCATCTAATACTGGTCATGTTGGCATGCAGTCTCCTAATTGTTTTCACCTTTGCTATAGTTTCATAGAGAAGGTGGAGTTGTAGGGAGGGTATTTGAGGGAAGATAGGAAGTAGCTTTGTGGATGTTTAAAGGTGTAATGGGTAGTACAGGTGAAAGCAGGGAGGCATTTGTTTGAAAACTCATGTGTAAGTGAAGGTCAGCATTGTTGGCCAAGAGGATGCAGGCATGAACCCCTTGCTACTTACTGGCAGGTGTGAAAGAAGACACTGTGGAGGGCCACCATAAGCAAAGGTGAACAACTGCAGGTAACTCAGAAGAGGAAGAGCCACTGAGGAATTTACAGAAAACAGTGACAAGGTGAAGAAGTAGAAAAATGATCTTTACGGATGTGTTCATGCATATTTCTATTAACTCATTAAGACTTGAATATTTGTATAGTATTTGTTTGATTACTTCTATGCCCGTTCAAAAACAAATTCTCTAGTGTCAGTCAAACAATGTATCTAGTGTCTATGTATCTAACATGTATGATACCAAAGAGGCTAAGGTTCTCCAAAGATCTATCAGAGCCACACTGCTGAGTTTATGTTTTTGAGACAGAATTCTGATAATCCCTCAGATCTGATGGGTATATGCTTAATTGCTTGGATTACTGAAGGTAGGATTGGTTAAGGCTTCAGGATTTTGAGGAAATGTGTATTTACATAGTCAGAGTCAAATTCAATGTTATTACAAACTTCTAAGAGTAGGGACTACAGATAAATTAACTACTGTTGCTGAGAACTTGTAGACTTCTGGAAATCATCTTGTTGCTGTAATACTTCGTTTTTGTGTGCAGTTCCACCTGAACTGGTGTTACAGCATTCTGTTTTAACTTACCTAGGAGCAAGAACTCTTCTTCTTTCATGACTTGAGTCCTGGAAGCTGCTTTTTCCTCCCCAGAGGTGCCTTTCTTTATAACACACTTGTGGATTTCATACGAGTGAGTATATACTAATGTAACTCCTAACAAGCTTAATATCACTTGTTGATCTTAAGTGATAGGCTATTCATAGCACTGAGCTATCCTCAGAAAGAGAAACATCTATGTATGTAAACTTATACCAGATTTTCACATATATGAAAATTTCACATTATTCATATATAATCTATATGATTATATAGATCTAACCTTTTTGAAAATAAGGCGGAGTAAAGCATTGACATATGCTTCTTCCAGTTGTGTAAAACCTACGTGTGCAGTAAATCCTTTAGTCTCCCAGTAAATTGTCATCATAAGAACACAGTTAAAAAGAATCGGGCTTTTGCTTGTCAAAAGCTCTATCACGTTTTAAGTGTTGGATTTGTTTTGTAGGAGGAATATCACAGGCGTAATTTTACTGAAGTTGTATCTCCAAACATCTTCAACAGTAAACTCTGGGAAGCTTCAGGGCACTGGCAGCACTACAGTGAAAATATGTTCTCTTTTGAGATCGAGAAGGAAACTTTTGCCCTTAAACCGATGAATTGTCCAGGACATTGGTTTGTACTCTCAACTGAAAAACTTCATATTTTATTATATTTATCCTTTGTGGAGCTGAGGAGAAAGAAATGGAGTATTAATACATGTTATCATGCATGTTTACAAGACTACTAAGCAATTAGTGTGTCCACTGAGCTCCCCTGACAGTGTTCCGGAGCAGACCAAATACAGTTCGTGTAGGAGGATCTTTCAATAAGTCTGCACTAAGTGAGTTTGGTTTGTGCGCGCGAATGATAGTCTGTACCACTAGTAAATACAAATTATGTTGGATGGAGATAGGCATCAGATGTGGGGTACAAAAAGAAGGTACAGATGAACCGGTCTTGATCGTTACTCTCAGTGCTTTTTCTAGGTGGTCTTTAGCAATATGTTTTGAGTGCTGCACTTTTTCTGTTTGCCTGCTTTTTAGGATGCAGACAACCTGAATGAATACATACTTTAAAATGTGATTACTGTCTGTACTGATCTTGTTTTACTCTCTGTGTTGTCTTAAATCTTCAATAAGAAGGATAAAAGGAAGGTTCTTTCATGTTCCTTCTAGCTTGATGTTTGCCCATCGTCCGCGATCCTGGAGGGAAATGCCTCTTAGACTTGCAGATTTTGGAGTCCTTCACCGAAATGAACTCTCTGGGACTTTAAGTGGCTTGACTCGTGTGAGGCGCTTCCAACAAGATGATGCTCACATCTTTTGCACAATAGAACAGGTAAAAAAAACCCACACCGCACCACACACCCCCCAACAACAACAACTCTCCCCCCACCAGTCAGCCCAAAACAAGAACCCCTTCCCCTCCGAGTGCAAAGCAACATTAAACAAGAAAAAAATCCCCAAAAATATTTCAACTCTGGCTTCTTCCATTGTGTCGCTTTGTAGCGTAATGCTGCTTTTGATGGGACTTTTGGTAGGTTTAGGTGCTTCCTTCTTAGTTATGTGGTATTCCGTGTTTCTTAACCTTTTTCAATATTGCCGAAACTGATAGCCTGCTGAACTTAGCTTCTGTGTTATAAATTTCTCAAATAGTAGTGCCATAGTTGGTGTTGTTTATTTTTCTCTTTGAAATTAAAAAATGCTTATATCAAAAGAAGAAACTGGTGTTCCTTGAGGGACATTACTGATTGTGAATTACACAATAAGATATTCTGTCTAGGATTTTTCGCTTTAGACAGATACCTTGGGTAACTGAATCCCAAAAGGTAAATGATGTCTTTTACATCTCCCATCTCCCCCTGCAAAGAAAAAAGCTGTTAACCGCATTTGGTTTTCCATACTAACGCTGAATAAATACTTATTTTGTCAGTAATGCCGTAGATTTTAGTGGAGCTATGTGAATAAACAAATGTACTCTTGTCAAGTCTGACTCACGCGGTTTGGCTCCAGAAGCCCAGGCTTAACAAGCGCATTACTTCTCTTGCCATGCTTTAAAGCCACAATGCCTCAGTTCTTGCTTCACCCATTACTTAGTTTCAGGCTTGTAGGATGCAATTTTCATGGGATTTTTAATTTTTTTTTTAATTTAATGGACTGTTACATTGCGATTATGAGGAATGTAGTAAATCCATTTACATTTTTATGTAAGTAAGTTTTAACTACTGTATTTTGTTTACATTTAAGATTGAAGAAGAAATTAAGGGCTGTCTTGATTTCTTGAAGTCTGTGTATGCTGTCTTTGGTTTTTCCTTTCAACTACATCTTTCTACAAGACCAGAAAGTTACCTAGGAGAGTTAGAGATCTGGGATCATGCAGAAAAGGTAATTTGTTTAAAAGCAAACAAACAAAACACTTAATATTTGTATTTGCAGCAGTGGATATTTAACTGAAGTTCTTTCTGAATATTCTGAATTTAAGTTATTCTTTCTGAATAGAGGAATTGTTTAAAACAGATGCTAAATATTGTCCTTAGTGGAAATGCTTGCTGAAAAAAAAATCACATTTTATGTGAAGTTTCTGTGTAAAACGAGAACTTTTACTTAGCCCCTTTATCTTGAGCTGATTTGATTTTTATTAATCTTTTTTTCCCTGACTAATCACAACATTTGTACAAGGAACTAATCTTACTTCAAGATTACTCATCAGAAATGACTAAATCTTTGAGCTACAATAGGAGTCGTGCTGTCTGTTGACTTTCTTTGTATTTCAGAGGCAAATGCTTTGACTTAGAGTAATGAAAGGCTCTGCTACACCTTTTTAAATTATTCTCTTATTTTTATGATTAGCAACTTCAAAACAGCTTGAATAACTTCGGAGAGCAATGGAGTTTGAATCCAGGAGATGGAGCGTTTTATGGTCCCAAGGTTAGTGAATCAGCATTTTAATACAGCTTTGGGATGGACAAGAATACAGACACAATGCAGGCAAACTATATTTAATAACTGTGTTGTTCTCCTTCACAGATTGATATTAAAATCAAAGATGCTATTGGCAGGTACCATCAGTGTGCTACTATCCAACTTGACTTCCAACTACCCATTCGATTTAATCTTACGTATGTTGGGTGAGTGGTTAAGCTAGATATTGTCTTCTTTTAAATGAAATAATTCAAATAAAAAAGAATAATTGGTTACTTATATCTCAGATTGTTAATTAATGCTCTCGTAGTCACTGAACAAACAATTAGCCTGTATATCAGTAGCCTGGTTAGCAAAACCAGGGGAAAACATCCCCTGTGAGTAGAGGACCGAGTCAGAAACTTGAAGATACTTCCTCAATGTCATGATAGCTCACTTCAATTGTAAATGCTACTGATTGCATGAAAATTTCATTATCTGTCTTGTCTGCCAGTTCTGAAAACAACTGGTAATACATAGTGCTGAAGAAAACTTGGCTGAGTCAGTTTTCACTTTCAGCCTAGTCACTGTGTCTCCTTTGAAGACATTGCATACAAATTCAAACATGCCTTAAGGAGATAGTATGTTTGTAAGAAGTACTTCATTCTTTTTGTCAGATAAAGTTAGTTAACTTTGATGAACATAAACCAAATGCAAACAGATTTTGATTAAAACCTCACTTTGGCTTCAGCTAGGAAGAAGGGTGTTCATCCACTGAGCGAATTCATCTTAGTACACACACTTTCTAGGTTGTTTTTCTTGCTGTGTTTGTTTTTGCATATTATAGAGTTTGATGGGGAAGTTGGAATAAGAATCTTTGTTACTTTTTGGTCTTGCTGCATGTTCTACAGTAGATGTCATAGCTCTTTGGTAGGTGACGATACTGTTAGGAACAGCAGCTGTTTTTTTTTTTAATCACAGGATTCTAACTTGAGGAAAGAAAGAAACAGTAAGGGCAGGTAAGATCCTGTGCAACAAAATAAAAGCAAGGCATAGCAGAAAAGCAGAGCAAGGAAGAACATAAAATATTAAAATGCACAGAAATGGAGCTGAGTCAGTTGAGTGTCTTTTCAAACTTGGGAGTTTGTGCCTATACCATTAGCTATAGGCATGATTATTTTAAGTCACTATGATTATTCAGTATTCATTTAAAAGCCCAGGTGACTTAAAGTACATTTTAATGAAAAATGATGGATTTTGCTTAAGTATAAATAGTAAAATTTTGTCTTTCCATGAGAAGTAGAATAAAAAATATTAGTAGGATTATCTGTGTGTGAGCCAAGAGATTTTTATTTGTTTTTGTTGTTTTTTTAAACTTTACTTACTCTTTTTCAGTAAGGATGGTGACGATAAGAAAAGGCCAGTGATTATTCACAGAGCTATTTTGGGATCTGTGGAGAGAATGATAGCTATTCTAGCAGAAAATTATGGAGGAAAATGGTATGTGGCACAAATGCAGTTCTAAGAAGTGTTTAACAATGTAGAAAATACAGATCCTCCCTAATGTCCCACATATTATAATGAAAAATAATATCCCTAGAATTTTCTGAAAGTTAGCAGGTAAGATTACAGGAGGAGAAGTCCAATTTATGGTCTGAATTGTGTGATATCCTTTTATTAATAGTTCATTATTAGAAATTCAATTTCATGAGACACAATAAGGCAGAAATAAGAATTGTAATTGAATGTGTATGTGCTGCATTATTCTTGTTCGTTTTTTCTTAAAAAATCATGCTTTCATATTGGGAGGATGTTAGACATATGTAAAGCAATTATTTATACAGACACTAATTAGTCCTAATATGTGAAATTTTTTTTTTAACGTGTAAGATTTACTGTTTCATCTTGAATAAGCTCTGAAGATACTTCTTTATTAATGTGTTGAAAGCATTAAGGAAGAGTTAATTCTTACTTTCAGCAACCTATCCGTCTGACTGTCCACCTTTGGCTCTGAAGTTGTAAATAAAAGTGGAAATCATGTGAAAAAAATAAAATTCTCTTTAAAATTGTGAAGTCAGCTAGAAGTGAACAGAAGATCTAAGTTCTGCATATGTAATTTTACTGGAATCAATCTATTTGCTATTTTATGTGAGCTTTAAAAGAGGAAGATAACATATTATCCAACATCCTTAGCTAACAAATATTTTTATAAAGTAAAGAAATTATATTGGGGAACATGACTATGGATATGAATGCAAATGTAAAATGCACATTTATTTGACGCTTTTCTTGTCCTGCTTGCCAGGCCGTTCTGGCTGTCTCCACGGCAGGTCATGGTTGTGCCTGTGGGACCTACTTCTGAAGAGTATGCGCGGCAGGTGAGAGTAGGGCCCTCCTTATTATAGTAGCAAGCAATTTTAATTGCTCCTTAAGAATTGGTCCTAGAACAAAGAATGAATGCTTCAGTAATTTTGGAGACATATCGGGGGGGTGGGGTGTAAACTTTTCCATATAGTCTGAAATTTGTATAAGCCTGAGAGGGCTTTTTTAAGTGGTTTGGTTTCTGTTATGCTGTACATACCTCAGTAATAATTAAAGCAAAAAATCATTCTGCAGCTGTCTGAGGAGATCAGCAAATATTTGATATGGATGTTACCTTGTATTGTCTTCCAGCTGGAGTCCTGCTAAGCCCTTACATGCGCGTGCAGTTTTCTTCAAATAACTTCATTGACTTCCTTAGAACAATTCACAAGAGCAAAATTATGCACATACGTGAATTAATTACAGGAAGGGATCAAGGACTACAGCGTGTACAAATGCATGTTATAGAATATATACTATAATATTAAGTGAGAGTTTTCTTGGTTTATTTTTAGGTTTGCAGCGAATTTTTTGAAGCGGGATTTATGTCAGATGTGGATCTAGATCAAAGTTGCACATTAAACAAGAAAATCAGAAATGCACAGCTGGCCCAGTATAACTTTATCTTGGGTAATTGCAGCATCTTACATTTCTGAATATCATTTAAGTTTTAATGTTGGACGGGGCATTTGTCTAGGCTCATTTTGTAATTTAGGTAGTCAGTTTAATATTCTTTGTGATATGTCTTCCAGTGGTTGGAGAAAAGGAGAAAGCAAATAATGCCGTCAACGTGCGAACAAGAGACAACAAAATTCACGGGGAGATTTCAGTATCCTCTGCTATTGAAAAACTCAAGAAATTTAAGAGTTCACATATTCCAAATGCAGAAGAAGAATTCTGATGTTGTTCTTGCGGGGAAAAAAAAACTATTAGCTGCCCCTGTGAAATGGTGTTTCTTTTTTCCTGTACAGCAGTAATGCTCATCTGAGAGACTTTGCAGTTAATTCGCAAAATAAGCAAATGTAGCAATGTTGGTATCCAGGTGTAGAGTGAGAGGACAGATGCAACTGCCAGCTCCTTTGACAATCCCATGGGATTCCAATCTGCACGAGTCGCAGAACGCTTATTTAACAAGTCCTACACCTCTGCTAAAGTATGTTGGGTTTGCTGTGGAAATAAATCAGGGCTGCCCGAAGTCAGGGAGCAGGAGGCTGGGAAGCGTCCTGGCTGCTGCTCCGACTGCTGAGCTCTCAGTCACGTAGCAGTTGCATAACTGGTATGACCTGGAATCGAAAGCTGCGCAGTTGGCAGGTGCACCAGGAGCAATTTGGCTTTGGTTTTTTCTAACTCCAGATTATGTCAGGGGTTTTTGTTTGTTTTGGTTGGGTTTGGGGGAGGAGGGTAATAGCTTGATTCTGTCTGAATTCATGTTCTCACGCTACAGATAAATGGGTGTCTTTGGGAATGTCAGTGGAACAAGGCACTGACTGAGTTGGTGTGATAATGGCTTGCTGTAAAGGTGATTGCCAAGAATGAAGCTGCATTACTCACCGTATCTGTGTGTGGAAAGTGTTTTATTTCTTGCTGTTGATTTGGCGTTTTTCTAAAACTAACCAACCCCCGCTACATTCACCTTTGAAGCGGTGTGTGTGTCATTTATTGCTGTATTTTGCTTGGGATACTGAGGAGGCTAAAAAGGGGTGGATGACAATTTTTATTTTTTCATTTCAGAAACCAGCATGTTGGAGTTCACATTGGCCGTATTTATCTGACCTGTATATGCTTATAAACGATTTCTGTTGCAGTTTTTGTGACAGGCACTTGAATCAGATTTTTTTTTGGAGAGAGGAATTTTTACTGCAACTTTTTTTTCTACTTTTATACGCCGTGTTTTAGTTACAAGGCTTAAGTAGTCTTCAGTATGTTACTCAATTATCTTACGCTATCCGACTGTACACGTTGTGATATAAATATCACTGCAATAAAGCAGAAAATACGAAGCATAAATACTATGCAAAGACAAAGCTACAGTTTTCCTTCTCCCTGCCACTTGCACAGACTTTCTGCTTTTGTGTTAGTTCGGTTTTGTGTATCGGTTTTTACCAGCCGCTTATCCCTTGCCTTTACAAGGGGGGTGGGGAAAAAACACCCCCCCAGCGCCTGGAGGAACAAAGGCTGGGCAAGCTTTCTCTTCCCTCGGCGGAGGGCGATTTTTGTTTCTGTTTGTGAACAGTACCTTACTCCGCCCGCGCAGCCGGCAGCCCTGAAACGTTGGCCGTTTCCCCAGGGGCGTTCTAGGCTTTGCAAATGTAAGATGAAGTTTTTAGCACGCGTGTGCTCTCGGCTGTCGCCACTTTAGTTTTTCAGATGACCGGCGGCAATGCCCGAGGTCGGGGGGATATCACGTAATAAAAATAATACCACTTAAAGCGCTCACAATGCCAACGCGCCGCGCGGGCGGCGTGGCAGCGAGGGCGGAAGCTGCGGGCTGGGCGCAAGCGGGACGCGCGAGCTGCGGTAACGCGGTTTTCCGCGGCGGCCGCCCCGTGCGGACAGCGGTTCCCGCCCCGCCCCCGCCCGCCTTCGCGCCGCGGGGGCCGGTCCCCGCGCGGGGCGGCCCCGCCCCTCGCCGGGAGCGGCGGAGCCGGCAGGCGGCGGCAGGCATGATGGCGGCGCCGGCGGGGCTGCGCGCCCTGCGGAGGCTCTGCGGCGTCGCGCTCTTCCTGGCCCAGCTCTACGTCTTCTCTGGCCGCGGTGAGCGCGCCCGCCGCCGCCGTGCCCGGGCTCCCCGAGGGCGGGACAGCGCGGGCGGGGTGGGAGCTGCGGCCGCTCGGGCGGGCCGGGCGCTGGAGGCCCTGGGTCGGCGGGGCAGGCCGGGCGGCGCCGCAGCGCCTTGCCTGCGGGTGGGGGCTGTTCCCGCGGGTGTCTCCAGCCCGTCCGCGGGGCGGGTGCCGTGACCGCGGTGGGACGGAGATGCGCGGCCGCTTTTCCCGGGGCGGGGCGGCGGGGGGAGCCGGGCGCGGCCGGCTTTAGCTGTGGGCCGCGGGGCCGCTACGCGGCGCTGAGGTGCGTGGCGTTGGGCGAAGGGCGGACTGGGCCCCGCTCGCCCACTCCTCTGCTGCGCGAGGCTGACGTAGCGTCTTGCGTGCGTCCTCCTTGGCGTGAGTTGTGCGCGACCCAAAACGTACCGCGCGAGGTGCGGCGGCTGCGACAGACCCGCTCGCGCTCCCAGGCGGGCACGGCCCCCAGCCCCTGGGGCCGCGGGGCGCGCGCGGTGCGGGCGCGGCTGCCGGGCAGTGCTGCCCCAGCGGGCGGGCGGGGCGGTCGCCGCGCTGCTGCGTGAAAGGCTCCTGCTCAGTAGCAAACGCTGCGGAAAATCCGCTTGGTCAGCGGCGCGTTTTAATTCCCGTCAAAAAATCAAAAAATGAGACGGAATTGAAACAAACATGGTTCCTTGTCCAAAAGGAACGATTCAATTCTAATGATCACTTCAATGTCAAACGGAAACATCCTACTATTTAAACAACCATCAAGCCACCATTTTCTATGATTTTTTAAATTCTCATTGCGCTTTCCATTTGTAACTTCATGTCAGCGTGCTGAAATCAAACTGCTTCTGAAGATGAATTTTATTCCAGAAATGTCACTTTCTCCATTTTTGTTTCCTTGCAGCAGGATCTTTGATGACCACAAAGCATTCGCAGCCACAGTCTACATTTGCAAAAAGTCTAACTTCAACGAGTACAAATGCTCCTTATTTTAAAGCAGCAGGTACAAAAAAAAACCCTTGGGGTTTTTTGGTTTTCTTCTGTGGGCCTTTTTCCTCAGTGTCTTGAATTTAATAGTAAAGTTCTTGGATTATGTCTTAGCAACCTGTACGTGCTTCCACAGTGGTACAAGATGTTATAGTATAGCACATGGTGAATTTCTCTTCAATGACCTTAACAATTAGTTTGGCTTATATAATTATAAAATTGGTCCATATGAGATCTCACGGCTAGAAATGACCACTTAAACTACTGTTGTTGTTCAGGTGCTTTATACTCTCTCAGGATGGTGGAAGTTCTTGAAAGACTCCAGCATTCTGTAAGGGCTTGTTACTGTTCCCTATCCGACATAAATACGGATTTTGTAGCTCGGTAAGGGGTGCGTCAGGATTGGCTGAAACCCTGTTCGTGCCAGTCATTTGGGAGGTGACTCTGAACACATACAAGCAGCAAATGGCTGAGCTTGCTGCAAACTTAATTAGACCTGACCTAAGAGTCTGTTAACACAAGTCAACCTGCTTCTATACCTAAACTGGTTACTTCTGCTGAGAAATGCTGGCGGAGGCAGCACTAGTCCAGGCCTCGCTCTGTTCTGGTACGGGCCTGAGTCGCGGTGCTGTGCCGTCGTGTACAGAACTTCTGCGAGGTCCTTGCGGGGCACCCTGACGCAGTGGCTCCCGCAACACAGACTTGTGATGCCCTTCGCTGTATTCCAAGGAAAGCCCTTTGTACAGTGCCAGTGCATGTGCATGTGTATATATATGAATATAGAAGAAAACATACCTGTATATATATACTTTAGACTATATAGCTTTTTAAAATTTGCTTTCTTAATTTTATTCATGTATTTCACTTTTCAGAAAGTACAGAAATTCCATCTTATGTGACTAAATGTCCTAGCAACGGGCTTTGCAGTAGATTGCCACCAGACTGTATGACATGTAACACAAACTATTCCTGTATATATGGGAAGCCGGCCACTTTTGATTGCAAAGTCAAGCCACATGTTCATTGTGTTGTAAGTAACCTGTTACTTTTAAACCCAAATTTAAGTCATTTAATTAAACTGTGGCATCCTGTCATAAAATATATTGGGAAAAAAAAAAAGATTTCCAGGTTCTTACATAGGCAGGAGTGCAGATCTGCGATACATTTCATCTGATGCAGCTGCAGGCCGTTGCTCTGGAGGCAGACCCGCCCTTCTCTGCCTTGCCTTTCTTGCTGTGGATCTTTTTGTTACGCAGCCACACGATGGAGTTAAATCAATTTGTTGACCGATCAAAATGGAACCCTTTTGAGAGTGGGAGGGTAAATATCTGTCAGAGGTACAAACTGATCTTGCAGGTGAGACTGAAGGAGTCCTCCTTTTTTGGCAGGAGGAAGCAGTAACGTTAAACTCCGCTTTAATAACTCTTTGTCCATTTTCTAATGTTGATTCTTCTATTGGACTTGACTACACAGGGGTAGCGAAGAGGGTGATTGTTATTTTGCCCAACATGTCTATCCGTGAAATGTAATCTGATCGTGTACACTCTGTGTGTTGGGGTTTTTTTATTATTAGTAAAGTGATTATGCTGTCCTTTTACAGGATCAGAATAACCATGAGCAGGAGAACTTTACAATTAACATGACCTGCCAGTTTTGCTGGCAGCTTGCAACAACTGATTATGTTTGTACCAATTCTACAAACTGCATGACGGTTTCTTGTCCACGGCAACGATATAATGCCACTTGTACGGTACGGGATCATATTCATTGTCTAGGTAAGGTGGGCTAAAACAGATTCTGTAAAGAAGCTTTTTTTCTAAAGAATTTCCTAACATTTTTTGTATTTGGGTCAGTACAAGGGTTGTTCATGTCCATTGCAGTAACAGCCTGCACCTTGATTAATCTATGGACTTTTTTGATAGTTACATTTTAATTTGTAAGCATAATAGTGACATCTAACTGTAAACATTGGCTTTTATTACTGTTGTGTACCTTCACACGAGAGAAGATAGTTCTTTTGTATTCTTGTCAACTTCTGTGAATTAAACTAAGTAGGACACCACTAAGAGAATCAATATCAAGTGTCTGAGTAGGATAATCAAAGAAATTCATGCTGGTTTCACCCAGCAGGTTGAATTCTCCCCGTTTGTTCGGTGACCTTGCATGTTTCCTGATGTGGGACAAAGATTGATAGAACAGAGGACTGTAAAGTATATATGGGCTTTTGTGTTGACAGTGTTTCAATTACTGTCAGCCCCTTTAGGCTCTTGTTAGAGAAATACACTATCTTCTTGCTTGGCGTTTTCTTACTCATTACGTGGTCTTTGTTTGGTACATGAAGGTTTGAATGTTTTCTAATGTTTAGGTAATCGCGTCTTTCCTAAGATGCTCTACTGCAACTGGACTGGAGGTTATAAGTGGTCTACTGCCTTGGCGCTAAGGTACACAAGAACTATTGGATAACATCAAGCTAAAATAGAGAATATTACTAGAAATAGATTAATTGTCTGTAAAATCTTCGGTTGGTGTGTTTTTCTGCTTGGTACTTTTTAACGGTGAACTGAGTAAGCAATATGTCATGTAATCTAGCTTAGAATTTGGAGGCATAGGATGCCTGGAGATTTCATATGCAGTGTTACTAGCGGTCTCAGTAAATAGAGCTTGAGAGAAAACATTTACCCCGTTTTTGTGTTGAATGTACTTTCTTCAGAGTAAATGCCAATGATGCTTAGGCTTCACAAAGTGATCCATTTCCCGAGTAGAGAGGACATGCGTGCTTTTATTCTGTGTGTTCTCAAGTGAGGTACAAATGCTCAAAAAAAATCTGCAGATTCATGGGTTTTTTTTCTCCCAGTTTTTTGTAAGTTTTAAACACTTATGGCTTAAAATTGTCCAAATTACTTTTCGGCATCTGCAATGAACGCAGCTATTTCTGAGGTCGACGGATGTCACTGAGCTGGCTGTAGTTGGTATACATTTGTTAGGGCTTCCTTCCCTACTGTAACAGCTAGAAACGCCTCAAGGCTGAGTTTTTTGCATTTTAAATTATTAGGGAAGAGACTGGTGTGGCAATATTAAAATATAAACTCTTTAGGTTATTTTTGGAGTATTAAGCCATTTCAGCACCACAAGAGCGATTTGAAAGTAACTGAAGTTCTTTTGATGGTAAGACCTTTTTCATTACATTTTAATATTTCTAAAGTGATTAATATGATGAAGTAGGTAGTAAGACTCTCTGTGCCTGAAGCCAGAGATACAATAAGGCTCTGATTAAGACAGGGATCTAGAACGCTTCCCTTTATAGCAAGAGTTGGTCTCTTTGCCACCAGCTGGAGAAACTTACTGCTGCCTGACTGCTGCGCGGGGCTGAGGAGAGCGTTTGGGTCTGTTTCTGTAGCTTGTTTGTTGGGGTCTTTTTAGCTTCTGCAAGCTTAGAAAGTTGAGACATGTTTCTAAATTTGAGAGTTTTAGTTTTGTTGCTTGTCATGAATGAAAAACTGTCAAGCCTCTGGATAGTCTTAATTAGCTAAGAAACAGTGCTATTTCATCAAAAGCTTTCTCATCTAATATCCCGGTCAGCTCTTTCGTACAAAAAATGTATAGTTTCTTGAGTGATGTAGAACAAAACTATCATCAGCTTGTAGGTATATATGTCAGAAAGAAGCGTGTACAGATTCCCAAACTGAGTTAATCCAAAAATAATAATAACGCACCATGTTTTTATTCTTACAGCATCACCCTTGGTGGATTCGGTGCCGATCGTTTCTATCTGGGCCAGTGGCGGGAAGGTCTGGGAAAACTCTTCAGCTTTGGTGGACTTGGAATATGGACACTAATTGATGTGCTGCTGATAGGTGTTGGCTATGTGGGACCTGCAGATGGTTCCCTTTATATTTAAATGTGGGTGCAACATGTTTCAGAGGGGAGTGACTGCTTGGAAGGGCTCTAAATAAAAGAATGTAGAGATTTGAGCCGTTAAGGTAGAATGAAGAACAGCTGTTCTTGCTATGGGCATACATTTTAATGTACAGTATCTGTACTTAGTTTGCCTTTAACTAAGGTAAAATAAAAGAGTGGATCACTGAGTAAGCTGAAATTCATTTTCTTTCTTCAATGGACATGCTCTTTTTCTAGGGGGGGGAAGTTGAAGAGCTCACCAAATTCTGCACTGTGCTTGAACTTGGATGATCTGTTGGGCACCAAAGGAGACGCAAACTAACTTGAATATGGAGTTGTTTATTAGTACACTTGAATTTAACTTGAAAGCTAACTTCCCTACATGTGTCAGTGAGGTATTTTTTTTCCTTCATATTTGTGGGAGGGTAATTTGTTTGCCTGAACTACTCTAGCAGTATGTAGATTGACGTGTTTTATGATGTTAATCGCATTCGTCTCTCTTTTGGCATATAGCAAGAGCTAACATTTGCTTAGTGACTTGTTCACTTAAAATGGTGGGGTTTTTAGAATTAGATGCAGTAACACTAAAAGCTAAATATGAAATAATTGAAATAGATTTTAGGATTGTTCCGGAATCTTTATTTTGGTTGGGTTGGACCTGCGCAGTAGGGAAAGGTACAGCTCGTATTCTTGAGTTGCCGAGTTAATTCGAAACAAGGGCTGGCGATATCCCCGGTGCGTTTATCCCCTTACGTCGCGGTGACAAGACAACGTAGCAAACTGTCGTGCCGTAATGGCAGAGTGACGTGCTGGGTTGACCGGGGCTTGAGCTCTCGCTTGTGTAGCGCTGGCGCGCCGTAAGTCTTATCACCTGAATAAACTTGACGTTGAAGCTGTTGCGGCGCTCGATATTAGCGATTGTTCTCGACGTTGGTAATCGCTGTACGCGCTGCGCGACCCCGCCTTCGCTCGCGCTGCACGGAGTTCCGCGCAGGGGCGGGGCCTGCCCGGGCGGGGCGCAACCGCCGTCACCGCGGCCCGCTCCGCCCCCCGCCGCCACAGGCGCCGTCATGGCGGCGGAGCCGGAGAGGGCGGGGGAGCTGCGCTTCTACCGGCAGCTGCCCAAAGTGGTGAGCGCGGCGCGGCGCGGGGCTGGGCGGGCGTGGGGCGCGGGCGCTGCGGTGAAGCAGCCGAGGGTGGCCGGGGCCCTGGCTGCGGCGGGCGGCGGCGGGCGCGGGAGCCCGCGGTGCAGGCGGGCTCGGGCGGAGCGGGGGCGCGGGGCAGCGCGGCGGCCAGCCGGGCAGCTGCGGCGGCCTCGGAGCCTTTCTCAAACGCGCACTTGTTCGAGGCCCGTTATCCTTCAGGAGGAGGCGGTAGGTGTTTGCCTGTCCCGCTCGTGTGCAGCTCCTCGCCTCGTAATCGTCTTCCAGTTACATCAGCAGAGCGTGATCCTTATTTTCCTTTTTTATCCTGTTTTTCCCCGAGGCTAGCCCAAGACGTCTGTCCCAGATAAGGCTTTTTTTTTTCCCATGTCACCGGGGGTGTGCCTTACTTGTAGCATATCTGCACTACCGTTCAGTGCGCCCTACTGCGTAAAAACGGTAAAAATAAAGATAGAAATCAGTGTTACCGTCTGGGCTTGCAAAACAGCAAATGGCACGCACTCCAGCGGAGAGCTTATACAGTAAATGCACAGGTGGACAGCCGAAACCACATCAGATTACTCCGTCCTTCTATTCTCGTGCTCCTTTTCCATAAGGTGTTTTTCAGGGTTTATGTTTTATGTCTAACTGAATTCTGTGAGGTATCTCACTTGCAAGACTGTGACAAATGGAATGCAGTGGTAGTAGCACGTATGCAGCTGCCTTGATTTCCAGAAGTGGTAAGCTGCTGTAGCGCATGGTGTTCAGGTGGAGCGGGGCACCTCCACAGGTTAAGATGGTCTAACCCTCTTCTCTGCTGGTGAACTTGATACTTTAAAATAGGAATCTGAAATACGCTGCTCCACAAAATAAAAATTAAATCTTCAAGGAGTTACAATCTCAACGTGTTTTCCAGTCAAAGGCTTGAAGAAATATTTCTCCCAGTTTTTCTTTCCCAGTGAGAAGGGCTGCATTCCAGGGGGGGCAGGTAACAGAGCAGATGCTTTGCAGGTACGTTTTCAGTGAGTCGGGAGGGTCCTAGGGACCTGTTCCATATGTCAGGAGCCAAGAGATCATAAGAAAGAGCAAAGGTGAAGTGAGGAGTGGAGCTGAGGGTCACAGGTTTGGACCCCAGAGGCAGGCTGTGGAGAGGAAGGCAGGCAGAAAGCAGTTTCTGACAAAGGAGGGCAATTACTGCAGTTGCTGTTAATGGGTAGAGGTAGCATCTTGCTGGATTTTTGGTCGAAGTTAAAACTTCAAAATATGAAAAAAAGGTGAGTGGATATACAGATGTTGCTGTTTTGAAACAATGTACACATACATTTACCTTGCCATAGACGGGGAAAGAGTTCTCGAGTCCCTGTTAGCTTCTCTTAAGACTGAGGCAGCTGTTTGCTTCCTCCTCACCTTGGGTGGCACCACTCCAGCAAGTGGCTGGAGGGCCCTTTCCCTGGGCCGGCTGTGCACCCACGGAGACCGGGGCTGACAGCAGCCCACCGAGTGAAGGAGCAAATAGGACCTGTGCGTGCAAAAGCACGAGGAAACAATCATTAGGCAAATGCTCACATAGCTGTTACTTTATTTTCAAACTCAAGAGTGAAACAATAATGTAGGATACAAGAACAGCAGGACAAACAAGATGTAGAAGCCATCCTTTTCACCAGACACAAGTCCATAGGATTTTTTTTTTTCTCTAGGAACTTCATGCTCATTTGAACGGCTGTATCAGTTCTGCCACTATGAAGAAACTTATGGCCCAGAAGCCATACCTTCACATCCAGAATGGCATGACTGTGATTGACAAAGGAAAGAAAAGAACCTTAGATGAGTGAGTATACATACGTGTGTGTGTGTGTGTGACGAACACTTACCCAGCATCTTTTAATTAAGTTCCAAACAGAGAAATGTATGGCCTTAAGCGCTGGCTGCAGAAAATACCTATTCAAGTGTTAGTTACAGTACAGTCTGTTAGATGCTTTGCTACTTACAATACAATAACTTCTTAGATGCGTGCAAATTAAATAGAAAACTCTCGTTGATTAATTCCCTTTTTAAAGGATTGGAAATTTTCACTTGTGATATCCGCTCTCCAGAGAAAATTTACTCGTATATTTTCCAGTTTTGGAAATGTCCTCTTTTCCTTTGAGCTTAAAAAGGCTTTGTGGTAGTAATTTCTGTTGCAAATGCACTGTTGGCATCTAAAATCAGAAATCGTCATTTGGATGGTCTTTGTATTTTAAGCTACAAGCTGGTTAATCGAGCACAATGAGTACAGGTTTTCAAAGTGTAGATTTTTATTTTTTTTATACTCATTTTACTGTTCAGTGTTTGTCCAATTATTTTTTTAACTTTTTATTTTAGATGTTTTCAGATGTTTCAGATCATCTATCAGATCACCACTGGGACTGAAGATATTTTACTGGTATGTTAATTAAAAGTTTGCTTAAAACAAGCAAGCAATACACACAGTCAAAATCAGTCAGATTAACACCCCTGGGGTCCAAACAACAATATCAGCAGTGGTCCCTTCAGTTGGGGTTGAGAGTTATTGTAAAACACATAAATTTAGAAACATGAGATTTTGTATAACTTCTACATTTAACTTTTCTGAAAGCAATGAGCTTCCAGTATGGCGGTCATTATGACCACTCAGATGCTTGGACTGATAATGTCTTAAAAATGTGATGTCTGTTCATTGGTGCCACAGCATTGATTTACCGTAGTCTCCTGCTGCTGCTTTGGTTCATTATGTACCAAAACTACAGAACTAAGTTTGCCCTTTGCTCACCTCAGGTTACAGAACTGTCAGGGAGAACTGTTGTGTGATCAAACTAGGGAGCGGAAAGTGGTGCAGTGTCCTCGTAAAGGAGCTTTTAGGCAGCCTGTTAAACTTACAGAAAGGTGCAGTAGCTGTGAAAGGAGTGATGACTGCACCCTGCACTTGGGGGTGTTCTTGTTCAGGCAAGGAAATTCTCTTAGTGTCACTGAGGGAACTCTGGGGGGTGGTATTTCCAGAGATGGAGAGCGCTAAACACACATAGGACTTGAAAATTTTGCAAATGTTTCATGCCCAAAAAAATATTGTAATTGTAAAGGAAAATGGAACCAATTAGAAGCATTAATTTCATTATTTTGAATACACTGTTCCTTAATCAGATAACTAAAGATGTTATTAAAGAATTTGCTGATGATGGTGTCAAGTATCTAGAATTGAGGAGCACTCCTAGAGAAGAGAAGTCCACAGGTACAGTCTGTTCTGGTTTTTAATTCATAAGTCTGATGTGCTGTAAAACTTAGTTAAGACTACATTGGTAACAAATTTAAGTCAAATTTAGTTAGTTCAGTAAAAATATACTTTAAATATAAAAGCAAAGATTTAACCATGTAAAAGTGTGTCACTTTACTATTAGAATTTTGAGGACAAAAATGTGGTGGTTGTAACTCTACCACCCACAAATTTCAGTTATTTGCTTTAGTATGATATCTGAGTGTGCTAGTATGTTTAACAACTGATAAATTTTTTTTTTTTTACTTCATTTTTTATTTTCTTTTAGTTTAATAGGAACATGTAAGAGAAGTTCTGTTGCTACTCTTGGGTTCACACTAAGTTATTTTCTTTCTTCCAGATGCTTAGGAGGAGGCTTAATTCAAATCTGTGCTTCAAAGTAAAACTGTATTTATAAACAGAATTAGAATGATACAGATTAGAAGACTATGGTCTAAAATCAAAGGTGCAAAATGAAACTTAAAAGGCTTAAGAGCTGGGTCTTCAACATAATAAAATTAATTCAAATATGTTTATTCCAAATGTGTACATGTGTTTGTAGGTATGACCAAAAGGATGTATGTTGAAACTGTACTTGAGGGTATAAAGCAGTGTAAAGAAGAAGGCTTGGATATAGATGTAAGGTAAATAAAGCACACTGAGTACCTCTGTTTCAAGGTTTTGTGTAGTCTGATGCTCAGTCATGGTTTGCAGAGAGGTTTATAGACCATCAGTGTAGGAAGGAAAGTTGCGCTTAAACTAGATTACATGGAATGGAAATAGGTAACTCTTGTGGAAAGCTGAATTTTTCTCTTCCTTTTTGCTGACAGACAGTGAAACTCGGTAAAGCTTTTCAGCTCTGAGACTGTCCGTTCTCCGCAACGTTTTCAGGAAAAGCAGTGTTTTTGATGGAAATTGCATTAAAGACTCCTTTTTCACAGCCTGGACTCATTGCAAAGATTTTGCTTGATTAGCTGTACAAGCAACCTGCTGTAAAGGAGAGGTGGTCCTAACCAGCAGGAAAGGTTCAGAAGGCATCTACTGGCTGGGAGGCAGTCTGCTTGCCTGTCTGTTACGCTCTCGGTAGCAACCCTTGTTCGATTCATTTGTGGAAGCTGAAGAATTCTCATTCTTCACGTGTGCACCTCTGAGAGGTTGCTTGCCTGATAGTGTGGGCAGCAAATGAGCAGTGTATTGATCCCTGCCCTCCCTCTCACCGTGGCTACTGCATTTCACAGGCTAGCGTATTTACCTAATTTGTGTCCCTCTGCACTTTGGGACCTCCGTTCCTTGAACAGTTTCCTATACAAATACTCAGCCATGAAGGATGTGAAATGCCTTTTTTGTTGGCATCAAATTTGTTGGTCTCCTGATGTGACAGCTTGTATTTAACTTAATACGTACGTTTCTATCCTAGATTGTTAATAGCAATAAATAGAAGAGGTGGCCCGGCAGTTGCTAAGCAGACTGTTAAACTTGCTGAAGAGTTCCTTCTTTCCACTGATGGGGTTGTCGTAGGACTTGACCTCAGTGGTGATCCTACCGTAAGTTTTTTGTTTTATTTTGGTCTGTTCTTGAAGATAAATATATAATATTTTTCATCTAATTTTTCATCGTTTTCCATTGTCATTCTGTTCTTGAAGATAAAATACATAATGTTGTGTAACAACAAGTGGTTGTAATCATACTTTGTTCTTACAAGTTTTTGTCCTAGGGTTGTTGCGAGCTTGAATGGATTGCTCGTAATCTTGGTATCAGGTTAATCCTTGTTGCTGTAAGGGACAGGTACTCTAACAAAGAATCAATAGGTTAATACATGACATCAAAAAAAGACCCACTGAAAAGCAGTGTTTATCTCGGAATTGTCTGCTACTAAATTGTCCCAGTCAGATTGACTGGGTTGAGGCAAGTTAAATAATATTGCAACTTGAGACTACTTTAGATTTTGTTTGGATGCAGCAAATTCTTATTGGCGTATTAAGAAAGCAAAAATGTTTGAGAATAGCTGTGAAGTTACAATGAAATAGCTCTAGGTGATTAGTTGTAGAAAGGATATCGAAATCGGGACACTTGGCTTGTTAGTGTTGGGCATCATCTGAACTGCTGACGTTTGACCAGTTTGTCTAAATTGTGTCCATGTAGCAGAACTTTTTGTGACTTGCTGCATTCATAAGTGAAGTAATGGGAAAAGAAAAATAATTCAGTGTAACTGTATTTGAATTAAATATTTTGATATTGCAAGACCTCTTAATTATTGTAACAGGAGGAGTTTTGTAAAACAAGCGGTAGAATGGTGATGTGTTTCTGTCTTCAAGGCAGGACATGGTCAAGATTTTTTGGAACCACTCTCAGAAGCAAAAAAAGCAGGTCTAAAGCTGGCATTGCACCTGTCAGAGGTAAAAGTTTTCTTACTTTGGTCTTTCTCTGTAATTCCCATTTTATAAAAACTTTGATGAAACTAAAATTAGCTGCTGTGCATTTTGAACTTCTCAGGCCGAAGTAGTAATGGTTTGGGGCATTTTGATGAGAGAGAAGACGACAAAGAGAAATTGTCAACAATCTGTTCTGAATCAGAACTGTCAAATTATTTCTTACTGTACTATATGTATTGGGGGTGTAGATGTGAAATTGAGAATTAGTAATATTTCAAGAGATCCACTGTTGTCTTCCTGGTATTTTATCAGAAGTCATGTATAGTAAAATTTTGCACATTTTCATGAGTAGTTCTGGTAGCTCTCTTTGTAGCAGTAGAAAGAGTTGGGTTTCTCCATACAATGTGTTGAAGTGGTGGCTGAAGTTTACTCTGATGAGTCCGATAAAACTGAAAATATTTTTATTTCTTCAGGAAAATAAGCATGATATATGATATCACAGGCCTATTTATATTTGTTTCTATTTCACGAAGGAGGCTTTTGCAGGATATTCCTGCATGCTTCTCTGAAAATTTATTTCTTGATGTCTCAGTGGTCTTTTGTTGTTGTTTCTTTTTGTTTGTTTGGTTGGTTTTGGCCTCTGGCAGTTGAAGTTCTTCATGCACCATTTTTTTAATCCCTGTGTAAAACAGGTGTTAAAGGTCTCCTTGACAGGGTGGTTTTGAAACTGAAGCATATAAAGCTGAATTGAGGTCTCCAACTCTACTGTAAACAGCAATTGCCTGTTTTTACATAACAGTAAAATTATGGCCTCTTTGGTTTATAATTCCAAGTTGAGAGTCACTTTCATGCACTACTCCTTTCTTTACAAGGTAGTAATGCAGATATTTAGTCTCACTAACTCTTTCGGATAAGATATGCTGTGAAAATGGAACTTGACATCCATTGCAATTATTTAATGTGCTGTTTTATGCTGCCTTGACAGAATGTAAAATATATTCTCTCTAGATTCCAAACCAAGAAGAGGAGACCAAAATTCTCCTGGGCCTGCCTCCTGACAGAATTGGACACGGAACATTTCTTAACTCTGCAACAGCAGGTTCAAAAGAGTTAGTGCCACTTGTTCGACAGAATCATATACCTATTGGTAAGAAAATTACTTAGTGATTTCTAGATTTCAGAATATCACGTACTGCTGATCTAGGAAGTCTGATTTGTCTTTGACCAAGGTGACTTAGAAAACCGTGTCAGTGTATGTGGGAGAGTTTCCTATAAACGTGAGAGAGTTGCCTATAAAGGTACACTGGTAACGCGTATGCGGTTTTGACATAGTCGTGGCAGCAGACAAAAATTGATGTCTGAGATGAAAACAAAACTAAATAGTAACTTTTAGTTACTGTGCAAGGCTGTGTGGTGTTTCTGCATCTGGTTTGCAAGCTCCCTAAATTTTATACCCAGCCAGTAGTTAGTAAGAAATTGATGACCAAACTTTCCTTAGAAGAGACTACCAAATATTTAAGTATAGAAAATCAAGGGAGCAACAATAGCTGATTTTAATTTTCATTCAGGAACAGGAATAAGTCAATTAATGTGTCAAAACCATGTCTTTTGTTTTGATATATATTCTTGTTTCTTCTTTTTTTCCCTTAGAACTTTGCATGACATCGAATATCAAAACTCAGACAGTGCCTTCCTGTGACAAACACCATTTTGGATACTGGTACAACATGGGCCACCCTGCAGTGCTTTGTGTAAGTTTTTTGACTTTAACCATGTATTTAAGCAAAGAGCCAAACTGGTGTGAAATTGGAGAAGTATATCTCTTTTTATCGATCAGACCTGACTTACTAAAAATTTCTGCCCTTGCAGCAAATAATCTGCTTATAGGAAAATACAGTGTTCTGTTTGAGAAATGCTTGTAATATAAATGGGAATTTTTAGTATTTCTCTTGGTTTTGTTGTAAAGCAAGACCTTTTTTTCTGTGTAGATAAGATGATCAGCTATACATGCAATGAACTTCTTAACTGTTTCCATACTGACTGATTTCTGTTAAACATACTGGTCCAGTGTTTGCATGTAAGCTTCTGCTTGCCTGGGTATTTATTGTGTTAGATGAGAGTTCTTGAGTTCCCGTTACAGCTAATTAAGGTCCTTAAATGTTGCGGTGCCAAGTACTTTTGCTGGATTGGCTGGATTTTACTATCATCCTGTTGGGTTTAAGCACTATTATTTGTAGCGTTGTCCAGGTGTATGTATATATATTAGTGTTGTGCTTTTATTCTAATAAGCCTCAATCCTTTACTGTATAAAGTAGTTATTGTTGCATTTGAACTCTGTTGTATTAGATGAAAAATAATTCATGAGTAGAGATTATCTTTCAGTTGTGAAAAGATAACCAGTGAAGTCACATAAGAAAGCAGTTTACCCAGAAAGGCCTATAAAAACAAGAGTAGTAGAAGAAGGAGATACTACAGTGTGCTGATGGGATATAGTTAGCGTTCTTCTCAGACACAAGGACACCAGGACTCTGAGTGGCAGATGGGTAATCTCATTAACCCTTAAGTAATCCTAACTTGCTCCTTTTAGGTGAATAATCTAGGTGGCTTTCGATCACATGTTTTGATGCTAGCTTACTACTTCAGTCAGTATCAAGAAATTGTTCTAGTTGACGCTAAGTGCGGAGGGCGAGACAGTTTCTTCCCTGCAGATGTAGGAATAGAGTATGCTCTGGTTCCCAGATCTGAGGAAAGGGAAAAGAGGAATAAGATCTGCAAATACTGACATAGCTTGAACGTATGCATCATTTGATAGCCATCTTTCTGGCAATTTTAATAGGAAATCCTATTTTGATGATAAATTGTGCCATCACTTGAAGAAGTTTTCTTGTATGTTTGAATAATTTATTAATTTTGAGTTAAAATAGGGCAAATAAAGTATGAAATAATTGCCACAGATGAAAGACCCATGGAATAAAACTTGAAACAGTAAGATATAACTGGTTTATAATGTGTAGGAAAAACCCTTTTTTCTGTAGAGAAACTAATTTAAACTTTTTTTTCCTTTTCTTTCATTTAACTCCAGACTGATGATAAAGGCGTCTTTGCAACAGATCTATCACAAGAATACGAGCTGGTTGCAAAAACATTTAATCTGACTCGATCACAGATGTGGGATCTTTCCTATGAATCAATCAACTATACCTTTGCTTCAAGTGTAGTAAAATCAAAGCTAAGGGAACAGTGGTGTAAACTGAAGCCAACTCTGTTTGAGTAATCAAACTGTTGCTCTAAACAGCTTGGATGTATTAGCTTGGTTAATAAGCATTTTTTTACTGAAGTCCCTGGCTTTTTTCAGACTTCGGGTTTATAAATCCATCCCATAAACTGTGCCTGTGCAAAACAAAGATGACAGGAATGCATCCTTCAGTAGTGGAGACAGAAGTAAATGTTCTTTCATAGTTGGCAAGGGGTGTCAACTGGTGACTGCAATTCCAAATGTATCGCTTCTCTCCAGTTGATACAACATTTAAAAAAATACTTAGTTGAAATATGTCATATACTACAAACATTTGAGAGTCAGAACAAAATAAGGCACAGCTGTTAGGGTTTAAAATACCTCTGGCAACATTACGCCAAGCAGTTTGTATGTATGGTGTGTATATTTGGGTTTTGTATTGTTTTTAGGCAGAAGTTTTGAGCAATTGATTGAATATGAAGACAGAAACAAACTGGGGGAGAATGAAATGTTTGTCCCAAAGGAATTAAATATTGCATCTGTGTTTATTGGTGCGCACGTATCACTGAAGCCTGCTGTGGATTGTGTAGCATATGTGGTGATGCCTGTCAATGCACTCGGCACTGATATCTTGGATGCCATAGCAAGCTGTAAGCTGCTCGGGGGAAATGGTCTAATTCTTAAAATGCTTTTTAGAATTGCTGTTTATTTCCTGTAAAAAAGCAATAAAAATCACTTCAACCTCCATGTTTTCGAAACCACTACATCATCACGCATATGCGTGAGATCTACACAAGAAAAGCACGTGCAACCTGCTGCAGGATTTGGTAAGTGCGAGTCCCTGGAGCAGACTTGCTGTCTGCGTGCAGTACCACTTCTGTCGTGGCAGCAGATGGTGCTCCTTGGTTCAGGCAGTGACAGGGTTCACCCTGCGTGTTTCTCTGCTTGTGCGTGTCTATTTTGATACTGAGTTATCAGAATACGTACGAACATACACATGCAACAGTATCTGATATTAGGTATTGCTAGCTAGTGTAGGAAGTATAGAACATTTTTACATTGATTAATTAAAAAAGCAAACATTCTGGGCTCTACAAGGAATACTGCATGTAAATACAAAAGCTGTTCATGACTTCTGTTTTCGTCTTTTTTTAATAAAATCGGCACATAGTAGTTGTTCTGGCACTGAAGGGGCAATGAGAAATGTGAAGAAAAAGGGAAAACAAACAAAAAAAGGTGGCAGGAAGGCTAGCAAAGAAGTTGGTATGTCTGTGTGGCTACCTGAGGTTTCCACACAATGTTTTCCAAGGAGAAAACGTTTCTTTTGGAGATGGGAAAAATGTGAAGCCGAACTGTGGTTTTATATATTCTTACCTGAACTGAGAATCTCAGAGCTCATGCTGACTTTTTATTTATAAACAGTACCTTAAATTACTTACCAAGTAGTTTCACTGATCACGTTATCTTTTGTTGATCAAGTTGTGTTATCACTTGCTGTTGATGATAAAGTTTGTTTGTTTTCCTTCTACAAAAGTAATAGCTATGATAAATGTATTCTTTTTCCTTTCTTACTGAAAAGCACTCTAAAGGCAGGTTCAGCAGCTTTCTGCAATGTTATAGTTATGTGTATCTTAGTCTTAGGATAAGTGGGCATACACTCAAGTGAGATGGCATTCTCTTGTAAAATAAGTTTTATAATAATTGTATAGGTTATGGCCTTCTAATAACTCTTCAATAACGTTTGGTTATAATTTCGTTTATTAGCGAAGAAAAACTCTTGACTTCCTGTTCATTTACTAAGGGGTCATCCTCAGTGTTCATTTTATCTGTCAAGTCTAAAGCTTTCTAAAGCAAAGTAAGACTTACAGTTAGTGTCTGATGGGATTTTTAGTTTCAAACTGCATTTATACAGAAGCGAGCTTGATTTTTAAGGTTTGCATGTTGCATGTGACATGCAGATGTGTTCATTCAGAGAGTGTAGCCCTGGTAAATGCAGTTTTTAACTGCCATTTTTTCGTGCAAGCATACAGTGTCTTAGAGGTTTTTAACATTATGGACTGTTACATAGAGTTCTCAGTATTTCCATTTAATGGACTGTGTGTCTTCAAAATACTGCTTTGCATGGGCTGTAGTACTGCTCCCAAACAGTTTGGTACATGATGACACATTTTAACAAAACTTCTGTGATTATTAATGAAACAGTAGTGTTGTGGATACATAGTGAAACGGTGCTGCTGTATGTTATCTGGAGTTACAGAATCACGCTTCTGAAGACTCTGTGCTTACCATGTCACATAGATATGTGAAGTTGTGCTGCTGATTTAAAAAACCATGACTTAGCATTAACAGTATTTATAGTGCCTTGGCTGGTAGTGGAAGTCAGGAGATAACTTAGTAACATGCAGTTAGAAACCAATATACACAGAAATTCCCTTGGTTCAGGGTATCACTTCAGCCATCCAAATGCATTCCTGGTTCTTTTACTTCACACAAGTGGAATCCTCCGAATTATTTACACTGCGGAAGTGTTATGCTTAGAGTGGAAATGAAAGGTGGAGAGGATGTGGAGAAGTTTTGGAATGAAGGATCATTATCTGCTTAGACCTTTGTCGTACACAGTTCTCAATTTGTACATTAGAAAGTGAAACCTTACCTTACTATCACTGGCCTGTTTTTCAGGAGTATAACTTCTGTAACTAAAACTGTAGAGGGTTCTTTCTTTGGCTTCAGGTAAAATTATAGTTAATTTTAACCACTTCTTGCCGAGCCTGCTTGTTAAATTCAGAGTTAACAGTGAGATAACCATTGTGTAGTTTATACAGTCAGATTGAAGCGTCACCACTGAAGTGACCATCAGTAATGAGGCATTTTTCCCCCTCGCCCTGAATGCAGGGGAAAGTCTAAGTAATTATTTTTAGAATTTTATATGGTATAAGATGAGGTTTAAGATGAGGTTTAAGTATCTATTCAGGTGCAGCTCAACTTATTTTTAAAGTAAATAAAATCCATCTAGATGGAGTTAATATTTTTGTTTATTTCCATCTGATTATATGAGATAACACTTACAGAACAGTCTCCAATGCTCAGTCTTTATTCACATCACATGAAAATATACACTTTGGTTCTGCTAAACAGTACTGTCTTTGGAGCTGTATGCAGGCGGAGAGCAACTGCTCACTGCAGTGTAAGTTTCTTAGAGTTCCTTTTGAGACAAATGCAGAGTCAAAACCTCTATTCCTCATTAGACTGGTAACATACCACAGCTTACCCTAATAAATACAACTGCTAAACTGTATTTATACACTGCTCTTCAGGATCATAGCTTTGCAAATAATGTAGTTACATAAATGATTTATATGTCTGTTTCAATATTTAGGCATTTCAATGCAGATAAGGGCGTTGCATTAGGTAGGTGTGTAAGATGATTAAGAGACTGGAGCATCTCTCATATGAGGGCCTAGAGCACTGGTGCTGTCTAGACTGGAGCAGAGGAAGGCTCAGGGGCAGACCTCATCACTGTTATTAAATATGTGATGGGAAGGAGTAAAGAAGACTGAGCTTAGCTCCTCTCAGACATAATCAGTAACAGGAAAGGGGGCACAAACTGAAACACAGGAAACTCCACCTGAACGTGAGGAAACGCTTTACTGTGTGGATTGCTGAACATGGGAACACATTGCCCAGACAGGTTGGGGAGTCTCTGTCCTCGCAGATACTCAAAACCCTAAGTGACCTGCTGCAGTGGACCCTGCTTGAGCAAAAGAGGTGGACTGGACAATCTCCAGAGATGCCTTCCAACCTCAACTATTCTGTGATTCTGTAAAGTGAATATACAAAAATACAAATTATAAACTCTCTATATGAATACAAAATCCTTTAAAATTAAATACTGACTTAACTCAGTCACTCAAGTGACAGTTTTTCACCAGGCCTGAACAAAAGCAGTTGACTGACTTGCAAAATTGTTTTTAAAGAAGGATTTATTCATTCTTCGTAGCCTTCCTTCTTTCACATCCATTGTGGAATCCTTTAGTGCCATCGGGACCTTTAGGCAGCCGCAGCACCCCTACAGGTAGACCATCTGCATTTTGTATTTTCTGAGCTAACATGGGGCTACTGACAGGACTCTTCTGTTGTGTTACAGTTTGAGCTTTTCTTCTCTGTACCCAGGGGCTACCAGAAGGAGTAATGCTGCTATCCGAGGAATAATCTGTACATTTCCTTGGAATTTCAGGGCTAGTGCTTGGGTGAAGCTTGCTGTCTTCAGCCAGTGGAGACACTTTGGTTACTTTTCGTAGTGAAGATGGACTGTTCCAAGGACTTGACCTGGGTGACACATTAGGACTCAAATGGTTGGCTGGGTGAACAATGGGGATCAAATTACTCGTAGTGTTTGCTGCAGTATTTTTGCGCCTTGACAATGGCGATGTAGGATTACTCTCTGGGTCAGAAGAGCTATTTGCTGAAGATTCATCACCAACAAACTGAAGCTCCTCAACTCTCTTATTAAGAGATCTAGCCTTCTTAAGACTCTTTCTGGTATCTTCATCATGGTTCTTGTCTTTGGGAACTTTTTTCTTTGGAGGTTTCATGCCTATTAGGACAACTTTCATGCCGGTCTCTTTCTTTTCAGTACACATGAAGTCATGAGCACGTACAGCAGCATCTATTTCTTCAAATTCTATGATTGCACATTCGTGAGTTCCCAGTTGGGTGTACCGACTGCTGACCCTCCTGATATCAGGTGGTAGATCCCTACCAGGCTTGAGAATACGAACTGATGAAATTACACCAAAAATTACAAAGGCTTTGAGGAGATGCTCCATTATCCTTTCTTGCATGCATCCATTTTCTTCTTGTTTGTTAAGAGCCTGCAGCTCAGAAATCATGTGGATATCATACACCAGTAACATCCTGGTAGGGAGGTTTTCACTTGGAAACACTGGAACTGGAGTGTTTCTTCTAACCTTTTTGTTATCGTCATTGAGCTCAAGAGTGTCCGAGTACTTCAGTGCGTAGGCTGTGGTTCTCCAGTCACGGGTAAGGTGTTTCACCTTGAAGAGAGACACAGGTTAAGCAGCACAACTCATCAAACCCACTCAAACTAATTACAAAAAGTTTAAGGCAGAGGCAGGCTCCAGTCTACAAACAGAAACCTGGATTAAGTTTCATGTAGCAGACGTGAGTGAAAAAGTAAACAGTTTTCCTGCTATAATGGGCATCAGTGAGCTACTCTAAAGCTCATGTCCTGTTGAATCTACTGAAAATAGGAACTGACACTAAATCTCAAACTGAAAATCATTACTGTAGCTCAAAGTCTCCTCAAACGATGTTCACTCATTCTGTATCTAGGTGTGAACCGTGACCAAAATGCATGTTCTGTGGGTGTTATTTTCTTAAATTTGCCAAACAAGTGGTTTTGCCAAGTTGAGGACTTAATTTTATTGAACTGATTTTTCCTCCCTCAAAAATCTCAGTTTAAAAAAAAAGGCCCAAACTTCTTCCTTCCCAAGGGCTGGTTTTAAGAGTTTATCTGTTATCAGTATAATCTGCTTGAATTGGTCTGAAGAAACTGGGAGTGCCTTAACTTCTAGACTGAATAGCTCTGCAAAACTGTCAGATTTAGAGTCTTGACAAAATGTTTCTAATGCAATTTTAGAAATCAGTTACATACATATATTTACATAGGAGTTCCTAATGGGGAGAAAAGAAAGAATAAAACCCACCTCACCTTTAAGGAACTTCAGTTACCAGATACTTTCTGCTACTCTTAATTTTTGGATCTCCATACATTTGCAAAGGTCAGATTCACCATCCCTTCTCAGAAACAAGAAAGTAATTTTACCAGGATTGCTTAGCTCCCCATGAGTAGCTAATCTACAAATGAATTTTAGCCAGTGTCCTGTTTACTATGCCCTACTCTCTCCCAAAATAATTTAAAACCATAGTTGCTTAAAAGCCTATGATTTCCCTAGCCAATCATGGACGAGTTCAGCAATTAAAGTTCTGGATGAGAACAAACCTAACCATCACATCAAAACTGAATCAACCTGAGAGAGGCAGATAAAGAGGAAGACTGTAAAACCACCTCTAAGTTTTTTTTTGATCCCGTCTCTCCTCGTGTTTTTAGATTCATCAGGCTTACACAAGGCACTTCAAGTCTTAAGAAGTCAGCTTACCTTCTTAAAAGAGGTGAGGAGTTTAACACTGACATAGCCCATCTTATTTCTTCTCACATGCTTTAGAAGGAAGGCATCTTTCTCAAGGTTCTCATCTGAGAAGTAATATTCAATCTGTGCTATTAACTTCTGAATCAGGTCATTTTCTGGTGGTTTCCAGTTCTGGTCAGAGTCATTATCATTTTCCCCACCACTGGAAAACAGTTAAATCATTTTATTAACAGATTTTCAGCTTGTATGAGTGGACTCAAATAGTTTTTCAAACTGAAAAGGCATAACTGTAATGCTGATTCCAACTTACTTTGTATGTAGGCACTGAACAGGTATCGCCCTATCCATCTGAGGCAGGAGGCCAGCTCAGAGGATGAAGCTTTCCAGTCAGCATAAGGAGTTAAGTCCCTGAGCTCATTCCAAAAGCTGATCGCAGTGTAGAACAATGAGACATACACAGTAACATTGAAAACGCTCTGCCAACTCAAATCCTACACCAAAACATGAAATGGAGGTGCACAGGCACTTGGTGCTCTACAAAGTTCCTCTAGTGACAGAGTTTTATTTTTTAGTATGAAGCTATTAAACATAGGCTTGACACTGATGTGCTTCATGAGTAGTGTCACACACGAGTGTATGAATATTCCAACTTGATGCAATCATGGTTTCTCAAGCCTCTTCACTGCACAAACGCAGGAGCCAGTATCCAGGGGGTAAGAAAGACCGACAGGACTAGTACACTTTTTACAGGTCTTTGCCAGAGTGACAGAGTAACTTAACTAGCAGTTTACCAAGGGGCTTAAACTGTACGTGCATTTCAGATTAAGGACATGGGTGTAGTAGCAGCTCATTTACCTCAGAAACAGCTGTATATGCACACATATGCAGGTTGCTAAGAAGTCATTCTCATTTCCTCTTTCCCCCTCCTGTGATGTTGTCTACGAATCTGCAAAATGGAGCACTACTGAGCATCCCATCCCCCCCAAAAAATATTGCAGACATGGATTTGAGAGAAAGTTTTTGCCACGTACAGTTACAGCAACATGTTTGTTGCTGAAATACAAACACCTATCTAAATTGTTATCTAGCATTGAGGCAAATAGTTCACCCACAGGCTACAGGCACAGATACTGCTGTAAGAACTATAATGCACAAGTCTATCTTAAGCCAGAGTAATTTTTTGAAAGCTGTTAGCAGTCTAGTTTTGCTGTGGGACCATCACGAAAGTTTCTGTTAAAAAAAAACCAAAACCATCCACTAAGCTGCCTAGACCCTGTAAATCATGTATTACTTTGGTTTCCCACGTACCTCAGCAACAAAAAAGGAGGACCCACATGTTTTCCCAAAATCCTCTTAAATGGCTTTTGCAGAGCTTGTGAAATTGTTAAATCAAGGGAGCAGGCAGCGCACTAGAGTCCTCCAAAGGAGGGAGGGAGTCCTCCATCTGGCAGGGAGGATGCAGGCTGCTGAATCACCTTGCCTTGTGGCAGTTTTGTCCCAGAGAGGAACTGGAGATTGTGATCTTAATGCTGACTGATGTGCAGCCCATGCCCAGGCACAGGCAGAAGCACTGCCTAGGCAGGTGCTTGCTGTACACCTGAAGATACTGTTGAGGTCAGTGGGCTCTGCATAGGGAACGTGCTCCCAGGTGTGACAAGTTACGGCAGTTCTCTGGGACCTGTTTTATTGCAGCTAACAATTTATTTACTACTTAGGGTTCTTCCGATGATAGGGCAACAGATCAGGTATACATGGATACTGACTCACACAATCCTAGAAGTCTCCTTGTGTTAAAATCATCCTAGCCACTTAACGGGCTACAGTTCAAAGGAATGACAGGAATGAGAAAAAGAATTTAAGTTATTTGACAATGCCAGAAGTTCCACAGGATAATAGATGAAGTTATGATTACGATAGTAAAAAACATTTAATGGCCAGCTGTGGGTGCTGGTTTCAGAAGGAACTAAAACCAAAGTTGTGTTCATTTTTCATTTATGATATTCCCTCTCCCCACTACTTCTCATTTTTCATTCGCTGCCAATTCAGAACTAGTGTGAGCACAAGAAACTTAGAACATTTCAGCATTTTTACATATCCACACTCTGCTAAGGAAAGCTTACCTTTAATTCAAGATAGAGCTTATAGTTTTTTTGAGGATTTATCAGTACAGACATTTGCGGGTATTTGGAAGGTTTAGATGGAAAGAAAATGGACAACCATGCTTCCGAAAAAAACAGAACTGCATGTTTGCAAAGGTCAGTAGCGTACTTACAGTGTTAACACACTGAATCAGAGTGAAACAGGTCTCATTTCACCTCTCTAAATTAAATATTGGTCACAGTCTGAACTATACACCGTTTCTATATTTGGCAGATGGTCCAACTTTCACCAAATCTTTAGCAATCTTACAACAGCCCTTACTAAGTACTGTATGGCAATTTACCTACAGTAAATGCTGGCATTTGTAACTAGCTCCATATTAATTCACAGTAATGATCAACTGGTAGTACTTCTATGGCATCAACTATACTACAAAAATAGTTGATAAATTTATTTATTCACAACTTTCATTTACTTCTTTCTTCAGAACTCTGTGGCAGATATGCTTGTCACAACAGTTAGGACAGACTGAAAAACAACCTTTTAACATGACTCATATGGCTATTAGTCACACAAGAAACTAAACATGTCTGCATAGAGAATAGACCTTGTGTTTTAAATATCAAAACTCACAAACAATATAGTAAATTGTATGGATATTTGCTGAATCTTTAAAAGAATAAAG
Organism: Phaethon aethereus; assembly: GCF_964289735.1. Lineage (NCBI taxonomy): Eukaryota > Metazoa > Chordata > Aves > Phaethontiformes > Phaethontidae > Phaethon > Phaethon aethereus. The sequence goes on along the minus strand of NC_138588.1, from coordinate 16,929,670 downwards.
TACTGTATTAATAAGCATGCGGCAATATAATTTACAGCATTAAGCTGCTGTTCCAACAGTACAATCACTCAAAAGCAATGCAAGTCTGTTAACAAGAATTAGTGGATACAATAGTGGGTGCCTACTAATGGGACGTGTGGCTCCAGAAATCATTAAATTTCAATTTCTATTGCAAAACTTTCTATTTTATACTGACAACATCATGAAAACATTCACCTTTCAAGCTCAGATTCTGCCTGTGTCTGTCTGCATCCAAAATAAGCTTAAGTTGAGCAAGAACAGCTTTACTTTATGCACAGGAGAACTACCTGTTTGTTATAAACAGTCTGAATATTTTTCTGAAGCACCTGGCAGCTAAATGGCTGAGGACTGAATGTCACAAATACTCAGAGATCTCCCAAAGAACTGTTGTGTCTTGACCATGATGAAATGGTTTGAAGTTCTTAAGTTATAAAACCTAAAAATTGAGGGAAAAAAGAATCTTAAATTGTCTGCTACCTTAGCTGGAGAGACAAATGGCTCATTTCCAGCAGATTTGGACCATCACTGACAATTTTCCAAATGTTTGGGTAAATAATTTCCTACCAGATGTTGCATTCCCCAAAGTAAATCCTTAGCTAAGGTTACACCTAAATGACAAAAGCGTGTGTGAACTCCACTCACCTACTTCTAATGCACAACCTTTATAGTTCTTTCCATGGCAATACCTCTGGCCCTTCCTGGATCAGGAAGAAGCCATTTATAAAGAGGCAACCTCCACAAGAACTGAATATACACCAGCATTCTCAGCAAACATTTCTGAAGATAGCACCTACTGTAGATGATTAAATAAGCAGCATTTAAAAGTTAGCTATTATGTGTTACAAAGCTTGAAAAAATAACCACCCTTTTTTCTAATCTAGGCCAAGGCTAGAAGCTCTTACACAAGTAACAGTGTCAAAGAAAACAAATGTAAAAAATATTCTGAGTTTAAGAAATCTGTAATGGGAATGCAACACTGTAGACTGCTGTAGATATGTGATTTATAAAAATACAAGTCATATATGATTGTGGAAAGACTAAGCAGACTCAGTTTAAACATTTTACTTGTGTCTAGCTATGCTCGCCTCCTGTTTCTGTAGTGCATAGTTGCCAGCTTCGGCAGCTGCAGAAAATTCCCCCTCCCCAACTACCCCTCTGTAATTTAAAATAATGCACTGCAGTTCATTCTGAGTCAGTGCTAGAATATGAAATTAGAGAATCAATTAGAAACAACTTATCTTCAAACAGAATACTGAATTTCATGCTACTGTACCTAAACCTTTATGTGACTGAATTTATTACTGCATCTGCAGTTTTAGTACAAAACACAAGATGAACTACAAGTAGTGAGTTTTATCTCCCTGCAACTGTCTGGCAGAAAAATCCTTTTACAAGTAAGAGATTCTGGTAGGCATCAAAACAACTTCAGGCATCAGTAGTAATTCCCACAACTTATCATTAAATACAGGCAACACTATTGGCATTATCAAACAGTAAAGTGTACAGTAGATTATAAAGTTGGTAGTTTCTTCTACATTTAAACTGGTCTTGATTTCATCTCTGGTCAACTTGTTTCCAAAGCCATGGAACAGGTCTGCTTGTCCATGCCTTAATTCTGCTGAAGGAAATTACTACGGTTCTATGCAATAAAAACCAAACAGGAAAAAAAACCAAACAAACCCAAAATACAACAACCACCAACCCTAAAAACCTTTCTGTAAAAGGCAGTGACATGGAAATGTCGGGGGCACCACAACCCGGTGCTCCACGCTGTGGGGATGCCACATCCCCCTCCGCACCTCCGGCGGGGCAGCTGCAGGCAGCCTGGCCCTGGCCCTGGCCCCGGCCCTTCCCTAGGGGGCACACGCAGCCCGGGCGGAGCCGGCGGCTGCCGGGTGTCCCCGTTGGAGGGTTTCCCGCGTCTCACAGCCCTTCCCGCCGGCGTTGCATCAGCCGCGGCCGCACCGGTACGTGGGTGTCCGCGGCGGCCCCGCTCTTCGCCCCGCACAGCCAGGCCGCAGGAGGAGGCGGGAGCCGGCCGGACCCTTCCCTGCCGCCGCCGCAGCCCGGCCCGCGCCCCGGCGGGCTGACCTGGAGCGCCCGCACCGCCCCGAGTCCTCTTCGCTGCAGCTGCCACCGCCCTGCGCCGCCGGGCACAGCGCGCCGCCACCGCCCTCCTCCTCGTCTTCTTCCTCCGCGGGTGCCTGGACCGCCACTCGGATCTGCACCGGGCCGCTCCCCGCCGCCAGCTCCACCGCCTCGGGGTCCTCAGGGGTGGCCGGCTGTCTCTGGGCCATGGCGCTGGGCGGCAGAGGCCACTGCGACAGCAGCGATGCCCCGGCCAGCGGCAGCCGCCAGCCCGCGTCGCCTTGCCTCGCCGGCCCCCCCGCTGCGGCGCGAGGCGAGCGGCGGCGGGGCGGCGCTGCCAGCTCCACTCCCCCGGGCGGGCCCCGGCCCAGCAAGCGGGGGGGCCCGTACCGCCCCTAGCCGTGCTGCCCCAGAGCGGGCCCGCCGGAGTGGCGGCAGGCCGCGGGCAGCCGGCCCATTAAAGTTCCCTTTCGCGTTGGCGATTGGCTTGGCGCTGCTCTTATTTCCACAGAAAACAACCAGCTCCCCACCGAAGAGCGACGTCCCATCTTCCCATCCCCTCGCCCAGCCGCGGGGCTGCGCCGCCCTCTCCTGACCAGAGCGCTGCGTTTTAACGAATGCGGAAAGGTTACGGGGGTAAGCTTGAGAATGAGACTTGGAAATTACAAAACCAACTGAACATGGCCATGACTGGCTATATGTTACTTTTGTAGAGCACACCTCTATAATTCTGCATGGTACTTAAATAGAATAAAAACATTCCCTCATTATTAAAATACAAAGGTCCCTTTTCTGAAAGACTTGCACATTGATCTATTTTGAACTTGAAGACTATTGCACTACGTGTCAGTGGATGGTTTCAGCTATTAAAGTGAAATTAGCGTTCATTTTTTCAGGATTAGAACCTAAAGCATTCCAATTTACTGTGTAAAAATTCATGCTTCAGTCAGGGAAGATCTTTCTTTCAACACCCTCCCAACCCAAACTGCTAAATGCAGGCTGCATCTTTAAGTCACCGCCTCATTTGTGACATCCTTGGTTTTGTCTGTACAATTCATCTGAATTGTACTCCACCATATTGCTTCAATGTTTTCATCTAAAAAATTTGGATTGGCAAAACATGAGACTGCACTCAGGGGCCAGTTCTTCCCATCGCTGTGACAAACAGTCCTCATGAGTCAGATTTGCTGGCATGAGCATATACCACTCTGCCTCCATGGAGTTGGCTAATTTTTTAACGTGCCTTAAGCAGTGAAATATTTTGTTTATGAAATACACTTACATGCATCACTAACAAAATCTCTACTCTGCTAATGGAACAGAATTTTGTACTAAGTCCTGGGTAGGGCATTACTTTGATCACATTGATTTCAGTGGGAGCAGAAATACAAACACAAAATACACATTCTAGGAGAAGAGTACGTACAGGGATTGTGGGTCTGATTTTGTATTTGAGTTCATTTGCCTCCCTGGGTAGGAGCAAGTTCAGAATCAGTATGAGCAAAGAATGATTTTGTGCTACAGCACACCTAAATGATGCTTGAGAGAGACATTTCCACTTATCTGATAACTTCTTCTGTCGATGTTAAGTGAACTTGATGTTCTAGGGAAGGAAACTAATTCTGTTTTTCTGCTTTATCAGTGGTCACTGCACAGAATTGTGCCTTTGGCCTTGCCAATGTTTAGGTCAGTTCTTTGACGCGTCCTGCTATCATTATCACCTAGTCTGCTACAAACACATTAATAATGTTGAGAGGATTAGTGTAGATGAAGATTGATTTCATTTCAAACACTGTGTTGATTATATCTCCATTGAAATTACCAGGCTAATGTTTTGGTTTTTTTAATATAGCAATGTTCTGTAATGCTTAGCTACCAGCAGAGATTAAGCAGTATTTGTCACTGTGGGAGAACATTACAACTAAGTAATAATGTCGACAAGTCTCTTAGAAGGGAATCCATATCTCAGCTGAGCTTCTGATACCCAGTTAGGATAACCATGAACCTCAAATGTGCAAAACTTTCACAGATTTGTTATGGCACATTCCTTGCTGGCACAGTATTGTCTACATACCGTAAAAAACACCCCCATATTTTATATTTCTCACAAAGTAAGCCACAATTACATTATTTTTCTGTCAGCCTTTCAACAAACGGTAACTAAAACAACAAAACATGAAGCTAAACCTGGGATAAGGATGGGGAAGACACTGTGAGGCAATTCACAGCCCTTCCACAGCCACGCCATTGCTTTTCTACCCACCCAGTGAATTCTTGATGTTTGTGTTTAAAAGCATCCACTACTCATCTGTGGGGCTTCTGGGCTTCAAGAGCTGCTTGGCGTTAGCAGGTACTGACCTGCCAGCAGCAAGAGCTGGCACAAGACTGAAGTACTGATGAAGCTACAGACAGGTCTCCCAGTGCACCGTGTCTGTACCCAAGCTCTCCGATCCAGATTTCCACATTCTGTGACAAGCATGTGCCTGCAAGGCAACTTCCTGAGGCAGAACAGGAACGTGGAAGGTACATCCAGCTTCTTGCCCTTTCACAGGTTTTCAAACATAGTCAACTCATTTAGAATTCGAAAAATACAATCGTCTTAGTGCCTTTTAACTAGTCGAGGGGCGGACAGCCGTCTCTTCCCTCACCTCCACAAACTCTACCCCCAGCCCCCTACCTGAGGCCGCCTCGCCGGGCAGCAGGCGCCGAGCGTTGCTCCCGGGGCAGGTACCGGGGGACAGCATAACGGCCGGCGAGCGCGACACCACCTCACAGCTTCCCGCCACTAGCGTTGCCTCAGCCGGCAGGCGGGGCACGAGCGAGGCTTGCCGGGAGCGAGCCGGAAGCGGCGGTTGCCCCGGTAACGGCGGAGAAATTTCTGACAGGGCGGCGGCCGGCGCGGAGGTGTCAGGTGTTATGAGGCACTGAGAGGGCAGGTTTACATGGTGCCTAGCAAGTGCCGGCTCGGCAGGGGCCCTCGGGCCGCGCCCGGCCCGGTAGGTGCTGCTGCTGTGGTGGGGGGAAGAGGTGGCGGCGCATAGCAGCCGCCGGTAGGTGCTGCTGTGGTGGGGGGAAGAGGCGGCGGCGGCGGCACGTAGCAGCCGCCTCTTCTCCTCAGCTGCTGGCGTGTGGGGAGACAGGACCGACGATGCTCCTCCGCTAAGCTGTCGCGCGCTCTTGCGCTGGGCTCTCCCGCGCCGGGGCGCCCCGCGGGGCCTCGCCGCTCCTCAGGAGGGCGGGCCCGGGGCGGGGTGGCGGCGCCTCCTCCGCTGCAGTGCTGTGAGGCGGTGCGTGGCCGGCCGTGCTGGGGCTGAGGGCGCGGAGGAGGGCGGCTGCGCGCGGGCCTTGCGCGGGTAGGTGCTTCGCAGCTGGCGCAGTGCTCTGAGGGCAGCGAGGCAAACGCGGGTCTGGCAGTTCCGTCTTCTCTGTGCCGTGACTGGCGTGAGGAAGCTTCCCTTACGTTATTTGTATGCCTCCTGTTATTTGCTGGGAGGTGGATGTATAAGCGATTTGGTTAAATATTTCTGTTAAAAGTTTTGATTATTTAGCAGGTATGTGCAAGGTTTTGTCCTGTAAAGCCGATTAAAAGACCAGCACGTTGTGCCTTTAAAAAAAAAATCATATTTAAGTGTAAATACTTGTTTACTTCATAATGAGGGTAATGTCCCTATGAAAGTCACCCTTTCAGTGTTGTTTTTTTTTTAAACAAAGAACAGTGGGGTTTCTTAAACTAAAAATTATTTAGTGTTACTTTAGTGCTGTGATGTATTCTTCATAATTGCTTTGTAAAGTAGTTCCTCTCTTGGCAGATTTTGCTGTGGAAAATACCTTCTTTTTTTTTAAGTTACATTCAACTTTTTTGTATTGATAGGCGTTTTTAAAAAATGTAATATTCCCTTCCTTTTTCTTCCAACTTGCAGGTTAATAATTGTGGTCTTCAGCTGGTTATCCAGACCTCATCAGTAACAGATAAAAGCAAACCAGTAATTATTACCTTTTTTATAATAGTTATATTAATTAATGCAGTTGTGTGGTACAGCCAATTTTGTATGCTTTCGGATAGGACTTGCTTTTTCAGTAGTAATATGTTAACTAATAATATGATATCTGATGTATCTGATAGTCTTTTGGCAATTTATTTATTCTATTAAAGGTACATAAGGTAAAAACACAGGGATGCACTATAGCCTGCTATAAACTTTATATATATATATGGTTTCTTATGTTTCCATCTGCACCTCTCTTCCCCATGTAATTGCAGTACTCCTTATAGGGTGGGGGTGTTTTCTTTATTTAGTCAACTGCAGATGAATGTGCTGGTAGCTTCCATTTTTTCATTTTAGTTTCCAAAAGTTAAACTTTTCAGTCGTATCTTAATAGAATGAATACTCTTTTTATTGGAGCAATTATTTAATTTTTTAAACATATTTGTTGAGTTTCATGAGTACTGTAGTTATTACTAAGGTTGTGGTTGTCTGTGTAAAGAGATTATTTGCATTTGAAAACTTTAACATTTGTCTTAAATACTGTGTTACAGTTTGAATTCAGGATAAATAAAGAGCAGTCATCTTTCCACAATAGACCTCTGCAGCATGATCTGGAAAAAAACTATTCAGGACGGCAAGGTGATATTTAAGAGGGTTTGGGTTGTTTGTCTTTTGTGTCTATTAACTGAACAGCAAAGAAAGACTGTATTATGATGAGAATATGTGAGTGACAGCTTTTCCTAGTTGACTACAGTAATTCAATAAGTACTGCTGTATCACGTCTTGAACTCGTTATCCTACTGCCTGGCACAGATGGCTTTTTTTCATCACTCTGCCCCTTACTCTTTTGATGGAAGAGCACCCTTTCTTCTACCTACAAAACCAGAGTCTGTCAAGTGCCCTACTACACATTCCCTCAAAAGCCACAAAATTCTCTACTGTAACATTTCATTGGATATTTAACATTTTAATATCTAATTCAGCACCCTGATATGAAGAGGTAGTTTTCCTAGTGTGCTTGTGTCCTTTTGGCTTTGTAAAAGCAAGATTTTTGGTGCTATCACTGCTAACTGTGGTGAAGCTTGGAAGAGCCTTGGAACGCAATGCTTCTTGTCACACTGCTGCTTGCCTGTCATACAAAACCAGCGATTGGTTAGGGTAGGAAATAAGTTTAATTATTATGGCAATTCTTTACTCATTCTAGTAAAAAATAAAGGCCAACAGTTGATCAGAATGGGTTAATTTTTAGGGATATTATGCAATCTATTATGGAATAAATTTAAGTCTGCTGTTTGATTTTGTTCCCTCCACAGGAGACCAAAGAGTATTAAGTCCCTTGGTGCGTAATAAGCAGCTATATCTTCCAGTACCGTCCAGTCTGACAGAACTTTCTGGTTTGGAGTTGAAGCAGAATACAGGTTCTTTATCTGGATTTTGCGACTCTTCTCTTCACACACCTACAAAACCCAGATCCCGACAAAGGAACCACAGTATTAGTTCACATGCCTCAGGTAACAGTGAAAAATTCGCTTGTTACTGTCCTTTGAAATTTTTAATTGGGTGTTTTATTGAAAAGTTATGACCTGTAAGATGTGTTCCTTCTGGCTGTCAGAATGTATGACTGAATAGCAAGTGTTGCCTACTGTTCCCTTCGGGTATTAAGCGAGGTTAATAGGTAGTTGTCGGGAAACTACTAGAAATATTTTCCAACATATAATATAGGCATTTAAATGTAGGCTTTTTATATACCTTTCTTTAACAAAAGGGCAGTAATAGGGCACTTTTAATGTCATCCTCCTAAAGACATTTGTGAAAGAAAAAAGTCACTGTACTGCCATCATGTCATGTTACAGACTGATTTTTAATTCTCTGGTCTTACATATATTGGCTTAAAAACCTGAGACTTCAAAAACCTGAGACTTTAAAACTTTTGCAACAATGTTAATTGATTATTTTTGGTCTCAAGGAATTTTTTTTTCCTTCAGAGTTATTTTCACTTGATACATTGAGAATGTTGGTTGTTACAGTGGTTTGTTAGAGTAGCTAGTGATAAAATGTTAGAGTAAGTAGCACTGAAAAGATTCTAAATTGAACAACAAATTTTTTTTACTTGTAGGTCCCTCTTCTAATGGCATATTTTAGACAACAATGAACTCGCTATAGTAGTAAAGCAGCTAGTCTTTGTTTATCGAAGAATTGATGTGTTTTCCATTAACATATTTGATTATTTTAAGGAAGAAAAAAGTAAGGGGAAAACATGTGGAAGTTGAGCCTATATTCTTGTAGTATGCATGCATGATGATCTTTTTTAGACCAGTATTGTTCAGTGGATCATTTTCCAAATAAGCCAAAGCTTGCAGAACACATCTGTTGATTTATTTTGCAGGTATTTGTAGTCATCCTCCCTCTTCTCCCTTACATTAATAAAACGGGTAAAAATTGGTAGTTTTCTAAATATGTTTTAAAGGGCTGCCTGTTTCTTTCTTGATAATGAAGTGAAATATAATACCAATGATGACTAGGTATTGCATGTACTTACCTTTAAAAGACTGCATTTGTGGCTCAGTGGGACTCTTACAGTGTTTTGGTGCTTTGATTTGTAGTTCTACCAACACCTGCTTGATCTGGGTCTTTAAAATTAATCTTAAGTTAAAGAATATCTTCTTTAAATTCAGATGCTGAAATTGTGTAACAGTTGTACAACCTGAGCTTAAAACACCATTGGGTAATTCTAATCAAAACAAAAGCATGTACAGGATACCTGCTTACAACAAATTGTTGTTAAATCTCTCATAAATGAAACAAGTGGATGTACTTTGGAAAGAGGATGTAAGGGGATGTAGCTGTAAACAAAAATGGTAGGAAAGAGAACTGATAACTCCAAGTACTGAATGGAGGCAAAATGTACTTTCATGTACTGTGTAACTTTTAATAAGAAAGAAAATTCTGCTTTTATCTGTAGTTAATGGAATGATTTGACAATCATAGTAGCTCATACAGTATTACTATGTAGTACTACTACTATATGAAGTAGTTGATATATTCTCTGTATGATTTTCTTATAGATAACACAAGTTTTGGGAGCAATTCATCAATAACATTTCCTGTATTGCAACGTACTGCTGAAGAAAAAATACTGAACTCTGATAGACTAACCTTGGAAAGGTGAGAAGGTTATGGAGTATACGCACCACAGCTTGCGACTCTTGTGTCTGATGATCTAAAGTGATTAATATCCTGGTAATGCCTGTGGTCAATGGTATGAGTGGTGGGTTTGCTTTTTTGCGTTTTTTGTGTGTGTAGCTTAGAGAAACGTGTTGCATACAGGAATTCTGTATGAGTGTCCTTGTGATGAGTATATCCATACAGCAGTCATCTAAGGCAGTTAGGGCTTTTCGTTGTAAACTAAAGAGCTAGCTTAAGAGTCGAATACAAGGTCATGTACATAATCTATAGAAAGAGGCTGTGTCTCCATTAGTTCTAATCTGATGCATTAAATGTAGAATGTTGGTGTTTTTCTGAACCAGGACACACAAAAAAGTTTTATCTGAAAGACATTTAATTGTAAGGTGTTTGTTTTTTTGCCAGGGTAAGGTTCGTGTAGTTTAAAAAGTTTTGTCAGGTCAGTAGGACGCCTTCTGTAATAATCCTAAAATAAGAATAACCATTTTCAGCATCATTTACTGTACCTTTTTATTTTCACTTTAACACTTACTCTTTCATGTATTTGTATTTTAAATGTGAATTTCTATAAGCCAAAGAAAAATTGCGTAGACATAGAACACTTTGAATTCTGATGTAAACAGGCTGCTTTTGTGGTATCTGATAGAAAAAAAAAATTAAGTTGGCAGGCTATGTGTCTTGAAATTTAATGTGGTCACAACGTGAAACTCCCATGTAGTTTCCATGTAACAAGCAAATCTCTGGTTATGAGGACAGGCTTTCAGAGACTTGTGGAAGCACTTCCGCCATTTTTTCATGCTATTTTTTTTTATAGTAAGGAGTTACTGCCTTATTTACAGAGTTTAATTAGCAAACCTAATTACCTTAATATTAACCTTAATCAAGACAATATACATTGCTCCGTTCAGAGTGGGTGCGTAGAAGGCACATTAGCAATTTGTTACTTATGTGTGTGTTTTTGTTTAATTTTCTTTCTAGGCAAAAACTGACAGTATGCCCAATTATTGATGGGGAAGATCACCTTCGCCTTCTGAATTTCCAACATAACTTTATAACCCGGATCCAAAATATTTCTAATCTGCAGCATCTTGTTTTCTTAGATTTATATGATAATCAGATAGAGGAAATAAGTGGTCTTTCAACTCTGAGATGCTTAAGAGTCCTTTTGTTGGGAAAGAACAGGTAAAAATAACAAAACTAACTTAAAGCACCCTACTACTTTATGATGGAACAACTGTGATCTGTCACTGTATCTGTTACGTACAGAGTTTTCAGATTGTGATGTTGGCTGTGAGACCAGTGAGCTGGTTCCTAACACTGCCTAAGTGTTAGGCATCCCACTGAGGAAGCACACAGTTTTTGCTCATAATGTTCTTCAGAAACTTCCTTTCTTATGTAAATTTTGGCAACAGCTCTGAAGTATTTTATTTGTTTCCATAGAATCTTCTGTTGTGATTGGCTATTAAATACTTGTTATTATATTTTCACATCATGTAAAGTATTCATTGATTCTTTATAACCTATAAAAAGTATTTCTGCCTGATGTGTTTAAGATGGGGGAAAAAAACTCAAGTTGTAGATTTTATTGTTTATTGATTCTCTTCCGTTGGGAGAGTAGTTGTATTACTTTCTAAAAATCCAGTTCAAATACTGTAGCCTTTAATTTTGATAAATAGAATTATCTGAGGAATCGTTGACACATCTAAGCGTTGTGCTCTGATTTTGTTCCATTTCCTAATATTCAGTAAAGGAAGAAGTGATAAAGAACCTTCAGCTATGTCCGGATTTACAAAGAATGTATCTCCTAATTCAGTCTGTGTTCAAAACTGATAACTTTCAGTAGTGCAGTATGTTACTAGAGCTTATAGCTTTTACATTTAAAATCTCACCTGTAGAAATGAATTTTGTTAATAGCAAAATATTGAGGCATGGGAATGATAATATTAAGGTGCTTTAAGGAATTATTTTCCAAATGGTGACTACATTGAGTGCTGTATAGTTTGTTTATGTAGAAGTATGGTTTGGAGGTAGTTAGGACAAGACATAAATGATTAAAAGTCAGACACAGTTGCTAGCCACTTGTTTTCAGCTTAAACTATATGTGATCTTTGATTATTCTTGAAGGATATGCATAATACAAGTGATGTTTAAGATCCTCAGCCAGTAGATGATGCTGTTGAATGTATAATAACCTACATTTGGAATCTGGGAAAGCAGGATGGGAAGGAGAAGTTTTAAGATAGTGAAGTTATACAGGGGAAGAAGAAATACTGCCAAATCTAGAGATCTTGGTAGGCAGGAACAAATGGCTAAGCTTTCTATTAGTTGGAAAGTGAAAGTTCGTTTTTATCTAACATGAAAAATAATTTATGACATAATTGAAATCTTTCAGAATAAAGAAGATCTCAAATCTGGAGAACCTAAAAAATCTTGACGTTTTAGATCTTCATGGAAATCAGGTACCATACAATAACTTGATTATTTACTTTTATTGTGTAGACATCATGCATTTCCTGTGTGTCTTACCAAACTCTTGCTTAACCTTAACAGTCTTAGAAGTCATAGAAGAATTTAAGGTTCCATTGATTGTTGTGGTGCTTCTGCTATTGGTGATCTTATAAAATGAGGTCCTGTACATACCTGTAGAAGACTTAAATTTGTACAGGAAAAAGCAGAATGTGTCCAAGTTCTTGATTGATTCGTGCTTCTGAAGTGACTTAAGTAATTTAGCGTGTATTCAGTTTCCCCAATTTGAGACTAAGCGGTCATTTCTGTTTCAAATGGTGCAAGAACTTTTAACTGTAGTACATGTAAGAGGAAGTCTTGTTTAATGGGTATGTCAGAAGCAGCATGGAGTATTAAGGGCAAGCCAGATATAGTATTCTCTTGTAACACAAATTTAAAACATGTGTGATGTTCCATATTTGAGCTGTTCAAAACAACATATGGTTATTGTGACTATATAAGACTGATGTATGAATTTTTTGGATTCCTGTTCTGACAGTTTTGATGTCTTACTGATTTCTCTGTGTATGTGTTCTTTATTATACAATTGCTTGACAGTGGGGAATGGGAATGCTTTTTTTTAATAATGAAAATAAAAAAAGGCAAGCTAGCACTGTATTATGAGTTGCTGTTACACGTGATGTGATAAGTTTTTGTGGCTTCTTTGAATAGCATTAGTCCAATAGTATGCATGTTGTACAGTGGCAGAGGTGTATAGGAACAGATAATGACATTGCGTTTGGAGTCTTAGAGTGACTATGTTTTGGAGATGGCTAAGTGTTTGTGTAGTTAGAATCCTGTTGTTGTTGCTGTTGTAAGCTTGGGCATTTTTTAATGTTTTTGATAAAAACACTTGCAGACTAGACATGCAGCGGTGCCAGTCAGCACACTTATAGCACATGTGGAGGAATGGAAACGAAATGTAGGTCATGCACAACTCTTACAAATGATTGTGAAGTAGATAAGATTTTTTTTTTTCCCTTGCAGTGTCTGTACAACTCCCTTTACATTAATTAGAACTTTATTAGGAGTTTTGGGCATAGTGCCCAACTGGCTGTTGCTAGATCAGCTTCATAATAATAGGCCTACTCTGGTCCAGGGAATTATTCTGTATCAGGAGTTAAGTATTAAATCTTTGGAGTGGGATAAGTGCTTTTGTTTTTCAGAAAGTTTTAATTAAATGTACATGTGAAGGGCATAAATGTTAGGAAATGCAATGACTTGTTTTCTGCCCCCTTTTTTTTTTTGTAGGTTTAGTGTATTTTTCATGGAAAGACCAAATAATGGAAGAGAAGTTCATAGTCTTTAATAAATTATCTTTCTGTTCCTTTGCAGTTTAAAAACATGCAAGTTTTCATATTAACATTCTTTTTTTCCTTGTCTTTGAGGAATTCAAAATTAAAACATCAATCTACCATGTATATTATTAGTTATTTTTGAAGGTATAAAGGAAGGAATGATGAATTTGAGACATACCAGCTTAGTGTACTAGTGTTGTGTTTTGAAGTCCGGGGTGGTTCTTTTTGTTGTTGTTTGTTTACTTAATAATGAATAGGAGGGCTCTGTCTTTTAACTTTATGTAGAATTGTGGGATCTTTATTTAGGGCAGCATTCTAGTCTGTCTTAAGTGGTATCTCTTCCATATTGTAAATTTCTCAAGAACAGACTTCAACCACAGAATTGGTTTTGAGAACTTCAAAATAAGTGTCCCAATATTGCAGAACATAGCAATTTAAACAACAGATCAATAGAATTAAAAATGAAGTGTTGGTATATAGTTTAATATAGTGTTCTGTTGATATAATGTCTTGTCTCTAACACATACATGCTTTTTTCTTTAATTTGGTACAGACCAATTATAAGCAAGAATGCACAAACAGAATATCCTGTTTGCCACTCATAATGAAAAATAGTAGAAAATAGGATTTGCTTTATCTTAATAAGCTCTTGATATATCTGTTTCTTTAGATTGCTTGTACTTTATCCTGCACCCAGTTCTCACAGCAAAGTAAGAAAATCTACAAAAAATCTAGTCAGTCTTATGATTTGGAACCAGTGATGGGCAGCAGTTTTCCTTTACTTGAAATGAGAACTGTCCTGATAAAAGGTGTAACGGCACTTTTGTGATGTGCATCACTTATGTTGTCTTTTCTTAGAACTATGGAAAAATGTAATTCTCTTCTGGTGTACAAAAGTGTCCCTGAATGCCAGTGTAGTAAGAATATCTGTATGTGCTGTGTGAATATGAGATTTCCTCTGGACATCATTTTCCATTACCCACTTCTGGTAACTGTAAAACATGGTGTATATGTTACTTAACGTTACCATCTTTTCAGTCATGCTCTTATTTCTTATGCTTACAGATACTTTTTTATGGTGCTTTTGTTTTCGTTTTACATTTCAAGTTGTGTTTTTTTACAGATGTGAGAAATTATTTAATGCTGTATACTTGGGAAACAGATATTCTTTATCTGGCACAAAACTTTAAGGCTGTTTTCTAGACAAGACAGCTGTCTTTGTGGTATCATTTCTATCTTGTTGCCAGGAATATTTTCAGGATTTTCTTAATGTGATGTTCTTGGGCCACAATGCAAAACTCATACTGTTAAAGGCAGTACTCAGACTTTCATGCATAGTTTTACATTTATTTGTTGATTGTATTGATTTTAAAAGAGTTTTTTGTGTTTTTGAAGAAAAAGTTTGTAATTTCATTACAAAACCTGTCATTGTCGTTGTTAGTAGTTAAGAAGGGGTTCCGATACCAAACTCCCCAGGAAGAAATAATAGATTCTTTCAAGAAGGCTGTTGATAAGCTGAAACGTGCCTGTAAACTTTGCCTGAATGCTTGTCTGCTCAATGAGCAAACTGTTGTGTAGACTGTAATTGGTCTAAAACAGAGGCGACATATAAATGAGTATACGTCAGATGCTATGAAACAAGACAGCCTCACCTCAATCACTGGGAAAGTGATGGAAAAAGCAGCCCTGGAAACCATTTACAAGCATAGTACAGCAAGAAGTCAACCAGGAAATTTATGTAGGAAGTGGCATTTTTACAACGAAATGACAAGAGCAGTGCATGGGTAGAGCACAATGGATGTTTTTTATTTTCATTTAGGAAGGTGTTTGACACTGTCTCCCATTACATCTTTATAGACAAATTAAATTAAATTTGGACTAGATAAATGGACAGTGAGGTGAAAGGAAAAGTGACTGGACTGCCAGCCTTAAAGGGTTGTTGTGATAAATGATTGAGTCCCAAACAGGATTCCAATTCAAGTTTACAATTTATTAAGCAAATAGAGGCAAGCAAACAGCGCTGAGTGCGCCGGGAGACTCCACTCCACCAAGACACAGGCGGTACAGTTCCTGTTCTTGGTTTATATCCTGTCTGCTAATACATATTCATGAATAGGCGTGTCTTCTTCAGCGCATGCCCTCTTCTCCTTCTGGAGTCTTCTCGAATCTTCCTCAGCGTGATCCTGTCTAATACATATTCATGAATAGGCCTGTCGTCTTCGGCGCATGCCCTCTTCTCCTTTTAGAGTCTTCTCGAATCTTCCTCAGCGTGCCCCCAGGATGCCCCAAACTTTATGCATGCACTTTACAAGTTTCTCTTTACACAATACTATGCGGTCAGTGGTCTAACTGGTTTGAGCTGATATACCAGCAAAGTAGTTTACTTGAATCTCCTGTAAAATACCCCTTTTCATGGTGCAGGAGAAATCCATAAAAGTACAGAAGGTTGCACTTCATCACATGAATCAGATGAACATATTTCACAGTTGTGATCAGTGACACAAAGTCTAACTAGAGGCCAGTCACTATCGTTGTACCCTAGAGGCTGATACTAGGTCAGTGCTTTTAACACCTTCATTCATGACCTGCTTTATTAACAATGCAGGAGATTGGAAGGAGAGCTTTATGCGTGAGATGGTTGTGCTGCCATACAGTAGGACCTTGACAGGCTGGAGAAATGGACTGAGAGAAACTTCATGAAATTCAAGAAAGGGAAATGCAAAGTCCTGTACCTAGGGAGGAATAACCCCATGCACCAGTACGGGCTGGGCACTCCCCAGTGGAAAAGCAGCTTTGTCGTAAAGGCTGTGGGGACTCTGGTGGGAAGCAGGTTGGCCGTGAGCAAACACAATCTCCAGAGGTCCTTCTGACCTCAACTGATCCTTTGATTCTGTGGCTGGGGTTATTTTAGATTAATTTCACTATCTTTTCTTTTCCTGTTTTCTATTTTTAGTGATAAGGGAAATAAAAGAAGAAAACAATAGTAGAGAAAAAGAATTATTTTGAGGATACTATTAAAGTGACAATTCTTTGTTGCAAAAATGTCCCCTGTAAAGCCATGAAAAACCTCTTTATCAGATGAATTTGGCATTTCATGGAGCTGTAGTGGAGTGAATCAACACCCTACTACAGTACTCATTGAATGGCACTCTGTATTTGGGGATAGGATTGTTCTGTAGTTTTAATGTTCATAAATCCCACACATTTGGTGAAATTATGTGTTGCATCTGTTGGTCTTTAGAGCACTTTCTGTGCAGTTTGCACTAATTGCTTCTATTAATCAGTTCTGTTACCGCTTGAGTGTAAAGGCTGGTCACAACTTTTATAGAGTATTCTGGTGATTTCTTTGTTGAGAAATAATATAGTTGATTTTTCTTCAAACTTGTTGTTTTGTCTGTTTATTTTTATAGAGACATCTTCTGTGATTCATTTATGTATGTATTAGAACAGTAATCTATTTTACAGCTCTTTTTATTCTTTGTATTCATGTATATAGTAGTTCTGTTTTGACTGGAGGGGGTTGCCTTTTGAAGTTGCCATGTCTTAGTTAATAGACAAGGACACATCTCTTTTTTTTTTTTTTCTTTTCTCTCTTTTTTTTTTTTTGAGTAAAGACAGCTCTGTTAAGGGGAGAATATCTGGTGAACAGTCTTCATCATAGTAGAGGAGTAGCTGAGTATTTGCTGCTTGCATACAGTTTACTTGAGATGTGAGTTAACTTGCATTCAGTGATTCTGGTATCACCAGCTTTCCTCTGTAGTCAGACAGACAATTCCAGAAGGTGGTTTAACATGTTTGTTAGACTCTAGCAGATGAGAAGAGTCATAGAAGTAAAATGCCACCATTTAAATGATATTGCCTGGCAACAATAATATTATTACTGCAATATATGATGGAGTATAAATCGCTACAGTAAAATTACTACTTCTGAGTTATGGTACAGTTTTTCCATAGTCTTTTTTTTCATGGTTTGCCTTCTCTGATGTCATTAAATAAAACGCATAAATTTCAGTGTAGCAGGTTGTAGCAAAATCTAGTAAATCCTCCTGATGCCTTCAGCAAGTAATTTTGCCAGATTGACTGTTCAGTGAATGTGATACTCCACAGTCCTTTCTGAGGACATTGAAGGTTCTTGCCTATCTGGCAAGAAAAAAGTAGTATTCTTTTAACTACCATTTTTTCCCCTTTATGGTTTGTATTATGTTACACGTATTATGTTATATTTGTATTATATGTTATAGGTAATATTTACAGTAAAATACTAAAATATCGTATGTGTAATATCATTACATATTATATGAGCAAATAGGTTTTATTCTTACTTCAGCAGTTTAATTTACTGCAGGAATATTCTGAGGTGCTTGCAATAATTTTAATTTCTTTGGTGTGCAAAACTATTGTTAATAATGCACAGCACCTCTTATGTTACCTGTGATCTCAGGTGATCATTGAACAATTAAACCTTGTGTACCAGTTACATTAAAGTTACTTCAAATGCATTAGACGAAGAAAAAAAAATGGTAATTCTTCAATTATATATGAGTGATAAGACTTAGTTCTACATAAGGTAAGAAATCTCAGCAGTTGCTCTCAATAGATGCAGAATATAAATACTCAAATAGGGTATGGCCAGAATATGAATATTACTAATCTCCTTTTTCCAAAATAGTGCTAGAGCCTAGCTAGAAACTAGTTTATTTTAATTAATGTTCATGGAATAGTAGCAGTTAAGAGGAAAGCTAGATTCCTGTTTTAGTCTTAGTCCCTCCCTCCCTCTTTCTTGGGGTGTAAATCAATCCCATAGATGGAATGCAGATTGTGAAATCTCTAAGACTGGAATGTTTCCAGGAGGCTGGAAGTGAAGAAAAACAGGAGGAAAATTTCATTTTTGTGCACTTTTAGGATTTTTTTTTTTTTATTTGGGTGCTAGGTTTTTTGGATAATATGGTTTGCTCTGAACTATGAGACTTCTCTGACCCAAGTGAGAAATGTACTGGGAACTGGATGTGCATTAAAACATTGAGGGTATAGTATTCCACAATGCTTAGTGATAAACCTGGTATGATTTCTCTTTTTTTCCCCAAATCAAGCTTTCAAATGCAGTACTACTTAAAGAAAATCCCTTCATATAATAAATATCCAAAAGAAGGTTAAAAAAATTAATTGATGTCATGCCTAATAAAATCTTGCACTCGATGCCTATGCTTTACCAAAAGGACAAAATGTGAATTCCCTTGTCTCATTACTACTCTTTGCCTGTTTTCTTACATGATGTAGTAATACTCTTGATTTTAATACTGCCCAGTAAAAATTTGTAAGAAAATACAGCATCTTAATAATATTGAATTAAACTTTTTATGTAGAGACTGTGTTTCTATGGTTATTAACACACTAATATGGACATAGAATACTACATAATTCAGAGACCCTGCACGTGATTGTGTGCATGGTATATTTAATGCACTGCAACTTAGATTTAATTTTGAAGTAAATATTTAATTTCTAAATAGTGTGCTTCGAAGCACTCTGACTAGTCTATGGAGAGGATGCTGATTGTTAGCTTGATCTGTGCTGTTCAGGTAAATAGTATAAATGGTATATGTTTCACACAAATCTCTTTAAAAACTTCTTATTTTAGGTGGGGTTGAAATGGACTTTACAGCATCTTTCCAAAGTTGAGTCAAGTTAAACTTGAGTTTAATTCTAACTTTATTTGGAATGAAACTTATTTTATAATGCTTTAAATTTAAAAAGGTCATTAGAGCTATTCTTTGTGTTCTGTTTAATTCTGTCAGTCACTTTACTTGCCAAAAGTTCAAGGGTATAAGTAAAAGGGAAAAAGAAAAAAGAACTTGATTTTTCAGTCATGGACGACTTTTCATTAATCTCAGAAATGTGTGCTAAACGATGCAACTTTTGTGTGGTTTAATTATTGATGAGTGGTGCATAACAGTACTTTCTGAAATCTATTTCATAGCCAAGTATTCAAACATGCAAGCAAGAAAATAGAATAGTGTTTTTGTTCAATATTTACAAGTAAAGCCTTTGATTTATTTGAAAAAGCAACTAAAAATGGTTAATAATAATCCTTCTTTATTTGTAATTAATAGAAAATAGTCATAGAAACAATTTCTTTTTAGTAAAACAAATATTATTTGAATCCTTTAAGACGAGGTGATAACGGCTTTTATCTAATCCTCACCTAATAGTATGTACTAAAAGCTGGTGTATCTTCATGTGTTCATGCATAATTGAAACGGAGAAAATCCAGTAGAGTTCATCTTAAAACTTAGCAAAGTCATAAAGTGTATTTTTGTACATCACTGATGAAATAGTTATCTTTGCAATAGTAGTAAAATGACAAGATCAATATTCTACATTGTGGTGTGCTGTAATTCTAGCTAAACAGACATCTGCAGAGGTCTGTTGTTCTTCATGCTAAACATGTGCTCTTGGCTTTGCTTTTACAAGTCTTTCTGTCTAAATATATTGTTCTACATGGTGGTATTTTCTGGCATATTTTTGTATCCTGCTAATTTTTATTTTCCGTATATAATACACATAAATGGATGATGTATAATAGTTTAATTAGAAGTTGAATCAAAAGTTGGTTTAAGATGTTATTTAGTTTTGGTTTTGCTATCTACTTTTGTATGCTTTTTAATGGAAAAATTGTTGAAATACTTATAGCAGCAAATTCAAGTCCTATGTCATAGACTTAAAGACATATACATACACACATATGTGTGTATATATGTATGAAAATTACCAACAACATTATGCGTTCTCAAACTGTTAGATAACAGCTACCTTACCTCTTCTCCCATTCCAGGAGCTGCTAGACGCTTTCTGGAAATTGGCACGGCCAGATTTGTACTGGCCTAAAGCATCAGAAAGTTCATTGTCACTGGGAAGGTGTGTGACACCAGTCGCTATCTTGCTTGTCTGCATCTAAGTGCTGTTAGCAGCTTTGAAGAGGAATAGTGTGCCTGAGTACAGGGTGTTGAAGGGAGCTTACAGTGGCTCAGCAGATGATCATTCTAATTGAAAGGGAATTCATTATACTTGCTAGTAGCTTTGTGCACTATATCCTTGGATGCACTGCCACACACTGTGGAAGCTTGAAGTCTTTTCCACAGGAAAACCTGCTGCCACCTTTCTACCATATAGCATGAGTTTTGGTATGAATCTGATAGGAACATCCCACTTTGCAGTGGCAATACTTCATTGTCTCCATCATACGTTGCTGTATGCAAGTCCTGCCTAAATGTTTGGATAGATGCTGGGGGACAGATCCCAGACCACTAAGAGAAATAAGTATCTGAATAGAGATCCTTGAGTGGATCACTCTGAGAAATACAAACAGCAGAAAATGAACCCAGCTTGTGTCAACAGAGCAATAATTAATGCCTTTGTAAAACATGGTTGCATTTCTATAAGTCAAAAATAAAATTAAGGGGCAGGAGCTATTATTACTTTTTTGATTTTTTTTTTTTCTTTGGTCAATATCACCTGAATCTTTAAATTAGCATATTAAGTATAAGAACCTTGGGCAGCTGCCTGTTTACTGTAGTTTAGTTGCTTTAATCCCTCCATTTTCTAATCACAGGATGGCAGGAGTTGCAGAAGTGCTGGGGACTGTCAAGCAAACGTGCTGTATAGCCGAACTAAGGGAGCTGCTGCTTTCTTTGATAAATTTTGAGTATGTCTTACTGATTCCAGCAACTACCAGCTGGAAAAACTTGCTTACAAATTCCAATTTCAGAATAATTGCTCTCTTCTGTAGCGGACTGTGGCTGTTCCTTGCCCCTGAATCACGGCAGGTTCCCATGCTCAGGACCTGCTGGAGAGTCTGTCTGTGGAGCCTGTGAATACTGCTACTGGCTTTTTAAGAAACATGAAGGGAGACTGGTGCAGAGTTCTGTGACAGTAGGGAGAGATAATGCCACGTATTCTTGTAGCATAGGTACCAGGAGATTCGTGTGTGTATTTGAGTGCATTTGCAGAGAAATTAAGAATCAACCTTAATTTTGATTTCTACATTTCCCACAAAATTTTCACATTTTGTGATATTGTGATATCACCAGTGTCATGTTAGTTTTATGGCATCTTTGAGGTTGCTGCTACAGAACAGCACAGCTGAAGTAACCGAATTTCTGATGGTAAGGAAGGAAGTGTTGACTGATTTTACTGCAGTATGACTAGAAAGATATTGGTGAATACCTGTACTTAATCTCTAGCAGACAGCAGCTTGTTTTCAGAAATTTATGACATAATTGTCATTGTTTTAGAAAAATACACAAGCAGCAAGCTCTTGTATTGAGTTGATTGTTCACATACACTTTTTAAAAAATACTGTGCTACATAAATCTGTTTTATATATTTTATATGAAACACAGTATGCATGTTTATACCTCTTTCACAGATTACTAAAATAGAAAACATCAGTCATTTGAGTGAACTGAGAGTATTAAACCTTGCCAGAAACCTGCTAACCATTGTGGAAAACCTTCATGGACTGGATTCGCTCACAGAGCTCAACCTTCGTCATAATCAAGTCTCTGCTATAGTAAGGAACAAAACTCTTGTCTTTTTCACTTTTTCTTTTTCCTTTGTTTTGAACAAAATGCACAATTACTGTATCTTGTTTAAACTGTAGCAGCATTTCATATTTGTGAAATCTTGTGTTTTCCTATTTATGTTGCGATATTTACTTTTACAACATAGAGGTGAAACAACCAGCAATTTATTGTCGGTGTTATTTTGTTTAAGTGTGATCATTTGTCATGATCCAAATCATAATAGCTAATGATGGTTCTTTGGCGGGGGGGCGTGGAATTCTGTAGAAGCTTTGTGATTCTAACATACAAATTTAGACTTTTCTTCCATACAAGTTTGTTTCCTAGAAATAAACCCTCTGTTAATTTCTGTGGCTCAGCTAAGCAGTCAGACCATCCTAAATTTCATCTCCTTATGGACATTTTTGGGGCAAATGTATAGAAAATAGGTATTGATCTTAAAAGCAGAATTTTCCAAATTGAAGCTTTAACTTTAGTGTTGTTAAGTCTTGGTTCTAAAATAAAGTTACAGGCTCGGGCTCTGTGATGTGTCTCGATGTTCTAGTATTTCCTGGCCAGAGACAGTGTTTCAGGAGATGATGTTCTGTTCAGGAAAGTTACTTTGTCTAATTGTTTTTGGTGTTTTTTTTACCCTGGATAAATTCTAATGGTATGTTGTGTGTGTGGTTTTTTGTTTGTTTTTTTTTAATTGGATGGTGATTTTAGCAAGTATGATGTTAATTCTCCTTCATCTAGAGAAGGACTCTTAAACTGTATGAAGCCAAGTCTTGGACATGTCATACTATCTGAAACCTAAAGTAAATATAAGTCCCTCTCCTAAAATAGAATTTTTTTTTTTTTTCCTTCTAATGATAGGTGTTGTCTTTTTCTGTGTGCACAGCAATGTATGTGTATTTCTTTACTTAAATTTGTTTTAATTTTTGGAGGAGAAACACCCTGAAAAAGTGAAAGCTGCACTATTTTTGTGTTGAAATTCAGAATCTGTTGCAATATGAAATTACTGAAAATCCAGAAACATAGGAATAAATATATCACTTCCATCGTATTATGGAAAGACTGGCCAAGATATTGTTGTATTACTACTGGAGTACTTGAGTAGTTGAGGGAGGGGGTTTAGATGTCTTTCCTTTAAGATGAGGTTTAGATTTTCTTATGGTTGACTGTGTGGGGCTGGGGGGGGTGTCATTTTGATCATGATGTTGTTACAGTGTAGCACTTAATGGCAGAATTTTCACTCTAAATTCATGGAAAGAGTTTGGTTTCTGTGTTTTAGTTTTTGGACAGTGTTTTAGTTACTCAGTTACTATGACAACACTATCATCATGAATCAAGCTTTTTAAACTTGATTATTCCTTTAAATGAAAGATTCTAACCTCAATTTAAAAATTTGCCCTCCCAAAACTGTGAAATAAGATCAATATAATTTAAGTAACTTCCAGTATGTTTTTTGTGAACCTTCTTTTTTTCTACTACCCCCTGCTGTAAGTGTATTATTCTTGTGTAGGAAAAATTATATTTGTCCAACAAAATTGAGGTTCCCTACTGAACTGCATACCCATTGTAGTTAACTGTATTGAATAATTGCAGTTATCCACCTAGATTATAGCTTGTATGAGCAATTAAACATAGAGTCATCTTTTTGAATCCACTGGCCTTAGATTAACAGTTTTGGGACCATTCCTTACCTTTGACATATTCATTGGAGACTAGAAATCCTTGAATCACGAGTAGTTATTTTTGTAATAATAAATTGTAGTTTGTCCAAAGCTGTAGGATTTAAAAAGGCAGCCCTGAGGCCTGATTTATAGCAGAATCATATCTTCAAGTATTGGAAGTGTCTTCAAGAAATCTGACTAATCTGAACAATAGCAAACAGACAGGATAAATGATTACAAAAGGTCTCATGGCATTAAAAGGACAAATCTATACATACTGTCACTTATGGAATGTCTGTTTACTTATCATCCAGTTGTGAATTATGGTCCGCTGTTAGGAAGATCAACTGTGTTTTTGTTTGAAAGACAGATCTGCTTGATTTCTTTGAGGTATTAAAAGCTTAGAATTTTATTTTGTCACCTGCAGCTTGATTTTTAGACTCGAAGGAGAATTGGTAAAGGTGTTCACCATGTTTTTATTCTCAAATGCAAAATTCTTTCAGTTAAAACCCTTACTACTTAAGAATTACTATGCACAACCCTACAATGCCCGTCTTCATGTATATATCCACCTGTATCATATGTGCCCACCCCTTTAAGCATCAACACTAAGTAGCTTTAGGGACAGAGGGGCTGTCCAGATGTAATTCTGTTGTGAACTCAGTCTTTCGATGGTCTGATTTGGGAGGATTCAGAACAGCTCTCAACCAAGACTATTGCAAGTGCAGACCAGAGCTAGTAAGCCCTGCTTATTGTCTACAGAGCGATGAGTCTCAGCAGTGCGTGTTAGCTCATGTTCTGTGTTAATAGCAGCTGTACAGATTGTTTAGAGCTGCCTTGTGTTCACCTGTCTGGGTAGAACAAACTGTTTCTGGAATGCTGTGTAGACATGTCACTAATCAGTTGGAGGGAAGAAAGGCTGTAGATTCGATTTGTGGCTAAAGTCACAGGGCTCACTACCTTGATACTTCCCTGTGCTGTAAGTAACAGGTTTGTGTCCACTGGTTGCAAGTTGGAGTATACTCCTTAGTAGGGTAAGGAGATGCAGACTTGTAACTGAGGGGTTAGGTGGGCAGTCTGAATGGTATATGAATCACTGCAGATTGTGCTGTCTGGCCATGATAAATTTATGTTTTATAAATGAAGTTTGATCTTACTTCATATGTTTCATCATAGCAATATTTGAGCTATTTGCTATTTAGAGGCTTTCTGCAAAGGTCTCTAGTGGCATATATTAAGTTTGCAATTACTCATTCTGGAAACCCATTCCTTCTTATAAATTTTCATTGTAAAGGTGACAGAGTCCTTCAGATCATTCTCTGGCAGAAAAGTCACTGCTGTTTGGTAGTCCTAACTGCACTGCTGTATTGCACTTCAAAAAATCATATTTCAGCATGGTCACAAAGTGAACTTTTTACAATGTGTTTATCCTGCAGCTTAAATGCTGAGGCAGCACCTTGGCTTATTTCCCAAAAGCCTGTTCAAAAACCAGCAGCAGCCTTATCCTCTTTTCTTTAACATCATTTGCTTAGCAAGTGATGCAGCTTGTTCTGCAGAGTAGATATCTGCACCAAAACACTCCCTTGCAGTCTGCAGTAGGGAGAAATGGAGCTGCACATTGAACAGAAATCAATGTTGCAAGCAAGGCTATTAGCATGTTGCCTGATGCAATACTTTCATTTCTAAGTAGAGGGGTTCAAAAGCTACTTCCAGCTACTGAATTTATGCCTCTATCTTTCCTTCTAGAAAGATGTGGATACTTTGCCCTGTCTCCAACGTCTCTTCCTCAGCTTCAACAATATATCTAGGTAAGGGAAATAGCAGTTTGCTTCCTATCAGTCATTTGAAGTATCGGAGCTGTATTTCATTAAAATTTGAATTGAAACACTATGAATGCAGAGACTTTTTTTCTGTAACATATCAGATAACAATGGCTTGATTATGCTATTTTCTCATTTAAACATAAAAATTCTTGAAACACAAAGTGTTTCAAGATGTAGTTGTACTATGAGTATTCTACCAAGAAACTTATATTTTTAATTTAAAGGCTATCATATTATTTACAATTATGATAAAAATTAAAAATAGTTTTGTAAATATGTTGTTTTACTGTTAAACTATGTATCTGTTAAAGCAACATTACACAAGGTACATATTACATTTTAATACCCAATCACTGTGTTTATGGAGTTACACAAACTGCTGATAACTGCTTATGAGGATTAGGTTCTTTCATGCTTATTTTTTACTTGTCCCTATATTAATAAAGTCTGCAAGGTATATTCATGGTTATTTCCCTTTCAAACCAAATGGCAGAAGCAGAATAGCTCAACTTTCAAAGCAGGGCTTCTATAGTTCAAATTAACTAAGTGCATTTTGTAAGAAATAGAAATGTTTGTCTTCTATGCTTTTACTTAATCATGCATTTTTGGAGTCTGTGCCAATATTTAAAAAAAAAAAAAGTACCTGCGTTATGTTCAGCTTGGTATGTCCTTTTATTATCCCTTAATCACCACTAGCCGCCTTTGCTTAGAATAAAATAACGTGGCATAGGGGAAAGATGCTTTGTGTTGTAATTACTGAAAATACCATGCTGTTCTTGTGGCATCTGCTTTCTCTGTAAAATGTTATACATCATATGAGCTTTTATTGTAATAGGTACTTGAATATTTTAAGTTGACCTGCATTATGGTTTTCGTAGACAGCTCCAACCTACTTGTCTGTGTTCCTTAGCTTCTTAAAGTACCAGTGCAGTAGATCTCCTTAAATACTCATGGCTATTAAGCATTTAAAAAAAAAGCAGAGATGAGCTGCAGGAATCTTTAATATGCTCTTCCCTTAATTAATCTGCTAGAGAGGGGGTTAACATTTTACCTCTCTAGAATAATTTCCAGAATTGAAACACGCCTCCTCTTTCTGTCTTAGCTTGGCAAGAACAATGAGGAGACTGCAGTAGCTGGCTCCCTTGCCATCAGGGAGCATCACTGCAGTTAGTGGAATTTCTGTATCTTTTTATATACTTGGTATATTTTGTGTACCTTTGACTTCTTTCTCATGTTGTTTTATGCAAACTCATGTTATTTTTACAGTGTTTGAAGAAGGAAAAATATTTCATTCTTTTTGTGAGGTTTTTAAAGTAGATTTCTCAAACTTTATGTAATCAGTAGTTTGCCTTTTTGGTAATTTATCATGACTTGTCATTTATTCATTGGGACTTCAGCTGAACTATTGCTAGATCTAGTCTTGGTTTTCATGTAAGCTGGAAATACTTATTTAGAATATTCATGCAAATATGTAATTTGGTTTTAATTTGTGGAAGGAATTGGCATAAAAATAAAATCTTAATGTGAAACGAAAGACTGCTCTTCTGTAAGTTTTGTGTAAGTATGTGCGTAGGTAGGTGGATGTATCAGTTTAACTCTTTATTTACCAGACATTATTTGAAAAACAAACAATTTTCTTTCTATGATCACATTTAGCTTGGAGTTTTGAAATTACAAC
Organism: Phaethon aethereus; assembly: GCF_964289735.1. Lineage (NCBI taxonomy): Eukaryota > Metazoa > Chordata > Aves > Phaethontiformes > Phaethontidae > Phaethon > Phaethon aethereus. The sequence goes on along the minus strand of NC_138588.1, from coordinate 16,902,854 downwards.
CCTCTTGAAAACTTCTAAATGAAATAGGCTAAAACTGCCATTAATTCCTGATTGAGTTGTGTAATAGATATGTCTTCTAACAGGAAAATGATTAAATAGAAAAGTATACTCTTGACCGTCTGTGTTCTGATGCTTGGCTTGATACTGTCTGAACTGACTGAAGAAGTTATATGCAACCATAATATCAGTGAATTGCTGTGCTAGATATGAACATTGCTACAATCCTTTTAAATGATTTTATGTGGTTTTTATGAGTTGCTTGCTTGGGTTTGCTGTGTGCCATGTGGTAATTTTAAAAACTGTTTTTCCCAGAAGCAGCTGTATCTATACAAATGACTTTTCTTTTAGAAAATCAAATTGATACACAGCTGTTGTGATTCATTTATCTGTAAGAGCATAGAGAAAACCTACAAATGGAAACAAACAGCTAAGTATATTGTCAAAATCTGGGTATATTTACATTACAGGTTCATTAAAATATTTTATTAGCGATCATTTTAAAACAGTAGCATTTTTGAGGCAGTGTTCCCTTGGAAGGTTTTGCTACTTTCCTATTTTTGTATGTCAGCAAAAATCCTTGAGTATTAAATTGATACATACTGACATATATGAATTAATATTTCAGTAAAAGATTCAGGAATACCTTTTAGAAATTGTAACTATTTAAGGCATGAGAAACTGTCATGGGTTTAATAACTCATGTTCTTCCCTCATGCTTCAGAGGAGGTGTCAGAATGCTGCTGCTTTTCTGTAGAGCTTTTAGTAAAAATTGGTGTATTGACAAGATAATACACTAAAATCAAATGCTGTAGAAATTGGTGTTGATCTGAAACAAAAGTAGTCCTACCTCTGGCTTCAGTCAAAAAAAATTTAGCAGTTATAAACTACTACTTCAGTGTGTAAAGAAGGGGGAGAAATTCCATTTTGAATTTGTTATGTGGTACTGGGAAGAGATTACAGAAACTCTTTTCTTCAGGAAAGATATACCATTGCGATGCAGAAAGAGGATTATTGCTCATATTTCAAAATGTGAAATCAGGGAAGACCATTTTTTAATCTCGAAAACGAATTAGATTATTTTCACTGTCACACTGCTGTCCAGGTTGGCACGCTGTTGACTTTTTCATTTAGTAAGGCATATTGTCTAGCCATATGGAAACAGTTGGATACCAGCTCAAAGGACAAGTAGTTGTTTTTCTTCATTTGATTGCTGAATTGGAAACCTGAGAGAAGGAATGTTTTTAGCCTAATAAAAACAGGAAAATACCTTTTTTCCTAGCAGAATGAGAATTTATAAATATGTTGTTGTTGAATACTTGAACAAAAGCAGTAGAAGGGCAATGAAAGGTTGATTGTAGTAACATCTGTTTACATCAGTAGTTTAGTGGTTAGAAACCTGGGAAAACCCAAGTTTTTGTCTCTGACTAAATGTTTTTTGAACATACAGTTCCCTCTTGGGTGTTCTGTCAGACTAGTGAGTATGTTGCCTTTCTTCTCTTCTCTTGAGCTTTTCCCCTTTATGGAACATGCTTTACATTTGCATAATTGAATTTGAATAGAGAAGGAACAACTATCTTCCTAAGTAGGCTGTAGCAGAGGACAAGCGTTTGTGTCCTATTCTGGCCTACTAAATGTGTAAATGTGAATGGGTATCACTGGTGGAGGTTGAGATTATACCACTCCAGAATACTCTGCTGCTTAGTAATTGCCACATTCTTGTATGAGGCAGAAGTGGGTTTGCATCCCCTCAGGCAGAGGGGAGGATTGGATGCAGGAGTCTGAGCATGCACACAAGATGTAAAACTGATCTATTCTGAGAAGTTTTCCAGAAAATGCTTTTTGGTAATTTAGCTCAAATTCACAACTTGTTTCTGTGCTGCTGAAACTACTGTTTTAGCAAAGATAAATTCATCTGGGAAGAAAAGACAGGAAGGAGGGGTGGTTGCCATAGTTTGGTGGGACTCCTGCAGGAGAAGGTTTTTTGGAAAGAGAAGCAGACATTCCACTCAGGAAGATTGACTGAGGCAGTCTGAAACTGCTTCATCCACAGCTGCTTTGTATTTCATGAGCAGGTTAAAGACTCCTTTGTGGTGAACAGAGGCTAGGGAGAGCATTGAGATGTGGCCTCTGATTCCCATAGGGTGGTCACCACTTCGCTCTGTCACAGCAGTCTGCGTACTGGGAAGCAGACAGAAGCTTGGTTGTAAAGTATGCAGTCTGTTTGGTAAGTGTATTACATTAAAGCTTTGCTTGGCTTAGGATTGGGATGCCAGTGTGACAAGTACAATGTACTAGGTTTTCTACATTGAATTTCTAAAGCTCCACAAAGATGTGAAAACATAGCTGTTTAGCTCTAAAGTTCAGCTGCTACTAGGGCAGCTAAAAAGCAGCATAAAGCAAGCACATCTGTTTTAGCTCCGCATTGAATGTTCTGGTATGCTGAAGCACTGAGAATTTCAAAGCACAGCGGTATGTATAAGTGGACGGTCTTGGAAACGCTAGCAAACATGACTTTTCTGTCATTTCCTGATGAGATTGGTTTAATTAAAAATCTGTAAATCATATGTAATGGCAGAAGTACTGTTTGGTTAAATGTTTAGTGGGAAGTGTTTGGAATAAATATATTTAATGCTTTTAATAAAGATATTTACATTATTTGAAAGTAATTTTGAAAACAAAAAAAAATTTCATATTTGTCAAGCAAAATCTATTGTGGCCCACTGGAAATTCAGTTATCTTTTCTAACATGTTTATGGATTTGCTTTACTAAGTTCTGTGTCATTTGGCAAGACTGTCTCTTCAGGACATGTTGAGTATGTATTTTAAGTAATAGGTCAGCCTGATCTTTCAAAGATGTGATTATGCAAGCACTTTTGTGGAAAGGAAACTGGATCAGAAAAAGAAGCAGAAAATTATAATCAGATTTGTAGTCTTTATCACATGTACAAAACACCCAATTCTTCAGAGATGCTAAGCACCTTCACTGACTTCTTCTGTACACGGTTCACTTTCCATCAGCTCTTACGTTGTTTTAATATACTAAGCAGAAGGGTAGTAGAATCTTCCACTTCAATCCGTTGGGTATATTGTGTAGAAGTTACTTGCATGCTGTACTAATTGCGTACAGCATTTTCTTGATACTTTTATTAAGTAATTTCTTTACTCCTGCTAGCTTATGTTGGTATCCAGGCCTTTCTTCTGATGGTTGAGACTGATTGCTATTTGGTGATACTATTTTTAGATTTTATTCTTACCTCTTTTTGTTGCTGTTGCAGAAATCGTTTTATCTAATACCTAGAAACTTTCAGGAATATCTCATTTTAAAATCCGACATTCTGGTAGGTCTGAAGCCCTTTGAAGCTGAATGTTAGTCCTCAGCAGATCATCATATGCTGCTTTGAAAGTTGAGTGATACCAATGATGAAGGCAGTTGCCGTTTTATTCAGTGATAGTCTTAACAATGAACATCTGTACTGCATGTGATTTCCGATCCCTAAGTTCAGGGCATAGTTAAGGTTTGGTATCCTTCCAAGTATTAGTGGAGGAAGATTTTTCCTGCCACTGAGAGTGAGAAGAACTAAAACCAGTTGATGCAATCAGGAAGATTGTGAGAATATTAAAAAAATTGCAATAATTCCATATTTTCCAATTCAGAAATAGTCTCTTATTTCAGAATGTTATTAAGTATTTGTTTATCTAGTAAAGTGATCATCTGTTTAAATTTTTATGTGATCATCACTGATTATTCTGTAACTTTGAGGTTTTTTTGAACTTCATTCCCAAAAGTACCAAGTCAAATTATTTCACACTTTCCACTTGAACTTACTTAACTTAGTAACACAGACTTGACTTTTGAAGGCTGAAGTGCATAAGGATGGGTGCACCGTTGTAAATTTATACACTGTAATCAATTTTGTAGGAGGCATTGGGGAGTCATATTTACTTCTATAACTGTTCAGCTTTTTTTGAAATCAAGTTAAATATTTTTCTGTTTAAAATTACTATTTATCTGAGTCAACTGCTTTATTTTCACATTCCATCCTCAATGAAAGGAACATGATACAGGCTGTAAATCTCTAAATACATTTTACACATGCCAGTTATTTTTGTCAGGAAATCAAATCAGATGTTGTATAAAAAGCCACCATGTTACTGTTTGTAGATTGAACTCAGAACAATGGACATACCTCTTTTGAAGATAATATAATGCTTTTGTAATTGTTGGGGTTTTTTTTTCCAATATTTGATGACGATGCAGACACTCAGGATCATTCTGTGGTATTTGTGGTTTGCTTTTTTCTTCTATTTTCTATGGCTTTCATTCTGGCTTTAATGGCAAATACACCTTGCATTATTTTTTACAATAGGAGTTGATATATATTTTAGGAGTTTTTTTAGGTGAAACTATACTCCTATAGTTAACAAGTTCTCCTCATTCTGCATTTCTTTTTACCTGTATGGGAAAAGGTTAAATAGTTTAACAGCAGCAGATGTTGATATTTCAAAATGCTTATAACTTGATTTGTCATACACAACGTTGATGGGTGGGGTTTTTTCAGTACAGGTAAATAATGTTCTATCCTTAAGAAATAAAATCTTCCGTCTCAAAATTATTCCCACTCTATGACATTAAAACTTTAAACTTTTTTGGTTACAGTTTTGAGGATATTCTGTGCCTTGCTGATTCCTCATCTTTGTCAGATATCACCCTTGATGGCAACCCAATAGCTCAGGAGACATGGTACAAACACACTGTTCTCCATCATATGATGCAGCTCCGACAGCTAGATATGAAGAGAATCACAGTAAGGAATTTCTGTTTTTGTCAAACTTAATAGATCCTTCAATTCAGAAGTGAAATGCAGGGTTTTCTGTGTATGTATGTGTATTACAAATAGCACCAATTTTTTAAAATTTAATATGGAATTGATTGGTATATAGACATTACAATATTTAAAACTTTGACCTTTTTTCTTTTGTTCAGTATTATGTAAGGGTGTGCTTTTACTTCATTTTAACCTGTTTATTTTTAAACGCTTAAACTCTTCATTGGTAAATACCATGTGATCAATTGCCATGCGACATGAGAGAATCTGCAAAGCTTTTGCTTAGAACTTCCTCAACACAGTCTTTACTGGTTTGCTGCATAGCTGAAAAGGAACAGCATATTTCTTCCAAAGGAATAGCCTGTTTACCCTAAAATTGGTCTTATTGGTATCTTTTTTCACTTAAAAATCTTGTTGGTTTTTTTAGTCTGTCTCCCTAAGGAAACCTGGTGATCACACAATTTCTGTGTTTCTGTCTGTATTTCTCCCTTCCTGATCTAACCCACTCTCCCCATTCATTTCTGTTTCTGCTGCTCAAGTTCAAGTAACTTTCTTGATAAGAAAGAGAGGACTTGCAGACAACTAAGTTTCCTACAGACTTCTTGAAAATACACTGTGAGGTAGACAATGAAGGGAAGTCGCTGGGGGCCTTACCAGTAATGCAACTGTGTTATCTCTTAATATAGAAATAGCCATGCTAATTATTCTGTGTCTACTCAACAGCATGACATTCTTACAAGAGAAATCATCCAACAGCAAAATAACAAATATAATATGCTTTACACGCAACCGCGTTGCAGTGTTATCTTTTTTGACCAGGTGCTCATTTGGTTTGTGCAAAGGCTGTACTGCATTGTAAATTGCACCTCTTGTTTTGCCATCTGTCCTGTGTCCTGTAGCCAACCTGCCATGAGTATAGAAGAGCCACTTCTGAGGTAAAATATAACATGTATGCGGAAAACATTAATTTGAAAAATAATTCTCTCATGCTTAGGGACATGAGGGTTTTACTCCCAGCATAGAAAACACTAAGTACTTGTTTGTTTGCAGATGTTCTATGGTTTTCGTATTTTGGGATTTTTTTTTTTTGTATTTTGGGGTTTTTTTTGGTTTATACTGACTTAATTGAATAGTTGCTAATTGCTTTGCTTTTTAAAAAGATCGTTTTCTCAGTATTATTTCAGAAACTTGAGTCACATAAAGAAAATGTCTTTCTCTCTCCCTACGCCTCCTCAAGATAGAATCCTGGTAGAATTCCTACAGATCCTAGTAGAACTCTCAGGGATGGGAAAAACTGTAGAAAGAGCTCAAACTCCTTTTTAGATTCTGTGGGATCTGTATGGGGAAAAAGCTATTAGAAATGCACAGCCATGGAAAAAACTTAATCTGGGTTTGCACCTTGTTAAATATCAGAGAATTAACCACAAGACAAAAAGCCATAGAAAACCAGGCTTCACCAGTTGTGCTGCTCATAAGTCTGTGTAAAAAGAATGTGGTTTGCATTCATTTTATCTGCCTTCTGGTTTTTGAACCTTGAGAATTTTTTTAACATTTTCTCCATGTAGAGAGTGCGATATGTTTTCTCGACTAAAAACTGTGTTATCCAGACAGTCACATGACTTAAGAAGCTGGGACTTTAAGAAAAATAACAAGTACATGAAGTTTGTGGTAAAATTAGGGAGTTGGCAATGCCAAATCCAGCTAGTCTTCCTGGTAATGCAACATACTGTTGCCATCGGCTCTAAGGGTAAACTTGGGGGGGGAATGGCAGTACAGTATTGGGTATGTGTTTTTTCTCACTTGATTAGTATGCCTGAACTTTAATTACATTTATAGGATCTCTTCCCCATTATTCTGAAGAGCATCCAGACTATTTTGAACTTATGGGTTGCTTAGTCTTGTAAAGAACTGGGAGTTGGACAAGGATGTTGGTTCTTTCTGACTACGAGTTCTTCACTAACCTGTTGAGAAGCTCTTCTGCTCAAGAACTGAGTTTTACACACTTGTTACTTCTGCTTTTAACATTTCTTTTACTTGCTGGCTTTCCTGGGACAAGAAAATTATTTCAAGGAAGAATAAAACCAGAAGGATATCTTCAAAAGTGTGTAAGAGACTTTGAAGCTTTATTCATACTGGTTTTCAAGAAGACATATGCTTTTTGGTGCCACGTCTTTTCTTTAGCATTCTCTGGAGAGAGGGAACTTCGGAGCAAAAGTCTGGTGGTAACTGCCTCTGCCTTAGGGAACTATTCAGAAACTTACAGCTGCCTTAAAAATCAAATACTCTGCGCTTTGAATAAAACTTTTTTTTGTGTTGTAATTGTTCTATTATTTCGTAAGTCGGAGCAGATTTGCCTTTATTCAAGGGATTGCATCACATTATGACAACTTTTAAACCCTGACTGTGAGGAAGTTGGTGGTTTTTTAGGCCATCTAATTCCTAAGCCATTTTTGAATGTAAGATTTAAGCTCTTAAACCACTGAGGCATGGACCCAGTGGTGGTGAAATCAGTGGAGGTTAGTCACCTGTAAAAAGTTTCACTGTTAAGACTGTAAACACTTATTGTCCACACTGGAAGATGACTTTTCAGATGAAAAGCCCATCCTTTTTGTATTGTGTATCTAAAATATCAAGTCAATGGAAATTTTTTTCCTTTCTCAAACTTCTGTAGATCAATCTAGGTGCTTAAAAAGCGGGGAGGAGCCTGAATTACAGTGGCTGGGCAGATTAGTGTGTCACCTGTGTTAACCATTGGTAACTGTAAGAGTTAAACCTTCAGTCCACCTTGGTTGTGAGGTGATGTGACTTGATTTATTGTTCAGTGAAATAGGCTTATGGGCTTTGACTGCAATGTACTTCAATTGCAGGCTCAGGTTGCATCTGTAGTCATTTCCATTCTTTTAAGATGTTTTTTTCTGGGCATTGAAGCTTTTTTAGTAAGTTTTGTAGTTTGAACTTTTGAAAAAGTGGACCTGTCCAGTGGCGCTTACAGTTTAGCTGTGACCTATCTTTTTTCCTTCAGTCTGCAGACAGTATCTGCTTACTGTTATGCAAGACATGTAAGAAAATATTAAAATACGAATGAAACGTGCATTTTCCTTACTGAGAAATTAACTGGGAACACTTGCTACCCATCACTTTAAATACACTTTCCCAACAGAATTCGTGAAGTGTATGTATTTATATATGTGCGTGTATATGTAATCTATAGTGTGTGTGTGTATATTTTTTTTTTTTAAATGTGCTGTGGCTCCCAAATTGAAAGACAAGGTGCATCTTTTTAACAGTTAAACTTTGCTTCTTTTCGTTGAGGTTTTATAAGTTTTGGATGCTTAAAGTGAGAGCTGTGTTTGGTTTTGATTATTTGCTTAGACATTTCTCTGCTGATCAGGGAGTAGGTTCTATTGGCTTATCCAGAATAGAATTCGTTATCGATTCCATCAGCACCATGGAGTGTTCTGTTTTATTAGGGAAGGATCCCTAATTTTTTTTTTCTTTCAGCTTGAAAATAAGACACTTCAGGAACTTTTAGAGTAATTCTTGTGGATGGTAATAATTTCTCTCAAACCAAGTTTTGCAAAAATATCCTAAATTAATACTAAAAGTGAAAAATGGATATATTATTGTCAAATGTCACTTAAAGAACGATTTGTCAAAAATGTTGTACTTGTTTTTTTCCATGGTTATATTTTTGCTAGAACCATCCTTACATTCTTACTTCCTTCTTCTGTAAAATCAGCCTCTGTAGTATACATAATAAAAAGTAGTCTGCCTTCTGCAAGTGTAAGTGAGATGAATTTTGTGTATTTTAAGTGTACTGTGTTTGAGCCTCTCTGCCTTGAAAGCTTAAATATATATTCCAGGCCATTCTTCATATTGTCTTTTTTTCCTCTCTCATTACCTACAGTATTTTATATTAAGTATACTGTAGCTGTTTCTAATCTATAGTAAAAATATTTGCATAATTTTAAGGTAGATGTACTATGGAAATTAAGTGCCCCATTCCTTGCCTGCTAACTTGGCATCTCTTTCTCCTGTGACTTAAATGGTATCATTTGTTGAAAAAGAACTTGTTTGAACAATAGTAGAGCAGTAGCGAGGAAGAATATGTGGATTCCTCTGTGGTGTCTTTAGGATCCTTCTCGGGTCGTGCTGGTCGTTAACTCTGGAACGACTGATGCTCTAATGACAGGTTTAGCTAAAATCAGTGGTGCTACGCTTACGGTAGTGCTGCTGTAGCAGCAGGGGGCGCTATCGGCACGCCAAGGCTACAGCTAGCGTTCCGCTCCCCTGGGGAGTTTTTGTAAGGGTGGGAATAGCTTTCATGTGCCTTATTCTTCTTGTGCTCTGTTGCTACTGTTGCTTCACACTAAGCATGTAAACCTGTAGCCTCAAAATCTTATTGCAGAAGGTGAGACTTCTGCTTCTTTAGGAAGTATATTCCTCCCTCTTCTCTCTCTCCTTTCTTTTCCTTTTTTTTTTTTTTTTTGGTGAAGATTGCTTCTTAGCCATTTAAGTTTTTGGATAGGAAGTGGAGAACTAATAAACAGAGGAGATATCAGTACACAAGAGGACATCCAAGTCCTTTTGTAATGATCTGGCACTTCGACCTCCTGGAAAAGTATCCCCCCTTGTCCAGCAAGGTTTGGTTTACAGATGAAACAAAGTTATGGACAACAGCAGCAGCATAATGAGAGGGAACAAAGAAAAAGGGAGATAGAAAGAATTTGAAAAGAGCTGGAGCTAAAACAGAAGAAGGGGCAATAGTAAAAATCAATTGTGGCAAGGTTGAGGGCTTTGTGTTGTACCTCAGGGGGTTTTGGGGGGAATGTGTTTTTCAAGATTGATTGCATGTGTTGTGTAAGATTAACCAAGAAATGTATACAGATTTGATTGCCATAAAAAGTAGATTTGGCCATTGATCTTTATTCAGATGTTTTATCTATCATTCTGCCTTATGAATACTGAGTAAAACTAGGATATATTTTCTTTTTAGGCTGAGCTAATTGCTTTTGTAAAAGAAATAGTATTTTTTTTTAATGTCTGTAATTAGGATAAAACTCAATCAAAGAAAAAAGTCTTATTTCGTAAATAAAAGACTGTTATTGGAATGTAACTTGCATTAGTTCATTTCACTCCATTTTACTGGACTGTCTTGAGTGAGGGCAGTAGATGCTCATGTGTAGAAGACTGTCATAAAGCATGCATTTGGACTGGATTAAGGGAAGGCTTTGAGATGGAAGATAGAGCAAGAAGACATATTTGTGGAAGCTGAGAGAAAGCTGAATTGAGGAACTTTGTGGATGTTTGCCTTAAAGCTTGAAAAGAAACTCAAAAAACAGAAGTTGTTTTGAAAGTAATAAAATTAATGAGGGCTAATTTCCTATAGATTAGTGTCATTATGTTCTCTAATTCTTGCTTCCGCAGTGCAAAATACAATTACTTGGTTAGTTTGGAGCTGAGTCTGTGATGACTGGCTAACTGTATCCAAATAGAATGGATAATTTCTGCTTCCTTTCTTGGTGTGAAAACTAGTTTACATTTCTCTTTCTACATCACAATTATATATAATCAAACTTACAGGGAACAAAAAAACGTTTTTGTTTAAGTTTTTTAAAGTTACTTTAAGTAATGTTATTTAATGCGTTCAATGTGTTGAAAAGTCATTAGTGAAGACTAAGACACTGAAATTGTAAAAAGCTTGTTTCTTTAGGAAGCCAAGTTATAAAGCATAAATGCAAGGTCAAATTAAGAGATTTAATTAGGAAATTAATAAAATCCCAAAATGACTCTTAACACACTTCCTATAGAAAGATATCACTAACGTAGTTTGCTAGTATTTATATTTTATTTTAAGACTTTTTAAGAAAACACAAACTTAGTGTACTCTAACACATAACGGGGATAAATGGCTGTCATGAGAATCATGTTTGTAGCTCATAACATTTTGATGCATATCTTGAGGAACAGTACATTTTTATTTTGCGTTATTAATTATACCTTCATATTTGTGGCATGTAACTGCATGGGGTTTATTTCATGATTTTCATAGCCTCACCCTGAACCCTCCCATTCAGGTATTGGGTTTTATTTTGTGGTATTTCATTGCATTGGGATCTCCAAGGCTGCCTGTATTTGTGTGTTATTTTACTCAATTATTTATTTATTGTTGATCCTCTGTTAACATCAACTAGTGATCTCTGGAGGTCCCTTCTAACTTTGGATTGTTCTGTAATTCTATGACTCCAGCCCCTTGGTAATACCCTGTTTAGGAAAAACTGAAAAGCCCAGTAACAGAGGAGGTAACCAACAAACCTTCACCCTCAAAAGGCCAGAAGTTGCTTTCAGGACAAAAAAGGCTTTCCAATAACTGTTCCAGGGAAATTATGGCATACAGTTGGGTTAGAGAAGTTTGGTCTATGCAAAGCCTCCTGCCTCTTAATCTGCATTAAGGTATTCCTGTTGTTTAATATATGCATATTAGGTCAAAGACATGGAGGAACAATTGCGAAGTTTATTGTTTAATGACATTTCAGATAGATGTCAAAATCCCTGGCATGTCAGTGGGTTTCAGGGGGACTGTACACAGATAAGAATAAGTTTGCCATGTGAACCTAACTCCTTATGCCTTGGAAATCCTTTTCTTAAAAATGTAATAGCGATGCTAAGTGTGAAGTTCCTGTTTTATCTTCCAGTAAACATTCACCCATGTGCTTAGGGGCTCTTAAAATGCTGTAAACATAGCATGCTTTATTTACATAGTAATTTTGACATATCAATTTGTCTTCATGGTTGATGATGTTTTCTGATAATTTTTCTTCATTAATTTTCTTAATATGTCTTTCTGGAAAGTGAAAAGGTTAGGACAGGAGCTTTCTATTTTGAGGGAAATCAAAACCCTTTTTGTATGTTCTGGAAAGATACTTTATATCTTTAATGGAAACACCCAAATGGCATGTGAAGTAAATCAAAATAAGTTAAAGTATGCTTCCCAAATATTTGTCTTGGAAGAACTCTACACTTTTTACTTCACAGTGAACATTTCTTTTGTTACTTGGAAAATATATGTTCTAAAAATACCGTGCTGTGAGAATGTTCAGACTTCTGTAAACAGGGAGCATTCAACCTAATATGGATGTACTGCAGTATTAAGTTGCTGTACCAGGAAAATTAAGCATCTTCACTTACATGACTTTCATTATTTAGGAGTCATGGCTCTCTTCTTGAAGCTTCTTCTTGAGTAGGTAATAATACTGATAAGTGTCCTGGTTTCGGCTGTTAATGTACTATAGTTAATGTTGAAAAAATTACTTTCTTCGCAAGTTCTGTTGCTGATTGAGAGAAGTAAGCCCCTGGAGACAGTTTATAATGATAAAAATTAATCTTGGATCATGATTCGCACATAAGTAGAATTCAGCTCATGCACTCCGTGTCTTTTCTTACAAAAAAAACCCCTACTAACTGCAAAAACTGCTACAAAGATACAATGCACTGTTATATTTTTAAAATGTACTTTTTTTACTGTCATACTTATGCTTTATACTTTTTCAAAGACCTTTACAAATACTAGTTTTAAATAGCTTTATCTGCAGTATTTGCATCTGAGTAGGTATCTATTTCTTCTGTATTTCCTGATTTATTTATGTTTACCAATTCTATTGTTTTAAATCATATTTAGAAACACTAAAATGTTAAAAATCCTAAAATTGTAGTTAGTTTAAAATCTGCATTTCAAATACCAACACAAAAATGTATTAATAATTTATCAGTAATACTTGTCAGAACATGATTAATACTTCTTTTTATGAGATGGTTTTCTTTTTTCACCCAGGAAGAAGAAAGACGTATGGCATCTGTTGCAGCAAGGAAAGAGGAAGAAAGGAAGCGTGAAAGCCATAAACAGACCTTGCTTAAGGTATTTTCTATGGCTTTTCTAAGCCTACTGTAAACCAGTTTACAGCAATGATTTATATCCTAATACTTTTTGCTGTAGTTCTTACATATCCCAATATGCCTCTTTAATTTTTTTTTTACAGCTTAAACAGTGCACTTCACAACTGAAAGCTCTCACAAACTCTCTTCAGTCAACTATGCAAGTTATACTTTAGCAAAAAAACCACAGCAGTTGAATACTTCAGTGTGATGTATGTAAAAGGATGGCAAACTTGATTTTCACAAATCCAGAGATAAAGCAAATCCAGACTAAAGTAAAGGACTTTTCAGTGATTTCAGATTCCTTGAACTTGGTCTCCCCCATTTCAGGTGAGTGCTCGAACTGCTGCCATGCAGGGTGTTCTGAAGCAGTTTTTCCTTCATTCTTTCCTGTTGAAGTTGTTCCTTTTTGTGGAAGGAGTTAAGCAGTCATCAGAGCAGCAGCTAGACTTCAGCTGTTGTCTTCTTCAGAAGAACACTTATCTAGCAGACCACCTGGTCTGGTTAATGCTTATATACATATGAAGGAATAGCTCTGACAGGGGAGACTGAGGTGCACTCCAGAATACTCTCATGGGGCTGGTGACTAAATGATCTATGTTGCTAATAGGAGACCAAAGTTCAAGGATCTAAGAGTATATGCATTCCATTTGTTGTGTGAATATTGCCATCTGTCTCCAAATCAGCTTTCTTTGGAGAAAAAAAGTGCCTAAAACTTTTTGTCAGCTGGTAATGGTTATACATAAAGCTCTTTCAATTTTGCAGACAGAACAACAAACAAATTTCATGTATCCATGTTGTTAAGTTGCCTAGGTAAAATCATATTTCTGGAAGGAGATTAGACTGAAAGTAGTTGCAGGAGCCTGTGAGAAGTGTAGCAAATGTATACAACTTGGAAAAATAAGACACAAACAGAATATTAACAGAATATTATCAGATGTTTTAAGTATATTAAAAAAACCCCAACAATAAGAACCTAAATATATTGGGGTGGGGAGGGGGGAGAATAGATGTCTAGTGCCTAAGAATCTATTTTGATTTCCTGCATATTTGTATCCACGTATATTGTGAATTTTTTTTAAAAAAAAAACAAAACAACAATATAACAAAATAAGATCTAGATACAGTCTTTTTTAAGCAGTGTTGTGGTTTGGTTTTTGTGGGTTTGGCGTTTTGGTTCCCCACCACCACCCCCATAAGATACTAATGTATTTTAAGTCTCTTCATGTTTGAAGTTTTGGTGCCGATTCTAAGTATCAAAGAAATAGGGAATTAGTAAATAACACTCACACATAGTGTTATTTGATGCTATTGAGAAGCTAACCATGTCCCTGGACTGGAAAAAAAGTAGGTGTTTTTTGAAAGTGTCTGTAGTTCATGTTCTTACCCATTGATGTGATGTTTCGTTGTAGCAGAGGGATTGTTTGTCTTCATGGCCTAGATTTCTCAGTGCATTTTGCTAGTGGAAATGTCTCAGAAAAAAAAAAAAATATATAATGCCATTGTTACTCAGATTTCCACATTAAATTGTAGATTTTGTAATTTAATAGGTATCTATCTTATCTTCAAATATTTAAGTGACATAAGCACCAAATACCAATATCTTTTGCATGATTTGGTGATGTTTTGTATTTGCCTGTATTCACAGCATCCAAAACCTTAATTTCAGCAATGTCATCTCTTCTTTTTCTCTTGCTGATACTTGTCTACCCTATCAGCAGAGTGTCTTCATCAAGAGTCTTCTTCCAGACTTTTTTTATTGCTTAAAACCTATTCCTCCAGGAAAGCTCGAAATGTACTTCAAATTGTACAGAGAATGTAATTCCTTTCCAACAGAGGCTGAACTTAATACGTACTGGAACAAGACATCGTTACTGCTAACAGAATCTTCACACTTCTAAAATTTGCTTTCTGTAAAATGATTCTTGGAAGTTTTCAAAGCTCTGTAGGAATCCAGCAGCCCAAAACTGAGAGCTAACAAAGTAGTAGAGCTGTACAGTAGTTGAGATTATAAGGAGACCCTGACCCTACAGAACAAACAGAATTTTCTAAATGTGACTGGAAGAAAATGCTAACTATTTCAACTTCCCCTGCTTTCTGTGACATGGAGCCCAGTCATCAGTGAAGTCTCTAAATGCTGGGCACTTAGTCTTCTCTAACCAGGATGTTGGGCATTTAGTGTTCACTAACTCTTTGCAGAAATTGAATGTGAAATAGAGTTTTGAGCTCTTTCAAATGGAAAAACTTTCAGAAGAAGAAAACTTTTGAAGTAGTTTCCATGTCCTTTCAGTGTCAGACAACTATGGACATTTTTTCAATGTTTAAAGTATATTAGATCTGTCTCTGCATTATCAGTCATGGAAACAGATCATGGTGTTTGAGTATAGTATCTGCAGCATGAGGGATTTGCATGTAGTTATTATATGTTTTACCGTGAAAAGTTTATATGCCGTTGTTCTTTATTCTTAAGGAAATAGCTAGGGTCCACAAACTAGCAGTCACTGATAATTATTGTTCATCTACTGTTTTCTGTTTATCAAAGAAATACTCATTTGTAGTGCTTTACACTTCACATCTCCAACACTGAGCACTGTGAGGAGCATTCTTAGTGAACTACATTGCAGTGGTGTCCACAACTCGCCCACTGTGAAAAGGAATTATGTAAAAACATGAGAGTTGTCACATGTTACTTTTATAGATTAAACCTAGGACCATGGTGAGTACAGGTCAAACTTAATGTATCAAAAGTCTTAATTTTAAATTGTAAAATTAGGCTTACCCTGGTCCCCTGTCTTTCTCCATAGGCATATAAAATAAATTTTCTTCTCTGTTTGTAAAAAAGGGGCTATAAAAAAACCTGTGGTTTGTGTTGATTGTTTTTCCAGCCATAGAGTCTGTCTTAAAACAGAAATGTTAAATATTCAATTTTAAAACAAATAAAGCCTTTCTAGCCTTCTAAATCCTATTCAGTATTGTGTTGTTTTCTTGTATCTTAATCAGGATGACAAAATATTCTAAAGGAGACAGGAACTAATGTAATGATATTTAAAATTATTATATTAGACAGGCTTTTATCAATTTCTTACCAGTGTTAAAGGTGGCTGTCTTAAGCTCTAAGAAAGTAATTTTTAACAGGGATTTACTTTGCCTGAGATCCTTTTAAATGCAATTTGAGATCATTGCAATTTGAAGCTAACAAGTAGTTGCTGTTTCAATCCAGTATTTCATAACATTGAAGTAGAAAATTTTATTAGTACATCCAAAGAGTATGCACCTTTTATCCTTCCCCTGTTTATGGATAAAGTTAGTGGCAAATACACAGGTTGCCTATGAACTGCTGTGTATACTACATAGGGCAAATTCAGGTTTGCCTTCCTCTCCTACCTCCCATTTCAAAATATCAGGACATTTGTTTGTACTCCAGTTCCAGTAGTGATGTGATGAATTATATGAGAGAAATTAAAGGATTCTTAGAACTTATTTTTTTTTTAATACTTCCTAAGAGTGGGAAGCTTTAAATTAAGGTTGTTACTTTGTATATAGACTTGAAAGCTGTATTTCTATAGCAACATCAATTTAGAGTAAGATACTATAAACCAAGAAATCATTGGCTTTGACCAATACTGTTTTCCTCCATGTTTTGTCTTTGTAAATTTATTTTATTCTAAGCTCCGCTACAGTATTTTCCTCTCAGAAATTCTAAGTCACTGTTCAAATTTTATTGAGAGTAGTGTGAGATGGCTGACTCCCAGAGAATTATATCTGGTTCAGAAAAAACAAATGAAGTGAAGCTAACAGTGAACTTATGCTTTGATATTATTTATGTTGTACAATTTTCATTTGAGAGTTCAGCTGCCAGTCCAGGAGCTCTTACAAAGCACCTTGTTCTTTAACCTTTTAAACTATGCTAAATGGGATATATTAAATCATAGCTATCTATATGATACAATAGAATAATAATTTATAGAGTTGTAGGTAATTGACAGGATTTGCATGACTGTACAAGAACAAGTATGTATTGACTTTTGAAATACTGGTTCATTGACAAGACCTGTATACAGCATAAAAATTACTTAGGAAAACTGTTGCAAAATATTTGAACTTAGACACAAGCACTACAGTAGATCTATCATGATGGTAACTTCATTTTCTGTTTTTATAAAATTGACTTTTTCCATTTTTCAGAAGATAACGTTTTTCCCCCCGTGCAGAGTACATTGCAATTAATGCTAAAACTTACAGTAGCTGCATAACTGTCTTGGCTTAAGTGCTAGGGTCACTCTGGCAGGATGGAGGAAAGTATAAGCAATCTGCCCAGTTTCGTGGGAGGAGTATTACAAGCAGCTCCAGACTGCCAAAATGAGACTTCTGTGATTATTCGAACTAAATAGTTTGATTTTATTCCTTCACAAATTGTGGGTTTTTTTATGTTACTTTTCTTGTTTGTTGTTGCAAATTTTGTGAAATCGTTGTTGGCTGGCAGTTATGCAAAATAGCACTAGAATGACGCATTGATTTTAATGCGTAACCACCAACCAGTACTATCGTTTGTTCAATGTTAAGCGTTTACAATGTTTTGATTAAACAGCATGTTTCTTTCAGAACAAACAAGTGTGTTGATACTGCACCATCATAACTTATTATGACTTTTATATCTTGTTTCAGGAAAAGAAACGGTTAACGATTTGTAATATTGCTCGTCAGTGGGAGATACAGCAGAATCGAATAGCTCTTGTGGCTTCTTTAAACCACGATAAAGATAATGACCCCTTTCAGATCAATGGCAGTGCTGCATATGTATTTCCTGAAGAAAGCAGGTATTTTATTGGGAAATATTTCTTCTTGTTCATATCTTATTCTAGGTTACTCCTTCTCACCTCTGAGATCTCGCTGTATTTCATTATCAAAGATAATACATCCAAATCAATCCTGAAGGGATGTTTTACTTCATGATTAAACCTGTTGGCCACTAGTAATAAGTAATATATATTAAATAAGTAATATAATAGCAACTCATTGACTAAAGAAGAGCAAGCTAAGTTATTATGTGACTTTGCTAAATAAGGGAGGACGTCATGTTTGCAAGAAATGTTAAGTATGGGTTTTTGAGCCGTCTTAAAGCTGTTCATTTCCTTGACAGCTTAGACTGTTGCCTTCAGTTGCAATGAACAAAACAAGGATGTATGGGCATTGCAGGCGTTTGTAACCTCTTTGTGTGTTGAGGTTTTATACACCAAGTGTTGAATTTGTGTTCTTAGTTTTAACAGAAGCATCTCTTATTGGACGGTTTTCATAGCCTTGTTATTTTAAAGAGCACTTTTTTGACTTAGTTTTATTCCTAAGGTAACTTTGGTATTGTTGGTTTAACATATAGTTATATTCTTTGTGATACACTTTGTGGCTTGCTTATTTGCATTTAAAAGGTGGCCATCTGGCATTCTATATAATTTAAAAACATAAAGCAGAACTTGGTAAACAACGTGTGCCTTGGATTGGCTAAAACCACCTGGCCAGCTCAGGCAAAAACCTGAAAAAAAAAGCCTGCACAAGTTTAACAGCAAGTACAGCTTCCTGCTGTGCCCGATCAACACTGGAAATGTCAGGTACGAGCAGGAAGCCTTTGCCTCTCACAAACAGAACCCATCTGAGTTAGTCTAGTATTAGCTAGACTGGTTTTTATCTAGTGCTGCATGTCTTGAAACATTTCTTTTTCTTACCACTTTGAAATTGCTACAATCCTTTCTGTTCTTGCACTTCCAAAGCTTTTCCCCAAACATATGTTTAGCCACTGCTTTCTTGCCTTCTTGGTTTCTTCACAGTTTAATTTGGTGTTAGTAATCACCCCCGTGACCAAGTCAATGTAGCCATGGTAGCTTGAGCATTGTCCTGTTAATGAACAGATTCTCATTGCTTGAAAAATCATGCTTTTATGTAATATATTAAGACTTTTTCCATGGAGTTGTAGGAAAGATCTCGGTGTAATGCTATCTCTGCTTATGGTCGATACAGTGACTAAAGGTGGTTTATTCCTTGTAGTGTCCTGACCACGAATGTTAGGATTCTTTTGTCAAATCTACAGTAATAAAATATGATGCATAAAATCTGTTTCCATGTTCTTGTGAAAGTTTTTGTAGTTTAAGATTTGTAGAATGTATTGTAGAAATCAAAGTGGTTACTTTAATGAAATATCAACTTCCAGCCCCCCATAGATGTTAACAAAATAAACCATGTGCTTTATTTGCATATATTACAATTATCTTATGCAAATTACAAGTCCATTTAATTTTCTGAATTGGAGACAGGTTTGGATTTTTTTTCAGTCTTTTTCATGGCTGGTTAGAGAAAGGAAAGTGTGATAGCAATCTTTATCACTGATTTATATTGGTTTAAGCAGATTAGTGTAGATACAGCAATGTGTGTTAAAATTGAGAAGCTGTAGATAACTGCCAATTTTTGCCTTGAAGCCTTATTCCTGTTTAACACCCTCTAAGTTAAAACTGACACTGATCTACTACTATGTTTTATAATAGTGAAGAATTTCAGAAGATATTTTCAAGATGAGTGACTCAGCAATAAAGTGGCAGGTGAAAATCAGCTTAGATAAGTAATCATAGCTTCATGTATTCATTACAGCTTCAATATTTCCAGTCGAGAGTGAAATTTTAGAGTTCTGGTTGATTTTATCAAGAAAACATCAGTTGAGTGATCACTAGTAGTCAAAAAAGCAAAGTACATTAAATGTACTGGGAAGGTAATAAAAAATAAAATAGTAACAATCATTACGCAAATTTCTAAACCTGTGATTTTGTGCTCATCTTGAATTGTCTGTGCACTTCAGGTCTAGTCAGCTGATTGTATCATGTTGGAAATAAGATGCAAAGAGATGATAGTTGAGAATATCTGGACTTATTGCTTAATTTTAAAATTGTTGTTGTGAATTGGAAAGCTTACATTATTTTAAAGAAATGCTTATTCATCCCTGTTAATTAAGTCTTAAACAAGGCTAATAAGCTGTAAGATGATTCTCATCTCTAAGCAGAACAATGGATCCTGATATCCTGATCAGATAATGTGACATATGGGTTTGACGAAGGAGTCTTGACTCCTGTCAAGAATAAAAATAGCTGTTCAGTGCTGTGAATAGCATTATCCTGGATTGTTTTTAAAAACTAACTGTTCTTTAAGTGCCTACTCACGTCATAACTTACATTTCATAGAGCAAACAGAATGTCAAGGTGACTTTGCTTGAATACATTGTTTGAAGTTGGTTTTAGATATCTAAAGCAACACAAAATATGTTAAGTTAGCATTCTGAGTTAAAATTTTAAAGCAGCTTCTTAAATGTGACTGATTCCTTAATTCCATACCCCCCCCATCCAACTCAAATAGACCAAGAGCCTTTCTGCCAAACAAGTAGAACATTTGCAGTCTTACTTGATGGAAAGAGGGTTTTCCAACCCTTAATGTTTTTGAACCAGATTGGGTACTGTGAATGAATGAATGCTGAGAAATGCAATCATATTTGACAGTTGGGCTTTGCTAAATGAAAGGACTGTCATTCAATAGAATGATGTTACTGTCTCAAAATAATCTCTTTTACATCACTGCAGTTTTATTTCTTCCACAGGTCTCTTGACACGATATTGAGCAGTGCAGTACAAGGCTTGTCTGTTCTTGAGTCTCATTTAGTGGAAGTGGAAGGAGACACTCTTTGCTTGTATGGTGCTGGAGCGCTGGAGTGCCTGGATCGGAACTGGAGTGTTCAAACAGCTGGAATGATTGTCACAGTCTCCTTTATGTTCATAGAGTTTGATGAAATTGTTCAAGTGTTAACAAAACTGAAGATAAAATTTCCTAATTCTGTGGTAAGAATGCCTCAGATTTCAGCTATGTGAACAGCTATGGAATATGTATAGTCTAATGGAACCTTAATGTGGCATAGTCACCCTTGAGTGCTTTCATATAAATACATACTTTTGTGAATTACATATTTGCTTGGTGTTATCCTGTAACGCTGACTTCAACTTGATATTTCTTAAAAATCAAGACTTTAATTTAGAGTCTCACACAGGACAGTGTTTACTGTTCAGCCTGGTTATTATTTCTCTTAATTCCTTTGACCTAGCTGATTATTTTTAAGTTGCAAAACTGGTGTGTAAATACAGTATTGCTATTCTACAATATTGTTATGTATCCATGATCTCAGGAGACCTTCATTTGTGTTGTGACTTCAAAGATCAAATAGCTGAAAGGATAAAGGGAGAGAGAGGTAAAATTCAAAGGGAATAGCTAGCTAAATCAGTACAGCTCTTGGAATTCCCCAGTTCTTGATGAAGCAAAACAACATAAATGAGATGTCCCTTTAGTACTTCTTTTTCTTTCTTGGACGTTTAAATCAGTCCTTTTGAAGCAAATAGTAAAATAGTGATAACATAGATAAAGCAACATGTTACTCAGATGATACGCCTCTTGAACTCCCTGCTTCTTTTTTAAGGTTTTGAGTATAACAGAACTTAATGGCTTCATTGAGAGGGATAAATTTGTTTTAAGTTTCCCCACAAATTTATGTATCACAATAAAACAATTGTTTCATTGCAGGGGGGAAAAATTTGGGGGAATAGCAGAATCTCAACTAAACTTTATCTTCCCCATCAGTTTTTCCTCTTTCCACTTCCCTCAATAATGCTGCTGTGTAGCCAAATATACCGTGCTCATAGGAGCACTACCGTACAGCATGGTTCAAAGAAACAGCAGGGTATGACAGCCTGCTATGGCCAAAATAGCAGGATAGTTAAAAACATACGTTGTACTTATTTTTATATGTGGATGTTGCAGTTGCTTTACTTGCAGAATTAATACAAACATTGCTCAAGTAGTGTCACTGCTTTTTGTAACATGGAAAATATTAGTGCTGTTACTAAAGTGTTTATAAATTGTTTAGGGGCTTGTAATGTTGACATTTCTAAACATATGTAGTGTACCAGTTGGTTGACACATGGATGTGTTTTGCTACAAAGACCTCAACTGAAGTGAGCTCAAGTTGATTTGTCAGACCTAAAGACTGTTTGAGTTTGAAAATTGTTTGAGTGGCACAGAATAGGAATTACTGAGTTCGCTCTTTATTGTTTCCTTATTTAATTTATTGTGGTTTGACTTTTTAAGCACCTGAAGTTTAAGGAGACAAATCTTGTGATGCTGCAGCAATTCAATGCATTAGCCCAGATGCATCGCATTGAACAGTTGACAGTTGATCCTCAGGGAAATCCCGTTGTCAACTTTACTTTGTGGAAATACTATGTTCTGTTTAGACTGAACCATTTTAATCTACAGAAGATAAATGGAGTAAAGGTAGGACAATATAGCTCCCTTCTTACTATTGGTCTTACAAGATAAATTAGTTTGTTTTGTTTTTTTTTAACAAGCAGATGAATTGCTAATAAAATGAGCAGAACCTTGTCAATGCCCTTTCGGTATTAGGGGGAGAAAAATTTTAAGTAGACTTCACTGTATAATTTCTTGTGCTGTGCATTTAAGTCCAACTGCAGTGTGTTACCATTACCAAAGTTGTGAAGATTATTAGTTGCCATAGAAAAGTTGTATTGTCTCAGATGTTTGTGATTGTAAATCTATACCTGAGTGGTTGTGATATACCTGAACGGAAGACTTTTCATTATTATTTCAGTGTGTGTTTCTAAAAATAAGAACTGCACAATTTTGCTTTATTTTAGAAAGCACTTCTTTATGTTCGAAATGATCACAGTACTGACACTGAATACTTGTGCAAAAATGTGCGTTTGACAGACTACTTAATAGTCTATAGTATATGATTATTTATATTTTCCAGTGCTACAAATGATAGCTAAAATAGTTTCTTCTTTAAGGCTGTCACAAGAAAAAAAGTGTGTCAAATAGAATTTTTTTTTTTCTCTCTCCCCCCCCCCCCAAGATTGTTAGTGTGTGGATTTTTGTTGGGTGTGTGTTTTAATAGAAAGTTAGGACACTAATATTGCTATTCTTTGTACTTCATATTCCTCTTTTACGTCAATTGAAAGTAAATTAATTTAAGCATATAAAATAGTTATTTTATACGTGGGCTTGATCATAAAGGGAGTGAGAACAGTTAGGATGAAACACAATGAATGTGCATTCCATTTTAAATGCTAAATAAGTTTGTGGTGTTATGGAAGTTAATTAGAGCAAAAATGATACATAGCTTTAGTGTTAGATCTAGTATTTTAGTTTGGTCATCATCATCATCATCATCATCTGTTTTGGATTAGATATTTTACCTGTTATCTGATACAGCCATAGCATGAATGTTGTGGTTTACTTGGTTTTACTTCTATAAAACATGCATTAGTTGCACAGAAGAGTAGGAATGGGTTAAAGAGCTTACCTGAATTAACTATCAGGGAAAAGATGAAAGCAAATATGACTCACTCCAACAGCACAGTATCTAGAAAAGAAGAAAAAGTCAGTAATCCCATGAGAGCTTTAAAATAATGTTGAATTTAGTACCTTACTAAAAATGCCCATCAAAGTTGATTTTTTTTAAAAAAGGCAAAAAAAATTGTTTTTTTTTTTTTTTTTTCCCCCTGCATCATATTTTCAAAATCAACACTAGTGTGTTGTATTAAAAGCAAATAGATATATCTTACCTGTTTGGTCTGTGTCAAGAAACAAAGGAGAAAAAAAAAGATAACAGTTATTTAAGTAAACTTTTTGTTACAATCTCAAGGTCAACAAATTCAGTCTTTGAAGGAAAACTTTGAATTTGATAGTGCTTGAGAATGAATTTGGTAAGTGAATTTACATGTAGCTTGGCATGCTTTTTATGCAGGACATATATCAAATCTTAAATATGTATGACTGAAGAACACTTTTGTCCTCAAGAAACTTTTTCAGCCAGACCACACTATATGAAGATGTGCACACAGGATTTTTCCTAGTGTCATTAATCATTTGGAAAGTGTCATAGCCAAGCGGAAGAAAGATGAACTCTGAACGCTGTTTTTCATTAGTCCACAGCAGAAGTCATGGTATCTAGCTTTGCAGATATATATTACCTTTTTCTTTTAAAATCACTAATAGAAAATCCTGTTTCAATACGAAGTATACAAACCCCTGAAGTGTGCTCTCAGACTTTAGATCAGCCCTAAATGATAGTTTTGGATGACAGAAAGGGAAATGTGCATGTTCTGCTATTCTGATTATCATTTGTGTGTAATGTTTCTGAAGACTCTTGTGTTGCCAGCTCTCATGTACTTAAAGTTGGGGAGTAAAAGCAATATATACTAACAGAAGTAACTAAATTGCGTAACTCTAGTGCTTTTAAACTTAAAAAAAGAAAAGTATAAGGAAGCTTGGAAGCTTTTACTTTCTCCCCAGCCTCCCCCTTCCAATCCAGTGATGTTCCAGGCTAGAAGCTGAGTCTTAGTCTGACTGTAACAATTATTTTGATCCTTTGTTGAACTGTTACATTTACTAAGTGTGCAAATGCTCTTCATTGAGACACACTATTTGAAGTTTTTTGCACTGGTAGTTTTCTCAGATTAATTAAGAGTTGTCAAGGTTTGAAGTTACTAAACTTTACAGAATGGTTTACACCAAGTGGTATGGCGTACAATATAACAGATGCATCACGTTGACTGAATTGGTGCCTGTTTTCTGTACTTGGCAAGAAGCAGGCATAATAGACTTACATTTATGTGTTACTACTGTTATAATCTTTTTTTGTGATTAATGGAGCAAACAATGTACTGGAGTAAGATAGAGAACATGAGTTTCTGTGAACTAGAGAGTGCATTCAGCATTGCTGTCTCTGTTGACCTGGTCCTTATGCTTCTCTTAACATAAATAAATAAATTAAAATCACTGATTTCTCCAACAGACATTTCTGCCTGCAATGGTCTTTGTTTCCCTAGCTGCCTCCTGCGCTCTTTGTTTTAGACCTTGCTTCTGTTAACAGACTGTTTAGCGAGATCATCTACTCTTAGGCTACTAAGTAAGACTTACTTAATTTTAAGTGAAAATGAGCAAATCTAAACACTGTGAAAATGGAATTGACTTTACATTTCTAATCTCCTGAGCTATGTTTTCTCTGATGAATTTCTCCCTGCATTATGCTGTTGCATTATACTTTAGGTATATAGTGTGTGTGTGTGTATATATAGGTATAGTTTATAAACATTAAACAAGAATATAATAAAAAGATGTTAATTTGGATCAAAATCCCATTTTACTCACACATTTGAGTAATACAGAACACAAAAATTGTCTGGAGGTACTTAATATTGTGAGTTTTGAAGTTCCTTTAATAATGGGTTGCTTTCCAAAAATATGTTTTAAGATGAACGGAAATTCAATTTGATCTAGAAGTTAACAAGTCACTGAGTGAGTTTCATTGTCCTGTGTTATCCAGGTCAGATTTAGATGATCATAAAGATTTTTTTTTTTTTATGCACTCAGTGCAAAGCCAGGAGTCTAGAAACTGTGCCAACAAACCTTTGGCAGTTGAAGTCTGTTCATAGTCTGGCCATCAGAGCAGGAGAAACAGGCCATGGCCTCCAGAGGTTATGAGCCAAAACAAACAAAAAACAATAACAACAACCACCAAAAAATAAACCTGTTTCACCTTCTTTACGCAAAATTGAAATGTGTAAAATTAATCCTGAAAATCTTTCAACCATTGAAAATCAGTTTAAAGAGACATCTATAACTTAATGTTGACACAACAGTATGAGTGATACTTAGAGAAGTGTAATGGAGGAACACCTATTTTCAAGGGTTGAAAAATGCAGAGAAAATGCTCTTTTTTTTTTTTCCACTTCTTTTCCTTAAAGCCTGTCTTCATAGAAGGTCTTTTCTATGATGCTGCCAAAATAAGGGAGACCATAACTTACCTTTTCACATGTGAGTGCCCAGAATCTTTTCATTTCTCCAGCATAACTTGATTAGAAATTTTCCAGTAGACCTTCTGTAAGTGCATGCAGTATGGAGCAGAATTAGTATGTCTGGCCTTCAGATATTCCATGTAAGAAATTGTTATAAAATTCCTAATTTCTTGAAGACTATCATGAAGCACAGGGTAGCATGTCTATACATTAAAGTTTCCAGAATTACAGGAACCAAAACAAGCACAAGTACCTCATTTGGTTTCTTTTAAAGATTAGATGGCAGTCCAAGTACCAGTAAAAGCAAATCTATGTTTTGAAGATATGCTTGGAACAGATGTATATGCAATGTTCTGTATAACAAATTTCAGTTAATTCTCAATGTACATATGTAATGAAATATGAACATGCCAATTTTGAAACTTAACTTTTTTCTTCCCCTTCTCCTCCTTCCCTCACAGGTTACTGAAAATGATATTGTAATGGCGGAAAGGCTCTTTGGCATTCTGGCATATGTAGCATCTTCTGAGCTCCCACATTATCGCATGCTTTCGTTATTTGGAGAATCTAGGTAAAATACAATGAACAGAACTGAGATTTGTCTAGAACGTATTGTTTAAATCTTTTGCGTACTGTGATAAATTCTTCCTAGGTAAAAAAATAAATATTTCACGAATAACGTATTACAGAAGATAGGTGCTCTGCTTATTGCAGAAATATTAGTGTCTCCTGATTTGTGTAGACAGACGTTTTCACAGAAGTTCTATGAAGTCTGCTGAGTAAGATTAAAAGGCACATGCACCCAAATGCACTGCTTGTGTAATTCTCCAATTGTACTGGTATTGGTGAAGATTTATGGACTTTCACAATGAAGACTGACTATTTTTAGTGGGTGTGTTATAGTGGGTGACTATAACAGTTAACAGATTTAAGAGTTGGTGCTGTAAGAAAAAAAGGTGCTTAAAAAAACTACTCTTAAGTCTTCCATAGATACATACTTAATTAAAGTTTAAGCTGCAAGACTTCCTATTTAGGAGATGCTATGTGATATATGTCAAAAAGTCAACTGTATAGAAGCAAATTAATGGAGGAATATCTAGTCTCATCTGTGTTTTGAGTAACTTGAGGACACAAACTTGGAGGCTCATAAAGCACATGTTCAAAGGGAGGAAAGAAAAAACCTCACAATCACTAGAAATGTCTGCACTTAAAAGAAGACTTTCTAATAATTAAAACTGTAAATCTCTTCATTATCTTTTCACAGGAGGAAGCAAATCCATTATCTGCTAGAGGGAAAGGGAAAGAAATCTGGGATTGCAAGTGAGGAAAGTAGTGATAACAGAAGAAATGGAGGAGAAAGCACAACTCGAGCAACCTTGAATTACATGACAAAGGACTTTCATATGGAAAAGCTTGAGGTAAGTGTCACTACAAAATACGTTCATCTTCTATTATAGAACCTTTGACTAATACTTGTGGAATTTGTCTATGTATCACATTTCAGTTGTGCTATTGAGAATGGTGATTTTGAAATATCACTGTTTACCATATTCACTGTATGATCAAACATTTCATCTAACTGATCTTTGCCAGAATACTGGATAATGGTCAGTTTCTGTCATCAGTGAAGTGGTTCCTCAGCAGTGCCATGGTCTCAGAAATACATTCTGACCTACAAGCCTTACGTTTTTAAGAAAATGTACCTGCATTAGTAAAATAGAAGTGAGCACAGCTTTTCTTACAAAGTAAGATGTATATTCCACATGTTAGGATTTTCTAATGGAATTACAAAGTCAGAAAGTATATCCCAAAATGAATTGTTGAAGAACACATTCAGACAAGATTTGAGATAGTGCAGGCTGTAGTAATAAAGAGCTGTTTCGTAGCTTTTAAATGAGCTACAGAACAATAAATCTATACAAAATGTATTAGGTTTAATCATTAATAAAATTGCTAGCTGGCTTGTTTCAGACAAGTGCATCAGTCACGCTTGTTTTAGTTTGCGTTTCTGATCTGCTAACTCTTTTGCTCAGGCAGAGGGAAATTGTTCCCAGGGAGAACGTGCTGCTTTGAGGCACAATCTTCTTTCTGAGCAATCATCATGAATTTTAGCTCTTTGCACCCTGCTTCCCACATTTGTCCTATTGCTTGCTTTTTGATTATGTGGAAATATACAAATCCTCTAGTGCAAGAAATTAAGTTCACTAAACACTGAGTTCAGTTATTGCATTGTGGTTTTGTTATTTCAGCTCCATAGAATAAGAGAGACAGTGATTGCATGTGTGGAGAGATTAAATTAAGAAAATGTTTTAGTTAAGCTGTGATAGTAGCTCTTAAAAGGTTGACTAGCATAGTAAGACAGTGAGGCATTCCTCTTGTCCTTTATCATGGTACAAGCACTATAAAAAAAAAAAAAAAAAAGCTTGATATTTGTGCAGTCTATAAAATATATGCATTGTTTTCTTTTCCCAGTGCAGCAATTCACACCTTGTCCTTTGTTATAGTGTTATGTACGTGGCAGCAGATATTACAGGATGTCACAAGACAAGAGTAAGATAGGCTGATTCCAGTTCCCCATCAGCAGTAAACTAACGTAATAAATGTGATAGAATAAGTTTATTGCTAAAGATGACAGTCTGACTCATTGATTAATCATTTGTGGTTTTAGATTAAACAGCTGGAAAGTATTTTCTCTGCTTTATCACTCATGTAAGAAAGCTTATGTTTTGATGGCCTGAAGCATGACCTAACATTTTTAACAGTGCCATAAGTCAAACTAGTTAGATATTTAGCACCAATATAACTTATTGTTCAAAGCTTATTATGCCATTTTATAGAAACTCTGCAGAAACAGGGATTAATACATTTTGAGTGACTAAAATGGGGAGCTAGTAGTTGCATGAAGTGCAATATTTATTTTATTACTATTTTTTTTAAAGGTTCAGGTTACTTCAGTATCTAATGTAGAACATGTTAGGAACCTTGTCAGAGTCCATCAGGGAACCTGTGGAAAGGACACAATACTGGCATATTTTTCTGTGACAATATGCTTAGTTGTTCTTAGGGCAGGTATAGATAAACATATACTTTCCAACTGTTGTGCTATAATCATGACAAGCTAGGAAGGGAAGGGAGAGAAGGAAGGGAAGTAGTCTGGTGCTTAATTTCTGTAAATATTCACTGTTATACCAGAAGGCAGCAAATTTTCACTGCTATGCAACAAAAATTGTAAGGCTGTTAAAAGATATTTACATTAATCCACAAAAGTGGATTTCAGATAAATTAATGAGTATAATATGAACATTATGAATACAATTAAGATTTTTTGGCCACACTTGTAAAAGCTTGACTTAGACCCTGGGCTGTGCAACTTAAAACCAACAGGAAAAAGTGTGCAATGGCCTCTTTGCCTGCTAATTGCTATATTCTTTAATAATTAATTTTGTGTTGATTTTTGGGTTTGTTCTTGTTAACCTTTCCTTCCTTTGTCTTATACAATGTGTAACGGTTCTCCCATGCAGGAAATCAAGGAAAGAAAAACATTTTGCCAGACGTACGTCGAGAACTTAGTGAAAGAAGCAGCTGACATCAATATGAAAAATGAGTCATTGCAGAAGCTCTGGCCTCAGATGTTCATTGAGCTTGTCAGAGATGCAGTGATAGAAATACGCAATAAAAATTCCTACATGAAACTCTGCTTGCAGCGGATCACTGATCAAAAACAGTAGAGTCAAGGCTTGTTGTCTTGCAACTTTTCAGTATTCTATGACGGTTTACAAACTTAAAACAACAGAATATAAAATTACCATTACTATGGCATACTTCACACCCCACCCAAAGGGATGCCTTTACATCTTGTTTAACACTTGATAGTTTTGAAATAAAAGTTTACGTGCGTACTGCTTTAACAATGCTTCCTTGGCTAAAGTGATGAGACAGCGTAGAGGTAACATGGTGGTTGTCGTGGTTTACTGAGTTGTTTTTTGGTTTTTTTTCTGCTACCCTTGCTTCTGCAATGCTACAGCATTGGATTTTAAAGAACAAGTTTACACTCTGCTTGCCTTTTTTTTTTTAATTGAACACTTTTCAATTGTCACTTTTTTGACTGTTTACTGCTGTTGAAAAAAAAAGGAATAATATCTGATTTTTTTTTTTAATGAGCAAAAGTTAATAAATTATTTTTACACCCTGAAATAGATGAAGACTTATTGTTGTTTAGTTCGTGAGATTACAGTACACGTTTTCACATCAGTGCCATCACAGTGCTTGGTATAACAACATGTAATGAGCCTAATTCCCAAACTTTCTTTCTAGTGTTTTTCATTAATTTTTTTTTATTAGTTTGTGTGAATTAATATAGGTAAAAGATTAATTTAGGGTATACTCACTTAGGCTTTATTTGTGTTCTGCTAAAATATGTTAATAATATAATTTCTTTTGTTTCTTGATTACTAAATGATTAATTATTGATGTTTGCTAAGGTCAAATGAGCTAAAATGCATGTATTGCAGTCGGTAAGGAAACTGATGACTACTATTTACTTGTAATTCATTTCTGTGACCTGTGTGAGAATTTCATATTTGTTACCAATAAAAATAAATTCTTCACTTTTGCCCTTCACAGATACTGTAAAGAAGTACTGTGTGCAAAGAAAACACTTCTTCTTAATGCTGCTTAAAGAGATGAGACACAACTTGCTCCCAAAATCAACTGTGAATGGGTAGAAAAAACACATTCCGTAGCACAATGACTTCCACTGTAAACACCTTTCCAGCTTCTGCCCAGAAATTGAATTTAGGAACTCTTAGCAAGTCCAGCTGATTCCCATGGATAGTGTTCATATGTGGGTGGAAAGTTGTGCCATTTAAACTTAGTTAACATACAACGGAACTATAAAATTAAAACAATCCAGAATCTTTGTGCATTGTTTTACTTTATTCAAATTGATCTTATTTTACTAAGCTCATTTATGAAAAAAATGTTCATAACAAAACTTCCTGCAAGGGTTTCTATGTCTCAAAACTAAGTTTATTTTTAAACTTTACACTTTTAAACTTTTTTTTTAAAACTTACTTTTACAGAGACAAGAGTCTCTGACAAAGTAGAGATGCAAATACAGTTTTGTAAGTTTCTGTGACCTGAAAGTAGCCTTGAATAAGTAGTAGGAGTCAGGTGGTCATAGGTATTTTGGATAATAATATATATAATATAATATGCAGTCTAAATATATAATATACAGTCTATTTGCATTCAGGTCCAGCTGGTGCATCTAAGCTGTCAGAGTTGACTCCATTTTCAGATCATGTTACAATTTAACAATGCATACTGTTAAATGCAATTTTCAGCTTCGGTTGTTATATGTGATCTCTTGAAGTATACTTGCAGATAGTTGCTTTTCAGTTTTTACAGAATTTAATGGAGGTTAAGTCACTTAAATTCCAAGGAAATGTGAAAAGTCCTGAAGAAACTGCTCCAAGCAGTTGATAGAATTTAATAGAAACAATCATCCCTCACAGCTTTAACTGCTTCATGGAATTTATAGTAAGAATGGTGTATTTGATAGGATTTTCTTTTTCTTTCCATTAGAAAATTGTGCTGTCAAGTTTTATTGTACATTTTATTAAGGGAACAAATTAAGGTCCCACAAAATGTGAGAAGAGGAGAGTTTACATTATAGAAATGCAGTCAGTATCAAAATGATCATGGAAAAAATTTTTGGATCCATCGGTTTCTTTACATGATTTCTGTGCAAAGGGGGTGGGTGGAGCAATTCCAGCTTCTGGGACAGAAACCTCGGCAGCTGTGTGAAAGTGCAGAACTCTCCTGATGTTGTAGCTGGAGCAGATGGGCCCCTTTTGAATCAGATTCAGCAGCAATAAAAGACTGGAAAAAAAATTTTTTAAGAAGGGTGGATTGGCCTAGAGGAACAGGAAGTTCTCCATGGGAAAATCCAGAGAAAAGCCAGACTTTCTGATACTGAGGCTTTAGAAGCATAATCCTGATTGGAGGCTTTAAGGTAGAGTCTCGAAAAATCTAAGTGAAATGAATTGGAGGGTATTGACTGTGAGTTGTAGAAACAACTCCTTAAAATGCTCCGTCTGTAAATACTGCCAGTTTGGACTTTTTTCACTAATAGCAGCTGTTTCATAACAGGATTGCTAAATGGCTGAATCAAGAGTAGCTAAACAGCTATTATAAATGAAGAAAAGATTATTGTTGGGGTGCATACATTTTTTTCACATAGAACCAGTAGGAATAAAAAACCTTACATTTTTATTAATTCTTTTTTAGGAAACAAGTGAATGATGGACCAAAGTGATGAGAGATGTAAGAGTACCTAGAATTTTAAGCACCCAGGTGATGTTAAAATTGTTCACATGCTATACGTGGTTTATGTCTTTATTAAAATTATTTGTCAATTCATACAGACTTCTGGGATACATTACGGTAGCTGGTTATTAAGGAGTTTCTGAATATCTAAAAATTTGAAGGTGATATAAGCAGCGAATTCTTAGATGTTCTGAAACTTAAGTACTACATATATAAACTTCCTACAGTTGGAGATATGAATTGAGGAATTAAAATAGCCATTGATTTTGAAGTTGGGGACCTTTTTAATAAAACCTCTCAGGCTGAAAGCAGGGGTTTTTTTTTCTCCTTAAAAAGTCTTTAAACACTGCATAAAACTGAATTTTGATACTGTTAATGTTTCATTAATATCACATCTAAAATGGACTGTTGTGATCCCTTCATGTAGCCTGACTTTTTCAGGACAGGAGCTATTATTGTAAAAATTGTCTATGTTAAGTAGAAATCATCTTAAGGGTTCAAAAGATATTGTTTGGACTTAAGTCTTTTGAAAACTTTTTTCCTTTGATTTTTGGATTATTTATACAGTTTCCTTATTTTCTGAGACAAATTTCCTCTATGTCTGGACGAGGGCAGATAATGATGCATCTTATTCTTGTTTCAGTTTAGCCGTATCATGCATGAAGGCCCCATTATGTTATGCAGAGTCACTGTTTATTATGCAACTGAAATCTGATCTTCAGTAAGGAGACTGAAGAGCTGTATTTCACACACTCCTTTTGATACAGGATCTGAAAAAGTAATAGTGCTGCAGATATGCCAGCACAGTGGAACAAAGGGAGAAGTGATTCACTTGAGGCAAGCCAAAGCTGATCCTGTCTGGGAAGAGGTTTTAACTGAGCATTGTAAAGTAAAACTGCTCTACTGCTCTGGGACCAAGCATTAGATCTGAACCCAGAAATAGCTGAAAACTTTGTTTTCTGGTCTGTTCAGATCAGTGATACAGACGTGAAATATCTTGCTCCACTGCTACAAGTGGTCATACTTTTATCATGTAAACCATTTAAAATAATTATAACTTTAAGAAGTTAACCAGTTAAAACACTGGACATGTGCAGATTAAGTTAAGCTCTTGTGCAAACAGTAGTGAATCCACATTCTGTAAATTCAGGACAAGTGACTTTTTTTTAATTACAACTGTAAGCTGTAAAAACGACAAACTCTGCTTTCAGTTGCTACTTTTTATCATAGTGACGCATCAGGATGAACTGCTTTTTGTTAGCTAGTTTATTTAAAGAAGCTGGCAGCAAATACTTGGAGTTTCATAATATTAAGCAACATTCACAAAGGTGTGATTTAGATTGGGAGGTCAATGTGCATGTTCAAAATCACAATAACATCTATTTGTTTTGATTGGGAAAACAGTCTACTTGAATATGTTTCTGTTCCCACATCACACTGTTACATCTTGCAGTTCAGTTTCAGTAAAATTATGTTTCTCTTTAGTTTAAGTTGGAGGTGTCTTTTGGGGGTTTGTAAAACTTGGTGTTTTGTGACACACGTGTAGAACAAGGGGAGGGGAAAGAGGAGACTAGCTATATCACTTTGCTCTATGGTGTGATAAAGTTGCTTTTACTCAAAAGTGAATATAAACTATTTAATTTGTATTTTTTTCTACTAAAAAGCAGAGTGTAAGCTACACAGACTTTAAACAATTTTACAAAAGGCTAATTGGTATCTGCTTACACACATCACCTCAGAGCTGGATTTTTTTGAGCATGAGCTAGGAGAAATTGAATTTAAGGGACTGTTTTTACAGTCTAGTTTTGTTGGCTAGCTTTGCTAGGCTTCTGTTCTCAGGGGAAGAAAGATAAGCTCATTTGGAGGAACTCTTGTCCCTGTTTACTGTGGTGAAAACAGCATTTCTTTACAAGCTGTGTATTGGAGCTTATATGCCATATTTGTGTACAGATGGGGTGGACAGATGCTTCTGCTTGTTG
The DNA here is from genome assembly GCF_964289735.1 of Phaethon aethereus. NCBI lineage: Eukaryota > Metazoa > Chordata > Aves > Phaethontiformes > Phaethontidae > Phaethon > Phaethon aethereus. The sequence goes on along the minus strand of NC_138588.1, from coordinate 16,868,894 downwards.
TATCAATTGTCAGGAAGCCCTGGTGAGGAATTGAGCAGTCTTAATGGGGGAAAAACTGACTCTTCTCAAGTTCCAAGTTGTTTGGGTTTGGTGTTTGTTTTGTTTTTTTTTTCTTTCAGCTAGAGATAGATGTATTGCAAGCAGAAACATACTTGACTGACGAAAGTACGCTGAGTGTGTAAAAAAACCAACCAACCAAACAAAAAAAACCCAACAACAACAAAAAACACCCCACAAAAACCACCACAAAAAAACCTCCCAAAACCAACCAACCAACCAAAAAAAAAAACCTCAAACAAACAAAAAAACCCTACAGAAATGCAGGTTAGAGTACTTGTACCAGATCCAGCACTAGAAGTATCCAGCATCCCCAAGAATTGTGTTTGTGCAAGACAACCCTACATTCCTACATTGACTTGAGAAGGTCCTTATATGTAACTGTTTTATCCAGCTTCTTGGAAAATACAAACTGATGGCTTCATGATTGCTCTGGACTTTGGTTGATTGGTACAATATAAAATAATGAAATCAAGACAACAGGATGCAATTTCTTGGTGCTGTAACCTGTTGGTTAACAGGATGACAATGTTTAATCCCATCTTTTGTTCCAGCCTTCCTATTTAGGCAGCTGCTTCCATGTTAAGGAAAATCCTGTGTACAGTCTTCATTTAGTGCATGACATCTAGTATATTGCTACATCCATAACCGCGATGCTTTCTAGTTTCAGACAAACTTCCTTTCACTTTTGTTTGACTGATATGGGTATCCCGAAGGTTAAATGCTGCTATTAGCAGTACTTAACTTTACACTTAACAAATCTGGAACTTTACATGAACACTGAGCAGATGATAAACAAGTTCATTCTTTCTGGAATACTAGACATGGATAACATAAACAGCACTAACCTTCTCAAAGCAGTGGGAATGATGCCTTTCAAGAATCAAGGTACTGAAAAGCCTTTCTGCATGTAGTACTGAGCACTTAACTAACTAAGCACAGAAGAAGATAGCTTGGAATGACATATGGTTTCCAGCTATTTATAATATATCATTAGACAAGACATTGTAAACTTAATTCAAACTACCGTGGTGAAGAAATTGTGCCCATGAATGTGATGTTTGTATTAAATGCTCACATAGTCCAGACATCTTGGTTTTGCAAGTAATGGTGGTATTAATGTAATTCACAGTCAATGACAGAAATTGTAGCGATTGGTAAAGAAGCCATGACTTTACAGTAATAAAAAATGCTGAGTTCATTGATTAGTTATTATATTACACTTAGAAATTATATTGTGAGACAATGTTTGCTGTGCTTTGTGTTCTATATGGATATGTAGCACATTTGCTGCCTTTTTGCGTTAGACTTCAATGATCTATGCATCTAATGAAGTAAAGAAATAATTCTAAAGTGTGACAAAAGAAACTATGAGCACAGAGTACTGCTTTCTTTTGGTTTGGACCTCGGCACTGATGATAGAATATATTAAGTTTCATACAACTGTCATATCCTGGGTAAAGTACGCATGCTAAAGCTCTTGGAGTCATTTTACTACAAAGCTTTTGTGTAAGTTTACAAACAAGATCCACTAGGGAAATGTTACTTAGATTCCAAAGAGATGTTAATAACTGTAATAAAATGTAAACATTCAGGTTTTTGTCATCCAGAAAATATGAACTGGCTTGTCAGTTTAGAGAAGAGAAGAACTAGGTAAATATTAGAGGGCAGAATTCCCAGGTGTGACAAGTGCAATTGGAATGCAGAGTGAATAGTGAAGAGAAGGTTTATTACAGTGACTTTGCATCCTTCTGAAGACTACATGTGAATGCATGGAAATGGGAATAGGTAAACCCATGGCAAAAGACATAATCAATCCTAAAAGGACATGAGCGTAAAAACCTTCTTCTGACATTGTGGCAGTTACTTGTTGTGTTGTTTTGTTGTTGGTGGTTTCTAAACCACCAACAAAGTGTAATGCTTTTCTGACAATGCAGTGAACAACCAAGAGGCTATATCTGAATTTTCAACAAATATTTAGAGGTTTTATTTCTTCTGTCTTAAGTATTTATTGAATTGACAGCTGCATAAGCAGAAACATTACACTGTACATTCAACAGGTATGTTGAACTAAACAATGCTAATTGCATTATTACAGTTGAGACCTTCATTGTCCTGAGGATCTATGTCTATATTAAGAAGTAATTAGCAACTCAAAAATTTTTTTTCTCTTTTGCTTTTTGAGGCAAGATACTCATTCTTTCCTATTGTGAATAAATGAGGGAGTCTATAGCCAATGACAATTTTCTGTGTGAATTGCCAATGCTTCTAGATGTGACTGTAGACATTGAGCTTCATCTATCACATATTACCTTTATTCAGCAAAATGCTTAAACACATGCTTACTTCTAATCATACACTTGAATATTTCCATTATTTTTTAGATTTTCCAAGGCTAGGACTCATCATAGCCAAAAACATCTTTGATTTTTGGCCTGAAACAAGAGATGTAAGGTTAAAGGCCGCATATTAATTAAGTACATTTATTACTTTAATTCTTTGGATCGGGTCTTTTTTTGTTTTAAAGCCTGTTATTGTAGGTTTAATTGGAATTAATACTTTATCCAAGACAAATCTTGATATAATCACAGTTATGTTTAAAGACATTGATCAGTTATTTTAATTTGTTAATGTAAACAATGAACTGTTTTCTTAAAGTGAAGAATTTCATTTACTATCATAATGAATGTCTCCCCAACATACTGTTCAGTCTTTGGAATGCAAAGTAGACTGCTTTATAAGAATATTTCTAGCCATTTGTAAAGTATGGGAAACAAAGATGTAACTAAAAATGGAAATGGAGACCTTGTTTCATGAAACTAGATGCTTGGGGTTTGGTTTGGGGGTTTTTTTCCTAATTAAAAAGTGAGTGAGTAAGGTCTCCACTCCCCCATACCCCCAGTGTAACTTACTGCAGACTACAATTTGTATAAAGATGCTGTAGAACCAAGTCTAAACTCTATTCATTTTGTTTGTAGGTTGAATTTCTAGATGATTAACAATTCTCATGATCCACATGATTGTTTATGAAGTTTTGTTTATGTTGCACTGTTTCAGTGTTATCATACATCTCCTCTGCAGATGTAATAATGCAAGATTTAAATGCAAGTCAACATGCTGCTGAAGATTCTAAAAGGTATTGGCATTAATTTATGCTTTTTATTAGGATGCATAATCAAAAAAGCAAAATCTAAACAAGGTAACCTATGTGAGATAAAATCATGATGCTGTTGAATTTGTTGCAAGATTCTCAGGGATTTGAGTGACTGGGATTTCACACATGTCTTATATTGCAAGGTGTGAATTACCCTAACCAATTTTTTTTTTGTATCTATGGTGATGACATCTGTGCCTCAGTTAGCTAGTCATATAGATTCTATGCTGGCTAGAGGAAAACACACTTTTATAGTGTGAAACATCTGATTTCTTTTAGATGTCCATCTTTTCATTGCAGTGGATTTTTTTTTTTCCCTAGCCTGTTAGGGTAGTCTAGGCATTCATCCAGATGTTGATGTATGCAAAAGTTTGAATTTCTATGGACAAGTTCTGTCCTTCTCACCCGTTGTCTGCTTCCCTCTCATGCAAATCAAACAAATGTTTTCTTCCATACCAGTCAGAACCCATGGAAGTAGCCCACCTTACGATGAATAAGCATGCGCTCTATTGTGGATTTGGGGTAAAATTTGAGTCTCCTAGATTTACAAAATGAAACATACTTCGAGTCATGCTAGACTTCAGTGAAATCTAGATCAGTAGGTGCTTTTATCTCATTTGAAAAGACCTCAAGAACTGGCACACAGGTTCTCTCCTTTGTTATTTTGAATACATTTATTGCCGAAGGAAGAGAAGGACGTGGTCACATGGATAGAGTGGGAAGCTGAATTTGGGTACACATAGAGAGTAGATAACTGCTTCTTCACTCAGATCATTACAATAGTATATGCACGTGAGTAGTAAAGTGTTGCAAAATAAGCTCAACGTGCTTGGTGACAAGGTAGAAATACATACGTTATATTTGTTATTTTTATAACTGAGAAGTTTATCTCAGTTCAGTTAGACACAGCCATTTTTCTGGTGGTAAGCTGACTGGTTGCAAGGCAGCTGCTGTCTCATATACAGTGATTATTATGTGCTGGGCAACTACAAAGAAAATAGGTCATTTGCAGATAGTATGAGTATTCAAGTTGTTGAACAGATTCTTAATATATTCTGCAGAGCACCATTCATAGTATTTTCGGCTTTATTTGGAAGTAAAAATAAGTGGTCTGCATCTTTAAATAAAGAGTGAGTTACATTGGTTAAAAATTACTTCAGAGATGCTAAGGACCCTCTAGCTTGGTTGTTAGATTTTTTTAAATTGTATAAATCTTGATGTCATTGCTGGTTGGAGAAGAATCTAAAAAAGGAGCTACAGGTGGTCTGAGAAAGCTGTATTGATCATTTGCTCCTCTTTGTTGGTACTGAACTTGTGCTCTTGCTTGATGATGCTAGCTGTAGGCTTACTCTCGGGAATCAACTAGAGGTTGTGTCAGGAAAGTATTTTTATAGATCTAGCTGTGCTTAGGGCAGTTTCCAGATTTGATGAACATATTTTGCCCATCTAAGAGTAGTCATTTATTTTCATATCTTCCATTAATGCCTTATTTCAACACGCTTTGTCACATTGCAGGGACAAACTAGCATCTCAGTAATGTGTATCTCAATATGTGATCTGTGAATGTGTTTGAGGTCTTTCAGCATAACAGATAAATGTCAGTTTTAAGGATCTCCTATTAAAGAATATTTCATTTAAGACATCTGTGGAGGCTCACTGCTGCCTGGCTCTCATTTTTTATTCCAGAGACGCCTTCTTATGAAATACATTTGTCAAATGCATCCAAAATGGTATTCAAAGGAGTCCATAGGTTAAAATCCTTGGAGAGGATCATCCCCTGATGGCCTACATTTTTAACAGCAGCAAAGGTGAAATAAAAACATTTGGTTGCATTAGATATCTGGTAATGAGCTGACAAAGGTGTTAAGGTAGCCAGGTGGTGTATATCTCATCTGTAGTGTATGTTAAGTGTTGGGCAGCTACAGAGTGAGGTAGCCTTGCCTATGTTTAGAGGTGTGAGAACTGTTGTGGGAAGCCAAATCCTTCTATATTTCTCCTTCCCTACTCCCCTTAGGAGACTGTCCGTTTCCCCACCCTTTGTCTCCAAGCTTCAATGTATTCTGTTATTTAAGGAAAATATTGTCAGCATTGTTGGTAGCTTCAGTGCTTGGTCCAACATAAGGCAGGCACAGGCAACTTTTTCCTTTTCCCCATCTCTACAGTGGGAAACAGCTGCAGAGAGGCTATTGCTTAATTAATATTAGTTATTGGTGTAAAGCAAAAGTGGCATAGCTGTGTTATATGGAGAGGCCAAGAGGAAGAATTCTAGGGGTAGCGGCACCTGCCAGTGTAGACAAAACGGTTCTAGCACATGTAGAGCTAGATTCATTGGGATTTGTTTTCCTGGAGCTTTTTTTAAAAAGTATTTTATTGCTCTCATTTCAATTGAATCAGCAGATGAGAGAATCTGTACTTGGCTGCCACTAACACAGACTTCATTAACTAGCACTTTCACCTGTAACAGTCACAGGTCAAGTATTGCCTGGATTTTTTACTTTTTTATTAAACTAGTCTGCCTTATGTTCTATGGAGAAATAATGCCACTTATTTTTTTATTGCTCCTTGCACCTAGAGAATGAGTGGAATTTGTGACAAATAAAATGCATTGAAAATAAGTATTTTTGTGTCAGCTTATGTGCTAAATGTTTAACATATCTGAAATATTTGCTGATTTAGAGGAGTCTTTTACTGTGGGTTCTTTCATACACATTTATTTAGGAATCACTGAATTGATTGCCTTCTGAATCAGAAGCATTTGGAAATCTAGAACAGGATTGCCAAGTTCTTGGCTTTTAGTCCTCCAGTATTTGAATTTTTTTATGGCAATTTGTGATACAGCTAAAAATCTTGTAAAACTTTATGTTCCTGGAAGTTGTCTTTAGCAGCTCAATTAAAAATTATTTCAAAATTTTGTCTGGAATTTTTTCACCAACTTGAGACAAAGCTTTAGAAGACTTATTTTCTTAACCATTCAAAAGAGTTTTCTGAAGTGCTCAAGACTACTTCTTTCATAAAAGTATATTTTTTTTTCAGAAAGATTTACAGAACATTCTAGAGATTAACTTGGTGAATATGACTGTTTATCTCGTTTTAATTCTGGACTGAAGTAGTATTATGTCAGATGCTGTTTGGCTTCCCTTCATTCTAGCATTGTGTGATGACATCAGTCTTCACATCACAAAGAACTAGACCTTGAAGGTACAACATATCTTGGCAGGAATTATGATACTGGGATCAGGATTTTGACTAGGGTAAACTCCAGGTTGATCTCCTGGAAATGAAGAATACCAATTACTTGTACACAGTGAAACCAAGTAGTGATGTGCAGCTTGTTTACGGTGGGACAATAAAGGTTTTGGGGTTTTTTTTGTTACTTTAAATTGCTGGGATTCTTGAAAAACTTGCATCTACTTTCAGATCTGAGAAATGAGTGCCTGCATTAATAGCAAATTATATCACTTCTATCCTAGGAAGAGCTTAGAAAGGCCATGGGTTCTTACAACTGCATCTAGAAATTTTGGCTCACTTCTGATCATACATAGGTGAAGGCAGTGGTTATTTTTGTGTCTGGAATGGAGATCAGGAGCAAAACAGCTCAAAATCTGTAATTTAGGTCTCCCTATTTTCACCTCCCTGAGACTGTGTTGAAAAGGGGAGGAAGAGTAGATGGGTGGCAAAAGTAGAGGAGTGTGCGCTATGAGATAGGGAGGGACTATAATGGTAACCTGCATGCGTTTTAGAAGAGCTCTTTCTAGAACATGGGGAATCGAGCAAACCAGCTGCCTCTAGTGCATAGTCCTGTGGAGTGGAGGAAGGCCTACGACACTGCGATTGAGGTAGAGGGCTAGACGCAAGAAAGAGTGAGCTGGGAGCCAGGATTGCAACTTCTGATTTCAAGCCTGTGCAGCTTGGCAGGTCTCTAATTTTCAGTGATAAATATGTGCACCCCAACCTCAATGAACATTCATCTTTTTCTCATAACATTCTTTAACTGTTCTCTTTGGTTGCTCTCCCAGTTCATTCCAGAAGGTGGCTTTCTGCAGACTGTGTGTGAAAACAGGATGCCGCTCTCATGTGTCAGGTCAGTGATTTAGCTCACTATTGGGTATTTTCTGCTACTTTATTTACTCTAGGAACTCCTAGTGATCATGTTATAAAATGAGAAAGAATCCCCAAATCATATGAATACCTATCTCAATTTAGAAAGGGTAGGCCCTTTACAGATGCTTTAGGAGCAGTGTTGATGTTGATAATCCTTACTACATGATGTCTCTTTCCTGGTACTCTGCCAGAGACATTCGCAGGCAGTGTAGTGTCTTATGAAAACCAGTAGCCATACAAACTTGCATGTAAGGCTGTGGCAGCAGTCATCGTCATGTTTGCTAAAGGGAGCAGTTATTTGCTCACTGCTATTACAGGGTTAATAAATACCTTGAAAAGTGTTTTTATACTTCTGTTCTGTATTAGAGCAGATAAACTCAAGACAAATTCAAGCTAGATTAATTGTTCTGTTGGGGCAGCATCTTGTTCCCATCTGCTGCCTTTGCTAGGAAGGTGGCAGATGATTTCTGCAGAGATAAAAGATGGCATCTAGGATAAAGTACCTCCAGTTCTAATTTGAAAAGCACTGCGAGTGTATGAGAAGTGGTGGGTAACAGACATCTTTCCTTGATGCTATTCAGATATGAGCAGAGAACAGTCTATGGGCAAATGTCATCCACATGTAAACTTAATATCCTGTTCATTTTCCAGATGTGTAGCAGGGAAGGGTGCAGTCCAGACACCTATTCCCCTTTGCTAGGGAGAAGTTTATAGTTTGAGATGGCTCATATTAGTGTCTAAGGACAGAGTAGGACCACTCACCTTTTAATGTTGTCTGGGAGATCATTTGCTAACCTGCCAGCAGTCCAGTGCTCAGTGTCTTCCTCATACATGGGATTTAAGAGGATGATGTATTATTTTAGGATTCTCTGAGATTGTTATGTTGCTGACCTTAAGCAAGACATGCTCGCAGAACCTGTGCAAATCAAAGGCCTCTGATCTGAGAAGGCTCCTGAATGATTTGGTGGCTTGGAAAAACTAGAGACAAACATCCACAGAATCCTCAAACTGGCCTAAAATGTCTCTTAAATTTACTTTACAGAAAATTTACTTTACAGAAGTAAGTAATAATTTACAGAAAACAGTGCTGTTACTCCATTATGCCTCTCCCAGATAATTAAAAAAAAAAAAAAAAAAGTATTTTCTCTGGCAGGACTAAGCTTTAGGCTATAGATCAAACAGGTTCAAACATTTTTCTGGCCTCTTTTTTTTTTTTCCTCCCATTCTTTCTTCTTTAACTTAGCAGTTTTTTTGATTGATTCCTTTATATTCCCATCAACATCTCCTCATATTTCAGTGTGGTCTGGCCAACAGTCTTGATATAGAGACAAAAATCCTTAGTCTTGTTTAACCAAGTTAGTAAAAGATGTATATTTTCATCCTGAAGTGTGGTGTTGTCCTTGTTACAGGAGTTTTGTTTCGAGACTTTTGGAAGTTTCCAACACTAAATAAGTATTTAAGTGCTACTTCATTGGCTTTGAGCTCTGTTAGTTCTTTTTTTCTGGAGCTGTGACTAAAATCATGTAGCAACATTAATCCTCATTCCTCTAATGTACCTGCATGCAACAGAGAATGGAATTAGGATTACATGCGGTTACTTAAAGCATGTTGTAGCTGTCTTTGATTCTACAAAACTTTGTACTCACAGCTGTACTACTGGAGAATGCAGCTGGCTTTTGCATTGCTGAAATTTGGCTGACTGCAGAAACATCCAGGCCTTCTTGGATGCTTCATGATAAAAATACAACACTGCTAGTGCTCCTGCTTGTGTTATTAGTGGAGGTACAAGTACTAAAAATACTTCTTGCTTTCACAAGAACTTAAGCATAGACAATGCTGCAGAGACCTCCTTTCTGTCTGTGTCTCATTTGCTTGCTCTACATCTGAAATTGAAAAGGGCCAGGAGGTTCTCGTATAAATAAATCTTTGAGACTTCCATGATGTGCCCCTCAGTCTCAGGTTTGATATTTTTTCTTTAAAGAAAGTTAAGCCTTAGCTGTTTTAGTAGCAAAGAAAACCTCAAAAATGTTAAGTTGGATGTAAGTGGTGCAGACAGAAGTTTGCACAGAGCTTTTAACAACAGCAGGAGGTGTGAACTACTGCCTTTACCTCTACTGGGTGTTAACTCAAATACTCAACAGTGGTGTCTAACATGTACCTTAAGTATTTCATTCCTTAAAAAGAATGAAAAGACAAGAGGCCACAGAGCTGCATGATGTCTGATGGGAGGCATCTCATTTTGATGGCTCAAGCTAGTAGCATTTGGGAGTCGCTTCTGGGTTGTTGGAGTTAAAATAAGTCCAACATTAAGCTTTGACAGGATGGGAACCAGGGAGCAGGGCTGATAGCTTTTTGGCACCTCTGAGGTGTCGTTTATCCTGGAGGTAGAAACCCTATTGCCCTTCATCTACATTCCTACTCTCTACCATTAAACAGGAAAGCATTAAAACAGTTTAAGACTGAAATGAGATGTTCCTTCCCAAAGTTGTGAACGCTTTCTGATTGGTTGGTTTGTTTTGGATTTTTACCCTGGTACCTATGACCTTCTTTAGTCCTTTTTCCTTCAATAAACTCTGTTTTGAACCTGATCAAACAGGACTATACGGACCAGTCGGTGGATATGGGAGGTGAGGAAGGTGAAAAAAAGTTTATTTATGAAGGAAAACTTACATCTACATCAGCTTGTGTCCAATGCTACAGTTGATTCTTTAACTTCAGTGAGTTAATGACTGACTAGATGACACACTGCAATTGTTCAGGTTTTTGCACTATGCAGTTTTTCTACATTGGAAGCGTTCTTTGCTGTTGGTATTGCTCCTTAAAAAAGGCATTTAGCATGTTAGGGCTGTACTATGTTGTATACACACATCAGGTATATGCTTTCTCCATAAATCTGCTTACCCAAAGCAGAGTTTGAAGGTCAGCATGAGAATTTAACTGCAGGAATCAGGGTTAGGTACTTTCTTAAAACTTGGCCAACACAATACAGAGTAGGTGTTTTATTACGAGGAACACAAAAGCTTCATTCTGTTACAAGCATTAAAAAGCAAAACAAAAAAATGTTAACAGTCGCCCATAGTGTTTTGGATAACAATATTCTGCTAGTGTGAGGAATCCTAGCTGTTCTAAAGATTCACACAAATCAAGGCCCGCAAGTACTTAATTCCCTAAAACTGCTGATTTTATATTCTGCAGAAATGCATGAAACTTTATATGATTGCTTAATATGATTTATTATTTTTAAGTTCTATGCTGTATAAGCCACTTACCATGCTAAAACTGCTCCTACTCATAGAATAGCTAATTTTCATAAAAGTGTGAACTACTTACCTCCTCATATTTGTGTGCTTTTTTGTTTTGTTTTTCTAGAAGCAAATAATGTCCAAGTGCATAAACCTACTTCCCTGAATCTCATTCTCTCTTTTATTAAGTGTTTCATTTTGTGCATACAGTTTTGTCCCACTCCACCCACCTTTCTCAGTCTATAACATTTATCAGAAGCCTAGCAAGCTAAAAAATCTGAAAGAAAGACTTTAGCCTGTCTTATCTGCTGCACCAACTACTATGCTTTGATCATAGAAGTGAAGAGGGGACTACCTGTATGCTTGCAGAAACTTTTATATATTTGATGAATGCAGTCAGTCTGAAGTCACCTTTGTATCAGTCCCCCATTCAAATTTGTCTTTGTAAGAATAAGGACTGCTCTGTTGAGGGAACCATAAAGCAGTCCATGCGCTCAAAATTTTTAAGTGAAAGATCATCTTTTGTAATGGTAGAAATTTAGGTCAGGTGTTTAAAACAAGCAAACAAAAAAATGCAAATACAAACCCACTTTTTAAAGTTTTTTGTTCTTTGCCCACAAAGCCTCTACAGTTTAAAAAAAAAAAAAAAAAAAAAAAGAAGAAAATTTCTAATCTAGAAAGAATAAACTCTAGCCTAAAAATTCACAAGGTGACTTAAAGCTTGTCTTTGAGCTCACTTCTGTCATCCTTTTTTCAGAAGCTGAGTTGATAGATTAATACTTACATTGTGTGGGTATGCACATGCATGTTTATGTGTTTGCATGCATGCTTTTGTAGACACTGTATCTCAAATAATTTTATGAAATAGTTGCCAAAACCAATAAGTGCAGTTGTGTGTTTTCCAGAGATGTATATTCTAGAGCAACCTGAATCTATCTTAGAAAGTAGTAGGTTGTAATACTGAATAGTTATCTCATACCAAAGATCTTGATAGGACGCTTAATGGGTCAGCAGTCATCGCTAACATTTTAAGTGGAAGCACTGGAACTTCATCTTGTGATTTTTATGAATCAGTCAGAGCTGATTGTGTCTGGCATTTTATACAAGTCTACTATAAACATCGTAGATTACATTTTTAATTGATAAGTGGAAGTATAACTCACACAATTCTCTTACTGCACACCTGCAGGAGCGTAATTTTCTTCCCTTGATTATTTACAGTTAAGAATAATAACCCTTCCGTTGTTTCATTAAATGCCATTTTATATATTTTGTAAAGAGAAATCCAATTGATAGAACTATTTCTATTGCATTTAACCTCTGTAGCATAAATTGTTTTAAATAGATAAATCCTATTTCTTAGACAATACTTTACGTTTCACCCTACATATTTTCCCTGTCCCTGACAGCGATAAGAATATTGTGGGTGACAGAGAGTTTAATGGGAAATATGCTCCATTAAGTTGTTTATTCTTCAAATATTCATACAAGTGTTCTTGAATACATTTCTGAAGTTACTGTGTAATTCAATTTTAAAGAGTAAACCTTGCCCTATTTTTTCTATTATTGTCTTTCACAAAAACATGTACTAAGTGAAGCGTTGCCATAAATATTAGCTTCATGCATCTGTCACTACTTGGGATGCATTTCAGCAAAGGATTTATGTGAAGGTTTTTTAAGCATGTGCTTAAAACATTGCAGTAAGTGCTTATAGCCAAGCCAGAGTTTTATGTGTTGTTGAGTCAGGACCCTGCTAGTGATAGTAGTAGCAATCTAATCTTCTCCTTCAGTGAGATTATGGTTGCATTCTCAGCTCCTTCCACGTAGAGGGGGTGATACAGATTTCTCTACTCCTTTTCAAATTTGAAACCACAGGAGTGATTATTTTCTTTGGTGGTGTTGGAGTGCAGTTCATTTCCTTAAATGTATTGACAGTGCTGGAGGAAAGATCTTTTAGTTTTGTTTAGAACCAGAGGCCAAGCAGTTGCTGAGTTTAACCCAAGACAGTGTTATTAGACATATGAAAGGCCTTTTAGGACACTGGAACAAACTCAAAGCAGACCATCTGGTGAAATAAAAAGGAAAACTAGTTTTGCCATGGGACATGAGACCACACAACAGGAGAACGACTGTAGCATGCCACTTTGAAGGCATTGCCATCTTCTTGCAGACAGGTATGAGGACTTTAATGTGTAGACTTCCAACATTCTACAGTTCTTTCTTTGACTGGATTGTAAATCCTTCTTTCTACCATCTCTTGTTATCTCAGTGTGATTTGTCTATCTCTTTTTTTTTTTTTTTTTCCCTGTAAATCCATCAACAAATTTGAAGCAACATCTTCCATGGAACAACTAATGAGGATGGGAACTTAGCATACAAAAACCTTAAATCTATACACTGGAACACCACAGTTGTCAGTCAACAGTTGGCTGAGCCTGGCAACTAAGTGAAAAAGGCAGGACCTTGCACCTTTTGTCTTGAGGATGATTTGCTTAGCAGGGTCTCCCTCAGTTTGCTGTAGATTTTCAGCTGTTTCCAAATTCTTCATGCCAGAGCTTCTACCTGAAAAGTTCCAAGCAAAGTTTCAAGAAGTGTTAAATAAGTGTTTATGTAGTTTTTCAGGAGGCTTAAAAAAAAAATGGATGAGGTTGATTTAGTGTCCATTTGGACAACTAGTAAATGAGTAATTTGTACCAGTTTCTGGAGATCAGGAAAAGGTAAAGTAGCAGCACAGTAACTTTAAAACCTGTGTCTACATGTATATATGACAACCTGTAATCTTCATAAGGGCCCTGTCCCAAAAGTAAAAGACTAACTAAGTTTATCTTTGCAAAGACTGTAAGATTGGATATTGGAAGTGAGAAGGGGGGGGGGGGAAAGCCAGGCCTGAAATTCTGAGGTCAGTTCCATAGATTTTAAAATCATTCCTCTTCATCTGGTGAGTTTTCTTTTTCTCTGCAATAGAAAGTTCCAGGTAAACCCTGTTGCATTTTTCCTCCTTACAGGACATGAAGTTCACTATAACTAGATTAATGTATTTATTTGATTAGTGTGTGTGTGTGTGTCCCCGTTAAAAATTGCTCATCTGTTTGCTGCCACTTACAAAGAACAAAGATTCACTTTCTCATTCAAATACTTACCTTGCAGGGTTTGGGAAAAAAGTAGGTGCCATTTGCTTACTTTGTTCCTCAGGGAACCTTCAGAAGGTTCTCTGGGTTTTTGTCTTTGTGTTGTGGTTTGTGGTTTTTTTTTTTTTTAACGAAGTGAAAAAGGATGAAAAGAAGGGGGTAAAAGAAGAAAAGTGGGGTGTAGGGAATATTGTAAGAAATGGACTTTGATTCTAAAAGGTTATAAATGTTTTCCCCTTAACTTTTAAAATTTTTTTTTAGCTTTTCTCTTTAAAAGCATAAATACATGTGCACAGACACTGTGGTGTGTTTAATACTATAATAGTAATGTCTTTTCCATGTCTTTCCATAAGTTCTGCTATCTTATAAAACTTGAGATTTTTTTACAGGGTAGGGGGGAGTAAAACTGAGTAAAAAGCATACTAGATTTTTTTTAATATGCTTGGAACGTTTTGTTCAACAGCATGCACGTCTGTGTGATTTCACTGACTGCTGCCTAGGCAATAGCAGGTTCTCCAAAAATGTTGATTCTGTTCTGGAGGAAGCTGTCCAAGAGCACTGGGAGCAGGGCTAAAGGCAGCCTGTGAGCACGTAGGACCAAAACATCAGAAAGCTTTTGGAACCCTTCCTTGGAAGGGCTTGCATACTCCAATTGCTAGACTTGGGGATGAAATATGACTCAGAGCACTGATCTCAGTAAGAACCAAGGAAATATAAATTATAGAAAATAAATTATGTGAGAGACTAATGTGTAATTAAAAAATTTAGTGGTAACTTTTTCAACAAAACATTTTTCTGCTCAGAGCCAAGCAATAGTTCAGGTAACTGCTAAAGACTTACAGAGCATTTTTCTTGGCACTAGGTAGTAGATTATTATTATTATTATTATTATTCTCAAGTATAGTGACAGTTGTTCATAACACCAGGAGTCCTTTTGCAACTACTACTCTTGTTGCTTAAGACAGGACAAAGATTGGACAAGCATTAGAGAAGAAATGGAGAGACACAAAAAGAATTCTTTAAGTCTGGCATTCCCCTGAAAGAGATACACAAGAAGGTAAAGAATTATTTTCTTGTATTTCAAATATCTTGGCGATTAAGAGCTGAATCCAATCAAGCATCGTGGTGGAAATTGTACTTTAGCTATCTGTAATACTCTCGATAGTCTCCTAGTAGTTTTAAAGGACTAACTGTGAAGTGAACATGTGGAGACGATAAGTCAAGAGTAAACTGCTATGAACATACCAACGTTCTTGAATGTTGCAAGTATTAGTATGAAGCATTCCAGAAGTTTCATGTAGTATTTTCAGCTTGACTGTGAGGCAACATCAGTTGTCCTTTTTTCTCCTATTGTCCCACTCCTGAGTTTCACAATATTTAGACTTTCAATTCCAAAATCAATGAATTACTCTTAAATACTTGAATACCTTGTTCAAGATCACACACTAATTACATGGCCAAGATGGGAGGAGAGCCAAGTATTTTGGCTCATTATCCCACACTCTAACGTTTACACTGCACTTGCCACTTCTGTTAATAATTACCAAATCTTTTATCTTTATCAAAGCAGGCAGTGCCTCAACTGGAATTGTAGTTGGTGATGTTTTATAGAGATAACAGTATTTGGTACTGCTGGTACAATTCCTAATGATGTGATAATACTTAATTGAAATAAGACAATTTTAGATTAATACCTGGAAAAAATATTTCCTCATACTTTTAATCTGGATCAGCTAGATGACACTTTTCCCGTTCTGGGGAAGCAGTAGTTCAAGTTTGATAGCCAAACTGGAAAAAACTTCCTTGACCTAGGCTCATTCCCAGGACTCACTTGAATGAATGTTATTTTACTGGTAGGTACTGTTTTTGTGGGTTTGTGTTTCCCCCCCCCCCGTTGACTCAGGAACAGGCCCCTGAGCAACCTGATCCTGAGTTCCCGATTGCAACAGCAATGCCTGAGCAACAGTCAGCCATGCCTTGAGCAGGTGTTGAACCAGATGAACTCCTGAGATCTCTGTTATTCTGTATTGTCAATAGGAGTAGAATTAGATTCCCAGTTGTATTGTCCTGTCTTATAGTCCCTCTTACTAGTCCTTTTAAACAAACAATTACTTTCAAGATATAAACTGATGCTAAAGAAGTGGTTAAGCAATTCGAAGCTGAATTTTTTATCTTGCAAGAAACATTCTTTTTATGTGTGTTCCTCTGAAATAACATTTACTTATCTACTACTAATGGATTTTTAAAATGTAATGTATGAGTAATCATTAGCTCAATTTCATTAATTTCAATGTTTTTTTTTATTATTGTTATTACTGTAGTTGAAAATAGCCAAGCAGCTGTGACAAATTTGGGTAAGGAAATTGACTTGACATTCCTTCGTTCTCCATGTGTGTTCTGTGTGTTGTAGTGTGTGCTGATACTTTTTTTTTTTTAATCTCTCAAGGGAGGCTTGCTTCATACAAAGCTGTGTACTGAAGAAAGAAAGCTTTGTAAGAGGAGAACATCCAGATCAAACTCAAAGCTTGACAGGCTTCAGGTTTTCTGGCTGTGACAGGCAAGCATTCCACTGATTTCTTAGGATTGTTCATAGGTTTCAGGTTGGTGCAATACAGTGATTTCTTGAAAACTGCCAGTCAGTGTTTCAATGAGCTATAATATCAAAGAGGAGGACAAATCTAACTTCCTGTCTAATAAAAGCACTTTATGGAAGTTTTGGGACACAGCAACATACTCATTTCAGGTGCAAACTGCAACCTTATCTTCACATGAGATAGTTTTATCAGAATCACCACTGCAGTTCTGTGAACCTAAGCAGCAGGACTCTTAATTCAGTAGCTATTTTCAAAGTGACATTTAAACCCATGCAGAATCTATTAGGAGAAGAGATATGGAATTAATTAGTCTAGTCATAGGATCTTTGTCGATGTGGTGATTTTAGTTTTGCTTATAGAATTACAGCACCAGTCTTAGAAATGTGTGAGTTTTCTAAGAAAGTTTCTGTAGCGGAGAATGTCTAATCACAGGGCAGAAACTCACAGTGTATTAACAGGAAATCTAAGGCTCTAAGGAACTGCGGTGTGAACACTCCTGCAAATTCTCCGATATAAAACTACAAGCAGGGAAAAAAACACCTTTTCCAAGTTGTAAAAGTTGAAAATCGTGACTTAAGGGTGGGCTTGGTTTCTAACTCCAGTATAATTCGTAAAAAGTTTTTTTTGTCAGACTAGTAGTTTGAAATCAGCTTCTTAATACCTAGACCTTAGCAAAGAGGTTGGATGAGTTTTGATGAAATTCAGAGAGGAATTAAGGAGAAGTCAGAGGCAAATGTTCATTCAGAGGATGCTTGCTTGGTTACAGCATCCATTCTCTGGACTAAGATACTCTGAAGCAGTGTATCTCTTGACTCAGACAACTATGCCCTTTCTACCTTCCCTTGGCCCCTTCTACCAGGGTAATGCAGCTGGTGGGCTAGTTGATCTAAGCGTATCTTGTTAGGAGCTTTGATCTCCACAATCCTTGCATCTATTCTTTTTGGGAAGAAGATCCCAAGGTAGCATCCAGAAGCTGCCCTTCTTTAAAGTGATTTTTTTTTTTTTTCTCATGGTAGGATCTCACTTCAGGATATGGTTTAGTGGGCATAGTGGTGTTGGGTTGATGGTTGGACTTGATGATCTTAAAGGTCTTTTCCAACCTTAATGATTTTGTGATAAAGGAGGGTGCAGCATCTTGCACTGCAAGTATATTTGGCCTTTTTTACGGCACAGCTGAATCTAGTCCCATTCATGTGTGGATGGCTAGAGAAGGACCTGGAAGGCACATGCTAAGATGGATTTGAAGCCAATTAGTAGGATTATTGTTTTCTCTGGTTATTATTCAGAGTATGGTACATGAAACTACCTAAATGCAGTGTTTGGGCTGGAGTTTCAATGGTTAGGCTAAACTGCAGCAGGGCAGCAGAAGGGCTTTGGTGTACTACTTTAATGTGCCCTGGGATGTAGTTGGTACCCCTGGAACAACGAAAAAAGAAAATCACAGAATGCTTTCTGCTGTTCAGTTTAGTGAAAACTATGTGAGAAGAATGGTGTTTAGTTATGGAGCTAAACTGAGTTCACTTCCCAGAGAGTTAGGCAGGCTGTTCAGTCACGCTGTGCTGTGTTTCCCTAGCCCTAAAATGAGTAAGAATATCCTGTTTGTGGTCCACCTTACTGTTGCTTAGCTAGGCTATCAGCTTTTAGGGATGGTGGTTTTCACTTGTCATTTGTACTGGTCTGGCATTATTGGGTCTTGATGATTTTTCTCAGGGTTCTTAAAAGCTACTATTACACTACTGCTACTTCTAGTTTTTTGAAGGCCTCCAAAAACTTAAACTAATGTAGAAATTACAGTTGTGTAGCTGTTTTGTGATTCCTTACTGGTCAGTAACATCTGAAGAAAAATTGCAGTCCAGTTATTAGCAAACAGATGTGTCTCTCTTGGAAAGTCTGTCTCTGCAGCTGGACTCTTTTCTCTGGCAGTTTCATCAGCTAAATGAGATATAAGCATCCTCTCCCTGGTTACATATTTGAGGAAAAATTGCATTTGACCTCTTACTAGCAGAATGAAACTTTGGAAAAGGACAGAAATCAGTGTACCTTCTAAAGATTAACACAACAGAGATGCCCTCGATTCTGAGGAATGCAGTTGTGCATTCTAGATCTTTACTGCTCTAGGCTATTAAGTCTCCCTAAAATATCAGGTGTCCCAGATCCAGCAGCTGATGGGGGGAGGAGGGGAAGCACACAAAACAACGCTGGTACAAACCTGCAGTTCTTCAGGATGTGGAGAACTTTGAGTGTATTGTGAATTGGTACACTAAAAATAATGACCCTGCAATATGCTGTTACGCATTTGGGATAAACTCAACAGGTGAATTGTTGGATGCCCATGGAGAACTCCTGAAATTGTTGGAATCAAAACTGTACGAGGATGGATTAAAAATCTTGAGGGTTTCAACACTTGATACTGAATGCTTATCTGTACTTATTCAACCACTTGTTTGTTAGACATGTTTTCTTCAAATGCGGAGATCTTTTTCAATATAATACATTGCAACTTAGAGTGTTAAGTCTTTATGTGAATATCTGAGGTTCCTTTGGATTTCTGCTGAAGATGCTGTAGGGCCTTTTAGGTGGGATTTATTTCTTTTATGTGTCTCTCAACACCAAGCTGTTCTTAAGCAGGGTTTTTAATGCAGATATTACTGTTGTTTGTGGTTCAAATGTGTGCAGTTTTCCCAGGGCTTTTGATAATTTTTCCAGGTAGCCATGAAGCCTTCCTAAAATATTTACTGGATTGCTTGGGTACAGAGTCCTTATGCATATGCTGGTCTTTGAAAATTTATATAGGATCTATATGCAGATCTCTGTTCAGTCACAGACATGCAGAAGAATGATGAGTTGGAAGGCAAGCCAAATGTATCACTACTGTAGAGAAGGAAAGAAAATAAGAGTGGAATTGTAGGGCTTTCCTGTATTTCTGATTTATACTCAGGGCAGATGAAAAATAATGGTAAGTAAGGCATGGAAAAAATGCTGAAAGGATTATACTGATGCTAGCTTTAAGATTTAGCTCCCTGAAACCAGAAAGTTGCATTTGAGAATAAGTATAACTAGCATTCCAAGTGATTTTGACTGCTGCTTCTACCAGATGACTGCCAGCTAGTGGGCCCTGGCTTGCTGATAGTAGTATGTGCACATAATAACTACCTGAATTTAGTTTAGGAGGAGAATCTTGTTATTTTGTTGTTGTTTAATATTTGTGATCATACCCAGAACAATAGTCAGAACTCATGCCAAACAGTGTTCAGTGTAAAAACAATCTTTGCCTTGCATTGTTGCTAGTCTACAATTCATGCCCTCTAAATGAGAGGGACAGAGCAAGTCAAAACCTCCATCAAGCTAGTTTTGAAAGTTAGTAAGCAATTTACAGTAGCCTTTGATTGTGAACATGGATTGGCTCTTGCACCCAAGTACACATTTTCAGAAGTTTTGCATACTCATGGGGCTTTGACTCCTAATCCAAAGGGTTTTTCATATGATGTTAGCATGAAGATGACCAGAGCATATTACATTAATGGTAGGAAAGAAAAAATGTGAATTTAAAATATGCTCCATGCTCTTGTATGGGCCTTATCGGCACCATCAACACAAATGCACAGATTTAGACCATTTGGAAATCTAGCCTTCTATTTCATTGACTTCTTTTCAAACCTTTCAACAGAGAGGCAAGATTTCTATGGCAAAGTGACTTTGCCTAGTATTTATGAATGACACGACTTTAATATCTTGCAAGAAAAAAAATACATATCTGTAATAGCAAAATGATCTCTTGCTGATACTAAGTGTCAGCAGCATTGCAACAGAATCACAGATGAATGTGGGTTTGCTGATAGCATCCACAAGGATGAAGTCTGTTTAGAACCATTTTGGGAACTGGCATTAATCTGGCACCTTCTGCACTTTAGCTTGCAGCTGCATCCTCTTCTGCACTCTGAACCAGCAATAAGTAATTTCTCTAGTGTAAACAAGGATAAAGAGACCGATCAGAAAATGCTGTCAAGAAGAAAATAGGCTGAAGTCAAATGAGTAAAGCAGGACAACTGTTGATGCAGAGCAATCAGAACTTCGTAGTCCACTTGCCTAATGGGAAACCAGGGACATAGCTGCTGAGAGGGAGTGATTGCCCTCATAGCAGGTTTCTGAAAGTCTGCGGACGCCATTAAACATTCTGAAGATGCTCAGTGAATAAAAGATTACTAAATGTATTTTTCTAAGGTCTTAAAATAGTCATATTGGGATTTCCTTTAAATATTGATGTTGTCAGGAATGGTGATATATTTTGACAATTTGAATGCAAAACTCAGCACAAGATATTCTATTTTACATAAATGCTGCATAGTATGAGAAAGAAAGTGAAGACCTAGGGTACAGGGTGCAGACAGGTGACAGTGAATTGAGTAACTAGTGTTTGAATCTCAGGTTTAGTGTTGATGGCTGTTGTGAACTTGATGTTTTGAAAAAATTGACGGAAGAAAATCAAATGGGCTGAGGGCTGACATTTAGCATAGAATTTTTTAAAATGCTTTGTGAAATACACAGCACTAGAGAAAACTGCACAAGACTTTCGTGTACAAAATGAAGTCACAGGCTCAGGCACCATGATGACAGGTGGAACGATTGTCAAATGCTCAGTAATATGCAGTGGAAGGAGTAATTTTAGCCAGTCACACATAAATTGGCTGCAAAGCTCAGGAAAAAGATTAAATACCATTGTAAATGACTCAATTACCTGCTTAATGTGAAGCAGCAATCAGAGAAGCAAACAAGCTGTGTAGATGTTTAAAGAAAGGGACAGAAAGTAATACTGAGCTTATTACAATGCTTGGAGAGTGAAGTGTGCTGTGGCCGCACCCCTGTATTACTGGGAAATAGAAGGGAAACAAGGTGACCTCAAGTCCCAGGAAGACCCGCGTGAGAGGAAAGTAAGACTGTTATTGTTGAAGAGATGGGAGAAGGCCTGACTGGTGTGTTGGTAATGATGTGTGCTTTGAATAAGCCCACCTGTGTTTCTTTTAACCTCTTCAATAACACGTGGACAAGAACATCCAAAGAGGTTGCAAAGCAGTGTTTTTACAGTTGCATGTTTTGTGCATGAACAATAAAACTTGTCACTACCAGATGTCAGTGAGGCCAAAAGAACTGCTGAATTCTTGGCCTTTTCTCTGAAGCACTATTATTAATCACAGTAGGAGGAAAAACAATAGCAGATTTGACTGGACTACTAGCCTGAGTTAGAATATCAGTTCCTGTATTTCAAAATGCCATTTGAAGTGCAAGGTGCTGGTATTTCTATTAGTGTTATATACAAATCTTAATTCCTAGTCAAACTCCCCTAAACTGAGTGCACATAACAAATGCTTATTTAGGACTATTTACTAGCCCATTCAGTATTCTACCATTTCTTTCTGAAAGACCTTAATATCAAAATACTTGTCTTTAAAGGAAGATAACTGCTTTTTTTAAACAGTATTCTTTTAAACTCTACAAAGCAATTATTCTCTAAAATTCCAGGTCAGTATTCATCTTACTAACATAGACTAAAGCTTCACAGTATATTAGGGGAGCAAGTTATAGACACTCAGTTTTTAGAAGCTTATAAATAAGGATTGCAACCTGGCTCTGCTTTTTATAAACTCTCACTACTTTCAGGGCATCAGGATTTGATTTACTGGTCCTCTCCATAGTGATCAATATGGGTGTTTTGTTGCAATTTATCAAGATGCAGTTGCTTTTTAGTTCTCGTAAGGGTTCTGTGAGAACAACAATACATATTCGTTCTTGCTAGAGTGAAACGGAAGCCAGTGACTCTGTTTATTGAGACTTACAGAATATGGTGTCTGACTTTGGCTTGTTTCAACACTGGACAGAGTTTGAGAACAGTTTTTCTCTGTGCTTGGTGTACATATTGACAGCTACAATGAAAGCATGTTATTGTCAGAAGGCTGTCATCTGATGGCTTGAATTGCAAACAGTCAGAGTAATGATTCTTTGCTGTTTAGATTCTTGAAAGGCTTGACATCATCAACATTCTTAGAATTGCATATGTCATAAACCATAGTGCAGGAAGATCAGAGAGGAAAGAGATAAGGGTATATATTTGTTATTGTTCTCTCATGTATGTTAAGTTGCAATTGCAAAGTGTGCAAATAGAATGATGTACCTATGCTCTCCCTAGACAGTTGTGTTATGTGCTCACATGGCCAGCACAAAGTTTGCTGACACCCATGATTGCTCTGTCCTGCTCCTTACGTTGGCCAGAATAAAAAAGGATAGGAGATAAATGAAAGAAGGAATAGTTGCAGCTCTTAGGTGTTCCAGCTGCTCCTCAGAGACCCTGCAGTGCCATCATACAGCATGCTTTTCTGACTTGTGCCAAAGGACTGGTACACGAGTAACCCAAAATAAGAACATGTTAGAAGTTACTCATTTCTCAGCTGCACAGCAGGAGAAGGATCAGTGAGTCAGTTCTGAAATTCTGCTGTGGTCAAGATCAGTTATGTCATTTGTACTTGATTACTACTCAATACGTGGTGTAGAAACAGTTGTGTCAAATATGCTAGGAAATAAACCAGTATTTTGGAGCTCCCAGAAGGTCTAAATAAGTTTTCTTTCATCTTCCAGTTGTGACAGTGTTGTCTCAAAAAGCTAAATTCTCTGACTGAAAGAACAAAAATTCCATCCTTAAAATAATGTTTTCAGATACCTAGAAAGCTACTGCAAAATAATAAGAATAATGTGTGTTCAAATTTTGATAGGAAGAGAAATACAGGGCTTGAATTGCAATAAGAGAAATTCTGCTTAATTTTGGCTAATGCTTAGTTAGGGATAATATTTGGGAGATCTCTATCACTTGGGCTTTTAAGAACAGCTCTAACAGGCAACTGTCAGGTAGGATCCGATCCTGCTGTGGGGCAGAAGAGGAGTCCCTAGAGTTCCAGCCGTTACCATTTTCTATGATTGTGTGATTACAAGATTCATAGCCTCTGTAGGTTTGGTTATTCATCCTATCTTTGAAGTAGAATTAGAGAGCAATTTAATAACATAGGCACAAATGAAGGCACTAGAGAGACATGGAGACATAAATTTAAAGAGATTAAGAAAATTATAGCTATTTTGATTAAATAGAAGAACTACAGTGAGATTGCAAGGACGGTATAGAAATAGTTTAGTCTGCATTTAGGTGCCAGAATGTCTGCACATAAGCTTTGGGGAGTTATTTCTTTTTGCTGTCCGTAGCTGATGCTTACTAACTCCAGCTGTGACAAAATTCTCTCCTTAGATTAATGGCATCTAGAGAAATTCCAGGAAGGAGGTGAATTTGGATGTGAATTTAGTATCTGTTGAAGACAAGGGAAAGAGTCAGCCTAAAATGTAGGGTAGTTCTTCAGGCAGAATTAAAATGTTGCTCCTGTTCCTTGAGAGTTAAAAACTAAAATGGACTAACAACATGTAGTATAGGAACAATTCGGGTGGGCAGTGGAATGGCCTACCTCCATCAGTGTTTTCTGTGTTTTCTCTCAGTGACTTTTATTATGTGCCTGAGTAGGGCATAATGCTGCACAGTTTACGATGGTACTGAGAGGCTGACTTGAGGACTTAAGCTCCTATAGCATATTGTTCTCCAGGGATATTGCAAAAATATATATCAACCTTCTGAAATCATGTGTTAGGGTGTAGCTTATTATATAATAATCTTCAACTGATATTTAGGATTATTTTTGTAGTGCAGGGCTGGAGAAATAACTTCTGGCTTGAATATAAAGTCTGTGCTATTTTTGATCAGCTTTATCTTCACACATCATAACTTTGATAACAAATCAGAGTGCAGGGAAAATGGGTAAGATGCATACTTGGCCGGTGCTGAGCAGGGGCTGGCTTTTGAAAGCCTTGTTAGAACTGTGTGACTTGACAACAAGCTCCATGTCTCCTATTGCTTGGCAGTTGTGACAAGGGGGCAAGTGATGCTATTTCTCCCTTCATTGCTCAACTTTTCTGTGACCCTTCATTAGGGATGAATGACCATGCTATTGACTGGTAAAGCAATGTACTGGCATCAAAAACAACATGTTGAGAGTTCAAAACAAACCTGTTGAAATGTATGTACTGACAACAGCAGCGGGTTTCTTTTTTTGTTTGAGAACAAAACAAACAAAAAACCCAATAATGCTGTAAAAGAACAAGAATTATAGCCTCAAGAGTTTTCATCTTTGTGGTTCTATGACAGTGAGTACCCACAGTCAGGGGAGAACAGGCAGGGTAAAGCGATGACTATTGCAGTAAATACAGAGGAGGGAGTGTGAGCAAGCTAGAGCTGGCACCCATATCTGCTTTGTGGGCCAGCACTGGCTGTGCGCCATAGTAGGTGAAACTGTTGCAGCAATTTATCATATAAACAACAAATCAGGCCAGATTTATCTAATCAGCTTTTTGTGATTAAAATATGTCTAGGCTCCTCTTTCCAAAACTGAAAGGGTTGCAGCAATGGCAAGATTAGGAACAGACTCTGTGTGTATGTGTATTTATGTATCTGTTTGAATTTAAGCATTTGCTCTTATGAGAGAGTAGATGGTAAAAAAAGGATAAAGAAGCATATCAGTAAAAAAAAAAGATTACTTCAACAGGAGCTGGCAGATAATGTTGGCACCCTGGAAAGCTTTCAACAACTAGGAACTGGGGTTTTTTGGTTTTGTTTTGTTTTTTCTCCTCTATTTCAAGCACAGTTGTGGTTGTTCAAGATGAGGTGGCAGAAGCTTTCTAGACAGCATCAGACCTTGGATGAAAATCTGTCCATGCGAAATGGACAGGAAGAGAGGAAGCTGATAGAGATTTCTTCTGTCACTTACTTTTGATTGACTTGCTGTTTAATTCATCCTTCAGCACCTAGGGGACTGCGTTCTCATCTGCTTCTTGGTGCTCTGGCTTCTCTCTTGAGGGGTGTGATTATCAGCAATACATATCTGGATCATGACTCACCTTGTTATGTTACAGCTGGGCTTTGTAAGTGCTCCTCTTTCCCATGACACACTGCTGTATGCTATGAGCCAAGCAAAATGGTGTGGGCAGGTGTGAATGTCTGTTACAGAATGGACACCTTTGAAGCCTTCTATATTTTTAAAGGGAACAGAAGAATCTCTCGTATGTTGTTTAGTCTAGGGGAGACTTTTTCCTTTTCATTCCATCTCCTGTCACTTTCAGCCTTTCTATCTTTCTCAACAGAAAAAAAGTGTTCTGTTATTCCTAGCCTTGTTATCCTGTCATGAAGAGAAGCGTGAGAATGCTGAGTGTCAACGTGTGATTGTCACAGCCCTGTATGTTGCCATAAGGATTTAAAAAGTTGGATGTTGTGTGTTTATAAATGTTACTGATTGTGTCTTGAATATAACAAGTCTTAGTGCGACTCTTCAGATGTCAATGGAAAAGTTCTCTTGCTTTCCTTTGAGCTAAGACGCTTTTCATAATGGTTCTGATGGCTCTACAGACCAGGCCCCTAGGAGAAGCAAAACAGAAGAGAAAAGATCTAGAATGCTCTTGGATTCCTTGGAGGGAAATATTTCCAAGGGAGAGTGAAAGAAAAAAAATCTGAAGTAAATCTGATTAAGTGATATTCTGAGTTTCTGTTTTGTGTTGATTTTGTGTCATGGGCCATGAGGTCCTGCAGTCTCACAGCAGCCTTGAAAGTGCAGAATTATGATGGCATTGGATGATGTGTATCTCATTTCCTAGAGTTCATTCGTAACTGAGCCATCCTTGGACAGCCAAGCTGAGCAGGGTTTGGGATCGCTTTAAGATAAGGCTCTAGGAAGAGATGGTTCTTCCACCTTGTCGAAAAATCCACTGATGTGTGTAACCACCGCAGAAATCAAAGGATCTCAAAGGTGTTCATAGATGCACTACAGATTTTGGTGTTTGTTATACGTTCCCCGATCTCCTGCAGTGAAGTGGTATTATTTCCTGAAACATACTTAACAGTTACTTAAGGCTTGATTCTTTTTTTTATAGATTCTTCCCATCAAAGATTATTATTAGCTTTTGAAGTTTATGCACATCTTAAAAGAAGACATAGATATATTTTTCCCTTTCCATTATAAACGTGTTTGCTTTGAAGTAATGCATATTCTGAATCTTGTCTGATAAAACATGGGTTAATAAATATGTCAAGATTTGCTATTTTGTAAGCTATTCTAGGTTACATAGAGAACGTGTATGCTGTTGAAGGGTCTGTTATAGCATGTTGAGTTCCATGTTGTGTTTCTTATCTAGTCAACTAAGCAATGTCTCAGGAAGATGTCTGCACATGGCCATAATCTTACTCCACTCTGTGCAAGGATGGCCAGATGGTCTTTGCTGGGTTATTTTGTAACTTCATGGTGAAGCAAGTGATCAGGCAGTAGCTTTCTTGGTAAACGAAGAGCTCTTAATAAGGTGTGCTTTAGGATCTGTACAACTGGCTTATACATCATATATGCGCTATTACTTGTAGTATGTGGGCTTCTGATTTATTGCCCTCCTTTCTCCCAGGTGATGCTGTTACAGGTGCAGCTAGCGAGGTACAAAATCATAGAGGTGTTGCTCTGATTCATGTTCTTTGTTTTTTGTTATCCATAGCTGTATGATTCAAAGAGCCATCTTTCTAGACAGGAACCTGATGCAGTAGGAGAGCAGGAGGAGAGTCAGCAGGGTCTTCAAGAACCTGCACTCCCCAGGCAGCCTGGGTGTCCTGTAGAAACTGATGAAAACTGAGTTTGCTTGTGCAGTTGCTTTCTGATTATTTAGGTACTACCCACTTCTGAACAGTGTGTATACAGAACACACTCAAGATAAATGCCTTTGAAATACTAGGCTATTGTACTTCCTGGCTAAAAAGATGCTCTCAACAGAACAGTCATGGCTGAGAAAAAGGATTTAATGTAATGTAATTTGAACCAATTTTGAACAATGCAAAGGACACTAATGTGTTTGCAACCTAACACACCTTTTATTACCTAGATAGATAGCCCTTAATTTTATGTCTTGATCTCTCAACAGTAGGGGAAGCTGTATAGAAATTCATTTTACCACCAGGTAAAAAAGACCTCATCGTAGCATGTTTGGAAAAATTGTATCCATCCACTGAAACACATAGTTTTGCAAGATACTGGGAAATTTTCTGTTGGAAGATACTGAACCTTTTCAGCAATTGAAATTGAATATTCTCATTTTTTAACAGTAATGCTTCTAGCACTTCTTACAATTAGAGCTTTCTAAGGTAACTTTTGATGTCACTGTCCAAGCCCAAAGTAATATGAACCAGAATTAATCTGATTAAAAGAACCTAAAAGTAGTAGTACCTACTCTGAAACTGCCTGCATCTGACATCATTTATTTACCACACTTTATTTCCCATGTCTTCTTTACACAAGTGACAGCAGAATTAATTTTTCAACTTCTTTTAGGCACTAAATGGTGTCAGTCAGTGCCTTTGGTATGGGTCTAAAAGCCTGTGTAGTGCGTTCTGGTAGACACCCTCCAAAAACCCCCATCTTTTAAAAACAATTTTGTCACAAATTCTGTTTAATTATTTTGTTTCAAGTTTTATAATTCCAGAACATTGTACTCCCATTGCTTGAAGTTCTAATCCCTTGTTACATGATAGTACACTGTTGCAGAAAATACTGAGATTATAAAGCAGGAGTGCTTCTAAATTGTGTGGTTAGGTTTTGGTTGTGTTTTTTTCTCTTTTTTCCTCAAATATTTTCATCTGGTGTCAGCGAAGTTCAGAAGGCCTCATTATTTTTTGGGGTTATCAAAAGTGTATGATAAGTTTTCTTCTGTCTGCTGCTAATGAAGTTCTCTTGGAGCTTGGTTTTACCTTGTACTAACAGTAATCCTGGAATTCCAAAAGCTCTGTAATTATTTGCATTTCATGACTTTGATGGATTGTACTTTACTGCTTGAATCTTGACACTCCTATGGGTTACATTTGGGTTATCTTAGCAATTAGAAAAAGGCTATTTTCGAATTGACACATATTCTTACTAATCTCCTATCTTTCCTCCTATTAAGAAACAGTTTCCATTAAATACATGAAAACTAGTGGGGGAGGATCACTTACGTTTTCTATTCCTTCCCCAACTCCTTTCTTTCTAGAGGAAATTGTAGGATGAAAGTGAG
The DNA here is from genome assembly GCF_964289735.1 of Phaethon aethereus. Taxonomy (NCBI): domain Eukaryota; kingdom Metazoa; phylum Chordata; class Aves; order Phaethontiformes; family Phaethontidae; genus Phaethon; species Phaethon aethereus. The sequence continues at coordinate 16,840,462 of NC_138588.1, read as the reverse complement.
AAAACCAGAAAAGCGTAGAAAAAAACCATGAAACTTATAATTTTTCACTGTAACTTAAACTTATTTGGAAAACCCATAATCTCAAAACAATCAGCTTTCCCTAGGGATTAAAAAAACCCCAGCTTTCCTATCCAGCTCCAGTCAGAGATTGTGAGGGAATAAAGTTTGCCTTCCTACTGAATGGGCCCAGGGCTGGATCTCTGGCCAACTAATTATTTCATAATCTGTCAGGAAATTCTCTAGATCTCAAAGTATGCAGAGGATTGTCCCATCCAAAACAGAATGCCCGAGCTGAACAGCTTCGTATTCTTCATTGCACATACCAGGGAACTCTGAGTTTGAGCAGGTGGAAAAACAAGCATTGTAGTTGCCTCAGAGTTACTTCTGCAGAGCTGCATTTCTATGGATGTGTCAAACCACAGCTGTGCAGAGCCAGGGTTCTCCGGCTACACTTCCTCTCCAGCCACCTACGCCCCGCTGTAACCTGGAATCTCCAAATGCACAGTACCCTGGGAGCATGGGAAGCAGAGTGTAGTGCTAGTTAAGATCGAAGAACGCTCTCAACCTATGACAGATTTCTGGACACTGTAATGCATATTCTATTCCTTTCATCTAGTCCACACCTTAAAGTGGAGGTTATGATTTGGCTCTAGGTACTTGTGTTGACAAGCTGTGCTTAGGCTCTGATTCACTGTGCAGACAGTACGTATAATATATAGAGAGATGTAGGTTTCTCTCTAGCTCTCTCAAAGTTGAAATTACATCCATAATTTTAATAGAAAATGCTAAACTTCCAAAAGGAAGGCTGTTGAAGAAAAAATGGAACTATACTGTTCTTTACAGATTGAACGTTGAACCCTGGAAAAACATGACATAAAGGTAGGCAAGATGTACAGATGCTTCAGTGATACAGTATGGAATTTAGAGAGTTGGTCCGGTTGTCTCTGGCACTAAGCTGCAAAATGTTCCAAAAGATGCAGTAGCTGCTAAAGAGACAGTGGAAGTAAATTACATAATAATATGGAAAGTAATAACAAGTGACTTAGAGCAATTTTAATAGCCCATAAAAAAAGTCTGTTTTGCTGCAACCTACTTGGTACTTGTGCAAGTACCAAAAATACTGTGTATTATCAGATGTTAGACTGGAGAACTGACTTTGTAGAAACAGAGACTGGTAGCAGCAGCAGCAGATTCTCTTGACGATGGTTGTGTCATTTTAGAATACGGTACTGTCATACTGGATCAAGGGAACTGCAGCATCTTATCACAGAATGATTTATCAAAAACAATCTTCAAAATTTAAACAAAATCTCTGTCTTCTAGATGATATGAAAATATGAGCTCTTAAGCAATCATGGGCCCATCCTTCGGTACAAAATGATTACTTAGGAGTTGAATGTAAGCTGTTTCTTGCTTGCATGTAAGGGTCTGACTCAGCTGGCTGAAATCCACAGGCTATTGCTTCATTGATTTAATGCCATTTTGGATCATCTAATGTATTGGAAGACCCTATACATGTGTAGAGGGTAAATATAATCTAGGTGGATTTATTTGATGGTATTGGTTGTTTTCACATAAGTATGTGACTGGTACATATGACTTACAAAGGAAACTTCTTAATTCCTATAAAATCTCAGAGTGGAAGTTTCTAAAACATTAGCTGTCTACAGTGTAAGGACTGAAGATTTTTTTTTTGGCTTTTGCATTAATAGAATGTCATATAAACTGTCTTACTTTTCACAAATGAAAGAAAAAAGTATGGTGAAACCACATATGTATGCATGCATCCATACACACAAAATTCAAGAAAGGAACCAGCTACCAAAACTGGAATGCAAAGTGTGATTGCCCTCGTCAAGGGGCAGGCTTTCTGCAGATGTTTGATTGTACGCATGGGGCAGGCTTCATTTGAAATGAATAGACAGTACATAAAATGCACACTTTCCCTCCCCCATTCCTCTTGTTAATCTGATTTTGAAGGAGGATTTTAATTAACCCACAGAACTGCAATAAACTACAGGAACTGTACAGCTAACATCCAGAAACACTAGAAATAGAAAAATTGCTACAGAACTGTAAGGTTACTTTTTTCTTCTTTTTGTGCTTGTAAACACATCTGTTCAAATCTACAAGTACACTTCTTTTTTTCTCTATGCAGGCGAAATGCATAAGGAAATATTTTTCCTGGAAAAAATTAGCAATGCCTACTTTAAGGAATTTGTGAATTAGAGATATTTAGATAGTGAGAAGTATTGCACTGACTCTCTAAAGATGTCTAAGTTGTTCCTCCAACATGAAAAGTGCCTTCCACGATAGTACTTCTATTTACTTCTTCATACAATGTGAGAAATGAGCTATTCTGAGGCTCTCTGTGTGTGTATACATATATATGCAAAACACTTACGTGTATAATTGTCCTGCTGAACAGATGTTGATATTATGTAGATTAAGTGTTATGGGAAGGTAGATCACTGAAGCAGTTTTGGTGTTTTGTTATGTGGTATGTAGTGCATAATAGCCGTAAGAATATGCCTACACTGAGATGTTCCAAGAACCCTGGTCTTCCTCATCCACTTGCGTTTGCGTGTGCTTGTCCCTTGTTTCAAGTGCTTGGAGCCTATAGACCATTTATTTGAATTGAACTGAGTTCTATTTACATTATGCACAAAGAAAGACAACATATGAAGTCTAGTTTACTAAATTACATGAAATAGAATATTTTCCATCTCCTTCCCATCCACTTTGTTTCTCTGTTTATTTCACTGTAGCAGGTGAATAAAATTTAATTCAAATTTTAGAAGTAACAGCTTTTTTGAGAGGCCAGATTGTGTCTTACTTTAGAGTAAGTAACTCTTGCTTACCTTAAGCAGACAGAGAACAGGCAGCTAATGAGCTGCTGCACAAGTGCTGGGTGGGAGGGATGCTCATCGGAGCTCAGCCTTTGGTTGTGTGGAGCCCAGCTCTGGGTCAAGCTTTGTGTTGACAGCTCATCCTTGTGCTATGCCTGGCCAGGGAGCAAACTCTAGATAGATGGGGCTTTGCACTGCCAGAGGAAAGAAACAGGGTAAGGCTGCATGGGCTGTGCCACCTGAGGTTCATATGTAGCTCAACTATCCTCTGTCATCTCGGGGAGAAGACTCTTCCTGCTCTGAAATACCTTTTATTTGTGTGAGGTGTTTGGAGGAAGGCAGGAAGAAGACTATACTGACAACCTATTCTACGCCTCTATGTAGGGATAAAGAAAGAGGAAAAAAAGGCAGGATTTTAACGATTCAGTATAGCCTAATGCTTCTTCAGAGCCCAAACAGAAATAAAAGGAAGGGTCTGTGTTTTGTACAGTAAGCGTTTGGCACTTGTGGTTAAACAAACTCAAACTGTTGTATATTGTGCATCCTGTAGTTGCTAGATTATATATTGATAAATTTATGGACTGAATCTCTAGCGTAGGAAATATGTTCAAGTGAGTTAGGACTTCTAGTTACTCTGGTAATTTTTTCAAGAATAAACCCTAAGGTGGGCTTATTAGATGAAGGAATTGTTGTTCATGAGTTAAGTGGAACATGTCTTGGTTTCTTGCTGCAAAATGACTCCCTCTTTCTACAGAGGACAGGGTAAAATCTTGTTCACGTTATGCTCATAGGGATTTGGCTATAAAGAAGGTTTTTCACAGTGTAGAAAGTGTGTTACAAAGCAGCTGCATAGTCTTGGCCGTGACCATTTATGTAAAAGGATAACTCGTACATACCTTCCCTGAACTGCTGCATGCATATACCTCCTCCTAAAAAAAAATCATCAAAAAAGGAAATTGAGTGCACATCCATTTTCTACTGTTGTGTCTTTTTCTCTCTTTAATTACTTAATTCAGTCAGTACACAGTGTTAAATTGCACTTCCATTCTTCTCAGTGTGGAATGGAAAGCTTGACTCTGAGGGCTAACACCCTCCAGTGAGAATAAAAGATGATGCAGACCTGTTAATGCTCAGGAGGTACAGGGGAGGGGGCAACCACAGTGTTTTCTTTCATGCTGTTCCTCATGCATTGGAAATGTTTTGAGGATAGACCAATATTTTGATGTAAGATTTGCCTGCAGATCAGTATGCAGGTTGCCTGTGGTCCAACTGTTTTCATGAATTGGGAAAAACATCTAGGCATGTCCACTGTATGGGGAGGCAAGCCCATAGCTCAGTGCTTACGTCATTCATAAGGCTTTTATTTATTTTTGGTAAACAACTCTGTTCTGCTTCAAATTAATATGTTAAATATTTTCAAATGTTAAACTGTTTAGCATCAAGTTGCCAGCAGACAGCATGACAAGAAATGATAAGAGTGTTCCTGCCAATGACTTGCATTCAAGTATCTGATCAGAGGCATATGACAGGGGATGGATCTCTGGATGTTGTTCTCCAGGTTAGACATTCAGCAAGTGCTTGAGTGTGGATACTAAAGTTTCTCTCAGTGGCAATGGTTTTCAGACAACTTTAAGTTCAGCCAAGAATCAGTAAATCAGGAAAGTGGGTAATATCAAAGAGAAAAACAGTCTGGAAACAGCCTCTATTCCAGGCTAGCCAAGTGAGTTCAGTCTGGGGGTGTTTGTGTCTGTTATACGCGTGATGTATACTGAAGCGCAGGGGCAAGAAATAATGAGTACAAATCAAATATTACAACTTGACTCTTGCATTTCTGGAAATATGGCTGGAGTCTACCAAGCTACCTTTGCTATTGCCAAGGGACAGCATAGGTAAGTGCCTTATGTCATATTTAATCTCCTGTATTCTCAGATGTCTGCCCTTGTTCTTCACTCAACCTGTTCTGTTGAGAGGACTAGACATTTGGGCCCACTTCAGCAAAACACATTAAGCATGTTTAACACTGAAGTGCTTTTCTAGGGAAGAAGTGTCTGATTTTCCCTCCAAAGCAGGGAAACAGGGTTTTGTCTTCACTTGTCTTATTTGTCTTCACTGTAACCTCCTGACACTTGCACTGGTTCAGGGCTTTCCTGCGCACAACACTGGGAGAATCGTGTGCTGGGGTTGATTGGGTGACAGTTGTTGTGACTGCCAGCTAGTATAGTAGTGCACTAAGGCAATTACAGTCATGTTGCAGAACGAAAAATAATACTTTTCTGAAGTATGTTAGACCTACTTCTAATGTACTGCATAGGAATCATTTCACTGAAGTAAATTATGTTGCTTTAATTTTCATACTGCTGCAAATGAGAAAAGAATGAGGCCCAGCATATAGCTAGTTGTAGCTTAGAAGTTTTCTTGAAGAAAAAAGACTCATGGGTAAAATTGCATTGCTTCAGGGAAGGTAGTGGATGAAAACTGGTAAGTGTGGAATTCAGCAGAGACTTCGGCCCATAATCAATAGTGCTCTGACGTGTTGGCAGGAATAGCACTGAGGTGACAAGGAATCCAGAGTAAATCAAACAAACAGCATGAACTCCAACTATCAGTCAAAATGCAGCCTTTTTTCATTTCATGACCAAGCAATTGCATCACTATTCAAAGCGTTGATTCTTGTGTCATGTATGTGGCCTTAAGCAAATTAGCTCTGGGAACCCACTTGGGAGGGAAAAGAAAAAAACCCTCAAACATCCAAAAACCAGAATTTTGTCAGAAGATTTATCCAAAGTCAATATTTATGAAGTCGTAACAGCCCAGGAGGAATCCATGTTGTTTCAGAACCACAAGCAGTGCCATTGCTTCCACAGTGTTTTTTAGTTTCACACCTCTGAATCAGCAAATAACTTCACAAAGGCAGATAATGTGCCAGCGACTTGTCCAGACCATGTGTCTCATTCAGTGCCTGGAAGGGTCAAAGCTTATGCTCAAGAACAATTTCCTCAGTATCATCTTGTTATTCTCACACTGCTTTAGAGGGCTTAGTTGTAGAGCTCCAGTGTGGGGAGAAAAACACAAATTTGTGATGAGTGAGGAGGAGCAGAGCAAGGAGAACTGGTGTGTGGATTCTCCCCCCACCATCTTCGTGATGCTTAACAGAGGCGGTTATCTTGGCTGCAGAACTTCTCGGCTGGAAGCTTCTAGCCACATGTTGCCCACTGTGGCAAGCAGTACTACATGTTTGCACTACAAGCACTGCTATTTTTGCTTTCCCACTGATAAATCTCTGGTTTAGGAGCATCTTGAGGGAGTTGGGTGTTTAAAACTACTCTTCTACTCAGCATTTTCTGTACTTTGTCTCATAGCTGCTTTCTGCTAGAATACAGGACATTTTGAGTCTTATTCTTAGGTCTTTGCAACTATCCCTTTACATCCAGAAGAAATAAAGATGTCTTAGGCAAAGATTGTTGGTGACTGGCGATCTGCAGTTTCTAACCTGTGAAAGATGCTCAAGTCCATGATTATTTCTAAGATCAAAGAGCTGAGTTCTTACCTCTTTTCCATGGCAGTATTAAGCATTAATAGGCTTGCTGCTTAGCACAGTGGCTTGCTTCCTGGCTGCTTGTTCCTGAACAACTTGGGCACCCCTTTCTCCCATTTCCCATGGGACATCTAGTTGGTCACTAAAAGGTTTCTAACCCTACTCCAACGTTGTGGTCTAAATCTCCAGTTATTTAACAGTTTTCAATAGACCTACAGCTGTGCATGGCTATTTCTGGAGCAAGTTAGGTTTTAAACAAACAGTTCTGATCTCCCAGCTCTTGAGGCGGGCAGGCCCATTTGGAGATGCCTGTCTGATAGCAGACAGACTGCACCCAATATTGTGCCAAGTCACTCTCCATTTGTAAATATTAGAATGTGTTGTAGTTACAGTTATAGTAAAAGAAAGAAGGTTTAAATTATACAGCTGAGAAACAACACGGAAAATAAATGTAAAAGAGCACATGCTGTGTGTGCTGTAGGTCTACAGTCTTGCTATTAGATAGTAAAGATAAGAAACACAAGCTAAAAAGGCCACTCAGTTGAATGACTCTCGTGTTTTCCTAAATGCATATTTTTTGCTTCACCTAAATCTTTGTAACCTTCTGCTTGTCTTTCATTCATATTTCCTGCTGTGAAGAAGGTGTGTTAAAAGGAAGGCTTAAGCAGGAGACCTGTGTAGACAGGTTATTTGACACAAATTTTGTAATACTAGCTCTGAGGGACTAAAGATGGTGATTGGCAAAAGGCAATGGAATATTTTACGTATGTCTACGTAAAAAAAAAACCAAAACAAAACAACAAACTATTGAGGTACTTATATGTAGCACAGTAGTAAGAGCAAGGGATGTGGTCTTTGTAGTTGTACATGATCTGGCTGGTGCTTATCCAGAACATAGACAAGTCCTACAGTGTGACCAAAGAGAAATATTTGGTATGGTGGAGGAAGGAGGAAGTCCTTTATTTTGTTAGAAAGTCAACTTGCCCTGCTGTGGAGTTTTCCTTAAGAGTGAGGCAGTGTACCACAGCCCAGAATGACTGCAGGTCCCAAGGAAGGGCCATTCCTGGAACTCGCCCTCACATGCAAAGTAGAATAAGCGTAAAACAGGCATGTTCTCCCATTTCTGTAATGTGACATAATAACTGAAAACCTTTCTATCTTCTGTGCATCTCTGCTGTTCTTAGGCAGGGATCTGACAGGGACCATTGACTTCCTAGCACTGGGGAAAGGCATAGATAGGGGACATAAAATGAAGGCTTTTCTGAACGCAGTTTCTGGGCGTGAACTACAAAACACTATTGTTCGGGATAGCTAAGCTGCAACTGAGCTAGCTACTATTCCTTTCCTTTGGTGTCATGTACTTTTTCTATGACTCCTGCTTAAAGACTAACACATCTAGGGGTGTAGAGAAAACTTCTAAAACTACACCATCTTCCTTCCAGACCAGCAAGCTAACTCATGTCTCCATTTTTTATTTTTTTTCTGTTTGTTTTTGGGTTTTGCAATAGTGGGTTTTTCCCCCCCTCAGATCTCAAAATCTAATGCTTTTATAAAAGGCACTTTCAAAGACTTAACTGTGCCACTGACCTGTGCTGGACATGTTGCAAATCTGACATTGTCTTCCGTATACTAGGGAGCAGATTTCTAACTCTTTGCAATGTTGACGCCTGCTCTCACAAAGAGAAGGAAATGAAGCAGAAAGATCCTACTGCGACAATTAGTGGCTCACAGGGAAGTATTGAAACAAATAATAAGTGGCTGAAACAATTCAAGGGAGGGAAACTCTAGCTTCTTACTCTACCACAATCTGATCTTCTTCCTCAGATTCTCTCCCTCCTTACGGCAACGGGGGTTTTCACACACTTTCATTCCCACTGCTAGTGCAAGAGGATTCTTTGTGACTAGCAAGCAGCAGTTCAGTCCTGCAGGGCAGACCCCTATTCTACCCTGTTATGTTTGCCAATCTTATCACTTTATGCTGTAATCTAGCCTGAATTTTCAAAGTGGCACTAATGTCTTGTTCCCAGGCTGTTGTATCCTAAAGAATTTTAATGAAACTAGCTGAAATAGATTCCTATTATTTCACTGAGGCAGCTGTCCAAAGAACTGGCTCATGGGCAGGGAAGCCTTTCAGCTTTGGAAGTAAAAATACTGATATACCCCTTGCATCCCAGACCTGAATCTTTGCAACTTGCTGGGTGAGTGGCGCTGGTGGCTATCCTGCCCTCACACGAGGAGACAAGATGTGGCTGGATCACCAGGTGCTGAACAAGTGATCAGGTAGGTTGATTCCTGTCCTCACCCGGGTCTTTCTTTGCTTGGTGAGTTGATACCTCTATCAAATGCATTATTTTCGACTGCATCTTCTGCTAGCAAGTTAAAACTTTAAACAAGCATTTTCTTTGTGGATTACTGCAGGAAAAATTACATTTAAACTCCTAGTGAACGATGTTTTCTTTTAAGCATTTATGTTTTGCACTCTCTTTAAGAATTATGCCATTTCACAATTCCCTCCATGTCTGCCTCTTAGAAAAAAGCAGCCAATAGCCTGAGTATATTGGGTTTTTCTCTTGGATAGCCACATTTGTTATGTGAGACTATGAAAGACTTCAGATAATGTTGCAATATAATGAGAAGGGGAGACTCGTAGCTCTGCAATAGTTCAGAACAAATTGAGTGTCAGCTGCTCTGATGCACAGATAAGGTATGGGAAGGACTGCTCCTCTCCCCCTCAGCAGCATGACAGCAACTTCCTCTTGCACTGCTGGGAAAGCGCGATGCATGCTGTTCTGAACACTTCATTGGCAAGGGGAGGATGAGATGGAGGGATGAGAGGAGGACTCTGCATTCATTCCGAAAGTCAAATAGAAAATGAGAGAGAAGTTAGGGAAATGAAAGGCAGCAAAAGAGACAGGAAGGGAAAACAGTGACAAGTGTACCTTCCTTGGCTTTTCAGAAGGCCTTCTTGTGGTCTCTGCTTTAATGTATCAAGGCTCCAACTCTTCTGAGGCTGTTAGTGCCCAGCTGAACCAGCCTTTGGGGTCTCCAGGGTGTAGGTTAATGCTGTTCAGCTTCCCTCAGTGTAGGAGCAAGTTCTTCTCCCCCTGAGGGCTGATAGAGCTAGGCAGCTAATTTTTAGACTAGTACAGGTGAAGTAATCTTTCCCCAGTATCAGGAAGTTAGGAACTGTCTCAAGCATAGCAATCCTACCATGTTGGCTAAATACATTAATTAATTTATTAATACCTAAGTACTTAGGTCTTCACTCTTGAAAAGAAACTCTTGTCTGTAGTCCATCTGGCTGCAGTAGTAAACAGCAACAGTAGTTGCATAATTGGCAGAGTAAGTGAAGTAGAACATCTACTGTGCAGTAGAAACTAGAACCAAAATACTCTAATCTGCCAGAGCTATTCTTGCCCACATGCTACCTGGTTTAGCAATCAGTCACTTACGTACTTCATTAGATCATGGCCAGACTAGCACAGCATTTGCTTCCAGCTACATTGTGTGCCACTGTCAAACAGCCTTCAGTCTAGCTTTTGAAGCACAGATACAGGTTTACCTGATACCAAACCACAGCATAACTCGGGAGGGCCTGGAGGAATTGTCTCTAGATTAAATCTGTGATTTCCAAACCCATTTACTTACTACAAGTGAGACCTCGATCTCTTGGAGGTAGCATAGCTACCCTTCTCTTAGCGTTATAATGAAGCCTTTCTTTGCATGTGAGAAATCTTACATGCACAGCTGTATACAGCTGTGTTTTTTACAGCCAAGATCTGCCACAAGGCGTCTGAAACTGCTTGGGAGTGCTATGCTGTGGCAATTGCCTGGTGAACAGACAGGAAAAAGCAAGTTTTCTGCAGGAGATCTTTTGCTTAGAGCCTGTTGCTATACAAGGGCTTGGGCATGGAGTAGGGTTTTTTGGTGCAGTGAATAGCACAGTCAACATGTCATCTTTTACTGGTTCGGTTGGGTTCAAGTGTAATCGAGCCCAAAATGTTGCCATGAAAAAACAACCTGTTTTGCTGTGCTTTAAAGCAAATGGGTTCACCTGGTTGGGGCAGTTCCAGCACAAGCATAATAGTTTTGGGGTTTTTGTAAAGCATAAGCCTCAATATTCCAATGAACTGTTGCCAGTGACTACCTGGTTCTAAGGTTTAGAGCTTATGCTGGACACTGTATTACACTGTTCAATGAAAATGCCCTTAGGGATCTTAGGTCCAGTACACTTAATATAAGACAGGATCAGAGAGACAAATCCAGTTTTTTCCTCACACGCTGACTCAAAAGTTATCAAGAAAAGATCTTCCTCATCTATGCTTGTCTGTGGTTCACTTTTCACAGTGCCCATGTATCACTGGTACTGGGTTGGTTTCAAATCTCAGACTTTTGGGCAAATACTGCCAGGTATCATGCATTATCTTCTAGTTTGAGTACTTTTGCTAGAAGCGGATGGTCTTTCAGCCACCCAGTAAGTAGGAAGATGGGAGTGGTCTCTCATGTTTTCTTGTAGCATGTGAGGGTAGCAGTATGGGGGGTGTTAGTGGCCTCGTCACAAACGGCGTAAGCCTCTATCACTAGAGACTGTCCTCTGCACCCCGGGGGAAGTCCCGGGGCCTGCGCAGCCCGGCGGGCAGCACCTGTCCCGGCCGCTGGCTGCAGCGGCCTTTGCACTGGTCGATGGTTCCTGGCCGGGCAGGTTTTGCTTCCCTGGCGTCTTCTCAATGCCGTTATTATCGGGTGTGGATGGACGCCGATAGTGAACACCGGCGACGCGGGAAGGGTGCGCTTCGCCTCCGCCCCCCTCCCCGGCGTCTTCAGGCGGTTGCCGACCTCCGCCTCATCGGCCTCCCCGGGCCCGGCGAGCGGCTGCGCGGGGCGGCGCGGCGCGGCCGCCAGGTGGCAGCAGGCGCGGGCCGCGCGCCGCCGTTCCCGTTGCGCGGGAGGCAGACGGGAGCGAGGGAGAGGCTGTCCCTCAACCCCGGAGCCGCCGGGAACCTGCCTCGGGTCCTGCCGGGCGCCCAGTGGCCGCGCTGCGGCATTCCCGGCGGAGGGGGCGCCGCCTCCCATGCGCCGGAGGCCGTGCGGGTGTCAGCCCTCTCGCCCCCGCCGCACTGAGAGCGACTCGTCGTGGGGCGACCGGACGGGACGTGCGCCGCGAAGGACGTCGGCGCTGAGCGGAGCGGCGCGGTGAGGCGAGGCGAGGCCCGGCCGCCCCCGTGGCGGCAGCAGCGCCCTGAGGAGGGAGCCCCGCGCCAGGTGGGCGGCGGGCGGCCGGGTTCGGCGCTTTGCCGGGGGAGCGGGGAGAGGGCGTGCGGCGGTGGTGCCGGTGCGGCGGGGGTGTGCGGGCAGCGCCTCGGGGCGGCCGGGGCTCGGAGACCAGCCTCTGGGGATGGCCGGAGCCGCGAGGCCGCGGCGAGGGCTGCGCTAGTCTGGGTTTGCGTTCCAAGCCGTGGCCCGAGGAGCTTTCGCTCTCTCCGGGCTGTGAGCGCGCTTTCTGGTCGGCTCTGCGAGATTCCTGCTCCTCGTGTTTTTGCCTGGTTTGGACTGTGTAAGTAGCCATTTCAAAGCTGCTTTCCTTGCACGCTCGCTTTCCAGGGGCTGCACCCAGAGGGTGTGTGAGGAGCTGCTTCGTTTCGCCTTGGTGTCCCACCAGAAGTACTAACTGCACGTAGTCTGAGCTGATTCCAGCAGTTTGTATGAGAGAGTAAAAGAAGTGAATAACTTCCCTCGCGAAGAATGCGTGTCGCAGTTGTTCTTGTTTTGAGCCAGTTCTTTTGGTCTGTCTAAGCACAGTGTGCAAACCATGAACTCTGTTTGGTATTCGTCTTCACGCTCTCCTGCTTCTGGCTTTGTTATGCTCTCTCCTGCGCTTAAATTCTAGCAACACTCGAGCTGCTCGTGTTGTTAGGCTACAGGGGTATACGCCGTGGCAGAGGGGAATCTCAGAAGCCCTTTTCTTCACTAGCTGTACCTTTAGATTTTTTCAGCTGTCAGTGTTTCCACACTTGTGTGTTTAATAGCCCTCGACACACTTGCTACTAATTCATCCAAGTATTTTTTCGTGCTAGAAGCATGAACAGTTTAGACAACCTGGCAGCAGTGAGTTCCCCAAGTTAATATGTTGTGTGGAAAAACTACTTCCTTTTGTTTCTTTTAAATCTACCGCCTGGTACTGTTCAGTCTTTATAAAATGAATGATACTTGTTCTCTACTTGATATTTTTGTGCTATTTCAGGATATACGTTAATATATAATATTTTGTTAATCTACCTTAACTGTCCCTTATTTCAAAGTAAAAAATTCTTAGCTTTTTAGTTGCTCCTTGTGTGGAAGTTCTTCTGTATCTTTTGCCAGCGTCATCACCTTTTTCTCCATTTATTCGATCTTTCATATTTTTTTAATCAAGGCGTTGGCAAAACTCATATTTAAGATTTCAATACAACATGGGTTACGTAGCGGCATGATGATGTCTGCTAGTAGAGATGACAGATTTAAGTTGCTGCATCAATGATGCGAATAGCCAACGAAAGGAGTAGAAATATTTGTAACTCACTGTGTGGTCATCTGTTGATGAATCAGTGCAGTTTATTTTTTTAATCAAAAACCACTACTCAAGTAACAAGTTGTTAGTAGCTCAATACAAGCGTACAATGCCATGGATGAAACAGTTGCCTAATAGCCTCTTAAAATTATGTCAGTCTACTGTGCATATTTCTCCTGTCTTCTGTGGCAAGAGCAAGAACTGAAAATAGCCCAAATTTGTCCAAGTTTAGTGCTGTTCACGGAACTGCCAATGCACTCTTACCACTTGATCTATCAAGCTGTAGCTTGACAACTCGGGCTTCTTCCTGGTGTAAAATTAGTAGTACTCTGCTGGTTGATGTGATTTCCACCCATTCATCAGGGGTTTAAAATGAAACTTGATATTGCTGAAATTAATTAGACATCTGTAACTCTTGATGCTTTCTTTTCCATCACCTCTCTCCCAGGGAATGTAGTGGGACAATGGAGTTAGGTAGACTAGGAGGAGAGACTGCCTTTCAAGGAGAAAAATGCTATAAAATGGGAATTTTTAGCAAAGTTAGAAATAAGAAGTCATCTGGTTTGGGTTATCATATAGAGGCCTTCAAAGTGAGTGTAGGTAGGATTTTTGTCATAATTGTGCCCTGAACATAGCTTGTCAGGTTTTATTTAGGAGTAGGGCTAATCCCAGGTCTTGCTGATGACCCTAATCTGAAACAGCTCCGTTGGAACTAAAGGAGCAACTTCTGATTCCTGCCTTTCAGAGGCACTTGGAGGTGTTGCATGGTGCAAGATTTCTGTCTCTTCACACTTCATACAACAGGTTCATTCAGAGCTCCAGCAGATTTAATTGCAGAAAATTAATTAGGTTGCTGATAGGTGGTGATGAGTTTTGTGATCACAGTATAAAACTTCTGCTTTTGCTGTAGGACAAACTGAGTAACTGTGCTAAGGCAAACATGCATTAAACAAAGCCCGAAAGCAAACCAAAAATTACTAGAATCATCTTGAAGACTTAGATTGGCTCGAGTGTGTCGTTCTGTGCAGACAATGACAGCACAAAAGCTGGTTTTCTGCATAGTACTCTCAATTCTCTGATGTGACATCAGTTGTGTGGTATTTGGACCACTCAGAGTGGCAGTTGTACTGAAAATGGAGGTGAAGAAGTGCCAGTCAGACACTTCGTAGTGATACTTTCTTTGGATTTTTTTTTTTTTACTTTAAAACTCAGGTTTATCATTGACAGCGAAGTGCCATCAGTGTAGAGACTTCTATGTCCTTTGAGTTGTTCAGTTAGAGAAAATTAAGATCTGATGGTTGTAAGTGCTTAAAAAACCTGGAAATGGAACTCGACCATGCATAAGCAATTTTAACTGTGTCCCCCGTAGTGTTGTATTATCATAACAGGCTTCAGTTTTAGAAGGTTGTTATTTTTTTGCAAGTAGGAAAAAAAGTAAGAGCAGAAAACTTATTGTATCAGACCAGCTTCTTAAATAGTTTGGACCTGGATGATGTCACTTCTACCACTGTAGATAGGTAAAGCATTTTGTGGCTTTTAATTGTGAAATGTTTCTGATGGTCATAGTGCTAGCTGGATAACATACTCTATGAAAAGTCTTGTTCCCTTAAGTAGGCACATATACAGTTTAATTACTTTGTTTTCAGAAAGCAGCTTAACCTGATATAAATGCAGTTTGGAGGATGAATCAGGTAATTGTAAAGTTAATTCAGTTGTGAATATATGTGGTTTAAATATGTGATCAGTGGATATGATTGCATTGTTAATCTATAGTAGGTTAAGTAAGTGGATTATTGTGTGTTTTGCATTTAAAGAACTTCTATTGCATTCAGGATAGTACATTACACTAGAAAATTCTGTTTATCTATATTAGATTTTTAGGGAGAATGCATGGTCTAGTACATCATTTAGAAGATTAATTAGGGAGATGTTAAGCAGATACAAATAAAAAAGACTGATTAACAGAATGATCTGATGGGCACTGAGTCTGGCCTCATCTGTTACCCTGTATAAAGGGAGCATAGCTGAAATAGTGTGCTTCAGTATTGCCTGATTTTTTTTTTTTTTTTGTGTTAGTTGACAATAACAGATACAAATTCTGTAATTTAAAACAACTCTGTTATCTTCGCCCGGAATGTTCTGTCCCACCCATTTTTCTCTTGGGGACTTGTGAGTGTCATGTCACACATCAAATTTGTGTAGCTTCTCCCTGCAGGGTTATGGCAGTCCCAGAGATGGGTCAGAGTTCATAATTTTGGTTGCTGCTAAACAATCAGCACTTGTCAACGCTGTCTGCAGACATCCGTTACATATTTTTTAAATGGTATTACCAAGCATTAAATGTGGGGCTTCTTAGCAGGAACTGTTCTTGCACTAAAAATATTCCAGTGTTGATATGATCTCAATAGGATCATTACGAGAGAAAGTAGCCTTATCTGTTGGTTAGGTGATCTATGTGTGAGTTGCTGGAATGTGAGCTTCTGTTTTCAACACTACCATTGACCTGCTGTGTGCTGCTGATCAAGTCTTATTGCCATCTTGCTCCATTTTCTTTATCTCTGAACAAAGTATGATAATTACAGGGTATTTGCCAACTGTTAAATTTCCTGCAGATAATTTGCATGCAAAGTGCTTTATGCTGAAAAAAAAAGTCTGGAATAAAAATATCTACTGTATATGAACAAGATCAAATTATGTAGTATGTGCCATATAGGTTTATTACTGCATTTCTTCAAATCACAGCTTAAGGACTTGCTTATTGGCTATTTCACATCAGTCCTGTGCTGCTGCTACTTGGCATCCCAATTCAGTATTTATTTTGGTTCTGGTTTTGGAATTTCCCTTCACAGGAAGATTCCATACTCCTTATATGGAAGAAATTATTTAAAAAAGTGACTTTTTTTCCATTGGTTCTCTAGATAATTTTCTCAGTAAGTGCAAGAGCCACTATCTCTTTTCTGTACAGCTGTGATCTAAGGGCCAATAAAGTAAAGGTTATCAGTAGCTTCAGTGGCTTTTGGATCAAGGCATTCCCATGTGATGAGCTCTTGTCATTGGAAAGAATGACCACTGGTTTCATCCATGGAATCTTAGTGGCATTTTAAAGCATCACTTCAATATTTCCTTAGAGTCTATGTGTTGATAGGCTTGTGTTCACATGTAAGGAACTACTGTGTATCTCCTGGTTTTACAAGCAGGCAGTGCTCTTTATTTCTCCAATGGGACTAACGCTGTGTCTGAACTGTGGTAAAAGCTCATTCTTTGCTGGTAGAATGACTTGACAGAATACATGAATGCAAGTGTTCTCAGGCATTGGCTCATATTCCTTGTTTGTATTAACCAGTTGGTGTTAAAAAAAATTTCAAGTGTTGATATGACTGCAGTCTTGGAGGTTAGCCCTGCCTAAAGCGTGGAGCCCTCCTTTTCTCAAACATTTTTCCATATTGTCACTTCAGCACAATTTTCTGTGAAACAGAAATCAAAATGAAATTCTGTTTCACCAGGAACAGGGAATGCCCTATAATGTAAGAATTGTGAATTTTTGACAAACACAGAATCAAATCGACAAGTTATAATGTATTTATAAAAGGAGCAGGGAGGGAGGCATTATCAGCACAGATATATTTAACATCATCTTCTGATTGGTGGAAAGAAGTGGCTAAGCTTCAGAGATCTAGAAATAAATTTTACTGATCAGGTGGTGACATTTAGCAGAGTCACAGAAGCCATTATTTGTGATCCAATGGCATTTTGTTAGTGTGCAGTACTACCTCACAGAGCATTTAGGAATCAGGAGGTAGGTCTGCCCCAGAATCATTAGATTGGCTTAGAAATCCTGAAATGCTAAAATGCATATATTTGACTTCATGTTTTTAGAGACCTTAGAGTTTGCAGTCTTTTCTTTGACAATGCAGGAGCTACTAACTTGTTCTTTTAATGGGAGTTACACTTGTCGTATAGTTGGTTTCTGGAACTGGTGCCTTTGAGAGACTCTCTGGGTACCAAAAAAATTATGTTTAAATTACAGGACTTGGTAGATAAAATTCAACCCTTTGCGGAAGATCTGCTTGTTCATAACTGTGATCCTGTATTCTCCTTCCTTTAAGACTGCTATAAACTCACAAGTTATACATAGCAGTATGTGATGAAGTGTAGAGAGAAATACAGTTCTTCAGAAAGCTACCTTTTTTACTGCATTTTTGTTGATTTCACTTTGCTTACTTGTGCTTTTTTCCATAAATACAAACTTCTTAAAATACGACAATAAATAAGGGAAGAATACTCCCTTTTTGTTGCATTTGAGGGATAACTGTTGTGACAATGGAAGTTTCAACTTCTGAACTTTCTTTATCGGTGTCCGATATTGACCTCTTCTTGTACAGGAATGAAGTTTATCAGAGAAACCTGGTAGTGAGCAGAATCTTTCCAAATATGTCTTTGTCTCTATAGAAGCAGGGCTGACATGACAACTTGGACCTTGCTTGCCCAAAAGGTGGAGCAAGGTCTGTCCTTTGTGACAGCATGGCCTAGTGAGATAAAACAATAGCGGGAGAAGGCTGTACAAAGTTAAATGTTTGTTGTGAGCCTAAGGATGTTGTCTGTTACATTGCGTAGAAATAGTCTGGTTTCCTGCTCGTTGCCTTCTATGTGAATCATGATTCCCAAGTTGGAATGTGTTTTCTCTGCTCTTGTTTTGGGAAGAAGGTGGATAAAGAAGCCCTTTTTAAATGCACTTCTTCATGAAGGCTGCTTCTTGGTGAAAAGCATTTGTTGTGCCTGGCCTTGCTGGGTCAGCACTTGGATATATGTGAGCATGGAATACTACTCCCCCAGGAGAAAAAAGTCACTTACATACTTGAATGTCCTATGACTAAAATCTGTAATCCTGAGTCAAGCAGATTCCCCTGACAGTCCATTTGGATTAGCTGGAGAGAAGCGAATGGAAGGACAAGCCTATCTCTAAACGGCAAATTCAGCGAAACTGTTGACAATAATCTGAGAGTAAATGTTGACTTGGAAAGTTTTCAGATCCAGTCCTGCATTTTTTTCCATGGAAAAGGTGATTGCTGTAGTCCTGGCATGGTAACATCAGGCTGCTATTAGTCGGTTGTATATTATACTTGTATTTTTGTTTGGTTATTTTTATCTAAAACATGTAGTTTCTACAAAAGTAAAAAGAAGAAATGATTTTGCTTATCAGATTGGCAAAGAGAAGCAAGAGCCTGTCCAATCCCACCCTGCATAATTACAATAAAATGACATCCCATGACACAAGCTGCCCAAAAGGGTGATAAATTATATGGAATGATGCAATTACTTAATCTGGCAGCACTGAAAGCTCTGTCTCATTTTCCTGTAGTTCCATGAAGCTACTTTCACTGGGGAAGTGAGTGTGGAACAGCGGGCAAACCTCCTGGCAGGTCTTCGGGGTCTGCATGTGGAATTTAAGCACTTAACTAGAGCAGCATAAGAATAGGGATTCAAAAGAATAGAGTGTGTTAACCATTAACTGTTAGTATTGTTCAGCTTTGATGGCCGAGGAAATACTGTTCATGTGTTGAAACATGGGGGTTAAGGGAGGATGTCAGTTTTGGTGTGGTGTGGGGTTGTTTTTTTTTTTTGGGTAGTTATAAGCAGCCATTAAAAACGTAATTTCCTATATTCCTTTACTACTTCAGACATTGCTTGTACTTGTTAATACGTTTTGCACATCAAAAAGATACTTTTTTTCCCCCCTCACACTTCAGGGATTTGTTCACGTTGGCGTTAAGGGGTTCAGAGTGCTTTTGTTGCTTCTCATAGCAATTTTTACAGTTTTGCAGGATCAAGTTCAGATATATTACTTAGGCACTGACAATGCTGCTGTAATTAATCAGTTGTCATAAAGCTGTCCCTTTTGCCTGTGTTAGTTGCTGGCCAAATTCATCACACGAGGGCTGAATGGAGAGTGATAGTTTGTGAGCATGTTTAAAATTTAAATAATAATAATTAGTAATTATTTTAAACAAGAAAAAAATCAGTGTGCAGTTTTGAATTACGAGGGCATGAAAGGACTAAAATGTCTTTGCTGCTTTTGTACTGTTAGAATTGCATAGAAACTGATCTGACTTCTTTTGAACTATGCTGCTTGTGATTAAATTGTGATTGTTTCTACTGCTTTGAAATGGAAGAGGGGGAGAAACTGTTTCCAAATGTATCTTGCTGGCAATTGATGGTTCAGAAAGGTAGGGTTTGTTTGCTTCTGCTTTTTGTTTTGCTGTTTTCCTAAAATTATGTTAGAAGGGCTATTCAAAACTCTGGGCTTTTCAAAATGCCTGTTTACTCAGACCATTCAGGTTTTGTGCTTAACCAGGAAACACAGTGTTAAGCAATGCCCAAAGAGTGATTATAGTCGAGTTGCATTCCTTTCAGCAAGTCTTCACCTATTTCCAACAGTGAGTAGTCAAGTAGAAGATTGCAAGTCACTGTATGAAACACTACTTCTCTGACTTTAAACAGTATGCACAACAGCAGTAGACTCTGATTTAAAAAACCCAAACATACAAAACTCGGTTTTGATTTTTTTAAAGATCACCACTGATCTTGCATACTCTGCCTGTGGCATAGGGACTATTTAAAGCAGCAGCCGAAGTCCAGAGTGTTGGAGGAGCTATGCAGTTTTCTTTGCCAGCACTTTGTAATTGGCTGTTCTTGTCGTCTTGCAAATTCAAGAAGTCTCTCGTTCATATTTTAAGTCCCCATTTTTTAGTTTGTAGACACATGGACATTTTGCCTGAAGCATTAAGTGATGTCAGGCGAAGGTCAGTGCAGTATAATACTCTCAAGCACAAATAAGTTTAGGCTCTACTGCCAAGAGATGACCTTTGATTTCTTTTTACCTGATGCAATAAGAGCCCTATTCAGAATTCTTCACTCTCACTTTACTTAGGCAAAGTCCCAGCCACTTGGAATAGGTTTGCTTGAGCAAGAATGGTTATGCAAGTTCCCTAAGCGTGGTCTGATGATGGCAGAGGTTTCCGCATCTGAGATCAGTTTGATAAACTGAACTAGATATGGCATTTATTGTGGTCAAAAAAAGAGAAGCGAGAGCTGAGAGTTGATTGTATTGTGACTTGCATGACTGCCCGCTCTGAAGCTACTACTACTAAGTACTGTTTCTAAGCTACCTCTGATCAACAGAGACAGTGAGCAAAGATGCTTATGCATTAAAACATTTGTTATATATAGGCAGAAAATAATACTTTAACATGAAGTCATCATTAATTTTAGATACAGCCAAAAGGCTGTATATGCTGTCAGTGGGTAAACCTCTGTTGTAGTAGCCATGCTTTTCTGCTTTTGGTATCCTCCTAATCCAGGTATGCCGTAGAGCTATGAGGTGCAGGGTCCCTCAAAACTAAGTGTAACTATTTTGTCCAAACTGCTGTGTTGCAAGATGGGATTGTGAATAGGCTGGCTTATACTGAATGGAGTAGTGTATGGCTAAATGGAGAGGAAGGATACAGTCACCTTTTTACTATGCTGTGACTAACTGTACTGCTGGTTTCCGCTGTTTTGTTAAAAAGGGGGTTTCCATTAACCTGCCTTTCTTCACAAGCCCATGCAGGCGTTGTAGAGAAGTATGGTATTTCTTACTGTTTCTTCTCTTCAGTCCTTTTGGCTTTTGCAGATAGGAGAGTGGGTGCTCATACGCATCAGCTCCAGTGGATGACTTCGCAAGTAGCAAAGTCAGTTTTGGTTCTTTCAAAGTTCTGGAAAGAACTTTGACTAGAAGTCAAAAAGGAAATACAGTCTTCCTGACTCAATAATTTAGTTTTTTGCATAGTGTCTTTAGCAAGGGTGACAAGGGTTGTTGGTGATTATGTGAGGTTAGTATCTTTTATCTGTCAACCATAAACTCATCCTTCACAGGCCACTGGACGGCGTCTGCCCAACTATATATTTCCTAATAGGGAGATTTTAATCTGCAGCGAGTGAAACAAATTTCGACTTTGCTGCTCCGTGATTGATAGCCTGAGATTCCTTGAATGTATGATTATCTTTGTGTTTTTGTGTCAAGGACTGATATCTCCTGCAGGAGTGTAACAGTTTATGCAGTTTACATTAAATGGACTGAAATACTAACTGCCATCTAGACCACCAGAGCACATGAGGCATAGCAGCAAGACAAGATTTGTAGGATGTCTTAAAATCCCTTTCAAACTGACAGGATAAGAAAAAACAGCTCCCACTCCCCACCCTTAAAGGATCTTGCAGGTTAGTTTTAAAATGCAGGAGGCTGAAGGGTTCACCCCAGGGAGGTGTGATTGATACAAGTGTTAGGATATTTCTGGAAGTCTGAACCAAACCTGATCCAAATTCAGGAAACTTATAACTAACTTCAGGAAAATTATATTCAGTGGCTTCAGTCTCAAGGGGTAAAATTGGGAACATAAATTGTTTCTGGGTTTCTAAATGTATGATTTTTACATTTTTCTGATGTCATTAATCATACTGAATCGTCTTTTCTCTTTGTTAAAAAGACACAATGAAACTGTTGCTTGTCATCCTTACTAATTAAAGCTGGCTAACTTAGAATGAGAGATGACCTCTCCAAATGTACCCCTTTAAATGGTAAAGGCTTAACAGCACAATTGGCATCTGATGCCATGATCTTGGTTACCTATCCAGTTTTGTAACAGTGAACTTTTTGTAAGATTCTGTATGTATGAAGCCCAGAGGATAAGGATATTCAATGTCTATGTTGTTGTGCTGGAGCCCTCATCTAAGTTTTATTGTGGATGAAAGATTAACAGAGCTCTGTGAAACAGTTCTTGAGTGTGTTCTCTGAGTTATACCTATATTTATTTGCATGCAGAATTTAATATTTGCAAAAGATTTACAGGGCAGCTTATTGTCATTCTTCCAGTTGGCTGTCAGAGATCCATTGGTAGTTTATTGTTTCATGTTGGGTTTAAATTCCCTGGTATTCTGTCTCAAAATTATGAAAGAAGTACTTAATTTCACAGTGCTCTTGTAAAACCTCTCATTAGACCTATTATTCGTCATTATGTAGGAACATAAAAGAATACAATAAATCTTCAAATTCCATTGTTGCATTTCTGTACCAGTATGTGGGGAGCCTCACATCAGAGAGGATTTTAATGAGATATAAGTTAGAATCTCATCATTCTTATAGTATTATTTAGTAACAAAATAATGTAAATTATCTTTTATAAGTAGTTTATTTCAAGATGTTTCAGGAGCCTAGACTCTAAAATCTGCAATGCAAGATGTGTAAGCTACATGGTGAGCTGTGTTTCTGCCCATGATCTAGCAGTTGTTACCTGTACTGCCTCTTTAAAGCACTGGCTATTAGGTATATGACATTTCCTTCAGAACAGACCAGAGCGGTCGATTTGCTATTTTTTTGTTTGGCAAAGGCACGTTTAGGATTCATCTGAACGCCATAGTATCACAGCACTATATTTGTGTTGGACATATTTTTCGCTTAGTTTTCAGTGGTTCCTAAAACATATCCCCGTGTGGGTTCCTGAGAAGCTTCCAGATGCTTGCATCTGGCCACCAGCCAGTTGGAACCCTGTATTGCTCTCATATACTGCACCTGTTTAGAAGATGTTTAGTGCCCAAGTCCTCCCAAATGTTAGAGGACACCCTATTGTTTGAATCTTTGAGCTTTTAAGAAGATGGTACACCTCTGCCCCCGTCATGCCCCAGTACAGTGCAGTGGCTTTGAATCGTTGCTCAGTTCTTTTACGACAAGTTAGTTGCATCAATACTGTTACTTGAGCAGTGCTCGTCACTTTGATTTAAATGGAGCTAAATTCGGGTGGGAATTGCATGAAGGAGAAAAGAAATCTCTTCTTTTTGCAAAAAAAAAGCAGATGGTTTTGCTGACTGTAGGAGAGGACCAAAGGGAAGAGGACTTTCATCATGTTTAATGTTTATTACGAAAGCCCTGATCAGGTGTTTTTGGACATTGGCTGGTACAAAATGCACGTCAGTAGATAGTTGCTGCTGTTTTTCCCTCCAGTTACGGTAGTATTGAAATGTGTGTGCAAACACTTGTCCTTGGAAAACTTATGTAGAAAAGGATTTGATGAGATATTTTGGGATGCATGCCCACATTGATCTCCATTAGAGAGAATACAGGAAGGCAATGGTCTGCAGTTCAGCACTGCATTGAATCACAGTGGTGTAAGTTGTTGGACTAGCAAGACCTTCTTCCTTTGCTGCTGGAATGCATGGGACGGCGATACTTACTTGGCTGTGTCCTGGCATATCCATTTATAAATATATTTTCTTTGTATGTAGATGGGTTAATAAACTGACACTGAATTGCCTTGCTTTTACCTGAACTAACAAATAGCTTTGGTGTGTTGCTGGTTTTTGTTTTGTTGGTTGTTTTGTTTGTTTGGGTTGTTTGTTTGTTTGTTTTTAAATTGTTCTTCTGTTTCCAAGTCCCATTCAAGTCTTGAGGGAATGCCAGCCTTCCTTTAGAATGCTTGACCCAACCAGAGAACCTACAGAACAGGCAGAGACATCTGAAATTCCCTGGGAATGATTTTTATCCCATTTATAGTTCTATACACAGAGAATAATGCTACAGAAGCCCTGGAGTCACTGTAGGCGAAGTTTGGAATTGAGCCCCAAGGATCTTAATGATAGTTTAAATGGAAGCCTGTGTTATATTTATAGATACATGTTGCAGGTATTATCTGTTCCACTGCATAAGGTTTTACTTTAGAAAAGTAAGCAGTAATACCTTGACAGGGACACCTTTTTTTTTTTTTTTTTTTTTTGTGAGGACAGTGTTAGATTTAAACATTGATCTACTATTTAATTTCTTCCTTAGAAAATCACAGCTATGAAGTTAGGATTTTTATGTTGTTAGAAATGTTTCTGTGGGGTCACAGAACATTGCTGGCTTGTTATACTATCATCTTAGTGTGAACCAGCCCTAATTTAGAGAACGGGCATTTTCACATCAGGTTTTCTATCTGTGTTGGAGACATGCAGGGGGTTAGTTATGGTAGGTTAATGATTTAGCTAGAATAGCATCTAGAATTAGAATTAGAATACACATCATTTATCAGTAAATGAAATATTTATTCCGAAGGGTACCTTGTGAGCAGGATCACTTGATCTTTACCTATGTATGCTGTTGAATATTGCCTAGCACTCAGGCCAAAAAACGTATTCTCTGAAGCATGGCCTCCTATAGTTTGTGCCTTTTTTTCCTGTGTGGAGGATATTGATGCCTGGGCATGTATTTACAGTGTTTATTGGACAGCGTGAAAGTTAATTCTTATGGCAAGTGGTTTAAAAAAAATGAAAAAAAGACTTGTGTTCTGCCAGACAGCCGTTTTCATTAAACAGACAGCTGAAAAACAATGTTTGCTTTTTGCAAAAGGAAGGTATCTTCTAACTGCACAATAATTATGTAATATACGTGATTTTTACTTGATGAGAGGGTGTTTCCCAGCTGTGTTACTAAGAAATAGCTGATTATACTGCTGAAATATGTTGTGTGTTACTTTCCTTGTACATGTGCCTTCAATTAGCTTTTAAGTATTTGTTTTCTATGACCTTTTCAAATAGGCTGTATTATAGCTCTCAGAGTGAGCTGGGTCCTGGGTTTTCATGCAAAAGACAGTAGGTCCTCAGAACCATAATCTACTTCTGGATGTAAACTGCAGTTAGCCACTGTTGCAAGCCTATGTTTTGAAGAACTTGGACTAAGATAGGTTGAAAGTTAGAAGCTTTTCTTTGATTTCAGAGACATACCTTGTGTTCTGAAAATAGCTTTCATTAACCAAGTCATGAAAGGAGCATAAGAAAAAAGATCATTGTCTTTGACGTATTTACAGGTAAAGAAATTAGTATGGCTAAAAGAGGCTCTAAGAAATTTCTGATAGTCCTAGTTGCTCTGAAGTGCAGGTATATGCTTTGCAATATCAGTATTATTAAGACTTTTACTGAATAAATAGACTTGGAGACTGACACTTCATACCTGCTACTTCTTTCAATTAACTATGTCTAGCCAGGGCATTCTAACTACCAGTCATAGCAGACAGTTTTACTTGAGTCTCCAGAACATGGAGAGGGGTCTCAAAGCAGTATATAAACCAAACCTAAAACACCACTGTAGCTACTTATGCTTGGTAGAAAAGTATCTAGAACAGTAACTTCCTGAAAATAAATTTGTGCTCTTACTGCTTTTTTCGTAAGCAAGGCTGTAGTTGTTTAATCATAGCAGAGTTCACACAACTCTGTTTCTCTTGTTTGTCATAACAATGAAGGATTCACCTGTATTTTGAATTGGTGTTATAGAGATGTCGGGTATTTCGGCCTGACTTTTTGGGATGTTAACCATTCTTTTTTCCATGTCTTTCAATATCGATAATGAGGTTAATGTTGATCAGGATTATGGAAAGATTAAGAAAGATTGTTTTATGAAAAGGGTCTTTAACATGTAATCTTACTCTCCCTCTGCATGTGTAGTGCCTTCGACATCCTTGGTTTGGAATACTCAGGTTGCAGCCAAAAAAGGAGAGCAAAATTTATTAAAATATAAGGAATGTGTCTTTTTAGAAGAGATGATGGTTTCCAGTATGTAGAGCTGCGATAAGTAGCACCTTTCGTAGTTTTCAAGTGCTGAAACTGCTAGAACTTCTTTCAGTTCTCTGGGCTGGTTAAGTGTGGAACAGGCTGCTCTTAATGCCTGTGCAATGATTATTAGTGGATCTGTGGGCAAAGGCAGTTTGCAACCACATTTACATGACCCAAGCAGAATATACTAGTTGAACATTAAGTACTTTCAGATGGGCACAGAATTGCTCAGGTCTTTGTATACTCTTCTCATGTAAGTTCTGCCCAGTTTGTTCTGAGCTAGTGATACAGAACAGCTATGGCAAGAGTTGAATTCCTTAAATCAGTGAATGGTGTCAAGCTGGTATCAAGATTCCTATAGTAGCCTCCTTAGAGAGAGAAGGGAAGGTAAAAAACCCAAAACCACCACCATGTGGCTTGGCTACCTTAACTTAGTTATTTGTGTGCTGGGCTTCTTTTTATATACCTATAGGTACATGAGTGCCTATTTTGTATCCATCCCCTAAGCAGTAATACCAATTAACTTGTAGAAAATAGAATACTAAATACATGCTGCAACCAGCTGGTCTATCCTCTGGTTTTGGAGCTGTTTTCTAGTTTCCTTTTATTCTGCCTACAAAGGCTTTTGAAGAGTTGAGGGATCTTTTCAGTAAAATACAGTATCTGGCTTTACTACTTCATAGAAAATGTGGAAAACGTTACCCTGACTTTAGACTGTGCTTAGAAAGTAACAAAATAAAGGGAAAGGTCAGTGACGTGATGAAACTCTGTAGGTCTTGAATTTGGAGCTTAATAATCTTTTTCTAAATTGACTGCTGTAGAAGGCATCATAGATTCAAGAACTTAAAGATGCACTTCGAGTTGTGATTTCTTGACAAAACATTGTTCAGTTAGAAATGAGGTTGTCCATCTACAGTGTCATCATAAGAAATCATTCTTCTAAAAATTGTAGTTACTAAGCACAGTTTTAAAAATAATGCCAGGGATTTGGCCAGAACTGCACAGCCTGTCAATTTGAAATCTTGAAATGAACTTAAGATAGGTTTGCAACAGTTTCCACACAGTTACATCCCAAGAATCTCTCTGTCAATTTGGAGACATCCAAATGATCTCATTTCTGTGATTCATTTTACCTTTTACATAATTGTCCTCTGCCTGGAAACCACACATGAGAACTTTAAATGCAGTAAGTGTTTGTGAGAATTAGCTAATACTTTCAAAAGGTGAAAGAAGAGGCAAAATCAGGCTAAAAATGGCAATTTTGGTACAGCCTGAATCTTGAGAGAGAGTCATATCTCTGGGTTATTATTTCAAAGAAGTAAAAAAGAACAATTAATTCAATTTTCCTGACACTCAATTTGATTTTGTGTTTTCTGGTCTTTTTTTTTGTTTTTAAAGTTGGATAAATCTGATCTCTCCATGAACTACCTTTTCAGGATTTGAGAGTTATAAATCGTATCAGAATTACTCATCAACTTAGCACTGCTACTCCAGCATGCTTCCTTTGCAATTAATTTCAATTAACTAACTATATGTTGTAATTCATGCTGTAACTGTATGTTTTATTTGATTATCAAACCTGTTACTATTGTGTTAAGTCTATATTTAAGCTTATTATTGAGTTCAAGAGGCCTTTTAGCAAATTTTAGATCAGGTTCATTATTATAATATTTTCACTTTTATGATATTTTTACTACTAGTGCACATCCAGCAGATACATAACCAGTGTTGTGAACAAAGATTAAGAAAAATGATATCTAGAGGAAAAACGAAAGAAGCAAATCCTACTAGTCATGTGAGCGCAGCTCACCATCTATAAACACACACTTCCTTGCTTCTCCCCTTTACTTAAAAGATTAATGTCACAACCTTTGTCAGATCTTTAGTTAAATTATATGTACTTCAACAAAGACTAAAGCAAAATTGTTTGAAATGTGGCATCCTCTAGCATAAGAATATTTTAACAAGCCAAAACTTGCACCTTGTGAATGGATATTCTGGGAAATCATGTGTGTGGTCACTGTTGGCTTTCACCAACTTTGAGTTTGTCTACTAGATTTTCAGAGGACAATTAAATGTTATAGAATTGGATGCTAATTAATCAGGTTATGTGTTTTTTCCACTGAATTCCAAAGAAATGATCTGAAATTGTTCTTTGAGAAGTGGAACGGTTGCTGAACTAAGAAGCAGCTCTAGGAGTGGGACCAAAATTTAAGACTACTCCAGGATGGCTCTCAACCTCACACTTACTGTTTTATTTAGGGTCTTTGGTGCCTCTGTGTAGAAGCACAACGTTAGAGAAATGTAGGCACCTGCACTTAGGTTGGTCCGTGAGACAGTGGGTAAGGTGCGGCCCTGAGGCACCAGGGAGTGCCGCTCCGCTTCGTGCAGAGGCTGTTGAGTCACGGCTGCCTATCACAGGGGCATGAGTCACCAAGCTGTTATGCAAAAGGAGATGATTCCAGAGGCTATGTTTAAAAGACAATTAGTAGTTGCACCTGTGAATGTAAGAGGCTTGATGCTGCCTTTCTGTATGTTGTTGTTTGTGGAGTAAACTTACTGACTGCGAGGGGAGTTTGAGATTTTAGGGAAAGAAATGAAAACTTCTGGATCTTGATCAAACTTAGATTAGAGGCAGGCACTGAGCTTTCTTGGACTGCCGTAGTTCTGGACACACCCAGAAGGAGAACTTTAAAGTTTTCAAAGCATTTAAAGTAAAACAAAGAGGCACCTTCAGGGTTAGGTGGAGTAACTTGAAATTTTTGTTGTAATGAAAGTGCTTGTTCCATGTAAGCATCAGAACTTTTCATCACATCTAATGCTAGATCTCTCTGTTATGCAGCTTTCAGAGATGAGTGTATGTTTTAATGTAGTTAATGAATATTTGAAGAGCTTAAAACTCTGGTGGTACGTGTCAACAGCTGCAGTCCCAGCTGTTGGATGTATGCTCAAATTACGTAGCTAGATAAACCTGGTGCACTGTGAGATCCTTTGTCAAAGTCTTGTAAATGTAGTGAATTTTGGATGCAATCCAAAGGACTTTCACTGCACATCGTTTAATAGGTGTGAACCACTAAACTAATAGATCTACTATACTTTACCAATGTGTAAGGCGACAGATTCAAAAGCAGTCTTAAAGGGTGTAATATTTTTTCAAGTATTTAAAAATATTGTTTATGATTTGCTTCTAAATAATACAAAAAGAGAGGTTTGTACGTTAGGGGAAAAATGGCTTTGGAACGATGCTCAAGTTTCATAGCTACTTCAAGTTGCATTGTCAGTGGCTGGCAAGATAGATAATCTAACCAGAAATTTCAATTGGCTTGCTATATATTTAAATCAACAAGATAAAATACGCTAAAAGCTTAGAGCAATTCTCAACTTAGTTGAGTTAGTGTATGTTTCTACATGATGTATCTCACATCCTTGTTGTGAGTTAAACTAGAGGGTCTTGGATTGTTTTTGTAGGTACTGTACATATGCACATGTTAAGAAATTTCAGTTGCAGTTAGTACATACATGCCTATGGACATATGTGAGTTGACAGGATTCATAAAAAGTATAGGTTGATGCTAAAATGACATTGGAATTCATGAAGGTTGAAATACCATCCACTCACAATACACAAAGGGTATAGTCACATGAAAAATTGCATGTGAGTGGTCCCGTGATATTTAAGAGGTTAGGATAATTAATTCATTGGCTTTCTGCAAATTTTCAAACCCTTTTGCAGGAGGACATTTCTTTAAGTTAATTCGCCAAGGGGGAAACCTCACTGCTGACTTCCCAGTAGACTTTCTCTTTCCTTAACTTTCCGTATGATGTCTTTGGTATCTGTCCTGATAAGTCTGTGTTACATCATTTAACTCTTCGAGAAATCTTAGTGAATCCATTTCAGCAGATTTCTGAGATTGCCTATGAGCCTACTAAATTATTTTTTTCTGAGTTACTGCCATTATCCATCTCTGCTCCCCTTTGAAATCTCCATTACAAATTAGTATTACTGTTTTCTAATTTCACTTAGACACTCGTTTGAGCCCTGCTGACAAAGGGCTGCAGTGTTCAGACACTAGCTACACTACGAGTGGACTGCTAGGCTGAGCTGGTTAAGGAGACTCTGCAGGTGATGTTGAGAGTGAGTGTCAGAGTAAATTTCAGTAAGTATCAAGACAAAGGATGGTTATGATTAGCTCATAACTTTGTAGTGTGTCCGCTGAGACTGGCAGCAGCAGTTTGAAGGTGTGAGGATCACTCATCTGCAGTGTGAAAAGGGAGGAGACTTTAATGAGGGTCTTCTTATCCAGTCTCATTTTCTGTGACCTGGTGCACGATTTACTATACGCAATGAAACACCTCTGCCTTTGATTGTCATGCCATGGTTGTTCTGGAGAGGAGGTTTGAATTCCGTTCCATGCTGTGTGGTGGGGTTGGTTGGTTGGTTTGGTTGTCTGGTTGGTTGGTTTTTTTTGGGGGGGGGGGGGGGGAGCGGTACTGGTGGTTGTGGGGTTTTTTTTTTCCCCTACCCAGTTTCACAGATTTTGTTTTCATCTCACTTGGAGGTGAAATGGGGAAGATTGCTGAAATATCACATATTTTAATGGAGTGGAGAAAGTCTTGCTAACTCTGCTGAAGTACAGGAGTGTGGGTTGTTCCAGTTGAGATCTTA
This sequence comes from Phaethon aethereus, assembly GCF_964289735.1. Classification (NCBI taxonomy): domain Eukaryota; kingdom Metazoa; phylum Chordata; class Aves; order Phaethontiformes; family Phaethontidae; genus Phaethon; species Phaethon aethereus. The sequence continues at coordinate 16,810,253 of NC_138588.1, read as the reverse complement.
TTATCTATACTGCTGTAAATAGGGTTACTAGAAAGTCATTTGCTAGAATAGGTTTATAGTGCTTTTAAGCCCCTTGTCAGAAGGTAATTTGACTTTTACATTTGCATGACTTACTGCAATGACTAGCACACAGTACGCCTCATCAGGCTTTTGCAAGTTTCCATGCCAAAATTCAGTTACTTAATCCTAGTGTTAACTGTGTAGCCTTTTCAGGTATTCATTTTGCCCTAGATCTTCTAGAGGGAAAATGATAGTCATGTTTGCACAGTTTTGTAGCAGAAACTCCACTGCCAAAATTACATTTCTTTCAGTAGCTTGTTAGCACCTAAGCACTTAAATAATTTTGAAAACAAGCTCTTAAGTTGTTTAGATATTTAGCAGTTTTTACACTATGTGCTACAAATGACGTTTCAAAAGAAATGCATCGATGAGTTGCAGTAAGAAGTGTTTTGAAAAAGGCATTGAAATGCTGTTGGAAGTTGAGTTTGTAATGTAACCTGCCATTGACAGTGACGATACAGATGAACTGAAAAAACTGAAAACATAAGCATGGACTTCAAGTACTCTTTTTAAGAGCAATCTCCAGAAACACCAGAGGTCCCTCCCTGGCTTCTTCACAATATCTATAAAAGTTTTTTTTTCTGCTTTTCTGTGCACTTTACAATGTGGATTAGACGAGTGCACATTTCTTTTTCTGTGAGTTTGTATCCCGTAACAATGTTCTGCTGAGTTTGTGTCCTTTCCTACAAGGATGTTGGATAAAAAGCTTATTGTGGAGTGAAAAAAAACAGAGTACATCTGAAAAAACCCCAGAATGATAAGAACTTGAAACTATGTTGGTTACAATCCGTGTTGCATGCATATCCTCCATTTTCACGGTTATATAAAAGACTATTGCTTCAGTACGTCTGGTAATTAAGAGTCAGGTTGCAGGAAGCGAGACATTTGTTTCCTTCACAATTCAAAACGTCTGTTAGTAAGTGGTATCCTAGGGGTCTGTCTAAAGGCTTTGTATTAGTGCTGTATATGTGGACTTGCCTTACATTTAAAGGAATGTAGCTTTTTCTGAAACTGTGTGATAAAAGCTCAAATGATGTGAAGTGTTGCAGGAGATCTAGACTAAAAACCGATTTTCAGAAGTGCTGCCCATCTTTTAAAAATCGATTGTACAACATTAAGCAGTGAAATTGGTTAGTAAGTTTGAGAAAGCCTCTTAGATCTACTGACAGCCATGGAACTGCAGAAAGAAAGGATGAAGTTTAGTTGAGCCCTAATGCTTTCTTCCTCATGACTAACTCAAACCTGTTACTTGCAGAACTCTTGTCATTATACTTTCCCAAGTACTCAACTTTTAATATTAAATTTTCTTTTGAAGTTGTTAGAGGTGTTTTGTGATTTCCTAAAAGAATTTTTTTTGTTCTTTGATGTTTTTTTTTATTTGGGGGAGTCGGTAGGAGGAGAATATTTAGCTTGTCCAGTTACCTGCAAACAAGCCTAATTTTCTAGTGGCAGGATCTGTACTTTATTGAACTGCACATTTCCAAAGTTCTTGTAAGTCTTGTCCCTTTCTAGGCAGATTTTAATTATCTGTCTGCCTGACAGAAATGGAGAGCTCTTTATCTATGAACAGCAGTGTTCTCTTGTTTCTGTTCACTCCACTGCATTTCAACATGTAACCACTTGTAAATGGCAAGATAAAGATAGCAGCTGACCAAGTTCTGAAATGTATGGATTTAGGTTCATTCCTAATAATGTTTGATTTCCTCTTATCCTACCTTCTTTCTCTCTACCCCCTCCCTTGATTAATATTGTATTTCCCTACTGCAAGGATCTCTTTTCCTGCCTGAAAATTGCAGTGCAGTATTCTAGGTGTCCAATATATGATTGCAAATTTACCAAAATAAGAACTCCCCAGATGTCTGAATGTTTGAGAGGATTTCCAAACAAATGAGGGCTGGTAGGGCTACTATGCATTTGCAGTAGTTGTGATGCAATGACAGTACTTAGACATAAGGATCAGTTGAATTTGGATTCAAAATGCTGTTTAACCCCAGATTCCCTCCATGACTGTGGGCAGGGCATTTGATTTCATCTGACATACAGATGGCTGGGTTTGCCACCTGTAATAGAGAGGGAACACCACTGCTCTTCTCTGTTGTTTTTCTGCAGCCTGTATGAGCACTCACAACAGAATCATCCTTGCATTGCTCACAAAATGGAGAGTGTATTAATAATATTACTATACAATAGAAATTGGTAACCTGGTTTCAGTTCTATGAATTCTACTAACACAAGACTTTATTTAAAGCTGTTTGCTTTATTGTCATAGAAGTGACACACCAGGAATGTGACATAAAAAGGCAAGTAAGTTTGATGTCAGATTTGCATCCTTGGGAATCAAATCCAGATTTTCAGCAAAGCACTTTGGTACTGTTGAAGTCGTGCTGCAAAAAATGGGGTGTGTCCAGTCTATTCATGTAACGTGGACTGGATTTCCAGTTTGAATTGCTATAAAGTCCCAAGAACTGAGGTAGAGATGACTAATGTAGGTCTGTATCCAGTTTCATAGACATCCTGGAAAATACCAACTAAAGCAGTATTAAATGTTTTTTTGTCTTTCCTTTCTGTAGGATTACTGTGTGTGATTGGCATTGTGCTGTACCACAGCGAAGAAGTACTATTCACTTCAAGACACCTTGCATTAAAGGATCATGGTAGACAGTTTAATAGTTTCTTTGAGGTAAGTGATGCAATAAAACATTTAAAATCTTATTTAATATGCTCTTAACACGCTGCAGTAAATATCAATTTGGTTGTCTCTTGCTTTGTTGTTAAGAGTGTTTGTATCATAGGAGGGTAAATAAAAATCTTGTCCAAAGACCAAATAATCAAGTACATGCATACCAGACATCGCATTCTTTGGTGACAGTAAAAAAAAGGAAGTTCTCAGTGTTTTTTTATGCTTAGAGCATCTGTTAGTGTATGCCAATGTGATGGTATATATTATTGGAAAGTTCCTTTTTTGATGAGTCTGTACAACTATAGTCGCTGGGCTTAAATTACTGATTTACATGTTTTGGTACCTGTGCTGCAATTCATTTAGGGATTTATCTTATGCATTCCTGAAACAGTTTGCCAGTGGGCAAACATAGGATAAGACCTTTCAAACAGCTTTCCTGAGAAAGGAAACATTCAACTGTGTCTAAGCTGGTCTGTCCAGTTCTGTAGTTGGGCAAGCAGATTCAGAGAAAACAGGCAGCTGTGATGCTACAGGAACAAAAGTTTACCTCGTGGGAGGAATGACAGCTGCATGCTCTTCCGTTTGTATAGAGATACCATCAGTAAAACCTCTGACCTAACCTGCCTTCTTGTGAATTTCAGACATCAATCCTTGAATTTCAATTCTGGCACCCTCCTAATATGCCAGGGCAGATTGCACATTGAAACAGATGTCACATGTTATTGACACTACCTGTGTTACCTTTCCTGTTGAGACTTCTCCCTGCATAGCTCCTCCTAAGCTGTCCCAGACTTAGGCTGTTCTGCAGACTTTCATTTGGGAGGAAGTTGGAAATATGAGACAAGAGCCATACTGAACTAGTCAGCACCAACCACTTGGCTGAAATACTTCCACTGCTATCTGGGCAATCCTCAGTTGGCCATGATAGCTTTTCATAAAATACAACTACTAAGGGACAGCAACCATGCAAGCAATCTGCTTTGGTACCCTCCAGCTTCATTCATGGAGAGCTAATACTCACTGCAATGGCAGGGGAAGAACTCTGAGAGGTGTTCCTAAATGAGGTGTTAAATAGTAAACTTTTTCTTGCTGCTCCTATAATAGAGCTAATACTGCTTTGCTTTGCTTTGCACCCCTCCAGTTAAACAGAAATTGGAATTGCCAGTTAAAGAAAGTGATCATGTTTGCTCTTTGCAGCTTGGATGAACTGACAGCTTAAAGCCTGAGTTTGCTTTAGACTAGGTACCTGTCTCCAGGTAATGCCATAATGGTGAGAGCATGGGCTGTACCAGCAAGGCTCTTGCCAGAGGCCTGAGTTAAATAGCTGTCGATCAGCTGCAATTGGTACCTGACCTGTTCATGTATACTTGAAAAGTTTTGCCTTATTTTGAGGAGGACTTGTTCATTTTGGCTTTTCTGCACAGTAAGAATACCCGAAACAAACCCACTGACATTGGACAAGCCTATTTTTGTAGCTTAGGAGGCCTAATGTTAGTCAAGCATGACAAACAAAAAAACCTAGTCCAGAGAAGATAGCCAAAACAAGCTACTGAGGGAAATAACATTAAAAAAAAAAAAATTGCCACACACTGGTTTGTAGCTAGAGGCTTACCTTAGGATAGCTTTAAGTATTCCTGGCAGATTTCCTGTGTTTTTTAAATAGTAGGTTGATACCATTGTTTCTGAGAGTTCCAATAGCAGGTACAGAAGCGAACTTAAAAACTAGCTTCATTGTCCTTGAGCACATACACACAGATGGTGATTACAGTGCAATCCCATTAAAGAATGGTCAGGAAAAGCTTGGCACAGAGTGATCACACATATACTAAAAGGTTGCATTTTAGAACTGAATACTTTAATCTGGTAAGTAATTTGCTTTGAAGATTACAGTTCTCACTCAGTTCAGAACTCCCAACCTTGTGCGATATTTCAGAAGAATTTACACATGGAAATCTGTAGTCTTGCAGACTGATCAGAAAAATCCTGGCCTGTTGAGGATGAAAGCATTCAATTCCTTATGCAAAGTCTGAGCTTTCTTTCACATGCTCTTAGGGATTATAGGGAGCAGAACACATACGGGAGCAGGGAGTGGTAGGAAGATTCTGAAAAGGAAATTAAATATAATTTGCAGAGGATGTTGGCTGGTCCTGGCAGAGGCTATGCGCTGCCTACCTAGAAGCATGTCATGTTTTCATTGAGAGAACATTGTTAGGAGATTGCTTGAGTGCTTGAAAAAGGGATATGCAGATCAGCTAAAGCCAGGCTTGATGCTGTCATTTTGCAGTTTGGAGGTCTGAGGTCTGTTTCTATTTCTACCTTGGATTTCAGCTGTGATTGGCAAATCAGTTTCTTCATTTGTACCTTTGGCTTCCATCCACCACTCTGTTATTGGACCTTGCTCTGAACTGCACATTTTGACTCTTACTGTGGTTTCTTTATAGTGCCTTACACTGGCTCTGGTTTCAGCCACGTCCTCTCTATTTTGCTTTATCACAAATGATAGCTTTGTGAAATATAATATATCCTTCTAATGGACTTTTAAAGTGTTTTAATTGTTTTTTTTCTAAATCGATGTGGCAGTAAGGAAGTAATGGCTTTTTATTGCCTTTGAATGGTTTACTGCTTTGAGAGAGAGAGGGGCATAGACTATGGTGATGAGGTGATGATAGGCCATATGCAATCAATACTTACCTAATGGTTCCTTTTTGCAATATGTTAGCAAGAACAAACGCAGAAAACTCAAGAAAAACATTCTCCCTAGTAGAAGAATATTGGTGGTAATGAAATGCTTAGTATAAAAACCCCACTCTTTCTGTTTAGAAAGTCTGTCTCTGAAAATACCTGAAACAATGAGAAATATGTAAGGGGTTACTGTGTAGGGAGCAAAGGAAGGAGCTGTGAATAGGAAGCACAGCTGGATTTTGTCTGGTCCATTAGTTTGCAGATGGATTTTGTGTTCAAATGCATCAGTTTTATTTCTTCACTGAACTTCAGCAAGTCATTAGCAGCTTTCCCCTTTATAGCGGGCCCGAAGCATACTTTTTGTAGACTGAAAAGTCAAACTCCTGGTAGAAATAAAGATATCCTGATCCTACTTCTCATACCTTTCTGTGTTTTCTGATGAAGGGGCTTGCTGGAGGGGAGCAAACCAGTCCCCAGTGCAAATTATAGCAAACAAAAGACTGAGCTAACTGAGCCTAACTTGTAACGGGCTCCTAGGAATCATTACAGTGGTGAGGCTTGACAGAACAAAGTTTGTTTGGGCTTAGTTCCCATTATGACTCCTTTCAGATTAAAGATGTGGGGACTGGGGTGATGCTTGGCTGCTTATCCTGAGTCTCTGGTGAGCTGTGTCCGCTACTTTCCATCTTCTGTGCCCATTAGGTTACTCAGTTTCCACAAGTGTTAGGCAGCTGGGGAAGAACCTATTTTCTGCAAAATCATGGTGATTCTTTGCATGTTTCCTGTGTGCTGGAGGTGGAGTGTTCATCTGTGAAGTGAGGAGCCAGAGCTAGAAGCAGACTTAGTCCACAGATGGGTGAATTCTTACTTAGCACTTTAGAAAACTTGCAAAGCATATGTCAGTTTGACACCAAATGCTGAGGTGTTAAAATATGCACTGCCGAGAATATTTTAATTTAAACAAAGTTATGTGAAATACTATCAATGGATTCTACTTGGTGCACGTTTGCTTTATAGATAGACAAATATATGCAGGTACCTGGTACTGCCTGTTGTGAAGAGAACGTCATGAGAACTTTTCGTACCATTTAGTGAGTCTGCTTTGGTTACTAATGGTAGTCAAGTGTCTAAACAAGTTCTTGCAATATGAGACCCTGTAATAGGTTGTAGATGTGGGGTTTGTATTAGTGGTAATTTTATCTTCTGTTGCCTTATTTGCTTTTTCAGACTTCTCAGTTCCCTAGCAGTGCTGGGATTTCAGTTTGTCATCCCACAGCCTTCAACTGAACACAGAAAGGTAAGCATTAGAAATATTCAGATTTTTTTATACTTAAAGGTAAATGTAGAAAACATTACAGTGAGGTGGATAAAGCAATGCAATCTAAAAGTTATGAAAATAATGTGGCTTTAGTTTTGTGTGTGGTTTTGGGTCTTTTTAATATATAAATATATACTTGGTTAAAAGAGGCTCATCGTGGTTAATTAGCTGAGTAATTTTATGGAGTGTTGTAGGTCAAAAATAGGTCCATGTCAGCTTACTCAAACTTTGGAGCATTTTCATCATGTAAGACAGAGGGGAAGAAGAACTCATGGCAGTGAGAGCAGCGCTCAAACACAGAGTGCTTAGCAGACACATCCAGTTGCTCATAGGTAGCTGTTAGGGAGATGGAGATGTCTGAAGCAGAAGTTGGACCCAAACCACACTCTGTTGCTAGATTTAAATTGCTGGAGATTGGAGCTGGAAAATGCTGAACTTCCCTGTTGTGCTCTTCTGAATGGTTTTCTCCTAGACATTGGCATGTCTAAGGTGGCTTGCAGCCTGCACACCTTCCATCCTGCTCAGCATTAGTGACATCTTGGCTGTAATATTTAGGTTAGGTATTTGCACTGCTTCTTGGGAAAGTAGTGGACAATTGGAGAGAAACAGAGAGCAGCAGTGATTATCCTCAAGAGGTTTTAAAATCTTACCTCTGAGGGAAGTTTTGAATTAATTCAGGTTGTTTAGACTAACGATTAGAAAAATGATGGGGGAGGCAGATATAATCACCAGATACTTACGAGTGCTAAAGAGAAGGCTATTCCTTCTGTCTGTGGTGGAGTAGATGAGAAGAAATGGATTTATACTGGAGTGAGGAGAGCTTAGGTTTGATGCTAGAAAAAACTTCTCATGGTAAGGATATAAAGAAGAATAGATCGTATTGACTGGATAACATTTGGAATTCCTATGATGGAGGTCTCTGTGAATGTGTTGGACAAATGTTTGTCAGGAATGATGTGTAGGTATTGTTGATTCCACCAGAGACCTGAGGGGAGACCCCTGGATGCTTTTCTGTCTCTTTATGGGTTGTAACCTTATATCGATGTTGTTCTCATCTCTTAATTGGTATTCAAATACAACCAATTAATTATTAAAGGTATCAAATAACCTGTTTAAAAAGTTTGCTTTTTACTCTAGATTTTTAAGTAATAATGCAAGATGCACATTTATTTTTAAGCTCTACTATTTACAGGATATAAAAGGCAAGTTTGTGGGGTTTCATTTTTTTTATCTGCACATGCCAGTGCCTTGAGGGCAAAAAAATTATTTGAACAGTAGCTCCGTAGATATGGACTAGAAACTTGAAGCTGTCCGATAGCCATAGTTCCTGAAGAAGATAGCTGTCATGTTCAAGTCCTTGTGCAGCCTAATTGTAATACCAGTTAAATGAGGTCAGTGATGATGCAGTCTGAAACTGGCACGGTCCAGTCTGCAGCATTTCTCAAGCTGCCCAAGTGCTCTCTTCTAAACCTGAGTACAACATAGTATTTTTCCCTATTTTAGATCTCTTCTATTTTGTTGTGCCGTTGCGATGGTCATGCTGCTGCTCTGAAAGCTATGGACAGGGAAATAAAATCTGAGAATTGGACTTGGGTATTTGGCTGAGTAATTCATTAAAATATTTTCAAACAGTCTAGATTTTTTTTTCTTGCACTAAAACTTTTGGGAAAAATAAAATAAAACCCAGGACAATCCCCAAAGCAGTTGATGGAAATCCAGTTGTAACTGCCTCTGGACACCCACAGTTCAGCTGAGATATTTTTTTAGGACTTGAGAACACTTTTAAACATCAGGAAATACTATTTTGTGTTTATTTTAAAATCTTGCTAGATTTTAATCTTTTATTTCTTCTTTTTTTTTTTTTTGGAATCCACGTTTAAAGTCATACTAGTTTCAGAGAGGCTGACATAATGTAGATTTCTGAACAAAAATCTGTTTGTAGTTTCCTAACTCTTACTTGTCAGAGTTTTTATTTAGCTTCAGTATATTAGAATTACTTAAAGTACCATTTAGCTACTCTTGACTTAGTGGCATATGTTTAGGACTTCTAACATGAACAAAGAAGTTTATCTTCTCAAGTAGCAATTTTTAAATTTTTTTTTTTTAAAAGGAAATTTCATCAACAAAATCTGCAAGAGCAGTGACCAGCAGGTTGTTTTCCTCAGACACACAAAAATCCATTTCTGGCATGACAGCCTGGGGGCTGTGAGCTAGAAGAATGAGCCAAATTACTTCCATAGAAGGGAGGTGCAGATAGTGTAATTAAGACTTGGCGGGGGGGATGACATGACCAATTGTGGAAGTGGTTTGTTTTTTTTTCCCTCATTTGCATTTTATTCTGTAATTCTTCTGCTTTCAGACCCTCAGACTAAATGCAGTATTATTCCATTTCAGTTCCCCTTCTTTTGTTACTCTGGGGAAACTTAAACTTGGCTATTAAACTAAAAATGGTTTGAACACTAGCTCGTAAGAAGATACTTCTTTTTGGGGAAAATGTTTGATTGGGCAATGTTTTCTGCTTTTAGATTTTACTGTTTTGGAATTAAAGTCTTGGAGGCTTGTCTGTCATAGAAAGTTGGCATTGACCAATACAGAATTTCTAGTTTCAGAAATACCTGGCTACCTGACTCCTATATAGAAGTAGCTTTTGTGCTTATTTGCTTCAAACAATGCTGTTTCTCCTGTCAGAAGTGCACAAAAAATGAAAACAAAGAGCATCTTTACATCTTCCTACATCTGAGCTTATGGTACTGCTCTGTGTGTTAATCTTATCTCTGTAAATAGCATAGGTTTGGACAGTAATAAAGATACATTGAACATGATACGTTCATTAGATAGAAATAAAAATTCCTATGTGAAAGACTTTTATGGTTTCTTGCTGAAGACAAGGGTTGTAGTGTTGGTCAGTAGCTTCTTGGAGGTTGATTTTTTTCATGATCTAACTTTATTCCTCATTCATAGTACATAATTTCTAAATATCAAGTATACGCCTTCATAAGGCCAAAATATTAGCAAAAAAGGAGGAAAAACTTTGTGAAACCAAATAATTGCCACTTGCATTTAAAATCAAGCAAGCTGTCTTGAAACTGGTTAAACTGAAATCTTTCTTAATAGTTGAACAATTAACTTCCCTTGTCCATCGGTACTGGACAGGTGAACAGCCCTCCTGCTGCTCATCATGCAGTCAAACTCTCTGTTCTCCCTCCTTATGCTTATTTTATTGACTAAATATTATTTAACTGTATCTGATAAGTGTCATATTGTGATGAACAGAAGGTTAAACTATGAAAAGTAACATTCCTTTTCCCAGACAACCACTAAAGTCTGTGTTCCCAATTTTTCAAGTCACTCCTGGGTGGATTTTTAAATACTCATATGTTGCTGTGTTAAAGGAAGCCATAGGTATATTTATGCCTTGTTTGTTTTTAGTAAAATTGGTAATGTAAATAGTTGTAAAGTTTGTCCAAATAAAATTGCTGATGCAAATATTGCTTTTAACATCATTCTTCTGTAATAGGATTAAATATTAGCATTGAAGCAATGGAGTTGCTTTGAATTTATGGATGTCATTTTGTCACTCAGTTGTAGATTAATATTGATTTCAGTGGAGGTACAGTATCTTAACAAACTAATTTTCAATGAATGGAAGAAGTGTCGGGATTTATTTTTACAAGCATTTCATTGGGGCACTACAATATTGTTGAAGAATTTCGGGCCTGTTTGGGCTTAATGTTGTTTCTTTATGCTGGCTCTAAATTAAAGAAGGAATTAACTTGTTGTTATCTCTTGCTATCAGATACCTACTTGCTTTTCATAGAGACATTGTGTTTCAAGTGAATGTGACTATACTCCCCACAAAATTTGGAGATGAGTATGCGTTAAGAAGTGTTGGGTTTTTTGGGGGTTTTTTCCCTTCTCTCTTGTGTTGAATATGCTTGTTGAAGAGTCATCACTGTTAAAACAGGAGAAATGAGGAACAGAATCAGGAGCAGAAGCTGAGAGAAAAGAGAGTAACAGCGGGAAGGGAAAGGTGGCCACGATCCCTCATGTGTTCATGGTGAGCTGTTAGAGCTGTGGAAATGTAGCCTAGGTAACAATGCAATGTAATGGCCAAAACCATCATTCCTTGAGTAGCAGTTCTGTTCATAAAAGGGAGTTTATACAATTAACATCTACTTCAGAGCAGCTTTCCTATCTGTAGTATACCGGTTTTTGGAGAGGCTGTGTTTTTCTGGTTTGGTTGGAGGTGTGGGGGTTGGTATTTTTTTGTTTCTTTTTGGTAGATACAGAAGTTTCCCTTACCTGTAGAAGGAATAATTTCTGAGTTACCTCAGCTTTCCTTTTTCTCCTTAAATCCCCCACACAATAGCACTGTGGTGATCGCATTGGCAGAATACATTAAATTGGATTAGGAGTGTATCGGAAGTTCTTTTAAACAAATTAATGTCACTGTGGATTGACCATGAGCATCTATGCACTACCTCTTTGCTTTAGGATAAGATGGTTAAAAATACTGCATCTCCCCTGCTTGCCTGCACCCATGCCCTTACCTAAAGGTTTTTAAATTAACATCTGCATGTTTGCTGTAGGATAGCCCTTTTTCTGAGCAGTCGTGTACCTCCCTGAAGTTTGTTCTAGGGATGGAACGTTTATATGTGACAAGTAAAATGAGATGCTAAGACTTAAAGGAATTCTGGCATATTCTTAGATTAATTGGACTTCCTTCTTTGATGGACAAAACCAAGGAGACTGGTTTTGGTCTTGCTCTCCTCTGTGTTAGAAGAACTCAAGAAGTAGACCACTGATTTCTTTTCGTCTTTATGTCTTTTCGTCTTTGCTTTCTCTGGCAGTCTTGCTTGCTTGCTCCAGTACACTGCACTACTGCAAAGGGCTTAAGATGCTAGAAATGATTCCTTCTACTGGGCTGTAGAAAGAGGATGATGGAGATGTAAGTGGGAAGGTAGAGGGAGAGTGTACGGTGAGGGTCATAACTTCAAAAGTACTATTTCAAGTGATAAGAATTTGGTTACTAAATCTGACTATGATATAATTTTTAGATTCGTATAGGAAGTTCTGTGTATAAATGTGATCCTACACCTTCATTTATCTTAAAATAATGACAGTGAATGGCAGTGTTTCTTCATTTCCATTGTTCTTTTAGCCTACCACACCCCCTAAAAGTCACTATTCTGTTAACTGGAAAGGATACAGCTGCCTAATACATCTGAACACACTATAATAGACTAAAATGTGAAGCATGAAGCAAGTCTATTACATCCTCGAAACACTGGAGGAAATTGGAGTTAGACAAAGTAGTTAATATCTAAGCTTGGCTTTTGGCCAAGACACCAGGGTTAATGCCTAATCGTTCTAAGGAGTACTGTGGGATCTCCACCACAGCTAGTCACCACCTTGCTTTTACATCTCCTGAGAAGCAGAAGCTTGTGACGGAAGGCTGTGTTCTTTCTTGCAGCCCAGGTAGGGCGAAGCTCTGTCCTACGGTCATCAGCGACTGAAACGTGTAACTTGTCAGGACTTGCTGAGCTGGAACTTGGCTCTTGCTAGCAGGCTGCAAAGTTACTGTGGTTCTGTCCTGCTGGGCTGTGTAAACTAAACTGAATTTTATCACGTATCTGCACACAGCTGCTGTGTACGTGTTCCTTGCAACAAGTGTTTGTGGGTGTCACACTTTTTTTTTCTTGTAATGTTTTTCTTGTTTGTAAGATAACTGCTGTCCATGATTATTGTGTTTTTGTACACATCAGTTCCATAAACCACTACCAACTGAAATGTAATCCATATTCCTCTTGCAGTTTTCCACTGCTCAGTATATCCGCTTGCCTTCAGCACAGTTGCTTGACTTTTAACTGTATACATGCTGTTGCATTCATTGAAACTTTGGTAAAACAGAGCCTTTCTAGCTAAGGATGTTAGTATTCTAATTACAGATCTTTAAGAGATGGGAGGGATGATTTAATCCATGCCAAGACTTTTCCTTTAAAGTTAGCCTTCTAATGCAACAGAATATTTAGAACAACAGCTGAAAGAATTTTTTTGCTATCTCTTCGTTGTTACTAATTCCCTGTCCTTGATGTTGTGGATTAAAATGGTTAGTAAATAAAATTCTTCTTTGAGGAAAGGAGACCAGATAGGGATACATTATTTTATGCAAATATACTCTTTGAAAAGTCAAGGCTAATGGTTTTGTTATTTTTAACCTGCTTTATCATGGACCTCTGAAATTTTTTTTTTTAATTTAATTAAAACATACCGACTTCTTTAAGCTCGGAGCATAGAATCATAGCATGAGGGGCTTAAAGCTTGTTCTGTGTTTCTCTGGAAAAAACAAAAGGATCTTTGTTCCAGTTGGATTCCAGAGCAGATGAGCTTACAAGGTCATAGATAAGCTTCTCATCTTCCTTTGGAGCAGTATTGAGTGCTAGTTCTGTCACAGGATTTGGATGAGAGCAATGAAAAGGATGAGAAGCTTTTTGGATTCACAGATGAGTTCTTCTGTTAGGGAATGTTGCTTTCTATTTTACGACAGCTTGTCCTCTTTGTTTCTGGAGTGATGGGTGGGTGACTCAGTGAGATATCTTGAGAGGTGTTATGTCAATTACTGAATAAATAAAATCCATATTTCTACCACATGTGGATCCCAAAGAATTTTTCTGAGTGTAGAAATATGAATGAAATAGAATGGCAACAGCTTTGTCACAGCTGAAGATGATTGACCTGTGAAAGGCCTAGGGTAGTACAAGCTGAGTGAATTAGGTCACAGAAGAGAGTCAATGGTGAGGAAATAGTTCATTAAAATAAAGAAGCTTGATTTGTGATCTAGTGGGGGCCTCATGGTTATCATCTTTGCCTTACTGTAAATCAGAAGCAATCCTACTGTAGATAAGGAGTGATCACATAGGACTGGTAGAAGCGAGGTCAAGAGTGAGCTATCCGTTTACTTGAAAGTACTTGGTAGTCTCACAGGAAAATGGAAAGAAACCTCTTTCCTAAAACTCTAGGCTCACAAAGTGCAATGGAGGTGGTCTTGGTATGAAAAAAAATTAGCCAAACTTGGAGGAAGCTTCAAGCTCTGTTTGCACAAAAACTGTTCTGAACTTTTTTCAGAGCTGTTTACTTTCTAGACTATTTAAACAATGTTAAAGCTTCTTCAGATGTGGTCAAAGTTGGTTGAAGGGGCAGCTAAGCTTTCCAGGCATTGTAACTCCCTTCGGTGATTTGTGAATACAAAGGTCTTCTATTTCCAGGCTTTTTAGCCCTTTAATCTTTGCAGGCACAGATGTTCAGACGAGTTTTTATACAAAGAACGGAAACCCAAATCGTTTAAGCTGGTAATATTTACACTTACCATGTACTGTAAAATTCAAACGGTTTACTACATCTCTGATTAAAGACTTCCAAAATGCACTGAAGGATTAAAATAGCTGAGCATACTCACTAGGCAGACGTACACATTGTGTCATGATGTTTTGTTTGGCATCTGCTCCATTTTTCTGCTTGCCTTGAGAGATCTGAGAAGTTGTTATCTGTAGGTTTTAGGGATTTTTTGGTAGATTGTTTTTTATCAAACTACCAGTGTTCCACATGTTTCTTGTAAGAGGCATAAAAATATGCTTCTTGCAAATGAACATCTATAAAATGGACTGTAAAGACTTTTTGCTGGGAAATTGTCGTGGCTATATAGGTACAGCCTTTATTGGAAATCAGCTGAGCTAATATTGGAAGAATATTCCTTTAAGATGCTTAGACTGGTGAAAGAATTAAACCAGTTCCATAGATGTGTTTACAACACTGGCGGGGAAATACGATAATGTTACACTTGAACAGGTTCTAAAACTAAACTATAATTTCCTCATCCCATTCAAAATTTGGCATGCTCTGCTCTGAACTGCAGTTGAGTTCTAATTTCTGTGAGTCTGCCTGCTTTTATTTTTACACTCTTGAAATTTTAAGAGGGCAAAGACTACCTCGTACTTTGTGAGATTGATCATTGACCAACTATATAATAAGATGGTGAATGTTCATGAAAAATACTGTGTTCATCTCATCCCAAATATGACATGCATTTTTAATAACAGCAATATACTGTTATACTGGCTTTTTGAAACCTCAGTAAGGCTGAGCCTGGCTGCGCTAAAAGCTGCATTCACGTCTTCTGGCAGGCTGTGCCCTAGCAAAACCTTCAGTCAGACAGAGCTATAAAATAAAGGAGGTGTGACCCTGGGGTAATGGAATAAATAAGAAGAGGTCATGTTTTCCAAGTGCCTTGACACTCCTTTAACAGTTTGCTGTCATAGCATGGGTTATCATGTGTGGTATAATGAGAAGAAGGACCATGGAAGGGACAATGAAAAAATGCCTAAAGCCTGAAGAGTGTTGGGGAATATTAACAGGATTAGGGCTCTGTGCTCTGGGAAGCACGGGACAAATATGATAGTAGTAGTTTAAAATAAAAAAATGGCATGCTGGCTTCTGTTAATTCCACTTTGCATCCAGCACATGAATGTGAGTTTACTGAGTGAATACTATTGGTAGCGTTTTTCTGAGCAGGTGACAGAATGTTCTCTGGATACAATTTCTTTGCCTTTGGGTGAAAGTAATACCGTAAAGCTTTGCGAAACATACATTCATGCCTGTTACATCTCTTTCAGATAGCTAAGAATATGATGAATTTGTTCATTAAATCCATTTAAATTCAGGGCATTTAACCAGGAAAAAGAATTGCTGGATAACATGTTAGAAATTAAATCAATGAAATATAAAATTATTGTATCTAACCTGAAATTAAAAAAACCCAGAAATGTCTGATTTGGTTTAGATATCTCCAAGTTTAAAGCTTGTCGTTGTCCTGTATCCCTTTTCAGTTTGAATCTGGACTGCTAGAACATGCTCACTATCTGCAAAATACTTAATGACATTGGCTGTGGCTATAGCAGCTTACTTAGTTGTGTAGCTGGTTAAAAAGTATATACTGTCGTCAAGCATTATGATTATTATTACTGTGAAAGTCCATCATTAATTCACGTTTGGAGTACTGTATGCAGCACTGCACACCCATGTCAAAATGTAGGAAAAGATGCTGACAATGACAGTCCAAACTCTGGCCTGTTTTCCTTACAAAAAGATTCTGAGCAGATTAGGACTGCTGAATTTCAGAGAGAGATCCTGGAACTGGATTGTATTAGCGGTTTCAAATCAAACATCATGGTATGGTGAAGGACAATGCAGAATGATCATTCTGCATTTATTGCAATAAAAAAGTTGGGAAAGACAGTGAGATCGTCAGGCTGCATGTTTAACCAGAGGAAAAGGAAGCACTTTTTCAATGTAAAATGCACAATCTTTTAGAAGCCAAGATTATAAATAAGCGAAAACAGGGGTTAATTGTATTCATGGGGATTAAGTCCAGTAGTGGGTATGAAAAACAATTTGAATATGGTGTTTAGCTGAAGTAGGCCCTTAAATTACTGATTAGCTGGAAGCAGAGGATCCGTGGATGTCTCTGAACCCGTCCTGGTTCTTACACTGTTCCCTAAACTTTTGCTTCTTCCACACAGTGAAAAGCATAATACTAGGTTAAATGGGCTTCTAGTTCATCCACTTTTTCCCTACTTTTCTGAACAATTAATTTGTATGTAAGCTATAGTTTAATAGGATGAAGTATCCTACAGTATTTAAAATCAGTGTTTGTCAGATCAGTAGTGTATTGTCGGTCATTGTCTTCAAGCACAACTAGTTACATTTGAAATATTTGTGGCTTTCAGCTCAAGCGATATTTCCTCTTCAGGGACATTCTTGCATAGTATAGTTTCAACAACTGCTGCTGAAATCCCGAGGTGCAGTTCTTATTTCTAAATTCTGACAGAGGCAGTACTAGAAATTTGCATTGTATTTCAATAGCTTGTGCACTCCTGGTTCTTGCTGGAATTTTTGACTCAGGATCAGAATGATTGCTGAATTATAGGAATTCAAGAGAAACTGTTTTCTATTTAAAATGCAATTGATGTCAACCTACCGATATCATGTTTAATTCAGTAAGATACAAGGTTGTAATATAGTAAACGTGAGGAAAGATTCAATGCTTGTCGTAAGTTTAAAGCTACAGGAATGACAACTGTTGCATTAGGCAGTGATTTAATGGGGAATTAGTCTGCCTAAAAGCTATTAAACATGTTGAAATTTTATAAGGTAACTCTAAATTTCTGAAATCCTTAAAATTTGGAGGTAAACAAGTAAAGAATATCAAGTTAGACTCCCTCCCCTTTTCGCTCCCCCCAAAAAGGTGACTAATTAAGGAAGCAAGAGACACAGTATTCTAAAGTATTCTGCTTTCATTTTTTTCAATTTATTACCCATGATATACAGAGTGTTTATAACTGTGTAATCTACACACTTCTCTTCAATGCAACAGGTCTAAGTAAAATGTGTGTGTGAAATATTTAAAATCAAATAGACATAATTGCACTGTAGTTCCTCTACAACTCATGGTAATGTTGAATGCTAGTTCTGCATTTAGGATTAAATTCTATGGACTTACATATTCCCTGTGCATTTATTTAGTTCTGCATGGAATTAATATTGAACGTTTTGTATGCAGAACAAAACAAATGCCTGGTTAGTATTTAAGTCCATGGGAGCTGTACACAGTTTGTTTGAGAGAAGGTTTTGGTGATTTATTTTTAATTGTCTGTCTTAACTTGATTAGTTAACCCAAGGAAGTAAGTATGATGCATGTTGCATGGACCTGGGGAAAATGAAGGAAAACGGAGGAATTAGAATTTGTTTTCTTGTCTGCCATATGGATAAACATCTCCCTCTCTTCTCTGTGGACTTCTGCTGTCTTAATAAGTTTATTAGCCTGCTCTGTTTGGTGTTCAAAACCAGTAACTTAAATCACAAGTATTATCTTACAGATCTTGTATGACAAACCAATTTATAAACAAACAAAACCCAAAGAAACAAGGAGGAAAAAACAAACCTCCAAGAAACAGGGAGATTCTTAGTATCTCTTAGAAAGATAAAAAATAAAATTGAAATTACATTGTTCCATAGACTGCCTGCACACAGTGGTATTTTTGTTAAGATTTTAGGGAATTCTCTTACCTGCTTCACTGTGCCTGAAACAGACTTTGGGCTGGTATTAATGTTTTTCTCTTAGATTATTTCTAAATAAATGATCCCAATATTGAGTTCTGAGTTTCTAACAGGTTGTGATTAAATGAGATCATTTGTGACCACTTAAAATAAGGGTGTTTTTCTGGCTTATTGTTTGTTTTCAGTTCAGGTAGGTTCATTTAGGTAAATAAAGTAATTCCTTTCTGAAATTTTAGTCTTTATATAGTGTTTACACACTGACCTCATATTTATTCTGTATATGAATGATGTTTTTGGAAAGAAAAACCCAACAAACTGTTTTAGAAACATTGCTTAATTTGAAAAAGACAACTGTCAGAATAAAACCTGAATGTAATGCAGCTCCTGTTTACAAAAGTAGCAAACAAGCAAAATACCAGAAAACTGGGGGAAAAGAACAGAAAGGGATCCAGAGTGCTGATATGTAAAGGGAGAAGAGTGACCCTGCAACTAGCCTTCTAAAAATCTAGCCTGAATTCAGTTTGCCATTCACTGTTAGAAAGGTGACAGATCGGAAGATACTCGATTCATAAGTCATCATGAAGAAAATTTCTGATTTAAAGAATCTCGATAGCAATGTGATAGGAGTTAGTGCAGCTGTAGAAATTACAAGCACTTGCACACCTGAAAGCTTGTCTGTCTTTCCTTTACATTGTTTACTAAATAGCTGTATGAAGTGGAAGTAATACATTTCACTATGTAAAGAGTTTTCTGCAGTGAAAGACAACCTTGTGCTGCCAAATAGCTGAAAACTGTATAGGAAAGAAAGACAGGGCTAGAATTGTGGGGTGAGATTAAGGGGGAAAACAGATTGAATTTGTAGAGCAAAATACTTGGTTGTTGATTAACTTGCAGTAGATAGAAGTCTTTTTGATGGTCCATTTGTTGTTAGAATTAATATTTCTAGGTCACCTAGAGAAGGAATCAATCATGAACTATGGGAAAGTAGATTAAATGAGTTAGCGTGCAAAAGGGAGAAATCAACTATGTGATTCTAGAAAAGAAATTTACTTGCATACTGAATTTTTCATGCCAGATTAAGTCATGAATTTCACTTGTTTCCCAGTGCAGGGTCAAACTCTTCCCTTTAGAAAGTGTCCTGTTTAATGGGTAATTTTTAAAGGGAGAGGAGGAGCCGACCTAGTGTCAGGAACCTCCGAGTATGTGGTGTTTCTGAGATGTTCTGGAACACTTCAGCTGTCTCCCGTACCTGTAATTTCTTCGCTGTATCCTAGGGCTGTGGTAGAATTCATTACTGGCTACAAAGTCACTTGGAAATCACAAGACCAAAGGATGGGAAGTGACCTGTGAGTCCTGTAGTTCAGCTGCTCTGCCCGGGGAAGGATCAGTTACACCTTAGTTTTTCCTGGTAGAGGTTCAGGATTGGTCTGGTGGTGCCAGGATGTCCTGTGCTTTGTTTGCCTTTTCACTAAGTAGTTTTTTCTACTAGCTAATTTGGATCACCTCTGACTAAATTTAAATCCACTGTTACTTCTATGTCAGCTATAGACATGGAGAACAAGTCGCTGCAAAAGAAAATGAACAGCTCTTTGTATTTATTTATGTAACCTGTTTGGAAGACTCATTATTGCCCCCTACGTTTTCCATTCCTTAAGCTAATCAGCCTCAATTTATTCAGCCTTTTGTAGTAGGTTTCACTGAGTAGATTATACTATTAATCACATGTCATCTTCTCTAAAGATTTGTCTGTAGCTCCCATCTTAAAGTAGGAAAACAGAGACCTTAATTAAAATAAAAGCGCATAACCCAATTTGCTGCTGAAAATTCCTGTCTCAGAATTTTGTCATCTTTTGTCATCAACTAAGTAGTATTGATGAATTTGTACATCAGTATAAGACATAATAAAACTAACCAAAAAGTAGTAATACAATTATGTTCTTACTTAAGTAGCTAGATTAAACGTTCCTGTGCTATGTCTAGAACTCTTACTGTGAAGATTAAGGGGTGTGAAATTACTTTACATTGCCTTCAGTCATTTAATGTATCATTTTATCTGAAATAATTCTTGTTGCAATGAAGTCTGGCAGCCAGAAAGTTCTCTCTCCAACAGGTCAACACTTGTCACTATTATATCAGTTTCTATTTCTGCATAATGAAATATTTCTTCTCTTAGTGGTGACTTGAGTTGCTTGCAGACTGGTTGATTTTAGTTGTTGCATGCATGAGTGTATCTGGCTTTTAAAAAAAAAAAAAAAAGGCATACTGAACCATGGTAGAAATGGCGAAGAAATAGTCCAGGCAAATGAAACCTGACTTGTCTGATAACAAAGGACTACTAGTTTCATAAGTAAATTTTACTGCAAACCAGGGTCAGACCAGAAGGGTGTCTCTGTGTGTAACCGTTAGCATTTTGTATCTGTGGTGGTGCTACATTAATGTGTAAACTATGAGCAGTGAATATTCATTGAAAAAATCACAAACTGAAGAATAGCTGATTTAGTTGGTCAAACTGTGAGCCAGTGGTGTACTGTTATTGGATATGAAAGTAAATGTAACAGCCAGAAACCAAGACTGTGTTGCATGTTATTCATAATTTTGACATTATGAGGTATTAGGTTGTACAGGCTATTGGAGTTAGAATGCCAAATGGAGTACCCACAGAAAAAAAGACATATTAAATACTGAGACATCTGCTCCTGCTTTCAAATAACATTGAAGAAATGGGTACCATATCACACTAATGCAGGTGCTTTTTATTATTCACAAGTTATCATTAAATGCAGTTTTTCTCTGTGGTTGGTGATGAAAGGGTGAGAGCAACCTCAGAGGGGGAAATGTTTCAGATTATGTAGACCACAACCGATTATTACACAGCAGCACCACAAACCCGGCGCTGGCTTTGCTTTTCATATTGTAATGGCGTGTTCATCCCCGTCTGCAAACCACGTTCCACCAAGCCTGCCATGTTTATAGCTAGCTGATTGGTAACGTATGCTCGCTGGCATAGGCGGTTTGCAGTTCAGTTAGTACGAACTGGGCGTGTTATCTGTGACTGGAGGCAAAGCATGTAGATGTTAATCTTTTGCTATTATACAGTAATGTTTGAGGCAAAATTACTAATGGAAGTTACGTGTTTAGGAGGTCACCCTTTGAAGGGGGGAAAAGTGACTTACAGACAAGGCTGTCTTTCCAAAGCTCATTTTGAGGTAGCCACACACTTGAATAGGGCTGAAGAGGTAAGGGCAAGTGTTTGTTTGTGGACAGGGCCTTTTTTTGTCTCCTAATTGAATTGATATGTGTGTGTGCTTGAATAACAAAGGTTATTCAGAACATAAACTATTGAAGAATGCTCATTTAAAAAAATGTTCTGCGTATTAATAATTGTGAGAATCGGATTGTGATTCAGCCAGTTGGACAAGGGAAGCAATGGAAAAACTATGCGTTTAATGAAAATAGATCTAATTTCTGTGCGACAAAGTTGAGAACTCTGTCCAGCATGAAACGGTGAGAAATCCCGACTACAGCTCCAGGAATGGGTAAAGCTTGGAGTACTAGTCCACAGAGAGGTGGGGATGGGTGATTGTAACTTCTAAGCTGTGCTAATGCCTGCCAACCACAAGGTCAGGATATTTAAATATTTGGCCACAGCTTGAGGGGTTAACTCTCCTTGCAGTAATAGTCCCTGCCCTTCCTAATCCTTCCTGGCTTCCTTCAGGAGAAACCCTCCCTCTCTTCGGGGTGGTTCTTTGTTTTGCTTTCCCTGTGCTGCTGAATGGGCAATATGGGCTAAGTGGCACTGAACACCCAAGACCAACAATTTATCCTGTGTTTTTTTGAATTTGATGGGGATTTCTGTGAATGTAGGGTTGGGTGGGTCATCTTGAGTAACTCTTTTCCTTGAGGCATTAATATGGAGGGTGGGTGAAAAGTGGTAATATAAGACTTAACTATTGGGTATTTTTGGCTGGTTGGAAATCAGCCTGTCCTGTTATGTTACTGCTTTCCTAAAAAGTTCCACATTAGATGTGAGTTCCTGAAATATTGTTGCAACCACTAGCAGTCTCCGTTGTTGAGACATCAGAGTGGAAGAGAGCAGCCAGTGCCTGTTCATAATGAAAAATGACCTTACTTCCTGACTTTGCTAATACTGTAACAGTTTTCAATCTCCACATTTCCAAGCTTTGCATTATGCAGTCTTTTCCATCGCTGAGAACTAACAAAAATCTTTTCCTATCCAGCTAGTCCAAAAAACTACTTCTGGTCTGAATGGTTGATAGCTGTAGGAGACCTCCTCCTATACTGGCGGAATAGGCAGCTGTTTGACAGGGAATGAATAAGA
Organism: Phaethon aethereus; assembly: GCF_964289735.1. NCBI lineage: Eukaryota > Metazoa > Chordata > Aves > Phaethontiformes > Phaethontidae > Phaethon > Phaethon aethereus. Next base: position 16,788,062 of record NC_138588.1, on the reverse strand, counting down.
CAAGCTACTTGCCATGTCACCCAGTTTCACTTCTGACTGTGGAGCGAATGGCTTAAAAAGGATGTTGGTGCTCTCCTTGTATTACAGTGCAAATTCTTGTTCCTCAGTCCATCTGTTGTGTCTACAGGTTCCCCAGAGGATAGAAGAGCAAAGAGATGCATCTGAGGATAGCAGTGCAGGAATCCCCGGCATGTGGGGAAGTTGGGGCCCCTGGTCTGCCTGCTCTCGGAGCTGCAGTGGCGGTGTGATGGAGCAAACGCGGCCCTGCCTCCCAGCCTACTACCGGGAAAGGGGCTACCGAAGGCCAGGGCGGCAGTACCCGGCCTCAGAGAGCACTCTCGCGCATCAGAATTCCCACCGCCGCGAGGACTCGCTGACTGCTTATCCTGGCCATGTCATTTCTGCCATCCGTACATCTGTGCCACTTCACAGGAACGAAGAGCAGCTTTGGGCTGGCCTTCGGGCCACTGCTTCATCTGGAGGCCGTAATAACAGCCATCTGAGCAGAGGGGCATTGAGAGGCAGCAGGCATTCTCAGGCCCAGAGGCAGAGCGCCAAGCCAGAAAAGAGGTATGTGCCTATGCACACATTTTGTTCTCGCTATGAATGATGTATCTTGAGAATGACATGTCAAATTACAGTTGATTATTTTGTAATACTTACAGAAAAGTTATTGAAGACTAAGACTGACATTTAAAATGTGTACCATCTTCTGTGGAAGGCTGTCCTCCCTGCTGACTACTTACATGATACTACCCAAGGACAGATACAATTATTCTGCAGTTGTACCAGGAATATGATCTTATTTCCCTTTAAGATTTGTTTTATGATTTATTGAGATATTTTTTCCTTTTCTGCTGCACTCTCATTTGACATTTCCATCTTCACCATAATAATAAAAATCAGGACAAGTAACAGCTCTATAGTTGGTTTCTTAACTTCAACAGCCATTCTGATTTTAATTGGTTGACAAGAAGATTAATCAAACTCTTTTTCATAAAGAATCGCCAACTATCCATTCACTTTTTTCCTAGTCAAAACTCTGTTTATTTTGCATTTTTCACAGTTTCTAGTTATGAGCTTTCTGTTTTCTTTTTTCCCTTTTTTGTTTTCTACCACCTCTTCTAGCAAAACTTCCTGTTTGAGAAAACTAAAAAATGTGGTTGTCTAATACATGGAATATTGTAAACACTGTATAAGTTTGTATCAGTTTCATAATATTAGCTGTTCAGTCTTTAAAGCTGGGTGGAACTGTGCTGTTAGAATTAATTCAAATGAATTCTCCAATTTCTGGAGAAACACTTTTTTTCTCTTCTTAGATACTAATCTATCAGTTTTTTTTTTTTTTAATATATGTATGAAAAGAAAATAGATGTCTTCCCAGTTTGGAAACTCAGGAGAACAGCCATGAGTGTCCTCTGGGAGAGAGTACTCCTGAAATGTCTCTATTGTGTCTGTCTTTCCTCAGAATATGAATTCTAGCAGTTGTTTGTTTTTTTCCCTTTCAGCCTTCTCCTGGGAGAGGCATGGAGAGATTTTTTTTTTTTTTTTTTGGGGGGGGTAGTTAACAAAAAACCCAAAACAAACCAAACAAAAAAAGTACCCGAAAAACAAAACCAAAAAGCCCTCCTTCATATCATCTGCATCTTTAGGGTTCCTAGGTGAAGCAGTCAACTGTAATTCCCTTTAAAGACATCTTGCTGACCCGAACAAAAAAAGAGAATGTTACCTTGAGACAGTATTCCAGCCTGACTGGAATAAGACAGTAGGACTGTCTGTTGCTGGTGATAAAGACATCCTTAGACCCTGCAAGAAACTCTTTTCATCTCAAAGAATATTTGAAAATAGACATTAACCTGTTAGCTTCCTGTTTGTCTCAGTGAAGCATAAATTTCAAAAAGCAGGACCAGCTGTTCAGATGTTGGTCTTCCTAAGTGTTGGCCATTTCCTTTCATCACTGCGTTTGTCTGTCTTTCAGACTCAGGGGAATGGATAGCCTAGACCTATCGAGTATAACTTCAATATGGCACTGATGATCTTACAGAAATTCAGAGAATACCAGAGGCAGGCTTTTAACAGCAGTGTTAACGTGGCTGCATTGGGACAAAAGTAATATTTTCTTTTTTCTCTTTTCCTACTTAATCATTTACTATAATGCACTTCTGGTCTCAGCTGTACAGCGTAACAGATACAGGTTGTAGTACATAGCTGGGTTATTACTAATATTGGAAGGCTGGCCTTGAACTGTCAGCACAAAGCCATTCAAAGCCTGCTTGCTCCAGCCCCTTGGCATCCTCAATCTCCAAGGGAATCCCCGCTGGCCTGGCCTCTGCAGCAGTCCTGCTGCCAGGCTGCTGGCACAGCTGGGCTTCCATCCCCGCAGGCTATTCCTTGCTGCTGCGGTGGCCTCTGCAGGCCAGGAGAGACTGGAGCAGTTTGAAACAATCACTGCAGTTATAGCTGGAACACGAGAGGATGACAAGCAGTAAAGAATATTGACTGCAGAAGTGATGCTATGTTATTTCCTAGAAATGCCTCGCCATAGGAAATACTAAAATGATCACAATGTCCGTTGTGCCTCCACTTTCCTGTATGATGGAAGCCTTTGCTTTTGAAAATTCTTGTGCTTTCTGAAGCATAGCGCAAGCTTCTGTGCCACAGTTGATTTTCCACCCACACACACGCTGTCCCTTGGCAAAAGACTGTGGATTCAAGGTCGGTGTTTTAATCTTATTTGCGTAATAAGTTATTTCAGTCTTGTGTTAGGAGGGTCCCTAGTGGCTTTAAAGCCTGTTGTATTGCATAACTTCCAGATTCTTTGGTGGTGACTGTAAAAACAGAATGAGAACAAAAAACGTTACTTGACAATGAAATTATTAGAATGACGAACCTAATAGTTTTCCTTAATTTATAAAAAACACAATACAGACCTTCTTTACAAAGGAGATTACTGATCCTATCAGATGTATGAAAAATGGATTTAAAAATGTGAGTTACTCTAGACATGATTTTTATACTGTAGAACAGTGTTCAGTGTTCACTAAATGGGTGATATTGGAAATGGTGTCAGGCTATTAAAAAAAAAAGTATAACATCTGTGTTTTCACAATATGTACAGTTGGTGGAAACTTTTTGGGGTATTCCTATTTACTGTGCTGGACTTCTGTATAAAAGCTGTAATTTTAGCAGACTTCCATAGAACAATAAATGAGGAATGGACATTTGTGACTGAGATAAGCTCACATTTGATAGCACGGTAAGATGAAATTGGATGGCTTCCAAGGCAAATACTTTTTGACAGCAATAGCAGTCCTTCAAAGCAGCCAAATATGTTTGTATCATTTAGCAACAAGTGGAAAAGTTCTCTGCCTGCTTCCAGGCAGCTGACAGCGAGCCGTTCAGTTGCTTTAGGAAAAGTCAAGATACCTATCGTAAGTAGAAACCTATCATTTAGAAACCAGGGCTGCACATGAAGCTCATGAAGAGAGAGATTTGAGGTACCTACAGTTAGAAGCCTTAATTTAAAAAGTTGAAGTGCTCCCCTTTTTTCATAGTGCTGTAAGTAGAGTTGTTGCACGATTGAAATGTGTTAGGAAATTATAGTCATCACTGGAATGAGGATGGAAACACAAAAAGAAAGCTGATGCTTCTCTGAGTTGTCTGCTGGCAAAGGAAGGGAGCTCTCCTTAGATTTGAAGAGTTGAGTTCCCATCAGCCCAGCCTTGTTTTTTATTTCACCTAGAAAATGCATGGAGCGTACCATATAATAAGAACAAACAGGAATGAGGAGCTTGTTTAAAAAAAAAAAAAAAATCAAAGCATTTAGACATCTTCATAGAGAGGCACATACGGAAAAGTAATAAGGGCGTGCAAAAGGATAACATGCTTTAAGAGAGAAAACACATCTTGAAAGGAAATCTCATTCATGGACTAGGTTTTAGTCTTTTTTTTTTAGTTTTTTTACTTCTTAAATGTTGCATTTCCGCTTGTCTGTTTTGGTGATAGAGAAGACAAAACCACAATTTTACATAGATGTGCTGAGTGTTAGGATGCTTACAACTGCCGCCTTCACTTTCTCTACAAGTGGACTTTCATGGTGGAGCAGCAAAACTTCTGCATCCACTTCTGTATGCACAACATGTACTTTGTATGTGGTTCTTGGGAGCTGAAAGAAAAAATTATGTTTATCACCAAAATAACGAAATAAATAAAGCAGGCTTGCATAAAGAGTGCAAGTTTAAAGAAATATGTTAATAAGGAAAGGGCTACCCTAAAGCTCTTTTCGTATTTGGAAGAAGAATGAGAGGAAAGATTTGCACTGAGGAAATAATCCAAAAATCATCAACTTCTCACACAGCTATAGCTCTGTGGTCTTTATTCTGCGGCCAGCAGCTGCTGTGGAAGTCTGCTGTGCTGCTTTGTACCCTGTATAGGGTAACAGTTTGCATTTCTAGGCCTGTGAGCCGTGGAAAGGAAGAGTGTATCATTTAATGCCAGAACAGAATTTCCTTTCTGAAAGTATTTCTTTTGCCCCCTCTCACAGATGACCAGGTGAATGTAGGTCACTCAATTGGCAAGTGTACAATTAACCTTTAAAGGGACAATTCAGTTGTTATTTCCTTAACCAATTTAAGCATCATTAGCTGCATGTTCTGATGTAATTTTTGTGACCTGTTCTGGTCAGTTCCAGTTCATAGAGGTGGACAAATGTGTGCTTGCTGGACCTGCAGGTTCAAGAAGGTATTATTTTCTCAAGTTCTGGGGCTTTATATTTATTGGTGTGGGTGTTTGCTTTTCTTAGTATTTTGAATTAAACCCAACTCAAGTACTTAAGCCATCCCTCCTTTAATTATTTCTCTAATAGAATAAAAATGTGATGCATTTTACCCCAAACCCAATATGGTTATAAAAGCTTATTGGGGGCTGGTGTGTGTGCAGGAGTAAGACAGAGGGAGAAGGATTTGATCCTTCTCTGAGGATAAATTTTCCAGAAGTATCTAAGAGCAGCATTAGTAATCAAAGAATTCATTTTGGTAGCAGCTGGGGGATTTAAAACTCTATGAGAAAGTTGTTTATTTTCCTTCTGAATAAAATTCCGAACAGGTTCTAATAGCAATAAAGATCACATGAGGTATTTCCTGGCAGAAGGAATAGCTAGCTGGGGTGGTTGTGGCCTCAGGTTGACTTTGTACTCTCCCACCTCTCACCTGGTTATTAATCCCCCTGATATGCTCTAGGTCTCACTTCTTATTACCTAATTAGTATCAATTTTTATTATGCTACTGGGAGCGCACTTTGAATGGTATTACCAAACCTGAAAACCTAGCATGATACTGTAATTGCAAGCCACTTGAGAAGCTTTCTTAATCTTGCTGCTCAACATTTCAACCCTTCCAACCCAGAAGTGGGTTGACTGAAGGAGGGGAAGGAAAGTGAGAACGCTGCTAGCATTCACTCAGATGTGAGACAGTGCGTTTAGTAAATTCAGTTGCCCAGACAGTAAGGAGTAGAGTCACAACAAAGCTCCCATTGCAGTTGTAAGGCGTCTCGGCAGTTATGTGGTTACTTGTGTTGAATTTCTGCTGGTTTACCTGCCAGCTGCATGGTTACCTTATTCAGTCAAGCCTTAAAGATGAAGCTAAGGGGAAAAACTTGTAACTAAATTTCACAGGATCAGAGGTGTTACTTGTAGAAAAAGAGGACTGTAGTATATGGGTTCAAATTCTGGAATCCTATCTCAGTGTTGAAAGTGACATAAACGAGGTTACATATCACTTGCTGGGAGATCAGCAAAACCCAGTATAGTAAGTTACTGTACTGGGCCTGTTGCAACTCTGCTAGACTGAGGTATTAGTGGTAATCTCTGAGGATGGAAAATTTCATTTAAGGTAGTCCACGTGTATGCCTCATATTAATCCAATTAATTAAACCAGTTCCCAACAGGCAGTTTACTTAATGACCTTATTCATTAGTTCTACTCTGTCAGAAAAATGTAAATATTTTTTGCCTCTAAGATAATGTTGAAATGAGAGAAGAACCACCCCTGTGGTACAATCCATTTTGCTACAGATGTACTTTTTAGGTATAATTGGTTACTCTGTGTCTTCTAGCAGTTGAAATTCTTAGGTCAAATATGCTCACAATCATTTTAATACTGATATACACACATGATACATGGGAACTAGTGAATATCCACGAACCAAAGTTACCAGAAATGTAAACCAAACTAGTTAGCTCAATTGTTTTAGTTACCTTGATAATGTATATCAGTAAAATGAATGCCTACACTGATTCAATTGCAATGAAATGTGCTGATGAAGTGTGAATAATATGCTATAATGTGGCAAAAGAAGTTTATGATGATGGCTCCATTTTCCAATGGGCGATATACTCTCATAAGGGGTGGTTTAACTCTTGTGACCAAACACTTGACAAAGGTAACTGCTCACCGCTTTAAGGCTATTTTCTAGGTCAGTGAGCAGATAGGCATGCATTTTCATAACATAAAACAAAGTCAAAGGGCTCCCTTCTTTCATTCATTCATTCGTGTTTAAGTGATTTTCTCCAGATTGATTTAGAGCTGGTGAAAAGTGCGTACGTGGAATGCAATGGTACAGTACTGAGAGGTGATACATAGTCGCTTTTCATGTGAATCGATGTGACTGTTGAGAGCTCTCCCTTTTGACTAGATGGAAATACATTCCCAGAACCAGTAAATTATTCATTTTTCTTAAAAATTACTTGTGTGAAAGAATCTGCTAAAATACTGTGAGGTGTAAACTTGATAGCAGTTATGAGCAGGATAAGACAGTGTATTTTGTGGCTTAAGAAAAGGTGGACAAAAATGCATGGTGTGCAGTTTTGTTAAAGGAAAGCTTCTTAACTGTGTGCTTAAAAATATATAAAATGTGAAAGAAAATAAAAAGCAATAGGAGAGCTGGAAAGTAAATGATTGAGTAGGACAGTTGTAGGCAGAGTTTTGAAGTATGGAGGAAGTGCCAGGGATTTAAAATGTATATCTGAAACTATTTGAAGGATACTATTTTAAGAGTAATAAAAATAATGAGGTACATGAAAAAAATATATACCTGTACCTATCCTGTTAACAGAGACATAATTAGGACCTGTTTTGAATTGAAAATGAGGGAAATTGGCAGTTTCTTTGTGTTCATTCTAAGAAAACATTCCAACAGTGGGACAAGAAGTCTTCCATGGTGCAATAAATAAGAGTTTTTGCTAATGTTCAACCTTGCAGTTTTTAATTTACAAGAGAAGAAGTATTTTGATACTAGGAGATAAGTTGAATGAAATGCTGCAAAGCTCATGTAAAATACATTCTTTGTTCTGCCTGACATCAGAAGAGAAAGCAAGTGAGTTATGCTTCAGCTGGAAGTAAGCCAGGGAACCTCCGTTTAGAGAATGGTGGGAGAAATGTAAGGGGAAAGGAAGTGATGAAAAAAGGGGAAAAAATGAAAAAGGTATGTTGCAGAGAGGCTTTGTAAAGAGCACTTAAGAGAACAGGTGGAGGCCCAGGAAATCTGTAATCTTACTTGTGTATTTTAAAGACGCTGCATATCCTTGGTTCAAAGAGGGTTTCTATTCAGTATAAATAACCAGCCCACCAGCTCTGAGAGTACTTCATTCTTACTGAACCTCAAGAACACTTGAGGTTCAAAGCATTGTTCTTAGCATAAACTCTATGAGGCAGTGATAATGCATTTACACATATGCTTAGGGCTAAAATTAGAAAAAGCTACTACAACAAAATTCCTTTTTGTTATTCAAAAGGTGCTGTGAGGGGCCAGTTCTCACTACTCTCAGTTGACTTATCCTCAGCATGAGAGAAATTATTAATAGTTAGACCAATAAGAATACTAGCTAATAATAAGTATTTTAATATGTTTGCCACAATCCTTACATTAATAGCACAAAACCTGATTTTCATACTTGTCTGGGCAAATGTATTTTTGAATTCAGGTATATATTTAGGTTGGCTTAAGTTTAAAGGGGCCCATCATTTTCTTTATCAAAGTGCTAAACAGATTTGTCTGAACAATCAGGGAGGTGTGTGTGTTTGAGAATTATGCCCCAAAAAAGAAGATTGCCAGATCTGCATTAAACAGCTGTTATGCCTCTGCCTGAGATCAACACAATAGATCAGAAATGTCTATTGGCTGTGGTCTGACATGAAACACTTAATGCAGCTACTTGCTTTTCAACGTATATTTTTCTGTTAAGCGGTAATTTGCCTTTAGATGATAACTCTGTTTGTGGTGGCGTTTTTCCCCCCTTGTCCATAGTACATGCAGTCTTCATCTTAACTGACTGTAAATATTGGTAAATACTACTTTTCCTCTTCTTGTTCCCTCTTTCTTTTCTTCAATCCAGTAAAGAACTGAACAACTTTTTATTAAGTGTTTATTTTTTATACTAGGCTGTTGAGCCAGAGAGCCTAACTGAGTGGTGGAGCTGGTGAGCTTTACTCATCCTTGCCTTTTTGAACTTCTTCCTGTCTGTTGCTTCTAATTCTTCAAGGGCTATTTAGGACCTTTTTCCATGCAAAGTATTGTAGACAATTCTTGATTGATACATTTTTATTAGAAGCAATTAAGTAGAAGGCTTGACCTACATTAAATGATTTTATTCATCTGAGTGGATCAGCAATGGCAGAAATCTGACTGACAAAGATAAGCAGCCAAAAGCCCTGGTGTAAAATTAACTGACCTAGCCTATGAGAAGCCTGGGAGCATGTTGTTTCTCTGCCTGAGCTGATCTGGCTGATCTAGGAGGAGGAACTTTTCTCAAAATGGAACAGATGAAGGATGTAAACATAGGTCTCCCCAGTCCTAAGTTGTCTCTGCACATCTAAGGACCGTACGGACCCTGAGAAGGAGGTACACCTGACGAACCTATTCAATTCCCAAGTATGGACTTTAATTCACAGGCAACGGAAGGTTAGCATGACTTCTATTAACACGGTCATATTTGGTTCAGCTGAAAAGGGGAGTGCTTTTGAAAAGATTGATCTAGAAAGTAATTGGTAACTTCCTGAAGAGCCTAAGCATGTGCAAAAAGAGCACTGGGTTTACACAAGTCAGAAACACTGTAGTGTAATCCTGCAGAATAAAGTCCCAGGATTCTCTTTCCTGTTACCTGCTTTTCAAACAGTTGGTGCTTTCAGCTCTTTGTGAGTTTGTTTCTTTTGATTTTTAACTATTTATTGTATAGTTAAACGAGCAGTAAAGTGTTATTTTAACTCCCTCAGTTCCAAGTGTGATAATGCTCTTACCTTAGTGCCTGTGGTTGACTTGTCATACCTATTGGGGTTCAACTCTGCAATCATTCTCATGGTCAGTGCCCCAACTTAGGGTTTTTAATACCTAAGTAAATCCATCTATAAACAGTATCTGCTCTGCAGGGACTGTGTTTATCAGAAGGAACCTAAACATTATTCATTATTGCTGTTTTCATATAGGTTATGTGAAAAGTTTGTATTGACAGAGTCATACCTGTAAGATGTCAGTGCAGTGCAGCATGTTGCAGTTTTTGGAAATATATTAGAATCCTTTCTAAACATGGCTATTTTAGGAATTGTGCTGGTGGGAGGAATATGGGGCTCCATTCTGCTGTCAGACTCTTGTAATTATTTCTATTAATGCTGGGGAACCATGGACTTGTAAAGACAGAATCTAACACCTTGCTGGAACAACTTTGTCAAAGTTGTCTAAAACTCAGATCTTGCTCAGACTGGATTTTGAGAGTTTTTCTGAGAGCTGTTGACTCTGGTTTGTACACTCAACTTCATTCTTGTAGGAACATATACTCAGCGTTCTATTCAAATGCTCTTCTTAACCGTTGCTACATTAAGACAGATGACTCTCTTGGTTTTTAGCATACCTGGATATGTAAAGTGTAATGCTGCAAGACCTCACTCTTGATTAGGTCTAGCTAAGTAGGCACAAGGCTTAGGGGTGTGCTGTTACTTGCTAAGTAGGCACAAGGCTTAGGGGTGTGCTGTTACTTGCTAATTCTTTTTTCTTCTTTACCGGTTGCATTAAATGAGAGTGCATCACAACTCTGACCTGGGTCATGGTAGTGTGCATTAAACAAATAAAACAAAACCAAGAAAGAGAGACCAATGAGGAGGAGCTTTCAGGCCATGCTGTGGGGAGGAGTGAGTTATGTGTCTTGTAATCAATATAGGTAATGATAATGAATGATAGGTAAGAAAAAGTCCTGCTGGCAACTGAAAACTCCCAACAAGCAATCAGGGCTTGACCTACTTCCATCTTCTACCAGCAAATCAAAACTGGGTTGATTTAGCATAAAGCAAACAGTGTCAGCAATGTCAATGGTAGATTTTGTCTGATTTTTCCTCCCCCTTTTGTTGATTCCCCTTTCCCTGTTGTTTTCCCATTTTGTATGATCCTACATAACACTCCCTCCCTCATTGCTGCATGACATCATAAATTCTGCCCGACACTCCCCAAGAATTATAAAAGTTAATTACCACCAAGCTATTTTCACAAGCTTCTTTATTACATTGCAACAAACTGCATTCGTAATTTATAAGGATGTTGCCAAGTGTGAAGGAAAGATGCTTTAAGGCAAAACAGACCGTGTTCAGAATAGTTTCAGTCCAGGTAATACCGGTTTAGATAAATGCATGAACACTGATAAAAATAATTCAAGGTTGTTTGTTACACTTTGTTTCCAGAAGTTTTTATGTTGAAAGAAATGTGATGTTCCCGGCTACAAAAAAGTTAACCTTCCATTTCAGAGGAAGTGTGTTCCCATAAAAATTCCAGGTCATAATTACTGCACAACCTGAGCAAATTGAAACTTGTATTCAGTGGTACACGGCAATGTCTTGAGTTATTCTGTCCCTAACTGTTATGGGAGAAGAGGCAAAGGAGAGGACTCAGCCCTGATGATCCTTGATGCAACCACAGGCATGTCATCGTAAGGGTGCTGGAAGCTTAGGCTACTGGAAATGGTGCCTCATTTCTCTATCAGTGGGGACTCCAGCAACATTTCCAAGTTACAGTACAGAAAAAGAAGCCAAGATGAGACAGCAACTAATAGTAAGGATGTTGTTACTGCTTTCACTTCTTAGGCACTGCTGTTGTATCTTTGTTGCAGTGATCTGCAAATTTTTGCAAATAATTTGATGAGATTCCAGCAGCTTTTGGACAGTTTCTGCCTTCAACCATGAGACCTTCTTTCAAACACTAGTCATTCTATGTTTAAGACAACTATATGTCCATTTCATAATTTTTTCTAGGCTGTAGAGTCCTAGTTTATGTCAGCATTTCTTGCATGTCCTTCAGTTCTTTTCAGTTCCGATTCACGATCCTGAACTGGAGATCAATAGTCAAACATCAGTCTCCTTTTTGACCTTTTGTGTGAGCTCTCCTAGTTTGCCAGGCAACAGTTCTTCAAGGTGGGTCAGATGATGCATCTAGGTGTTCTTCTCTGGAAGAGTCTAGTGCTGTTTGCTGCAAAGGATTTGGCATTCAGAAGACTGGGACAGAGGCATATTCCTACCATTCCATTGGTCTGCATGTGGCTTATTGCTCAGTTATTATCAGCAAGTTGATGAAAAATGCAAGCAACCTGACTGTAGATGTTAAATTTGAAAGGCGAATTTCAGTAGACCTGCCACCCTCTGTCCACCCCTGGAAACACCACACTGTGCAGTCTGTGCTCCCTGCAGCGAAGCAGTAACTTTCTCAATGCCAGGAGCTGTTGCCAAGGTTTGTATCTCAGACACACTGTGCTCAGGTTGAGAAGAAAACTGCTGTCTGTAAGAATCGTTAGAGACTGGAGCAAGGAAAAATAAGGAGTTCCATCTGTCTTCCAAGATGAACCAATTTGCTCCAAAATCTAAGATGCCTCATGAGAACTATGATACCAAAGTGTTGTCAGAGTGCAGAACATGATTAGAAATCTCCAGAAAGACTTTTTATTTGTTTGTTTTGCTCTTGCTCAGAAATTGAGTTATGTTAAACATTAAAAATAGCAGCAACACAGGGGGAATCGATTTATTTGCCCATTAAAATAAATGAGCACGGTTTTGTGTTGCGTTTTGTTTTTAAATCAAGTTTGTTTTTAGTCTCAACTTCTGAACTAATTCCCATTCATAATTGTTCTTTCTTCTCCTGTCCATGTACAGGCGGCATTTTTCCCCTCCTTAATATCAAAAACCATTATACCACTTTTCTTGACTCTTAACTACCAAAACCCTACCTCAACAATGACCATCATGGTCACAGAGCAGATTAACTGGTATAAACAGCTCAAGAGTGCTGGTCACTTATCTGCCAGGGTAAATCAACACTCTTGTTCACACATCCTTGAGCCAGAAAGATTGATTAAAAGCCCCACGTGGCCATAAAGCTAGAATGTTAAGTAAAGGTTCCAAGGTTCCCATGTAACAAGAGTCTTGGGAGAATATAAGATTTAGGAAGAAAACAAACACAAGAAAAAACAAACCCAAAGGAAAGTCTCTTTGATCTGGTGGCTGTCTGATGTCTGTAACACTTCAGTTTCTAGAAAATAAGTATGTCAATTTATTACCTCTGATTTTCACTGCAGTTCAAGTCTATTCTATATATATATATGTTAAAGAAAAAAAAAAAAAAAAACCATGGACAGAAAGAAAATTACCTTCTTTAATGGTGTCTCCCTTCCTGAGCTACAAAGGGTACGTAATACAGCTGTATTCACACATTGCTCTGAACTTGGAGAAATCTTTTTGCCAGCTTATTCTTCAGACTGCAGCATTAGAAATCAAGGCCTCATGCGATGTACAGGATGACAAGAAAAGCAAATGCAAATGAGCCTGTTGCTTGCAGATAAAATTCCAGGATTAACTCTCTTGAATGGTATGACCCAAATGCGGTATTATTAATTTTGTGATTTTTCAATTGTATTTTGGAGCTGAATTTCTAGACATGAGTCCATTCTGTGGCTGCGAGTGTGCAGCGGACAAAGCGACCCTCCAGGGAGTACCATCTGTTTGGGAGTGCTGATACAGGTGTAGTATGGCCCAAAGCACAGGGTGTTCAGTAAGCAAGAAAAGATCCGTGCGCAAGAGAGCAAACCTGAAACGTCTGTGATTAGTGCTGGGGGCTATCAAGCTGTTGTGTAATGCTTTAGTAATGTATAGTGAAAGGTGGGTTTTTATCCTGACAACAAATTGGGGGCTCATGATTTAGTAATTCAATGTATTCCTAATCCACACTTTGTATATTAAAAAAAAAAAAAGAGTAAATCTGCTGGCCAAAGAAGAGAAAATAAACCGTGTACCACAATAAGAATATTTTCTTGCATTTGTCATCTTTTCAAGCAAGTCTTTCAGTAATATTTTGATGTTCCTTATCCTTTTTTTGTTTCCATTTTTATTTCTCAATAGCAAATGAAGCAGAACCACTGAAGGCCTTTTGAATGGATACAAAATATTTAATGATCTTTGCCATACTGAATTCAAATTTTCTTCTGTCATTACTCAAATCCGCAGTAGGGATTTCCTGCTGTTATGTATCTCAAGCTCCTCAGTAACATGGTTATGAATTTTAGGAATATACAGCTTTGATTCTCTGAATTTCCATTTTAAAGGAGAGTCCTAGGGATTAAAAGAACAACAACCTCTTCCCTCAAACTGTTGCTTTATGCCATACCTCACCATTTGCCTTTGCTAGGTGACACTAAGTGACTTCCCATGTGACTCTCAGCCAAAGAATTTAGTTCAACCAGTAGACTTCTTCAGAGATTCCCAATACATCAAGCAAGACTACAGCTTGTACATGATTTCTGTAAAACAGATTGAAATTTCTGGTTACCTGTGACTTTGCAGTGAATGACTTTGACAAATAACAAGTCATATAAGTATGTAACTGCTCCTTCACTTATGAATTCAGTAATTGTTTCCTCTCTCTCTCTCTGTGTTTTTAGAAGCAGAAACAGAAATCCTATCGGTCCAGGAAAGTACGGATATGGAAAAGTGCCATACATTTTACCTTTACAAACTGATACTGGTCAGCAGCCTCAGAAACTTCGGAGACAGCGACAGTCATCAAGGAACCATATATTTCATCAGAGTCCAAGTCTCATGAACACTTACAGCCAGGCAGCTAGTCCTTCACTTCAACACGGGAATCTTTATCAAGAAGAAAGTGGGCCTCAAGCTGGACATGAAGTCCTGGGACCCTCAGTTTATCAGTCATCTTCCTTTCCTGTATCTCAAAGCCTGTTTCAGAGCAGTGACTCAAACCATCATGGCTCTGCATCACACCAGGCAGTCCAGGGTCAGCCCCAGCCTCAAAGGGCTGCAGCAATCGTGTGCATTGGCACCTATAAGCAATATAAACTCTGCAACACAAATGTAAGTCAGGTTTTCCTATATTTAATTCATTGGAGAGGTGTTGGTTTTGTTTAGTATGCTAAATGTTCACATAGTCAAGAAGTTAAGTTGAACATTGTTTTTCATTAATTTGATGAAATTTTTTGTGAATTTGTTTTAAAGTGTCTTGGGAAAACTGGAAGTGGATGCATAATGTTATAGTTATGTAATACCATACCTTCAAGGATTTTAAGCAGTCATTAAACCTACCAATACGCACAATTCTAATTTGATAGAGGGAGAAACTGAGTCACAGAAAAGTTTAATATTTTTCTATGTAAGAAATGGAAAACTGTAATGGGGTTAGACCACCTTTTGAAGGCTTCCTACTCCTCAATCCCCGAAGATAAGGCCATCCTTTTGGGAGTGCTAGTCATGCTCCAAATAGAATTTAAAGCCAGCACCCAGTAGCCTAGATCGCTCCAGTATCTTTCCATGGTGCTGTGTGCATTCCATGACAGATGCTACTTTTACCAGCATTCAAGCTCTACATGCTTTGATTTTTGGCTTCCTAGTTTATTGGAGAGAAAAATCTGTTCTGTGTTAATTTTTAAATAAAACTTATTCTGTTATTACTTCATTCAAAAATGTTTGGCTGGGTGTAGCTCTGTGCTCTGGGGCAGCCGCCCATTGTATGTGGGAGGCTAGTGAGGTTTTGCCGTTTCTCCCCACAAGCAATTTTCATCCTGCTAAAATTTTCGGTTTCTGGCTGCATCATTTTGGTATTTCCTAAAGTACCTGTTCCTAATATTTGTGTCTTATGTGGGCTACTAATCTAACTTAATGTCACAAACTTGAAGAAGCTTGTATTTGGATATTAGAAGCAGGATGTTGAAGAGTGGTCTCGATATGTTGATAGAACAGGGCATCTTTTTCTGGGTGGGTGCATATCTGATTCTTCCGCCTCTTAGAAATCCTGTTATGTTTAGTGGAAGCCTGCGTAGTGGAGGCGTAGTAACAGAGTATATGATCAGGATAACAAAAACACGACCTGAGAAAATCAGGTGAGTGCCTTTTTGCCTCTTAGTGTAGCAGTTATTACATTTCCTTTATTTATGAATAAAGTCCCTTAATTGAGACTAGAGCAGTTGATTGAAGAGATGTAATGTCAAGAAGGTTTTAGTGTATTTGTCTGAAATGGAAAACATGAAAGAGCTAGTTTGAGCCTCTCAGAATGGTCTCTGGTACAAACTGCTCTTTTGAAAAACACTTTCTGTTTTTTGAAGGAAATAGGAAATGAAATTAGTACATGGGCATTAATTTGGAAAGTTTTCTGTGCTGAATTTGCTCACTGGTGCCGAACTGATACACAGATGTCCCAGTCTTTATTTCATCCCTTACTGCATGAAGGCAAAAAGTCGGACAGTATTCTGCTTGACTTAAGAATTGTAACAAAATCGTTTCCAGGAAAGATCTCTTTTCGGAGATGAGGAAGTTAGAAATGGGGTGGAAGTAAGAAGCAATCCCTGATGGCCAAGGTATGGAGAAGGAAGTTTTGTAGAGGAAATTTGTTGAGAGTGTCAAGTGAGCTGGAGAGGAGAGGGCCGTGAGCTTGTGAATTAGACAGTGGCAAGACATGCAAGTCAGCGTGATGAGTGGTCTGGCCGTCAGCAAATTTCTTTTGGTAGTAGGGGAACAGGATTGAAAATATTTTCATGTTAATTTTAGAAACTGCTGTTTAAACAGAAGACTTCAATAGATGAGGAGAAAAAAATAGACGAGCATACTGTTGGTGCATCTTTGCCACTGTTGCATGTATACATGCAGTTACAAAGAAATCATCATCTGTATTACAGGAGACTTTTAATAAGAGATGCAGCTCCTCCTAGGCATGGAACTCTACATAGTGATATTCTTTATTTGGTAACATTTCTGTTACCCTCAGAGAAGCTGTAATTGCTATTCAGGGTTCTTTTTCTCCCTAGAATGTGGTAATTAATATAATTATAAAGAAGAAGTTGCTAAGAACAGTTTTAGTGTAAAGGCCAGGATGAGACCAAAACAAGGCCGATAGTGTTTCACTTTGTTTGCTTGTTCTTTCTGATTAAATGCTTCTGCACGTGGGCTTTAATTTAATTTATCGGCAGTGACATGTACCAGTGGTCTTGCCAGCGTGCAGAGAACAGTATCTTTTTCTTCCGTTTTCTTTTTTAATTCCTCCTGGAGCATACCAAAACTGAAAAATCTCATTTATTGAGAGGAAAGTATTCTGTTAATGGTTATCCTGGTGTTTGGCCACTCCCTCTACAGTTTCTCCTAAGGGCAGTTAATTAATAACAAATTAAGTCAATCTGCCTTGGTCCATTAGGTCATTTCCTCATTATTGTACATTTATTGTTTTTTTCATTAATAGTTGAACTCATTTTACGTGACTGACAGCTTGATTCATAAAAGTCAAACTTGTGGGTTTTTGTTAGGGAGAACCTCGGAAGTACTTCTATTTGTACAAGTGTTTCTGCAGGTCGTTAAACCTATTTTCTTATTGTACAAGTGGCTTCCTCTCTTCAGCACCTTGTACATAGGCTTCGTACATGCTCACCTCAGAATATACAGCTGCCTGTCAGCTCCTTCAGCAGGAAATGGAGTAAATCTCTGTCCTTTACACACAAACGGTGCTGACAGATCTTACTGAAACCATGAGGTATTCGAAATATAATAAGATTCTTCAAATGTAGTCTGTATTCCTCCAAAATGGGGGCGTAATGAGTAAATCTTCCTTACTCCCCCCTGCATTAAAGGAAAGAGAATTGTACGGGCGTGTGGGTGAAGTAAAATTTGAATGCAAACTTGGCGTCGTTTGTCACCAGAACAAAGGAAGCAACTCAAAGGAACGTTTGTTTACTGAGCACTTTTTGTTATCAATTGTCTCAAGCATTGCCAAGTCTCTAGCTCTTCATGAGTGTCTGAAGGTGTGAGAATATATTTGTAGATTAACTCCAGGCTGAGGGTTGCTTGGGCAGTGTACACAAGCAAGCTTTTAGGGTTCTGGTCATTCAAACCTACTTGATTTGCAGTGTAAATTTGGTCACTTGTAATTTGGCACTCTGTAGAGTGCCCCTTTTTAAAGTCAATTTCATCTAATTTTTTTTGGTTTTTGTAAGACGTACAGTGAATTATGCCGTATTGGTGAAGACGTTAATTTTTAGTCTGTCTCTGTCTGTGGTATGCAGAGGCCTTATTGCAGCATTTCAGTACTTAAAGGGCGCTTAGAAGAAAGATGGAGAGAGACTTTTTACCCAGGCCTGTAGCATTAGGACAAGGGACAACCATCTTAAACTAAAAGAGGTTTTCAGTTGGACATAAGGAAGAAATTTTGTGTGATGAGGGAGGTGAGACACTGGCACAGGTTGTCCAGAGAAGTTGTGGAATGGAAACATTCAAGGTTGGTTTGGATGGGTCTCTGTGCAGCCTGGTCTAGTGAAAGATGTCACTGCCCATGGTAGGGGGTTGGACTAGACGGTCTTTAAAGATGATCTCCTCCAACCCAAACCATTCTATGATTTTATGTTGTCCTTGGTGGTGAGTTCAGGCCAGAAGGCCCCACTTACCCTGACAGCTTGTTACCTCTCCTCTTCTGCAGTTCCCACTTTCCAAATTGCACCAATGCAGTTGAGTCTGAAATCATAGTGATCATGACCACTGAAATGCTCAGAAAACCTGTAAAATAAAATAGCGACTGTTGCGGTGATTCAGTTACAGTGCAGCAAGAAGTATGAAAAAATAGGCAGAGAAATTCATATAGGAGTTTCACCATGAAGAGCAACACAAAATGGATGTAAAATCTAAATTGTCTTTAGGTATGGATTGAGATATGTTTTTGACCAAGTTTATGCTTTCACTTGTATATGAATTTGCAAAAACCAAACTAAAATATATGAAAGACTACTTGTTGAGAGCTCAGTGAGATATTTGTAAATGAAGTTTTGCTGAGCTTGTCCAGTTTCATTCACAGTTGCTAGCTTGCTCACTGGTTCATTTGGATCACTGTCGTGTCTCCAGTTAGACTGTGTTGCCTTTCCCAGTATTTTATGTGACTGCTACTTAGCAAGAAGTCAATTGTGTTTTGGAGTATTATGTATCTAGATAGGATCAGAAAACAGTGATTACTTTTACTTTCTTATCTTGACTCTTCAGCTATACATACTACTATTCTGGTAGCACAGCTATGGAAAATCCAGCTTTTGGTTCTGAATAAGAGTTCTCTACTTGGATCTGTGCTTCTGTGTGCAGAGCACTTGGGAATGGCACCTTAGGAAGCAATGCAAAATATCTGAAAAGGCAATTTTGGAAATGGAAAAAGGTCTTACAGTTGAAGAGATGAGGTGGGGCAAAAGGCTCAGGGCCAATCCCCAGCTCTATCATGACAGGATAAATTAATATAATTAATTTCCTAAAGAATATTAATGATAATGATACTAATTTTGACTGCTGTGAGTTAAAACTTTTCCATTGGAAGGCTTTTTTGGGTGCAGAACCCTAATTAAATAGAATCGAAATATTCTGTAGGGATATGTTGAGTCCATTAAAAGCTGATGTGCTTTTCTGTCACCTAAGCACATAGGTAGGCATTGGCAGGCTCCCTTGGCACCTGGGATCTTGGGCCATTTCACCAGCTTGCTGGTATTCTGCCCAAGTGTTTTTGAAAGTTTTCCAGTTTATAGAAAATGAAGCATGTCCAATGTTTCCACAAAGGTAGATGTATGGAACAGAAAATGTAATTCGCAGGCAGGTCTTTTCAGAAGCGATATGGGGTGCTGCAAGGATGTGTGCCCTCTTTAATTTAGTTGGGATGGTCAGATACTCAAGGAAAGTCAAATAAAAGACTACGTATTTTTAAGAGAACTTTTTTTTTTTTAAACTGAAAGCCCCTTTTTATTCCCGAAGAGCTACTGTGTAGTTTGTTTTTTCTCATTTTGAGATTTGTGTAGAGTAGGTGTTTGACATAAGTGGCAAAGTGGGGTTATGATGACATATCTTTTCCTGAGGAAATTTAACCTTGACTTTATGTGAGGAATTTCCCTGCGAACACTGTGGGATTGTATGTACATTTGGTAGTCTGACATTCCGTGGCTGTATAGGAAACTTATTAAAAGCTTACATTACTTTGGGTCATACCGTCCTTTCTTTGACTGTTTTGATATTTGCAGCAGAATTTTATAAATATGGTTTCAGAATACATTGTCACTAATATGGGCTTAACTTACCAGGCACTGTCACGGAGACACTGCTTGTAAAATGTCCTATGTAGTTTGATCAATTGTCCCTTGTATACAAGAGAGTCACACAGAGACACCTTTGATAAAGCTCTTGGACCACAAGTTGCTTCCTCTGCATCTCTGCACTGTGGCTTTATGACAGCCCCTTCAACAGCTGAGAACACTGTATTAGAAAATATTTTGCATTATGATGCTCTTATAAGAACTTAAATAATTATGGGAAACTGTCTTAAGTCATTAGGAAAAATGTGTTGGGGTAACTTCGGAATTTCTCTCAAGTAGTTTTATTCCACAAGTCTGCTCTGTACTTGTAGCAGTAACAGAACCCAAAGTTAGCTGTTTTACACATATTACTAGGTTAATTACTAATCTAGTAAAATGTTCATAATGAGGCTAAAATCACACAATTCAGAAAATGTTGATGTCTAGAGAATTATGATTTTTAATTGAAAATTCAATTGCTTACTTTGATCAATCAAAGTTATTTTGAACTAATCTAGCATCCAGGAGTCCAAGAGTCATGCTCTGATGCCCTGTTGTGCCAGGAACCGTAAAAGCACAGACTGAAAAGATAGGTGCAGGTAAAAATGTAGTAATGTATACATGGCTGTAGTTATAGCCTATTTTCTCCAGGTCAGGGAGAAGTGACCCATGGGATCTGTAATGTTCTTATGATTACTCTCTGCATCATACAGGAGTCATGAGACATTTATTTTCCTCCAACAACAATTTAATGAGATATAAATAAAATGTAGTAGAGCCTAGGATAGAATAAACACCTTAAGGCAATAAACCAGAAATATTCCCCTGGAAAATAAAGGTTGACAGTATGTATCAGTGATAAAAATCTGCAAAATGTGCAAGGGCTTTATCAGAAAGACACAATAAGAAACTTAAATGTTCAGTTTACACATAATTATATTTTTTTTAAGATGAGAAATGCCAACATTGCCATAATTAGTCAATGAAACCATCTTAACTCTGTCTTCTGTCGTGCAGTACAAACTTTTTTATGATTGAGGCATTTTGTGACATGCTTCTAGTCCGAGTTTTGATCTTTAATGAATGGCACAAACCTTTCACCTATGTTTTCCACTCAAATGTTATGAAAGAAGTGGGATTCACACCATAAATTTGGAAAATCTGTAGCGAGTGCCCGTGCGACTGTGATTGTATTTACGCCATAGACAATGGTACTGCTTTTGAAGCAGTGGCCATACAACTTCACATTAAATATGGAGTATCTCAAACCATTATGAATATAGCTCAGGATTTATAAATGTACCTTGGTTAAAGTTCTCTCTGTGTAAAAATCCCTCCTCTTGTAAAAACGTCCAGTACAGAAGTACTTCAAAAGACGTGGTTGACCATAGTACTTCAGGATTCTTGCAATATTGCGGGAAGCATTGAGCTGCTTTTTTCTTCTGTGAGGTTTATTTTGAAGTTCTGAGCTTGTTAAATGGGTTGCATGGTGAAGTTGGAGGAGTCTACGTACTGGTTGAAGTTGAGTGAATTTGTGTCTAAGAGTAGCTGAAGATCCAGACCCTCGTTTATGTGTAGTAATAACGTGATATAAAAATGTTAATAATTCATCCAAGTGCCTCAAACTCAAAATCAAAACGCATGTCAGTTGGCTAAAACACTGGTTTCATAACTTCCCGGTGAACTATGAATGGTAGATTTCATGTAGCAATTGGAATTCTCTGAGAAGTTACCTTTCTAATTCTTAGGGTAAATGGAATTCGTGTGTCACAGAGGAGAGGAAAGGGGGAAAAGATCCACAGTTATCCGATCAACTTCATCAGTTTTGAATAACAGCATTAGCACTTTGTGCTGTTGTGGGGCGATTTGGGAACTTGATTTGGATGCTTGTGGAAGCGAAGCGATTTCCCCCCCCTGCAAGAAAACATGACTGCAGAGTGATTTAGATGCATTGCCTGGTTATTGTTCAGACATAACCTCTCTGCCAAGTTTTAAAGAGGAAACTAATCAATGAAAATTGTGACTTCAGAGTTGCGACCAGACGGTTGCATTCCTGACATATTTGTAGATTCGTTTAATAGGGTACTGTAAATTTGAGTAGTTGTCATTTATCAATACAGACAAGTATTGTGGGAGGTATTTTAAGGCATTCCAGCTTGTCTTTGTTTCTTTTTGTCAAATCATTTTGACTGAAATTCCGGTGGGGAATTATTCAGCACTTCTATAATTTGGACAAGAAATTTGCTTTTTAGTCATATGTTAGTTTAATTGCATCCAGGTTTTTGAAGCAGAGGAAGCTGCAGATGTCTAGAAACTTTGATCAGGGGAAACTCCTTGAATTAATTTACAAATTTTTTTTTAATGTTGTTTTTATGAACATTTGTTAACTATTCTCATTAATTACAGGTGTTGAAAACACCTACTGTCAGATGTCAGCATCTGCTTTGGTACATGAAAGGAGTAATTTTTTTCCCTGGTATTTTTAGGAGATTAGTTCAGTACTGCTGATAACAATGAACAAGTTTAAGGTGCATTTTCAAGCCAGATAGCAGGAAAAGAACATAAATTACATGAATACAGGAACTCGCAGTGAAAGTACACACCAGTGTAATCCCAGTCCTCTCCTGTACTGACCAAGGTGAGTCAGACCCAGGTGAGGAAGAAGCAAGCTGCCGAAGTCACGCTAAGGGTGCTGAAGGAGAAGTGGTCCGTTAGCAATGCTGTTGCTAGAGTTTTTAGTTTTGTGGGATGTTTTAATTTTAGATTTTGAAGCAGGGCTCAAAAACAGCAAAAGGCCAAAACTTATGTAGAAGGTTAGGAAACATAAATGTAAGATTACTGCTAGAAAGCATGTGTTCCTTTGCGTAACCACAGAATAGTTGTGTTGGAGGATGGTAGTCCAAACCCTCTCCCCCAGAAGTGGTGAAAATGGAAGTTGGCACCACATGCCCTGTGGTGCCCAGAACGGTTAAATAAGACTTTTGCATATGATACGTTAGGAGCTAACTGCATACAGAACAATGCAAAACCCAGAAATAATTTAGGCAGTGGTGAATTAAAAAAAAAAAGGGGGGGAGGGAAAAAAGATCAGGCTGTGGTGCTCTGTCTCATCTTTGCTAGTACTTCATCAAGTGTGCTGTGTGTTTGTCCAGAAGTAACGCCTTTGCGGGCAGCGTATTGCACATGTAGAGACACGTAAGTAATTAATAAAACAGAGTTTGTTTCTAGTGATAGGTTGACAAGGCTGTTTATCTTCAAACTCTTGACTTGAATTTGTGGAAAAGCCAATCCTATATTTTTTATATCTGTCACCACAGTGTTAGAGAGGCAGTGGGTGATCTCTAGGGGGAAGAAGCCAGGGGAAAATCCCCTGCCTCTTTCTGCGAACTGCCTTCGGTTTTTGGTTTCAAAATTCAGTAACTTCCCAGCCAAGCCATGTACTGTTTTCTTTTTCTGTATTTCTGTTTGCATTATCATTTGTTAAAGATAGCAAGCATACTAATTATCTTGACGGCTGTTTTTGAGACCTCAGTTTGGGTCACTTTTTGATGACAATTTTTTGTGATGGTGCATAGTTTTACTCTGAGCAGAAAAGTGCCATTAAAAGGACTCTCTTAATGTGACAAAGTCAAACTTGCAAAGGTTTAGAGCTTTCAGAACTAGAGTTTTGTCAATAATCTTACGGTAACTCGTGTGTGTTAAGAAAATTTTTTATTACCTGATAATATTTTACTCCAGGCTCTCTGCATACATCAACAGCTTAATTATTAGTGATACAGTACTCAGTGTTGTTCTCCCCATTATTCAGCCTTTGCCTCCTGCCCTTAAAAATGCCCCTTGCAGAAGATGAGGAAAAAATGCCTTCTCTAAGGACTGGTCGTTGATCCTACTACTGCAGTATTTGATTTGACGCTCACAAAGCTGCTGTGTGATAGCAAGATCTGTTCTCTGTTGTAAGAAAGGGAGTTGAGATATGGAAGAATGAGGTTTAAAAGAAGTGTTCAATAATTTAATGCCCCATGTCGAGTAACTGGGATTGGATTTTTGTTTTCTGTGTTCAGTATCATATTTATTACTTGGCAGTAGTCAAAGCAAAATTTTCATTGGCCAGACCTGGAATTATGATTTGGCAGCTCATCTGCAAGTCAGATCCATAGGTTTTCAGTCAGACCCCCAAAATGGAAAGTACGTAGCGTACAAAATGAGAAAGGATTGGATTAAGTAAATTGCACCGTAGGTGACATTTTTTTCCTCCCAAACTGGTAGAGTTGCTAGTTCTAGAAACTGCAGACCATCTTTCATATTCCCTATTGGGTATGTCTGTTGTATACCTACAGCGAATGAGACAGAGATCATATAAGTAACTCTTCTAACTAAACATTCCTGATTCATCCCCAGAGTCAGTCCATTCTGCACACTGAATGAGTCATAGATCGTATGGAAAAAATTGCATGTAATCATATAGTTGAGGATGGACTTCACAGGCAAAAAGAGGCAAATTATATAGTAATTGCATGGACAACCTCTTCTAAGTCGAGGTTAAACAGTCTTTTAGTGTCCTGGGACTTACTGTATGTAAACTTCATAGTTTTAAAACAAAACTAAAAAAGCCTTCAAAACCAGAATACCATTATGTGATACGTCACTATTCACAGGACTAATCAGACCATTGCAGTTGAGCCAATGGTAGAAGGAATTTACCCTCTACTAGTACTACAGGGCAATGAAAATGCTTTGCCAGGGTGTTCACACGTTTTTTGTCACCACGGGTGTTTCTGTCATTCCTTCAAATACAGCCTGTCTCTGCTCCTTTCCTCTAGCAGAAGCTGTCCCACTGTATTTTCTTGCGCAGGCACACTTATCACTTTCTCAGTACCTTGTCTAATATTTTCCATCTCTTCTGCCCATCTCTTCTGCCTTCAGTCCCTCCTTCTACTTAGGTTCTGCAGCTTCTCTCCAATTTTGTCCAGTTCCACTTTCTTCTTCTTGGTACCTGCTTCAGCTGACTTGCTTATCCAGTCTCATCTCTTGAATCCTAGTCCCAAGATTTATCCAAGTTGTTCCAAAGTATTCCATCCGTATTAGGTATGGGCATTTCTATTTGGCCACTTCCTTGCTTCGTCCATGCTGCCTGCAACAGAATCGAGGGCTTATTAAGAGCAGAAGAAGATGTCTTGTTTTCATTTGCAGTGCCTGCCCCTAATACAGACTTCAGCAGCACGTACCAATAATTGCTGGAAAACTTCTCAGCCTCTTTTAGCCTCAGATGTGGAACACACTTCTTGTAAGCAGATTGTTTCAGTAGTTTAGCTGCAAAACTTTAACAAGTTTTGACTGAATGTGTACAAATTATGACTGAATGTGTACAAAAAGTATGGTTACCAGCATTTTTTTCAAAATCTTGTGGTCTGGCTGCATTTGGGTAGATTTCCATAATAAAAGGCAGAGGATGCATTCTTGACAAAAAAACCCCACTTTCTTGGCTGACTTAATTTCACTCGTTGCAATAAAACAGGACTTATATTTTGAAAAAAAAATTATCAGAATATTTGAAGCATGGGGGGAAAAAACCCCCCACTTCTCCCCTCTTGTTTTACTTAGACTCATTCTTGGATGAAATACTTCAGTCAAAAAAATGAGACTAAGACAGATACCAGGAATGGAAAGTTTTAGTCTGAACGGTTAAAGTTTGATGAACTCCTAAGTAAACGGACAATGCTACCAGCTGTAGCTATACCAAAGCATTATAAAATATGGTAAATGTATCTGCTAGTTAGTTTAAGGTGCCTTTTTTTTTCCTTTTCTTTCTTCCTAGGTCATACTACTGAATATATTGCAGAAACAACATAAGAGTGTGTTGTATCAGAAACTCACTTCTGGTGGAAATAAGAACTCTAAAATATGAATAATGCTGTAATTTCTGTTATGAGTTTGCAGGAGCCAAGTGTAGTAATTATTTAAACTACATTTATGGTGCTTTACAGCCATTTACTTCTTGTGGAAAACAAATTGTTTGCCATTGTATGTCTTTTTTAACAAAAGAACAAAATGCATTCTCTCAACGGACTTACCAGTGTTCCTAGATGTAGTAACGTCTGTACGTTTGTGCCTCATATAACACTGCATAAACGTTCTGTTGCCTGGTTGTCACTTAGACTAGAGATCCTTCTCTAAGAATATAGTGATTATTGCTGTAATTTTTAATTAAAAAGTGGAATATCATGGTAGTACAAATCAGAAGCTTTCCTAAACTTTCAGTCCCTCTGCTGGAACCATTCAGGTAGTCCCTCCTCCCACACAAAGGCCAGTCATTTAAATGGAATGCATGCGATTGAGTTTCCATTTAAATTGGTTAGGCTTTCATATAGAAAACTGGTAGAGGATTATTCCCACGTACAGATGAAGCTGGTAGAAGAATAAGAGTAAAGTAGTGAAACCTGTGGGACATAAAGACTGCACCCCACAAAGAATAGGCTGCTCCAAGAACAATGTTTTTTAAAAATGAAATGAAATACTGTTGGAAGCCCTAGAGTAGATGTTTTACCACACTGGCATAATTTTCTGTGAGCTGTGAGGACTAGATAGACCATCTTTGCTTTAAGTCCATTGATTTCACTAAAGTTGCATCAAATATGAGTTGTCTCAGGATCTTTAAAGCTTATATTGGTGGTGCCTTCCAAAAAGGGTTTTGGAGTGGCTGATTTTTCTAGTATAACGGGTACTACTACTGTTACATTAAAGCAAAGCAACTATCCTTAGTAGATGAACCTTACATGTTTTGAGGAGGACTATTAAAACATGCTCTATTTTTCAGATCTGTTTAAACAATGCAGGCAGATGAGACACTGAATCTGCAGCAAGGCTGAAATCTTTCAAGTTAAGGCATTCTTCAGACTTTGAGCCAGGTTGTGTCAAATGGAAATAACTTTTAACTGATTTCCCCTTAAATGAGGCAACAGTGTGCAGTTTAAGCACCTTTAGCATTATGTAGTGTTTCTATAAATAGATATTTGAATGGAGGGATTCTTGTAGTTGGTGGAATTTTTTACGCAGCATATTTATATAGAAAAATGATACCACTGCAGAGATTGAGAACAGCCATTGTACAAAGTAGTTATGATTTCTGTTGCAAGTGCCAAGCTTTTGATGCGTGATTGGGATCATGTAAAGAATATCCTGTGTGCAGTCCAGTCTCAATACTGAAGTACTTTTTTGCTCAGGGAGCTAGGCACTAAAAGAAATTTGGGACAGTATAATAGTAACTACATTTTGAAAAAACGGCTTTGGATTGAGTTGATAGTCATCTGGTCTTTTGCTGGATCAAAAAATGACTAGCAACAGTCAACCCGCTAGATCATTGGCAGGTGTGAATTGACATAACTCTGACTTCCATAGCATACTTGCACATCAGTTTAGACCAGATGATACTCTGTTCCAGCATGGTCTGTTTTCAGGATTTGTTCTCCATTTTCTAATTGTTAAACTTAGATGTTATAATAACCAATTATTGTTTCTCAGATTGTCTATTTGCTTGGTTGGTTGTTTGGTTAGGGTTTTTTGAATAGCATTGGTAAAATTTTAGCTATAGGCAGAAATGGATGATTTCCTTTACACATTTTTGGTACTACTGAGGAACTATACTGTTAATTTTCCTACTATAGCTCTTTGGTGAGCTCCTCCTATGCTTATAGTGCCAAACGTTTCCAGTCATGCACATTAGATCTGTGCAGATGCTTTGTGTGGGATGGATGAGTGGCTAACATTTTATTGAAAACCAAAGCTGGACTTGAATCTTTTATAAGTTGTTGAAAATCTTAAATAAAATAAGTTTTTTCAACCTAATCAGATGGATCTGTCAGTGGGAACTTAAAAAAACCCACAAACCTGTAAAGTTAAGCAGAAATATTTCTTTTTCCATCTGTTTGGTTGATCTTTCTTCCCCATTTTTAGACCTACTGTGTTTTCAGCTGTAAAGTGCTATGGAAAGGGGAGAAGGTAAAGCAGATGCATCTAAAAATAGATGCACGTGCCACATTATGCCTTAATGCCTTATTTGTCTGATGCATTGCAAATAAAAATTAGGTTTGGGTAACATTTCAAAGCCTTTTCTAGTTAAGTTCAGAGGACTTCTTGGTGCAAAGCCGAAATCATTAATGAAGAAAAGGATTCTTAAGCTCCAGACTGGCATGGTAGCAGTTCCCTTACCTGTGGCAGTGGGAGCCAGCACGTACCTCGGGGAAGGCAGGCACCCTGGTCTGCAGCTCTGCCATGGACATCTTCCTTGTTCCAAACACAAGCTGGTTGCTTGCTGAATGGGATTTGGGCAGCAATATAATGATTTTGTGTTGTGCGTGTGTCGAAGGTCTTTTCCATCTATGACAGGCAGCCCCTTGAAAGCAGTGAGGGAAAAGCGAAAGGCTGTGGCCCTGTATTATGTGCTCCCTTAGACTCTGCATCGCTTCAGAATCTCTCACAGGTTAGTAAAGAAAGTCGTTTATGATGATTGTCATAACTAAGCTTAATCTCCATTGCAACAAACACATCGGTGTAAACTCATTGCTTGATGCAGTGCCAAGATTTTGGCAATGCAGGTGCTCATTCTTCAATAACTTGTCCAGATACCACTACATACACAGATGTTAATTTTCATTCCATGTCAAGCCAGACATTTATAGTGTACTGTCTGTAGTCATGGACTGTAACTAGAGCTGGCTAGCACTATTTTTACTGCAGAGCTGTTCTTCACATAATTTAAAAAATTTTGTATTTTAAAGTTTTTATATTTTTCTTTCTTAGAAGCATTAATTCCATTTTAATAAAAAATCTGGCTGATATTTTGTGCCACAGATATCTAGACACATTTAATATACCTCATTTCTTTTTTCAGTTGGCAGACACTTGTCTTCATGTTCTGTTACCATTTTTAAAAGTTAGAACTGTTGCAATAAAATAGTCTCCAGTAGTTTAAATGGATCAGTTGCTGTCTTTCAGTGTGTGTTCAGCTAGACAAAAATAGTTTGCCTTGATTCTAAGTAATGCTGATAGGGGCATGCCGGTCCTTGGCAATGCAAAGAGAAACAGCCTAGCAGAAGAATTAACATTTGCAGGACCCCAGATTCCACTTCAGATACGGACACAGAACTTCCATACATTTTGGGAAGAACAAGGCACCAATAGTGCAGAGCGGAAGTTCACTGCAGACATGGTGGATTGTTGTGTAAAGAACTGGAATTTATATATTATGCGTATTGCAAGGACATGCCACTTTTAAAGAGTATGTTCTGAAAATGAAAGAAAAATCTTCAGATAACTGTGTCAGAAACAAGTATTTTAATTATTTTTTCTTTGGCGATGTGTTTATCCTTTTGAATGTGAAAGGATTAATATGATTAGATAGAACCACTGCAGAAATGACAACTAGAGTACGGCTAGATTACTTGGACTTAATTTAACACATAGAAAATATTAATTATGATTTATGCCTGAGCCTGGAGAATCCAGAAGGACTATGGGGCCTTGGAAAAAGAGTTTGCCAGTTACTGTAGGTCATAAGAATGAAACAGTGCCAAAAATCTTAGTCAATGTTTTAATTGCCTTTAGAGGTGGTTTCAGGATCAGAGTGGCCCATTTGTGCCTTTCCAGAAGTGCATTATCTCGGTGCAGCTTTGAAACAGCTTTGTAACGGCAGGCATGCATCCAGTGTGAGTGCACATCTGCTGGCAGGCTGACAATTTTCTGGTGTTTTGCCAACACTTCATTAATTAACCAGAGTGTCAAAGCTTTCTTAAAAACCTGTGCTTTTTGAATGTTTCCCAAAAGCTAAAAAGCAAGTAGGGTGGTTTCTTTGTTTTACAGCCTTAGCTGTACTAGCAGCTCACTTTAAGAAAGTTGTAGTAGTATGTGACAAAGAGAAGTACTGTGTGTTGCTGTCCCTCAGAATCCTTTCATACCTGCATACCTCAGATGAAATTGAGGCATAAATAAAGCTACTGTTTCAGGAGTGCAAAGCTTCTGTCAGCTGCAGACACAGTGCATTTCAAGAAACTTGGCCTGAGGTCCCAAAACACGAAGGGGATACTTCTAAAATGTTTCATCTTAAGCGCTGCCGGCCTCATCAATGCAGTGTTGTGCTGCTGCTGCTAATTGCACCTTCTGAGAGTACCGGAAGAAAAGTTTCAATGTCATCCTCATGGAGGCAGCCGCATCAAAATGCAGCAGTGGAAGCTCTGAAAGCTCTTACCTTGTGTGAAAATGTCCCGCGCTTTGAAGGTGCTTAGCTGAATACAGTCCCGCATGCTTAATGTACAGCATCGTTTCTTCCAAGCAGCATATTTTAAGTAGGAGAGACATAATCTAAAAACACACACAATTATGGATTCTAGATGCTGTTTCTAATTTTATAGTGCACGACAGTAAGGAGTATAATAAAAAAACCCCTCTCCCAGCACGGCGTATAGTTTTCTAGGTAATTTATGTCTGCCTCTACGAGATGGAATCTGAGATTTATCTTAGTAGATGCAACATATATTTTTTTGCTGATCTGGCCTCCACAGATGTGGTTTAAAAGGAAATTTTATTTCTATTTTTACAAACATCCACAAAGGTCATCCTGCTTTTATATCAAAACCTCTACAAAAAAGTTTAGCTAACTCCCTCGGTAATCACAAAACAAAATGAAGTTTTTGAGGAAAAAACGAAATTCGAGATCTATCGTTAACAAAACAATGAATCGAAGTCAACATTTTGTTTTCCAAAAAATTGTTTTCGAGTCCCTACCAGGCAGCACGATCCTAATGCCCTCCTGTCACTGAGGGGGAACCGAGGGAGAATCACACAATGAGGTTAAATATTTTAGCAAAGTTCGTTCCGAAAGCCTCTGGAAGATTTTTGGAAAGAGATCCAGGTTGTTTAAATCCTAGTACTCTGGTTTAGCCACAGGAACATTCTTCATCTCTAAACACACCGACACGCCTGCTTTTTAAAGCAAAACTGCCATTCCTTTGGCAGAGGGCCGGGCAGGGTGTCGGGACCGTGTCGTGGGCAGAGCCGGGGACAGCGCGCGAGCCGAGCGCAGGCGTGGGCTGCTGCGTGGCGCGGGGACCGTGCTGGGGAAGCCTGGCTTTGTCCTCCGTCGTCTGCCAGGTCTCCCAGCCGCGCGCGCGAGCTGGGAAGCGAGTGATGCACCCTGTAAGGTACAGCTGCTAGACCTTGTAAATAGGAGCTTTCTTCGGGCCTGTCATCTTCTCATCACAGATGCTCTTTGCTGTCTTTCAGGCGGTTTATAGTCAAGCTACAATTGTTTGTGACAGAAATAGGACTAAATAAAGGTGTAGAAGTAGGTTGTACTCTGAGGAATAAATAAAAAATGAGGCTTTACAGAAACCCCTATGCTAAAGTTTCACTTTCAGTTGCAGAGGGTCATGCTTTTTCCTTTTAACGGTTCCTTTTCTTGCCTAGATGATGTGCTAAAAAGCCAGGGAGGCCAAGAGAAGGTGCCTGGCGCTCTTGGCCCTTCTGAGAAAGGCTGAAGGGTTTCATTTTCGGGGGGGGCTGGGCAGTAGGTGGCGTAAAACTGCCATTTTGTTCAGCTATGCATTGAGAAACGAGGCGGGGTTAGTAAATGATGTATAGATGTTAACTAGTATATACATATAGTTCTTTTAAGCCTTGGTGATTCATAAACTATAGTAAGTTTGACTAGTTGCACCTTGTAGTTAACTCTTTAATAAAAGATTTATAAAAGCCATTTA
Organism: Phaethon aethereus; assembly: GCF_964289735.1. Lineage (NCBI taxonomy): Eukaryota > Metazoa > Chordata > Aves > Phaethontiformes > Phaethontidae > Phaethon > Phaethon aethereus. The sequence continues at coordinate 16,756,710 of NC_138588.1, read as the reverse complement.
AAAATAAAAATGAGCATAATCGGTACAAAGAATAAAGCAAAGAGTTTTTGCAGACCAGGTAACTCTCTCAAATTGTCACTCAAAATTTTATTTGGTAATTCAACCTTGATGAAAGAAATGGAGGAAGGGCTGAGTCCCAACTGAGTTGGGACTTTCAAAGTAGCGGGGTCATTACCGAGTTAGCATTTTCTTCTGATTTCAGCTTGATCCACACAGCATTTAGTGTATTTGTCAGTCCTTTGTCCTGCTTAAAGCAATGGGGCCTCTGTCCTGTGGGCAACCTTCAGTAAGTTTAAAAACAGAAGTTGTAGCTATATAAAAATCATCTTAGAAGGGGTGGGTGTCACTATTTTTTGGCAACAGCAATTAATATTTTGATCTTTTTATTCATACGTTGTCTGCAGTTGGTATGAGTGGGGTGTACAGGAAATGGTTTATGAGCCAGCAATACTGGTACACAAGAGCATGAGCTCAGGGGTCAGAAAAGGGAAAACAAGACACAAAAAAACTGCACAATAGACTGTCAGAAAACTTGTGCCAAAAAAAAAGGGAAAAGCGTTCCAAAAAGAAACCCTTCAGGCTGGGTTCTTTGCTGGTGCACACTGATGTTGTTCTGCTGTAATTTAATGTAGTGACCTTAATTTATGCCAGCTCAGGTTCTGTCCCTTCACCTTTAGGATATATGTGCTATAATTGGTTTCCAGGAACAATGTAAGCTTCCTAGCCGTGGGTGGTTGGTTGTGGCTGAACTACCCTTGCTGCATTGCAGTGTCGCAGATGTAAGGCCGTGTATTTCAGCTGTGGGAATATAGCTGTGCTGTCTGCGTTTGGCACTAGAAAGACTTTTGGTCACACCCTTGCAGTGTAGTTTGATGGCTCATGGTCCTGTTTTCAGGGAAGCCTTTTTGGTTTTTTGTTTTTTGGTTTGTTTTTTTTTTTTATTAGAGGGTTTGTTGAGGGAAACAATATTTGCATGTACTTGGAGATCTCAGAAGGGTGGGTGAACAAAGCACAGATGGCTGTTTGGCCAGAAATAGTGTTTATTCTAGCAGATTTGTTACCGTGATTCTAATAGAAGATAAAGTAGTCCGTGAACCTTCCCCCAGGCCTGTCTTTGGTACGGTTTATAGCCCACTCGAAAACTTACTTTGACGTCTCACTGATCCAGTTACAAACATCACCATACATAAATGGTGGATACAAAGCAAGAACCCCTCTGGCACCTCTGGTGTGCTGGGTTTCCCTGCAAAGACAGCCAGTCTCACTCCTTATATGAATATAATAGAACTGATTTGCGGTTGTAGTGAGCTCTTCTTACCGATTCTCTTGCTGTTCCCTTCAAAAACACAATTATTTAGCCATGCTGCTTTCATACAATTTTATCTTTAGTTTTCCCTTGAAATCTGTCTCCTTTAGAAAAAATATTCTGCTGTTGTAGTCCAGTTCTTCATGTGGTTTCTACTGTTCTTGAATAGTGTTTTTAATAGGCATTTTGGTCATCTAAAGGCTACCTGAAAAAATGCATCTGTAACCAAAGCTTGCCTATTGTCTCCGAGCATAGAAATTGTTCTAATTAACCCCCTGCCTTTTTGAGAAGTCTTTCTCCCCTTTGTGTGTGCCCGCGCCCAGAGGAGTGTTTTGCTGTAACTGCTGTCGTGTGAGGATACAGGCAGAACAAAGTAATTAAGTATTTAAGTATTTAACTTGTACTTTTGGAATCAGCTTCACACCTAAACAAGGCCTGTCTGCCAAAGGCTTGCATTGCAGGTGACCTAATAAAAGATGTTACTTCGGTCTGTAAGACTTGCCCTGCCTCAATACGTGTGTGTGTGCATGCACGCGCCCGTATACAAGAAGCTCTTCCCAGTATTAGCTTTGAGAACTCTGAGGCTAGTACTTGAAGGCACAAGTTAAAATGCGAAGTAATGCAATGACCGCAATAGCAGCGTGTAGAAATAAAAAAGAAAAAGCGGTAATATGGTGTTGAAGCGTAGGATGAGAATAAGAAGCTGGTGTGGCCAGCTTTTAGTAAGTTATGGAAGCATGTATGTGTTCAACTCTGTTGAATCTGAGCCTGGAAAATTAATAATGAAAAATGTGAAGCTATTGTGGAAAGGAAATGATTCAGAACTAATTTATTGAATTTATCTTGAAGTGTCATCTTTTTGCTGAGGAAAATGACAGCTCCATTAAAAATTTGCTTTTTTTGTGGAACTGTTGCTCCATGAGCTCTACAAATTAATTTTTTTCTACAGGCACTTTCGATACTTAAAAGCACACTGTTTGTTACCTGTTATAAAGAAAAGGAGTCTTGATGTTAATATCATTCAACTGGATTAGAATTTGGCAATGCCTTCATTAACCTTCTAAAGTGAATTAATAAGAAAGCAATAATAACATTGCTGTTGATTATAATGTGACTGGTTTTTTTATTTAAACAGATGTGTCCTGAAAGCAGCAGAAATATTAGAGAGGTGCAATGTGCATCATACAATAACAAGCCATTTATGGGTCGATTTTATGAATGGGAACCTTTTGCAGAAGGTAAGGGAAGACAACTTGGTTTTGCATTATTATACAGATTGCATTTTGGAAAGGCAAATGTGTTTTTTACCCAGTGGAAGCCATCAGGCTTTGACTGCTGGAGTCTTGCTCAATTTGCTCTGTTTGTCTGCTGGATTTATTCATGGGCAGACAAGTAGATAATCTCACGTCAATATTTCTTGTATTTTACAGGAATGAAAGCATATAAGCCCTACTTTGACTGGTATACCATTGGCTCTGTATAGTGTTGCAACAGTATTTCAGCTACTACAATGTTAACTATCTTCTTTTTCTACGTATTTACTTTTGATGACAAAGGCTCAGTATGGCTTCATTTCAGTAAATGGAGGCGCCTTTTTTTTTTTTTTTAATCCCAGTTTAGCATGTGACTCGTTATCCTTATGCATTAATTTCAGGACTTTCTACCTGTCTAATTTGTATTTTCTAATGGTATGTTTGGCAGTTGGGATGGTGTCTGTGAGAGGGATACCTGTGCGATGGACTTCTGCAGCTGCGTGTTGAACTCATTGTCCTGGAACACAAAGCATCAGCAGCTCTAGTAGTGGTCTGACACCCCTCTAGAGTCCTAACCCTTGGAGGATAAAATCTCAGTCAGCTGGGGGTTCTCCAGAAACATGTTTTGTGAAATAGTTTTTTATTTTTTTGTCTGTCTGTTAACAATAGCTGGGCCTACCTCAGTTGAGATTTGTGATTATTTATGAGGTAAATAATTTGTTCTTCAGATGTGTTTCTTGATTCAGAGGAATTTAGTTTATGTCTTATTTTTTAAAAGTTATTTTCCACAAAGCTTCAAAGACCAAAGAGGATTCATGCGTAGAGAAATACGTATACATACTGTGGACTAGCGATCTTTATTATTCTGAAGCCACTGTATTGCTTGGTGTGAATCACTAGTAGGAAAGTACAATGATGACTTTGTTACCCACAGACTCCTTTACCAACAGGCTGTGTGTGCTCTGTACCACATGTTCTGTGCCATGTCTCCCCTCCAAATGGAGGCACAGTCTCACCTTAAAACTTCAAAATGCAGGATATAGGCCCATCTACTGTGCTTTCTAGATTTGAGAAGAACAAAGTAGAAGGAAGAGAATTTGCCTGTATTTTTTAAGTCTCTTGAATATGACCTTTATTGACTTCTGTGTAAGTAGCTACATATAATACAATGCCACACAATTAAATAGAAGTATGCATTATGCCATGGCTTTTATTGTCTTACAGTCAGTGTTTGCTGGGATTTCTCTTTGCCAGAAGACTTCATTACAAGTAAAGACTTCAATGTAGTATGATTTATCTTTATGGCAATGCCCTGCTCCTGTGTGTCCTAAAATTGACATAGTGGCAAGATTTACCCAATTATGCACATCTTCAGTGTCAGTGATGTGCTTTGGGGCAATTAGTGCTCTGCATATGTTTTACTTTCCTTCAGTCTTTAACTCATTAGGCTAAGTTACTTTCCCAGCTCCAAAAGGGAGGCAAAATAAGAGATTTGGAAAAGGAATGGGCAAGTTTCTTTCACGATGGAGCGATTCCTCCTGGTTCTCATATTTTTATTCTCCCTCCTTTTACCCTAAGAGGCTTAGAAGGAGAAAAGAGTGACAGGTAGTAGTGATTTTTTGCTTCTGTTAAACTGGGGTCATGTCTATCCTGTAGTATAGAGCCTGATACTAAGTTTTGAAGTGAAAGCAGGGAAAACCACATCTGTGTAGGGCTGTAGCTAGGTGTGTCAGCTGGGAAACAGCATGTGCTGCTGTCACTGTATTGTTTTTGGGGACTGAGGGAACCCCTTGCTGGACTGCGTTGTGTGAATAACGTGCTTGGAGCCAGCTTTCAGGGTTCTGTGCCTTGCCTTGTTGCACAAAGGCAAAATGCCTCTTTTGTAACAATAAAGACCCTTCCAGAGATGTGCTGAAGGAAGTATTAGAAGTCATTGTTTGCGTATTTTTCAGGGGACTCAAGGAGTGTTGCCAGTGTATGAAGTTCCTTTTTTCTATAGCCAGAAATGGACATAGCTTAGCGTGCTAGCATGCTTTTTGTTGTTCCTTTAGATGAGCAGATTTGATCCACAGTTGATGTTACCTGTTTCTACAGCTCCACATGAGTCAGTGCAGGTTCAGATAGGTTCAAACCTAACTCCCAATTGATCTAATAGTGTTTGTTTCTAATGTAGTCATGCCTCAGTCCTGGTTTTATCTGTTGTGGGTATAGTGAAGACTTGCAGAGCTATAGCTCTTTATCTCAAAATATGAACATTCAGTATATACTATGCTTTTAATTAAGGTCATGTCTGGCTTTGTGAAGTTACCCAAAAGGAAGTTTCAGAGCTGTACGGCTTTGTCACTTTGTACCATGCATTTAGGCAGAAAAAAGAGCTTGGTACCCTAGCAAGCACATGGCTGAAAGCATGTTCTGCAGACAGCATGACTTCTACAACATGGCCCCGGAGACCTTTGATGTATTAGCTTTCATGCATCCCTTTTCAAACGGCTTTTGACAAGACACAGCCAATGCTGAGCCAGCTCAGCCCAAGTCCATCTCCTTGTTTCCTACACAGCAGATTTGACTTACTCTGCCCTGTGCCGGGAAAGATGACTTAGGGGATCTAAAACATGCTATAGTTATTTCGTTTTCCCTCCCCTGCATAGCATAGCTTGCTCCTAATGTTTATGTTTGGTAGGAGTGTTGCTCTGCTGGAGGGTAGGAGGGCTCTGGACAGGCTGGATCGATGGGCAGAGGTCAACTGTATGAGGTTTAATAAGGCCAAGTGCCAGGTCCTGCACTTCGGTCACAACATCCCCATGCAACGCTACAGGCTTGGGGAGGAGTGGCTGGAGAGCTGCCCGGCAGAAAGGGACCTGGGGGTGCTGGTTGACAGCCGGCTGAATATGAGCCGGCAGTGTGCCCAGGTGGCCAAGAAGGCCAACAGCATCCTGGCCTGTATCAGAAATAGTGTGGCCAGCAGGAGCAGGGAAGTGATTGTGCCCCTGTACTCGGCACTGGTGAGGCCGCAGCTTGAATCCTGTGTTCAGTTTTGGGCCCCTCACTACAAGAAAGATGTTGAGGTGCTGGAGCGTGTCCAGAGAAGGGCAAGGAAGCTGGTGAGGGGTCTGGAGCGCAAATCTTATGAGGAGCGGCTGAGGGAACTGGGGTTGTTCAGTCTGGAGAAGAGGAGGCTGAGGGGAGACCTTATCGCTCTCTACAACTGAAAGGAGTTCAGTTGTAGAGAACTGTGGTTTTCTACCTGAAAGGGGGCTGTGGTGAGGTGGTTGTTGGTTCCTTCTCCCTAGTAACCAGCGATAGGATGAGAGGAAATGGTCTCAAGTTGCGCCAGGGGAGGTTTAGATTGCATAGTAGGAAAAATGCCTTTACAGAGAGAGTGGTCAAGCATTGGAACAGGCTGCCCAGGGAGGTGGTGGAGTCACCATCTCTGGAAGTGTTCAAAAAACATGTGGACGTGGTGCTTTGGGATGTGGTTTAGTGGGCATGGTGGTGTTGAGTTAACGGTTGGACTTGAAGATCTTAAAGGTCTTTTCCAACCTTAGTGATTCTGTGATCAATAAGGGCAGCTAAACCATAATTTACAGCCCTGTCTTGATCATGAGTTAAGTGTAATTACTACTGTTTTTAAAAAATGCACGTTTTTATTTCTCCTTTGTTCAGATTGGTGCAGCTGCATTTCTAACCCCTCTTTTATCTGCTACTGTTCCAACACAAACTTTTGTCTTTGTTAAAAAAGCCATATTAAAGGGACTATAAACCCTATGAATTTAGAGTATTTAATGAAAAAAACTTAGTTTGTGTTGGAGAATCAATAGCACATAATGACTTTATGTGGATTTGAGAGGAAGGGTCCAGTTTTGACAGAGGGGAAAACATCAGAGGGACGCGATCATAAAACCTGTAAGGAAGTTTAAATGTACAGAAGCAATAAAAGTTTTAATCATTCTGATAATTGAATTCTTTAATTTGAATTCTTTATTTCAGCTAACTTACATTTTTAACTGTGCTGAAAAGTTCATAACGTATGTATGTTCATAAAGTGCTTGATATTTTGATGGCTGTATGAAAAGAATCTATTCAAAGGGGAATTGGATAACTCAGTGGGCATCTAACCACAGAATTCTCTCTTGGTGAAGAATAACTGCATTTTTTGAGAGGAGAGAGACAACTATGGAGTTTTTTGTTAAAAATTCTGTGTAAGATTAAAGAAGAAATAAACTCCTCTCTCTGAAAATCTGTCTGATACATCATCTTTGGTCGGGTGCCTGGATAGTCTTATGCATCCAAAACACATTGTCAAATACGGTGTTTTCAAATCGACAACTGCAAAAAATCCTGGTCAGCTGCAGGCCCTCTTGCTTTGAGTTCTGTTTGATAATGACGGGCAGGCTTTTGTGACAGGCAGTATTTTGTGCCGCAGTCCTAGCCATGGTTTTCTGTTAGAGCAGCTGGAGTTACACCTGTGCCAGGCGGGCGTAGGCGCGGTACACGTGTGAAGAGCGCGCCGGGGCTCTGCGCTGCATGCGCTGCTCTCTTTAGACGCAGAGTCCCGCGGGGACGTTGGGCTTTCCCGGCCCGCGCCGCTCTTTGGCGTGGTAGCCAGGAAGGGGAGCCGCCGGCAGGGCCGCCTCTGCCTGCTTCGCAAGTGGAAGAGGACTTCGAAGTCTCGGAGGAGCTGTGGTTGCATCTCCAGTGTGTAAAACTTGAACTAGCTAAAACTGTATTCTTTGGGGACTTGGCTTTTTTCTTCCTTTTGAAAGTAGCAATTTACAAGCAGAAAAATACTGCAAAGTTGGAACATTTTCACCCGAGAGACAATTTCAGTTTCTTAAAAGGGGGTGGGGGGTGGAAGAGAGGTTTTTGCAAATCAGGGTGTGGGCCACTGAAGGTCAGACATCATTTGTCCCTAAAAGATAGTGAGGCTTTGCCCCCTTCCCTCATAGTAGAAGAAATGCAAAATTTTCATGGAAATGATTCTGTTTTCTGTTTGGAATTTTTTTCATTTTGTTATTTTAGAGGAAAATTTTAATGGGAAGTTTTCTAAAATGCAGACTTGACCAAGCATTTCCTCCAAATGATATTTTTGTTTGCTTTTTGTTGAAAACCAGCTCTAGCTTCAGCGCTCCCCTTTCAGGTGACCGCGCGTGTTTGCAGGGCAGCACGCTTATTTACCTGCCTTGCACCAACAGCAGCAATTCTTGGGTTTTCAGATGTATGTGTTATTTTACATATGCGGCTGTCACTTGTGTTAGAGCTTGCTGGACGCTAGCTAACAAAGGTGCTGGTAATAGGAATGAGGACGTGGCTAAAGGATCATCATACTGGGGGCTGCACAGATGATTTAGTTCCACTTGGTGGAGTCAAGATGTCTTTGGCTTAAAATACCGTATCAAGCCAGACGAGTTTCTAGGAACAGAGCCATGCTCAAATCTTGAAAGCTGTTGAAATCGTTTGCTGCTGGCAGGTAGTCGCTGGCACCTGAGGGCCTGCGCAGGGTGCATGGAGGGGCCTCTGCTCCCCGCCGCTAGCAGGCGGGCCGGCCTCGGGTGCGGCGGCGGCCGCGCCTTTCACCTGCGCGGGACCTGCAGGCTCAGCCCGAGTAGGTGAACTCTGGCAGCGAGAGGGACCTCTGGGAGGCCTGGTGGAGTTCGTTGGGTTCCTTCTGATTGCCGGGCCTGGCTTCCTCTTACGCCTTCTCTCTACGTTTCTAATTGATCGCTGAGACAAAACTTGCACGGAGCCTGTACAGCACATTGCTCTTTGGAGCAGGGTTCGAGTCAGGCTGGGTTTCAACTGGGATAAAAATTCTGGTAGCTGAAAGCAGCAGTAGCGTATCTGAAAGAGCGCTAATGTCACGGCTGCATTTTCTGGGGGGGGAAAAGTAGGTTCCCAGTCTCCCCCGGTACTGTTGTTGCCAAACCTAACTACTGATGGGCACCATAATGAGCGATTCAAAATCGACTGGAGTGAAAGAGGCTGACAGGCAGCGGGTGCCAGCACCCAGCCGTGTGGCAGGGCGGTTGGGGAATTTCAGCTGGCTTCTGCTTACTTGAAGTGTATCAGAATCCAAACTTTGAATGGATGGGAGGGTATTTGGTCTGCAGGTTTTTCACGCTGGACTTCATGGTATTCTTTCTCTAAAATGGCTTTCATGTCAGCACACCGTTCTGAAGCCTGTGTTGTGTTCAGAGGAGAAGTCACTGTCGAGGTAGACCTGTGCATGCTGTAAAATCGTTTTTGAGTTCAGTTTTGCTTTAAAATACCTTCTAGTAACCTGACTTCTAGCTATGGATGTCTCCCAGCTACAGCCATGAAAAATAGAAGCTATGAAGAAAATGAAATGTGTAACTTCCACAGGTTTCTAGCAAGTACTGCAACTTCAGCACTTCGTGTCAGATAAGAGAGGCGTTTATGATAGACACAGTAGTTTTGCTGATGTTTCAGTGTTTGGGAGGTTTTTGGCTACTTTGTTTGGGCTTTGTGCAGAGAAGGGTATATAGGCTTGTGAGGAAACCATTTATTCAGTTCTAAGGTCTCATCAGTAAGATGTTTTGTGGAGCATTTTCCATTCAGTTGATCAGCAGAAATCATCCACCAGGACTAACGACCCTGAGGACATCCCTTCCTGGGAGTATTTGTAAGTCTGCTAAATGAATATCAAAATTCTGACACTTCTCTTTTCAGACTTCTAGATGTTGCTTCTGGGTTTTCTGTTATCACATGTGACTCTTTGTATATAGCTGCCAAATACGGACAAATAATTTTACAGTAAGTTTTGGAGCCAGATATAAATGTGGCTTGTTGGGTGTTGTGTAATGTTGCAAATCAATGAATATTCTGGGCCAGCCCTGAATGTATTATACTTGTTCGCAGTAGTTTAACATGTTGGTTTTGCTTCTGTTAGAATTGTGAGGTATGTGTATAAACAAAATTATAGGTGTATATTGCTTATATGCACGTTATTAGTGCAAGCATTCATTCAGCGTCCATTGGATTTCATTACATCTTAATATGAAACCATTCTAGAAGCATTGTAAAGTTTGATATATACAGAGAAACGTAACGTTTGTGTCATCTTTTTAGGTTAACTAGAAGTGGAACTTCACCATAGCTAATTAGAGAATTCATCCTTGCATAGGAGTAGTAAGGTGGGCCCTGGGGTATGTTTCCTGAATGTCTGTGATTTCTTGGCTGGAGGAGTGCAGTCCTTGAGAAGCAAAGGTAACGTAGTCCCAGTTCATGAAGTCTTGGCCTTTCCTGATTTGTAACTGCCAGTTCCTTGTGGCTCAGGATATGCTGTGCTGAACTAGTATGCTCTTAGTTTTGTGTGCAATACTTTGACAACCGAATTTTTTCACCCAAAGGCCGAGAAGTCGTCTTACGGTTTTATTTATACTTTCTCTAGTAAGTTACTTCTAGTTAGTGAACATACAGATGTTTGAGTATATACATAGTATCTCAAGAAATAACCCAGCTGTGCTGCAGTTTGTCCAGCTGCAAGGTATTATATTCAGTGAGGCAGCTGCTTGAAGTCTTCATTTCTCATTGCAATAGACCATACTTCTCCACTTTTCTTTTGCCTCCACCTGTTAGAAATGTTCTTGATGGCTTTTATTCCATTTTGTGGCTAGTAGTTCTCGAAGCTTCTACTTTAATTGCATACGCTGTATTTTCTATGACAATTTTTTTTGTTATTCCTGTTTTATGTGAAATGCTGTAGCCAGACAAATTCATCTAAGAGGCAACAGACAAGCATTTTGGGAGGTTTGAAATGTAATGAGTAGGTGGTGTTTGTATTTGTTGATTAGCTACAACTCAAATAGTGCACACTTCTCTAATGACAGGGAGAGTAAGAATTGGCATTCTTACATTTTATCACAAAAACCCGAAGGGATACTACAACCTGTTTTTTTCCTTGTTTGTTGTATGTATGTAGAAAAAAACAACTGTGTAGGAGTTGATCTCAGTTTCTTTCTGCAAACCAAAAGTCTAAGTCCATGCTTATCAGTTATAGTAAGTGTTAAACAACTATGCTGATATAATTCCCTTCTACATGCTCTTCACAGGTACATTTCACTTTTCTTCAAGGTTATGGTCCATCATAATTTGAGATTCAGGAAATACATTTGGAAAAATCTAGTGAAAACTTTGTCCTGTTTTGTATTCTATGAGAACTGATGGCTTCAGGTTTTCAACTACTGTGTGAGTTGACACATGTAACACACTGCACTTTGCTTTGCTTGGCCTTTTCTATTACCTGTTGGGCTACTTTTAATTTGGATCAGTCCTAATCTCTAGGTGTTTCAGGAACAATCATTTAGCAAATGAGTAACATTAAATTGAACAGTAAGCCAGTAGCAGATTAGTATAAGATAAGACATCCTGAAGCAGATACCTGAAATTACTGACTGGAGCTTAAGCGCTATTGGCATACAATTACTCTGGAATTCTGATGGAATATGAGCTCTGATTTCCTTTATAGACTCATTGGAAATCCTGTCTGAGGCAGTGAAGTATCCATTTTTCACACAATGCTGAAAATACTATTTAATTTTTAACTAAAATCTCTTTGAAATGTTGCTTACTTATGAGACTAGAATTTATTCAAATGCAGTGGAACAAGAAGTTCATTTATACTGTGTCCCTTTTTTCCCATTTATTTGTTCCTGATTTGTGACTATATCACAAGAGAAAGCAGATGGAAATTTGCAAAGCCTTAAAAGTATGGTTGTGCTGAAGTATCTGAGGCATTTCTTTGACTTCATCAATAAATCTGCTTCCTGAACATCTGTTGTGTTGAGCTTGACCTGGAAATTGTAAATATCCTGTGTGTTACTGAAATATGTAACTACTTCTATAGAAAGCTTTAATAAAAAAATATGCTTAGATACTTATATATATGGAAACTTAATGCTTCCACATGGCAACTTACCTTTTATAGTTATTCTTCCTATATAATTTTATTATATATGTAATTATATTTTTTATATAGAAAGAGAGATAAAAAACATTATATACATGTTTTGATTTGCATTTGTGAGGAGCTTAGTAATATCAGAGCCTGGCTTTTACCTGGGATTTTGTGGTTTGTTACAATTCAAATAATAATGTATATGTATTTCTGCGTGTACTATTTTAAGCAGGGACCATACTCTGATGTATGAAGTCAACCATGTCCCTGTAATAGGTCACATGCACCACATACCGTAATGGTTCTAGTTCATTGTGCATACCTCAAACTCCCTGCTTTTCTACTTGCTATTTGGAGGGGAAAATGGGTTAAGAGGGATGAGAGCAAGAAGGTTTGGGTGTTTATAGATGGACACCTGGGTGAGCCTCAAGAATTAGAAAGGGTTGTTAGTGCTTTTAGGAAAATGGGAAATGACATCCATCAAATCTTATCATTCAGCAGTAAACTCAGTACACTCCAAAGTGGACTTGAACATAAACCATATAAACAGAATGTATTTTTAAGAAGACAGGAAGGTGAGAGAAGGGAGATGAGCTGACAAGCCATATCTGTCCTAATCTTACAGGTTTTAGATAAATTTAGCCTAGTTGCTGTAGAAGAGACATTGTCTTCTGTATCCAGGTGACCAATATTTACTGGTTTATTTTAGAGTATCTGACCTGCCTAGTTGCATTAATTGTGAGTTGGGTAAACGTCCTAGGAAGAATTATGCCCTCATTTGAAAGCACCCTACTTAGTTCCTTTGGTGGGAGCAGAAAGTTAAGGATGGATGTTGTGTCTTTCAGGCTCAGGTTTAGAAACAAAATGGTATTCAGGTTGTGTGGTAATGAAGATTGTTAGGCTATCATAGAATATAGGAGGAAGATGTGATTTTTGCAAAGCACATGTGGAAGTGAGTGGTATAGATCCTTTTAAGCCTACTTGGATAAAACTTGTCTTGACTCTCTCTACTTGCTAGCAACAGCAAGACCTCAATGGGTTCAGACCAGTATTCATGTCTGCAGTATCAACAAATTACCTGATACTGTGCAAGCATCTGTGAGAAATGCTGTGCAAATGCATAAACTCATGACTTAAGCTGAAAAAAAACCCATTTTTTTTCCACTGTAATAAACTCTAATTTTATTTGTTCTTCTGCAAATAAGTAAACAAAATCTTTGTTGAATTTCTATAGATTTTTGCCTGTTAGTGGCGCTTGGAACAACATACAGACACACAATATTCAGAAATGATAAAAAAAAAAAAACCACAAAAAAACCAACACACCATCACCCTATAAAAATGAATCAATGGGATACTTTGATCCACAAAACCCAACCTACTGGAGTAAAGTACTTGGTAGCTTTATCACAGCTTTCTCAATGTCTGACCTAACTGTCAAGCAAAATCTTTAATAAGCAGGACTACATGAGCCAACAGTATATGACCTCATGTAATCTTTAACAGTCCTTTTATATGTGTGCGTATATATATGTGTGTGTACATATATATATTCCTTATATAGCTTCATCGTGTCCGGTGTCTGTGCAGAGCAGTCTGAAACTTGCTGCAAGTGCGCAACTGAGGATTTGGATCCTTTGATTTGGGGGAGCAGTCTGCGTTGTATAACGGTGGGCATGGGAATACCTTGGAAGCAGAGTCCTACTAGGAATCAGAGGGTATGGTTGTGGAAGTGATCATACAGGAGTGAAAATTAGCATAGAGCAAGGTTGCTTTAAATTAACATACCCTAGGAATTTAACTAGCCTTGGGCAATTTCAAGGATTGGTCTCCATCTTCTCTGTGTCCTCTATTTTGGATCTTGTGCCAAGCACAACTTTCTCAGAGCCAAAACTGTTTATGAATTAGGAAATAAATATAATGCTGATTCCTCTTTTTCATCAGTTCTAGCAAGGGTTATGCGGCAGCCTTACCCAGTGGTAGAATTATAATCTGTTTGAATCTCCATTTCATTTTGTAGCATCAGATCCTGTTGCATGTTGGGTTTGTCAAGATAAGGGAGAGAACGGTAGGCAAATGAAGTATCTTGACTGTCTTTTCAAAAGGGAGTTTTTCTCACACTTTTTAGTGCTGTTTGCATTGGTGTAGTTGCTGTATACAAGTACATATGTCGAATAAGTGCTTTGGGATGAATTAGTCTTTTTTTAAAACGATGTTGTAATTTTTTCTACTCCTGTTGTCCATGGGAAAAGTCCTCTGTTAAGCTTCAGAGCCAAAATATCACTCCAAAAATTTGCCTGTGCTGTTGGATCAAAATCTTTCATTTCCTTTGGCTTCTTTATAGCAAAACACCAATGTAAAGAGGGTATCCTATCCTTATTCCTACACCTCTATTGGGGTATCAAAAATTAATCTCAGTCTCCTAAATCTGTTCTTTTTGGTGGTAGGTTTCTTTTTTAGCAGATAGAGACAAGCAGGCTATTTTTTACAAGTTTTATGACTGGAACCCTACAAGTCCTTGCCATGCAGATCTACACAACCATTTCTTGTAGTATAACGCACTAGAATAGGGAAAACTTAGGGCTCACAGTGTTTTGCAGGTGTGCGCTTCTTGCACGAACCCCAGTGATCCTCCCATGTCTCCCAGATCCATGAAATTGACTGGGGAATAAAATAGAGCTGCAAGGTCAAGACTCTGTAATCATTTTAACATGTTACACATAAACTTTGGGGAATATTGAATAAACTGGGCAACAGTTAAGCAAAGGATTATCAACATGTGTACCATCTTTGTTGTTAAAAGTATGAAATATTTCTTCAACACATTTCTCGTACAATTTTCAATTTTTAAAATCAAATTTATAGTCCTGATTTTAAACACTTTCTCCTGTGCAGTGTGGGTTGGTTAACTTAGGAAGCAAAATTGAAAAATGCCTGGTGAATAATCTTTTCATGTTTAAAAAGAAATTAACAACTGAGACATACGGAGAAAATACATAAAATGAGTTTGGTAAGAAAAGTAGAGAAAAAATACTTATCAGGCTATCTTTGATTTTTAAAATTATTATACTTGCATCAGTTTATGTGTGGAAATAGTTTTTGTTGATTCAGTTATGCATTTCAAAAGGTTTTTAAATAGTTCTATCGTATTTTCCATGTATTTGATTTCAAAGAAGCTTTCACGTTTACCTATTGCAGTTAACAGTGATTGTCCTAATGTAGTGCTGCGTGCATAGCGGGCTGTGGAGATCCCGGGCAGGTTGCTGCTGAAGTTAAAGGCAGGCAATATAAATATGACTTTTTATAGGTCCTTATGGTCCAAGAATTACTGAGGTTAGTGGGAGTTTTTCTCATTCACTTCAGTGGCTTTTGGATGAGGTCATTTAGAAGAATATTCACCATGTAACCAAGAAAAGCGAACAGAACTGAGGTCTGATCCTGCAAAACTTTGTTGCAGGTTGATAATACCGAGATTTCTGAATTCAGAGACTTGGGATGTACCTAATTCCATGGAGGCTCAGGACCTCAGTAGAGATTTTCAGTTTATTTGAAAAAAGATGACTTGGTGCAAAGAGTCCACCTGTGGTCCCTACTCTGTTCAAAAGTTCAAGGACCTTTTTGCTGAGTCCGGGCCTCTTCTGTTGGGTGAGTGTACAGGCAGGGATTCGGGAAGCAGCAGCACATAAACATGAGATTCAGAGTTTTCCTTCATTCTGTGAAGAAATACAAGGGCACAAAGAAGGGGTTTTAGGACCATGTCAGAGACCAGATTACTTCTTCCTTCACCCCTCCCCAAAATGTCTCTGACTTTTGTTTTATTGTATGTGTTCCCGAGCTATTAAAATTGTGACTACTACATGAAACATTCATTCTACTGTTGAACCTTTTAAGTATTAACAGTTCTCCTAAAAAGTCAAAATAGTATATGTATTCCTAGTTCAAAAAATCACTAAACATGGAAGTAACACTTGGAGAAACAAACTATAAAAAGAGTCCTAGTAAATACAGACTCTTTCCCATCTACTTTGGGAGACTGATTTCTTCTGAGTATTTTTCATTATGTTGAAAGAATTGCATATTAAGATACTTCTCACTTATGGTTTGTTCATTTTGAGCCTGTTCCAGTATCAGCTGATACAAAAGGAAAGATAACATTAACTTCAGAGGGAGTCAGATGTGAATCTAAACATTTATGTTCACCGTTTCCACTTGTGTACTCAAAAATTGCTTGTGCACACTCTCAGCAGTAGAACTCGCACTTTCACTTTCTGGAATATTTAGGTGCAAAATTCTATTTTCTTAATGTAATTTCCATGGCATCGTGCAGATTTTAGAAATTAACACCTATGTGTACTGAAAAGGTAGATATGCAAGTTCTGGTTCCAGTAAAATTTGTGGATTTTACCTGATTAGCTTTATAGATGTTTTAGTTTTAAGTTACCAGTGCTGAAACTGAGGTTTGGGTCAGTCTACAAGTGGAGCCAGAAGCTTTGATCATAGTTCTCGACAGCAGTGCGGTGTGAGTTCACAAGCGCAGGAGTTGCGGCTAGCTGAAAGGTTTAGGAAGCCTGCCCAAGTACAGAAGATGCTAGGTTTCAGATCTGGGGAGTCTTCTGCTGCTCCGTTTTAATAGTAGGTGGCTTACTGGCGATGAACATGTAAGCATGGGCTTAAGTAAGGGCACTTGGAGCATGAGCAATTTTTGCCTGAACTAGAAAACCCAAGCTCCCTCAGGTAAGGCCATACTTGCAGGCTGACCAGCTCACAGGGCTGCCGGGGTCTCTTCGGGAGGAGATGTCCCAGTGCTCCCCTCTGAGCCGCTCCAGTGGTAATGTTTACGAGGTGCTTGTGAGTTACTGCTGCTTAACAAAAGCACATCCCTACGAACAGGTCACATCCGTACTTTTAGCCTGGGGCAAAGGCAAGGTAAATGTCATTTGCTTAAGCCTCTCTTACTCTGGTAAAACCTCTTTCTGTGGGGAATGAGTGAGAAGACTTCATCTTGGCATCTTCATAAAGCCTGCAAGGTTAGTCCCTGTGGCTCAAGCGGAGTACTGAGGCTCACCAAGCTCAGCCTTGCTCTGGAGTCACTGTGCAAGACTTGTGCGCAGTGGGGGAGGCATGGGAGGTGATAAAGAGAAATTACTACAGAGGGTTCATAAGGTTTAAGTATTATAGCCCCTTTTTTAATGTGGCATTCCTTTAAAAGCCCTCGGATTGACAATTTCCAACTTAATCTCCCAGTTTTTCAAAGCAGCAAAGGGTTTACTGCTCTCATTGATGTAACTTTGCTAGAAAAATGAGGTTACTTATTAATATGTGCCTGCGCTGCACAGTATTGTTTAAATGTAGGCATTCCTGTGTTTCTGGAGTATTCTCTTAATATTTTGAATGGAGGTTTTTGGTAGTGCTGAGTGTTATGAAGAGAAGTAAAAAGATTTTGCCTATTTAGCCAGCATTAGTAGCTGGGCCAGCATTTATATACACTTGATATTCCTTTTTGTTATGATGAATTACTCTTTTCAAAGCAAGGAAAATCTTACCCACTGTGAAAGAAAAGCTTATAATATGGATGAACATCAGAAGAAACAGATTCCCAGTGGTAGTGCATAAAATGAAAAGCAGAACTGGCTTCTATTGTACTCTGTTTCCATTAAACATCTTGGAAGTTTTATAAGCACGGCGCATAATAAATATCCAAGCCACAGTTTGAGGCCTTTTACAAAGGAGAGACCATTCTTGCTAATATTTTTCTGGATCAGTCCTTCCTCTTACACCCCGATAGATACAAATCTCTGGCATTTGTCCACAGAGTCAACTTGTGAATTTGTTAATTTGCTTTCCATATTGCACTGTATAACTCTGTATTTCAATCCAAACATCACAAATTTAAAATTAAGTTTGGAAGAGCCAGAGAGACTGCGCATTAACTTTCCTCATGTATCTGTGAAGAGAGGAGATCTTGCTTCTGAATAATTTTGGTCAGAGGCCTAAAAATACTGAGGTGCAACTCTCTATGGTTGGTTCTGCCGAAACGGTACAGTGATCCCTCTGGAGAGAGATCACAAAGAGCTAACTGTTTGGATCCATTACACCGCTGAGGTGGATATCAAGTATAAAAGCAGAAACAGACCTCAAAAAGTTGAGCCTGATCTTTTTTTCAAATACAATAATAGGAGTCTGGTGACATCATCAGATCTGAAAAGTAATACAGACTTTTACTGCATTTTTTTTCATTACTCCAATACCAATGTAACCCAGTGTATGTAAAATGCATTATAGCAAATCCACAAGCAATTTCCTTCATTGTAACAAATACTGTATCTCATTAGAGCAAAGCAAGCCCCCAGTTATGTTGCAGAACATCTGCTTAATAATTTCAAGTTCCTCCAACAATGCTGCCAAAACAGCTAAAAAGTCAACATCTAGTCCATTACTTTGATCAGCTGAAGTAATAAAATTATAAATAACGCAGCAAACGCAGAGCTGCGAAAGGCAGCGCGGAGCTGTTGGCCCTGCGCTCGGAGAGCTGTGACCGACGGCGGTGTGGCGTAAGGCGCTGCGACCCGTCTTCTGGGCAGGGGCACGGACCTGGAGTCCTGGCTTGCGTGGCTTCCCTAACAGCCAGAAAGTTAGTTAATCTTTCCCCATCCAGAGCCCGACTCCAAAATCCAGTTTAAAATGCCCCTTTTATCTCTCGTAGGCTCTCTGTAATGCAGATGAGGTGCTTTAAGGTTAGTGACGAGAGCGAAGGCATCCGTAAACAAACGTGTCAATGTTTACGTAAAATTCGTGAGTTGTAGTGATACTTATTACTGTCTGCTTTGTGACTCTGTCCGTGTCTGCTCTGTATGCCTTAGGAAAAGGGTCGCTTTGCGTTGTTGCAGTGTTAACATTTTGACTACTTGTTTTCATTCCAAATGTGAACAAAAAATGAAAATGGGAAAATTTTCCAGGAATGCAAAACATTTTGTAAGCATCAAATTATTTGGGGTCAGTACTGTTGAAACTTGAAAATATATGTACGATTATAATATTATTAGCAATTAAATTTAAAAAAAATCAGTAAAATAAAATGTTTCAGCACTGAAATGAAACAAGAAAGTGGAAATGATTTTGACGTCCCTCTGTCCATTTTCAGCAAAACCAACAAATTCTGAGGGCAGATTTCAGTTTTCACAGGATTTAATTTTTTGAAACAATGGGGAAAGTGTCAGTTGAATGAGTCCAGTGTATGTGTAACCAGATTGAGAAATACACTGAAAATAGAATATATAAAACATGTCCTTAAGTACACGTACTGAAATGATAATTTCCCTGTGAAGTTATTGTTGCGCAAGAGCCGAGTGAAGACTTGTTCCTTCTTTGAATAGCAACGTGTTGTACCACACCACTGTATGCCAGTGACCAATGCCTTCTGTTTGTTGTTTTTGTTGTTGGTTTTTCTGGTAGCATTTTGATTCTAAATTTTTTAAGGTCCAGTCAGTCAGTCACACCTTGAACTTGCTTTCAAAAAAATGCAGATTTTTAACCTTAACGAATCTTAATCGTTACCAAAATGCCTTATAAAACCAATCCCAAAACACAACTGTAAGATCTTGAATTCAGGTAGGCAAGCAGGAATATCGGATTGATCAGACAAGGAGGGAGCACTGCAAGGAACTTCATCTGCCAGAGCTCCCCAGCAAGGGTGTTAGAGGGTCTAAACGGACAGGCTGGCTCTGATTTAACAGCGCGGCTGTAATGCCTCGCTGCCCCCCCAGCTGCCTGCCCAGGGCTCTGCTGGCGGGAGCCGCTCCCAGCGCGCGGCAGCAGAAGTGACGGCGTGCGCTGGCCGGCTCCGCGGCCGCCCGTCGCCGCCCGCTGTAGTCATTAACGCAGCCAGGGAAGCTCCCGACTCTGATGCCATACAGGTGGTTTGAACCTGTCGCGTTCCGTGGGGAGCAGTGGCAGCTGAGGAGCCGGGACCCACATCTGCCTCTTGCGGTGTGGCTGTGGGACCAGTGCCTGGGAGCACAGGGCCAAGTGAGTCGGGGTGGGATCCTCTCGATCGGCTGCTGTAGAGTTACCCACGGCGTCTGAGCTCTGGTGCAGGAGGAGTCTTAAAGCCATCTCTTGTGCGTCGTTATCGGTGCTCTTGCTTACAGGGCTAAATAGTTACCTGGTTATGGTTTGTGCGACTTGCACTGTGTGAAACTTCAGAGTGACTTCAGTTTCTTCTGCTTTTAGATATGTGGACAATGCATAATTGCTTTAGCTAGTCAGAAGTGATAAAAGTAATTTATAATGAACTAAGAAAAATCCTTGAAGGAACTGTTACATGTTTCTGGATTGTAATTTTCCCTCTTGCCTCTCAATATCCACTACTGCATTGAAAGAAAGATGCATTCTGAAGTGAGTCTGGTACATTTTTGATATTAGAAGGTTGAAGAGAGACTTTAAACTGCCTCAGAGTTGTATACAAGTAATAAAAAAGCTTTTTACTTATGTAATCTGAGAGGTATATTAACGAACTGTGGGCTAGGGCATTCTGCTTTACTTGCAAAGCACAAGGTTCCCTGGAAGATAATCTGCATTGTTAGCACTGTGAGATTAGAAAATATTTAAATACCTCTTTTTAAAATGTTGACTTTTCCTTT
This sequence comes from Phaethon aethereus, assembly GCF_964289735.1. Classification (NCBI taxonomy): domain Eukaryota; kingdom Metazoa; phylum Chordata; class Aves; order Phaethontiformes; family Phaethontidae; genus Phaethon; species Phaethon aethereus. The sequence goes on along the minus strand of NC_138588.1, from coordinate 16,736,598 downwards.
TAGTTTTTAACTGGGACAGTAAGTCAGAGAAGTATCAAGTCTTCATTGTGAAATTTTGTCATGGAAACATTAAACTACTTCTGGGCATGATGCTTTGTGTCAATATATGAAAGTCAAAATTAGATAAAAATGTGCCTGGAGACAAAAGAATAGGGACTTTTCGAAGAAGTCTGCAGAGATCTATGCATGGTAATTGCAAAGAAGTGTTGCACTGGCTACTTGAAATCCTACAAATGAGAACAGAAACAAAACCCACTGTGTTTCCGTATCACAGTAAATGTTATGAGGTGAAGTAATCCGTTACAATATGAAGATAAGGGTATAGCTTTCCTTTTGGGAAGCCTGGGTGTAGCAATAGGAGTGTTTGGTAAGACTCTGCACCAGTATGCTGTGCAGGCGTGACCAGTCAGGTCAAGAGGCATATGGTTCAGTACAGATCTGTTGGAGTTGGCCCTGTTGGTTTGCTCTAGTTAAAACCAGCTCAGGACTGCAGCAGTTCTTGGTTGTGCATGTTAAGGGTAAGGGTTGTGCATGCAAGGAGTAAAAACCTTTTTGTTTCATTATTCCTTCACTGCAAGAGTTTAACCAGTGGCATTAATTAGGGCGTCAAGAGTCAAAACACTTCCATTCTGAAAGGTACATCATAGTTCATACAGACATGCATATCTTAAGGGTTTCGACTGTACAACCTATACTATGCAGATGGCAGGATTAAGGGATCATGCTGGACCTTTGAGGGATATGATAACCATAAATTTTGGAATCTAAGGCTAAGTAGAAATGCCGGAATAAAAATTGGTATTTGGAACATTACTTTTGAATTAACTGTGATTTGTAACTTCTGCTGTGCCACAGAAAGAAAAAAGAAAGAGCAATAAGAAACAACAGGGTTTTTTCTCCTTATGCCCTTAGCGTAGAGGATAGAGGGATTTCTGGGTTTTGAGGGCATCTTTTTCATGAGGTTCTGCGGGTGAGTTGGCTTTTGGGCAGAAGCAGCTCAGACCAAGATTAAAAGGTGTTTCAATGCCAGTGTGACACAGTATATAGACAGTACTTGCTATATTCCTGAACTTCAGTCATTTCCAAGAGATTCTTGCACATGGCCAAGTCATTTAAAAAGAAGAGAAGCCTGATTCTGAACTGATTAAATGGGCACTACAAGAAGAGAAAACAAGCCACTAGTTTGTTTTCAGCTGTTGGATGCATTTCAGTTGAGGTTACTTTTTTAAACTACTGTCATCTTCCAAAGCATTTGTGAAATAATGTGGAGCATAATTCGGTGTGTTGTTTGGCATAGTTTCTCTTTTTTCCTCAGAAGTAATTTACACTGGCATTGCAGGGTCAGCTCTACCAATTCCCTTGCAGTATTTTCTGGTTTGTTCCCCCAAATTTTCCTCCTTTAAATGCTGCATTTATAACACATGTAATTTTAGATCTTGGAAAACATGCTTTGCTTTGTTAGATGCCCAGAAGGTCTTCCGTCAATGAAATGGCCCTCTGTTTAGTTGATGCAGTGTTCTCTTTCAAAACTAGTTTCAGAAAAAAAAGCTTTTGAACTGAATTGCATCAGAAACTTGAATTTGGACTTCCTGCTGAAGTAAACAACGTTTCTGTTAATTCTGGGGTATTCTACTCTTTATGTTTTGGTTAATAAAGGTAATTTTATGGCTAATGGTATAATGTATTATTCAGTCTGGGTAATCTGCATTGATGAACGATACTGCATAAGGAAGAAAAATGAAGCTGCACTAATAGCTTGTTACGGCAGACCCTCAGCTGGTTCTACATTGTTTTAACATGATGGTCTACCAGTTGAGGGTCTGCCCCGTGATCTTTAATTTTACTATAAGGAGCTACACAAAGACTATTCTAAGTACAGGTTTGAAAAATATAACCAGATCTGAGAGTCTAAGGGTCCAGAGCAACCCAAGAAAATTCCTTTTGTTGTATGTATTGGTCCAGAAGCTGTGACGGGAAAGCAAAAGTACCAGATGTTTTCTTATCCCTCGCTTTTTATACAGCGTGAGTCGATCTGCCGTCTACAAACAGACTGTCAAATTCAGTTGTGGTGTAAACAGTGGAATTAGAAGTCAACAAAGTGGTTGATTTTACTTGGCCAGCTAGAGACAGTATTGGCTATGACAGTTAAAAGCAGGTCAGAAGAGGAACATGCTTTTTTCATCCTTTTTGCTCCTTAGGTCAAGCATAACATGTTTGAGAAAAATGATCTGCTGTGAGCTGTTGCTACAGGGCAGTTGTTGCTTGCCACAGAAGCAGTTTTTGCCGTGGAGTTCAAGGAACATGTGAGAGAACATGATTCCCAGTGCTTGTCCATTAGTTCAATCTGAATTTCAGCAGTGGACACATAGAACAAACATTAATTTTATCTTCATGAACATACAGAAAGTTAATAGGGAAAAGAATAAAAAAAAAAGTGCTGATTGGCCTAATTCATCCATCTTTTGTTTCATTATATATTTAGAATTTTATTTTCTGAGTTTAAATGGTCTTAATTATCTTTTGGAGAATTTTCCATTATTTAATAATCTCACTGTCAGGTATTTTCTTTAATGACTTAGGTTCTGGGGGTTTTATTTTGATCGTACTTCTTCTGAAACCCATATCAACTTTACTGAACATTCGTAACCCTTTTTTATGTGCTTACAGTATTTTCCAGTGTTTATGCATTAATTGTCTGGCTGTTACTTATACTGTGTATGTTTAGCTTAAAAACAATTGAAGAAAAGTCTGGTTATTTCTTTTATTGTTCATGGAAGGAAAATCTGGGTCTAAGACTTTCAAAAAGTTTGGCTTGCTCTAGTGGCTGTTTGTAAGTTTTCAGCGTTAGCTTTCTAGCACTATGGTTAGAGCTGTTACTGGATAGCAGTATGGATTATTTCTTGCTCAATATATTGAATTTCTTCCCTCCCCTTTCTCTCTTACTTACCCTTCTTTTATACTGACAATCCCTTAGTCGTCTCTATTTCAAATACAGAGGCACATCCTGGAGCCAGTATGCGATGTGTTGCTCATTCACAGAGGTAAATTGGGCAGGGGCAGCCAGCTTCCCCCGTGTTTGCACAGCCCAGCTCTGGGGCGTTTCGCTGTTATCTGGTTATAAAATTCTATAGCAAAAGATAGCATTTCTTATCAGATTTTATAAGGAGAACAAAACCCAGATGTATGAAGTATTAGCAGTTTGTCTTCAGTTTAAAAATATTGTTCATGTGCTGCAGAGTGTATAGCATGGAGAATTCATCAGTAAACATGGTTAGCATCAGCCCCTCATGGCTGAGGCAGGGGAAATGTGATCCTGTGTGCTGTACGTGAAAGTATGCCTGCTCTTACTGTATAGCCTAGAGTAAAATTTAAGTCTCCAGTTAACATTTAGCATTATCCTTCAGGAAATTTTGGGGATTGGAATGATCTTTTAATACGGGATTGCTTTTGGCCCTTTTTCTAATACACACTCTTCTGTCAAGTCAGCTCTGGCTCATCCAATAGTAACATTAACTTTGTGTTTTTGCCACTACTGCTGCAGTCAACAGAAATTACTTAAGTTTTCAAGGACAACATGTGGTGTTGTTTTCCAAATGAAGTAATAGGAATGGTGGGTTAGCATCAAAGACCCGCAGAATTCAATTAGGCATAAATGGAGTGGGAAAATCAGTAACTTTACCATGCCTGGGAGTTTAAAATCCTAAGCTGATAATGTACAATTCAGTTGTAGCAGCTTTTAGTAGTCAAAATCATAATGAAAAACATGGTGGAAGGCTTAAAGAGTATTTTTAAATTCAAAATCAGGCTAGCTCTCTGACTTTACAAATTCCTATGAATACTGCCCAATGCATGCAGAGTCTCGCAGACAAAACTGTTTGCACAAATAAGCTTTTGCTTTTATTCTTACATGTTGATATGCATTCTGACGAAGTGCACCTCTAATCTATCTGTTTGTCTGAGTTTAATTTTCATGGCATGAATGTTTACAAAGAGACAAAAATAAACAGTTATCAGCAGTCAGCACTAAAATATGGTTTTTAGTTCACTGAACTGTGCACAAACAAATTTTAAAACTATGTGGCTAAGCCTAATGGCAGTTAGTCTTATCTTATTTATATACTGGTAAATCCACCCCCACCATTTAATGGAGGAATTGTGTGTGTGCAGGCTTGTGTGGTGTTTGTATATGAAGGAAATGCTGGATGTATGTGTATCTCATCTGATATATTGTAAATGTTAATCAGTTTATGATATATGAAACTATGCTGCAACGTATATTAAGATATTTATTGCAGCATTTAAAAATATTGAAATATGCAATAAATTGTTGCAATAATTTCACTAAGTATTTCAATAAATGTTTATTGCATAATTTCTTATTGAAATATGTATTGCATTCACGTGTAAGTTGACTTTTTGTTGACCAAAGCACCTGTTCATATTGGATATTGATCACAGTTACTGCTGGATATTGAATTTGGACGGCAGAGTGAAGGTAGCGTATGTTCCTATACTTGTAATAGTCTTAATCTAGTTAGCGTGGGTAGCAGTTGCCATGAAAATGCGATGACCTGAGCATTTGTATATCTTGTCAGCTGGCATGTACACCTACACCGCAGATAGCTTAAAACCTGTACATGTTTGTCTTCCCAGCTGTTTCTAATCATATTAGCAAGATTGATGTGCTAGTACGTGCCAGAGGCTATACCTCCACTTTCTGCTATAGCTGTCCTCTACAGAAGCATGCAGGGCAGGGGCCTGAATTACAAATAGAGATTTGAAAGCAGGTGTTAAGTTCTCAAAGAAGAAAAGGCGGTGGTGTTAAGAATAAATCCGAGTTTCAAAAGGATTTTTCTACAACGTAGGATATTGAATCTCTTAAGAGAAGATTCAAGTAGTTATGAAAATACAGGTATTATAGACGTGTCTTGCTATTACCAAAGTGCCACTTTATTAACGTTCCTGTGCTGCTGATTATTCTTCTGTGTGTCTTTTTCTATGAATTGCCACAAAGAAAGCTACTAGCTTTCTTCTGAGAAAGAATCCGCAGGCTTATTGCTTCTGACACTATTGCTTCTTGTCAGTTTTTTGTGCTAGAGTTTGCATAAGGACAAATAAATAATATGCTGTTACCTAAAAGACCTTTTTTCCCTAGGATTATTCATGGTAATTTTTTTTTTTCTTTAAAGTCTGTGTCCTAGGAGGCCCCTGCACTTGTATCTGCCATCTTGGGAGTTGTTCTTTAGGTTAGCTGTAGTCTGTTCCCGTGAACTAAATGCAATTTATCAGAAGGACAGTGTCTTCCAGATCAGTTTACTCTGAAAGGCATCCAGTTTGCATGCTTAGAGACTGCTTGGCAGTATGAACTAACAATGGTTAGCAGGAATTTTGGAGGGAGTTTTGTATCAAAAAGAAATTCCTTATCCAAACTAAAATTATAATGTAGATACATCTGTTGTGTTTATTAGCATTTGAAAAAATTTACATGGTGCTATAGAGAAATCCCAATTTCATTAGTTCAGTCTTAAGAACGGTTTTCTGGAGAAGCTGGAGCTCAGTTTGCTTCGGGCTGAGCTGCGCGGCCTCGGCTCACCTTCTAGCCAGCGTCCAGTGAACGTGCTGCTCTTCCCTATGGCTATGGAGATGGGCTGTGGGAATAGCAATTCCCATACGCAGCCGCAAATGAGGCGAATAAGCTGTTGGAAAATCGTCGGGAGTGACCTTTGCATTTGGTCACTGAAGGCAAGCTTCAGCTACAGGATGAGTTTGACCCTGGCTGGCTGATAGTCATGGGTGAACAGGCCATCACAGGCGAGTGCTCTCAGGAAACGAGGAGAAAACCATAGGCGCTTGCAGGGACCGTTGTTAAGAAGCAAACTTCAGCATGGGCACAGTTTCTCCTTTCGTGCTGTCTCCTCGACAGGGATAGAGTAAAATGCAATTAGATAAAATCAATTGATAAATGTACTTGACTGCGACAAGGAGTCTGTCTGCATGCTGGTGCTGGAGAAGCACAGAGCTATGCTAAGGTGGCCAAACTTCTGGTAACTTCTTTGGTGAAAAAGGAAAACACAGTGATGCTGGTATATTTCAGTTGTTTAATAAAGTTTCAGCTAGCTTAGGGAAAAAGAAAGCAAAAAAAAAATGGATTATAACAAATCTGATTCAAACCATTTGAGCTGACATTTTCTTCAATTTTATAACCATATATTTTCAAATATATTTATATAATGAAATGTAGGGAACAATTGTGGCTTATGTGAAAGCCTGACCCCTTGTGCTTATAATGCTTGCTTACGGTCTGTACCCCAGGAAGGCCCAAAAGAATACCAAACTTCTGTGAAAGAGAGGACGACTGAATTATGTATGAACGGAAGATGAACTCACTAATAGAGTTGTAGGCTGGCATCTGATTTTGTTTTCACAGGTGCAAGTCTGTTGCAACTCCTAAATTCAGTGGGTTGTATAGAAGTAGATACAGTGGAAAAGAGGAAAGAAAGATTTGTAAGATCCAAATCAGAACTTATTCCTGAAAAGTTCTCAGAACTGAGCAGATGCCATATTTTGTTACTGACAGGTACACAGGTGCTGTATTTCTGTCTTTATAAAGGCGAGGTGTTGTCTTCTAAGAGCGTAATGAGGAACCCAGTCAGATGATTGCATACTACTTTGTCCAGAAGCTCAAAAGATGTAAGTCAGGATTCTGAGACTGATTGAAATCAGAGTCTAGTTTGGCCCAAGGTTATACAATACACAGTAATTTTTTTTTCCCTTCTAGAACTGTAATTATTTGGGAAAAGTACATAATATGTCTCCTTATAAATATAAAGGGAAAATCGGTTTAAAAGAAAAGAAAAAAGTTGAAGATAGCGCAGGAGCTTTGGTTCTGGATAGAGAGAAGAAAACAGGAGGAGAAATCAGACTTAATGTGTACAAGTCCTCATATGGTTGTAGGGATGAACAGACACTCAGCAATATGAAAAATAACACCCATAAAAGCATTTTAAGGGACAAGCTGAATCTATGCATTGAATAAAATTAGTAAGAATCTCTGGAAAGAATCGTAAGTGAGCTGCTGAAAGACACTGGGCAAAATGTTTCAGGAGCAGGATGGAGATATGTCTGTATGAGCTCTTCTGGGACACAGACTGTATGTGGGAGCGTGCAGATGCATGAAGGAGATTCAGCATCCTGTGCTGTGGAGTGCTCTGCTCCTTATCCAGAGTGCATTAGAGATGTTAGAGCTGTTTGGCTTGCATGAGCTCATGAGTTGGAGGGCTGCCTTTCTGCGTGTAAGGGTGGAGAAGGTATGCAAAGTATTTAGAGTATGTGTCGATGCATGTCCTGTAGATCGTGCTCTGTGGACTGCAGCAAGGAAAAGTAGAGAAGTCCTTTTCAGAACAAAAAATATGCCTAATTCCTTTTCCAGGGAAATTTTTTTTTCTTCAAGCTTCTTTTACTGCATCTAAACATTCTCTCTGCACACATGAAAATCAAAAAGTAACTTTTAAAATGGACCTAGCGATTATCATATTTTTATCTGTAGCTTTAAGAAAAATACAAAATATTGTGACATTTAAGATAAAGTCCAAACAGCTGGGAAAGCACTGCTGTGTCCTTTTGGTACAGAAAGTCATACTGATGATAAAATCTGTAGGAGTTAAAACATACGCGATACCAGGCAGAGAGGTTTCTGACTTACTGTCTGGATGAACTGTGGATGCAGTTCCGTCTGTCAAACTGATGTGTGGTTTAAGAAACTTTGGAATTAATTTTATTGCCTAATTTTGGGCACCTAACCTAAAAATGGGAATTTTGACTGTCTGTGTTACTGTTTAGTATTCTGTGGTACATTGTATGGAACAATTACAAATTACTTAGATCCTGTGGTATGAAGAGGTACTTAATTGTTATGGGTTTCTTTATGCATAAGTACAATACACATGAGGGTTTTTTTGGCAAGATCTCAGGATAAGGTGGTCATCTTATTGATACACAGAGTCAGCTTTTTCTACTTACAAGGGGAAGTCTGAAAGAAAACATGAGCTACCTGGAATTGGAGCCTTTGGATAGAAATAAAGGCTGTTACCTGCAGTTGTAAGTCACAGAACAGGTGAGGTCAGAAGGGACCTCTGGAGATTGTCTGGCCTAACTCCCCAGCTCAAGTGGGGTCAACTGCAGCAGGCTGCTCAAGACCATGTCCAGTCGGGTTCTGAAATAAGATCCATGAAATAAGAGATCCAGTGCATATCCTAGAACAAAAAAACATAGCTGATTTTCAAGAAGAGAAGTGCATGATCTCTTAGTATGGGTACTTTGCAAAAAAAGCTGATGTAACAAAGGTGAGTGCTTGAAAAGTAGCTTCTGCACGCTGACAACAATTACTTGTTAAGGACATTTTAATAAGAAACTTCATTAGTGGTGCATACCTGGGTAGTAAATATGTGTTGCCACTAAACACCTTAATAACTCCACTGGGCAAATACATATTTTAAAATCATTACCCAGCCATTTAGAGGTCCAGCTGGATTCAAAACTGGATTCAAACATTCAAAGCCCGAGTATGTTTTAAAGAGAGAACTTCTACACGTCAGCTGATGTAATTGTGCAGTTCCCAGAGGCAGAAGTTGATGTTTCCAGTCTCAGGGGCATCAGGAAAATTTCCCCTTAGTTTTACTTTTGATTTGGTTTTTTTTTAGCACCAAGAATATTTTTGGATGGATCGGACCTGGGTGTTCAAAAACAAAAACCAGAAGGTGTGCTTGGATTGCTCATCGGGATTGCGCATATGTGACAGCCGCGGGTTTTAGATGTGGTCCCATGTGCCAGTCCATTTCATTAATGTAAAATAAGATTCGTATTTCTTCCAAAACCTGAAACTGAGTTGGCATCATGCAGCCTTGAATCCAGTAGCAAAGCTTTCATTCATCTTTGTAAACAGCTACTCCTAAAACTTTCTTCTATCAAAAAGGTTAAACCAGGAGCAGTCAGTTGTCAGACTCACGTGTGAGGTAAGGTCTTTCAGTAATAACAAAGTAATTGGGTTAGAATCTAACCTAACTGTGGTGAATCTTTAACTGGGGGATATTTCAATTATGAGCCACCCTGAAGGTGACGACTGAGTTAGACGATTGCTTAGTTCAGCACAAAGTTCCTCATCTTTCTCCTGGCTCAAACCTAAAAAAGCTGTGCGAGGGAAAGACCATCCCAAACACATGGCACAGGTAAGAAAACTTTTGAAAGGAAAATGCCTCCCAAAAAACTTGAAAAAAAGGATGAACTATTTTCTAGAAAACAAAGGAATCGCAAAAACTTTTAGTTACTTTTTCTGTCAGCTGAAACAGGTAATGGCCTCTCCGTTTAGGCCCTGTACAACGAGAAAGTATTTGCCCAATGTTACACTTTTTTTTTTTTTGCTAATAAAAAAGGATCTTCTGTTTCCCATATAAGCTCACTTAGGATCCAGCTGCTTCCATTAAAGCTGATTATAAAACTCATAATGAATGCAATAGCATCAGGATTGGGCGCTTAAAAACAAAAATTCAAAGTATACTAACAAAAACCTTTACCATTCGGACTGGGGTTGTGCCTCTTGTCAGGCTGTTGGAACTAAAACTCATCAGGACAAAGCACCAAAGACGACAAAGCTTAATTCACATAATAAATAATAGCAAGGTAACAATTCACATTATTGTTTCTCCAGAGATGTCTTAGCTTTTCTGTCACGACAGTATTTCGAAGGGTGTTTCACATGCTACTAAAAAGCATTATTTGCCCTTGGCTAGAATGAAATCGGTCATTACAAATGCCCTTGAATAAACCCTCTTCCCGACACAGACAACTAGTAAAGCAGGTATTTGATTTTAAGTATGTATTTAATAATAATGGCAACAAAATAATCTAAGCATGCAATTACATGCTATTCAGAATTGCAATCTCACCGTATCTTAAAAGAAACAAACACGTTTGATGTGATGCGCAAGTTGCAGCCATACAAATAGTTTGAGTGCGTTTTACCTGACTAGAACAGTGAGGAGGCCTATACGCACACACTTCCCAGTGGAAGTTCTTGGCTGTGCGAGAGCCATATGGAGAGAGTCACATTGTTCACGTCAAATACCTCGGGTATTTTGCCTGAATAGGCTCAGTGCTCCGGTGACCTTGGTGAGCGCTTCGGCGCTCGGGGGAGCGCGGCGCTGGCCGGCGTGCCTTCTGTGCCCTGCGCTCTTGTGCAGCCGGGAAGTAGCGCAGCAGTTTCAGCATGGCGGTACCCTTGCTGTGGCGATTGTCGAGGTATGGCAGCTCTCGCCACTTCTGCTAGCGCTGCTGCGTTACGTGGCACGGATGTCGTTTGCAAGAAAATCATGCTCCAGAAAAAAGACGACTCTTCAGATTGTTTTTAGCATTCCCATTTTTAGGGCGTTAAGACTTTTTAAAGTGAACGGGGCATTTTATAGAAAATTCCTAGCTCATCGCTGGATTGCTTATTACTTTCCATGTGGAGTTGCTTATTTTATTAGCAGTTTATAGAGGGGAGTTTATAATTTCCTGTTAGTATTAAAGGTGAGAATCTGCTGTTCAGCTTGTGCATCTAAAATGTGTTTGATATCAGCTGTTTAATAATATCTATGTATTAGAAGGCTTTTAATGAAGGCAGTGATGTGCCACATAATATAAATAATTACATAATATGTGAAGGTTTAGGGAACTAATGGTTAGAAGTGATCATATTAAATAATCTCCTTTTCTCTTTTTCAAATTAGTTATTTCGCAAAGAGCATTGGTAACTGTTTCAAGCATTTGGTACACATTGTGTTACATGGGCAAGTGATACCTGGCGTGTTTGTTTCAAAAGTTACATGTTTCATTACCAGTGTTTTTTAAGCAAACAATTTAGCACTTCTGGTTTCTGAGGCCAGTGCAGACTCCGGCCCTTCTCCCTACCCCGGGAGGAGTTGACACCACGCCCCGTCTGAGCAGCCCCTCTTCTGCAGAGCTTAATTTATTATTTTGGCCCTAAGGCTCGCTCTGTGGCCTACCAGAGGAAGCAAGAGGCTCCTACCCACTCCTCCTAAGGTAGCAATAATTTGGCTTCTTCCTAGTCACGTCTTGATAATTTGATCCCTCTGCCTTTTTCTTAGAAGGGCAGCACATGCTACTGCCCTCAGATGTAGGCCTGTAGGACTGTGAAATCTGTATGCAACAGTCCTCTCCCTTCATATGTCATATGCTGAAATTCATGAAAAAAGCAATTAAATGTGTTCCTGGACCTTGCAATTGGATGTATGGGGCTGGTAGGAGAGTTTCTGGTAAGGCCTTAAAAAAAAGGGGGAAAAAAATGCCCGGTGAGCCAAGCACGGGGTGGGTGAGGGAGGGGAGAAAGCCGACCATTGTTTTCAAAGACACCCTATATGCAGAAAGCTGATGTATCAAAAATATATACATCTCAGTTTTGCTAAAAGTTGCCTTGACTTTAGGAGGCTGTCTAGGGAAAATAGAGGGAGGCGTTTTGGTTCACCTCATCGTGCTACTACTGCTGTGTTTAGGCACCATGCCTGGATTGCATCCAGCCAGCTTTGGCGTGTGAGACTGTCAACGCATACCTGCATGTACGCGTGCGCTGTCATAATAAGCCAGGGAGGTATCAGGGAGAAGGAAACACTTGGTTTGCATCCCACTGAGGGCCTGATCTAGTCATTGTGGGAGGAGGCTTCCTGTAGATTTTGTATGAACTGCATCAGGCTCTGTATTTCATGGTGGCTTATCCCTCGGGAAGGTATTGTGTCTTCAGGTTGTCTTGGGAAATGGGAGCTGAGTCGTGTAGTGGACCTTGCACCCGCAATTCCTGAAAGTAGTTTTGTGAAGCACCATTAAATATCTCCAACATACATATAAATAATTCCTTTGTCTCTGGTTATCAGAAAAGGAAAGTCTTGTCTGTTCTTTTGAATGTAAGAAATATGGGCTGTCAGTATCTTGAAGGATGGCGGGAGTGATATTTTTTTGTTTCCTGTGAGCAACAAAAAGAAAAAGGTAATACTGTATGTGTCATGCTGTCCTGTTCTATCTTTTTAACCCTTCACTTTATCTTGGTATGGTTACAATTATCAGGAATTCTGACGCTATCTAGATGGTTACACAAATTTAAGCTATTGAACGTGTGGAATTTTTGCTGAATATGATTTTGTTTTAGATCCAGAGTGTGGAAATTTTAATAGCTTGCCTTTAATACTTCTAATAAATCACAAGTTGAAATGACTAGTTTACCTCATAGAAAGATGTGAATCGCTCATTGCGACTTCTTCCAAGAGTTGTCTCACTTGTTCTGAATTTGGAGATATTTCCAGTGGGCTGGAAATACTTTCTCAATTGCTAGATTACCCACGCACATTTCTGCGATGAAGGCCAGATCAGGATTCATTTAATTCTAAGACGCTAGTATTTTTCTGTAAAGTAGTTGTCTGTCTGCGAGGTTTGCTCTCCGCTACCTTTAGTTTATTGTTGGGGTGCTGCATGTTTCCATGTGCGTCCATATATTTTCTTCAAAGGAATCAGTTCAAATAAAGGAGTAAAAACTTCTGTGAAACAAATGACCTACATACAACTGATGATGGGCTCACAGTCTAAGAATGTTAGCTGCAAGCAGTGGCCATTTTGTGGAATGCCTATCTTGTCAGTAAGTGCTTATGAACTCTTCTGATACAGGTATCCTTTTAAGGGCCGTATAAAATAGGTAATTTTTAAGCACAGGTTAGAGCCCCTGTTCTTTCTGGTGTAGAAGTTTGTTGCTGATGCCAGATAAACCTTCCACAATCATAGAATCATAGTATGATTTAGGTTGGAAAAGACCCTTAAGATCATCAGGTTCAAATCAAACTAGTCCACAAATATAGAAACTAAATAAATTCAGTGCAAGAAAAAACCCCAGTGTTTTTCAAAAGGAATAGACTGGTAGAGAAAAGCAATTTATTCTCAGACTTCCAAAGGCTGTTGCAAAGGGGCAGCTCTTAAGGAAAACAAATAGTCAAAGATGTGGTTTAATTTTGCTGTAATTCTTCTTATTGAGAAATACAATAGAAGAAAAGAAACAGTCACTGAGTCACGTATTGTTTTCAAGCTCTAGAACGGCAATGAAGTGATGTAAAACAGAATAATGGGGGAGAAATTGAGCAAGCTTTGATGGAGGAAGGTTTAACTTTGCTGTGTGACTTAGCATAAAGAGCTGTAGGAACGTGAGGGAGTGGAGTTGGAGCTGTAATCCTTACAGGGGCCTTTGCTCCCTGTGTGACCTTGGATAATCAGCTTGATCTCTGTGACCTTCACTAAATGGAAATAGGCAAAAAGCAAGCCCAAACACTGTGCTGTCACTTAACCTCAGTTTCTACAGTAATCTACCAAAGAGAAGAAAGTTGAGCCTTCCAGCATCCCAACACCAAAAACAAGAGCCATGGGAAGTAAATGTTTCTTATCACCCTCCTCTGTACTTCACTTTAGTTCAGGTAAATATTCCAAAAAAATGAGGGACTGTTAATGTTCTAGAAGTTAGCATGTATAAATACGACTGCAGAATCAAAGTCTAAAAATGAAGCCGCAAATAAATCAGAGTGCTGTTTACTTTAGGATTGTTTTGTTGACTGCTCCCAGTAACCAGATGTGAGGTCTACAGGCTAGCATAAAAAACCAGAACTTACAAACTGTGACTAACCCATACCATCAAATATCTCAAAAAATATCTGCAGGCTTTCTTATTGACTGACTGGAAGTATTTTTTTGATCTGTAGACTTTCTGAACTTTAGTAAATGCAGTAACAGGAGTCATGACTTGCATAAAAATGGCATAGTCTGATCCTGCTTATTGGTAGTTGGCATCTGAATAGTGCAGTGCCCTCTTCTGATTTGCCTTCAAAAAGTCTCAATCAGCATTTCTGGGAGGGAACCAGCAAAAACTAGATGAAGAGAATAAGTCTTGCAGCCATATCATTTGCTTATTTTATGGCTTTTCCTATGGTTATGTGCTGGCTAAGCATGGCCACCTCAGCTTACCATCAGCAGAGGGCAGTCCCATAGTATACAGTGTCCAAAACCGAAATCTAAGAAGGTAGGCAGGCTCTGCCAAATATCAAATCCATCAACACTGATCATCAGAGCCAATAGCACCATTGCTAATGTTTTAAACTTAAAACTACTTTTCTGGGATTGAGGGAAGAGATAAGCATTGCAACCACAATCCTGAAGTAATGTCACCTTCTTTCTTTGTTTTGTACGTGCTGATATTTAAGGGCTGATGGTTGAAATTTTCTGTATTTTTATAAAGGATGTCTTCCTCAGGTAATTGCCTCATTCACTTTCTGAAGGACCATTTTACTCCACATTGAACAGCCTGTCGTAAAGTTTTTTTACCCATTCTCCTTCAATGGAGCGTGACCACACAGTTTGTTGGCTTTGGCAGTGCAACCAGACTAAGATGGTCCCATCTCCTGATGCTTATTCCCACGAGTGACAGGGGAGAAGGTGCTGATATGACGGAAACCTCTGAAGCTGACTTTATCACTAATGAGAATCGTGTAACAACATCCTTGGGAGAAGCATAAGGTGTGAAAACTAAGGGTTAACTAACATGAGACTATTTCAGAAATAAATCTGTGCTTCTCCCCTAACCTAGTTTAAACATTCAGCCCATAAATTGAGCAGATGCCAGATCCCACAAAAGTGTATGTGTTGATTATGTCTGATTTTTCTGCCCATATAGTGCCCAATGCACCATTTTAAATAAAATACATTTTGACATTTTGCAAGTGTCTTGCCTGTGAAATCCACTGAATATGCTTACAATATGGGAGGCTCTGCTATTATTAGTATATTAGAACAGCATTATATTAATGTATATGTTAACTGTTAATATAAGATATTAACAGTATATCAGAAAGCTGTTACATATCACATGCATCTGATCGTAAAAAAATAAACTGCTTGGTGTGACTGCTGTTGGTCCTACAATTAAAATGTAATTTCTTCAATGGCACATATGGAAAAGACATGTTCTGATTAAAAGCTCTGTAGGTTGAGTCCTGACTCCATGGTAGTCAATGGGAAGTTTGCCATTCTACCCTTTTTCGTGTGATGGTGGAAGATTATTTTTTATGATGCCTAGATTTGTACATCTTCTGGAGAGGCAAACTGTAGGAGGCTGTGTCCTGGACCGAGCACAGGCTGGGAGAGCTGGTCGTTCATTTCTGTGGGCGTGAATGCTTAACTTTGTACAGTGTCTGCCAGCCAGCAGAAAAATGTGGCAGATCCTTAACATAAATCTCTGAAAATAGGATTATGGAAGTGTCAATATTACCTAAGTGTCAGTACAATGGACTCTAGCTCTTTTGTGAAAGCATGATACTAGTGGGCATTACCTAGTTTTCTAGAAATGTATATTCTTAGCACATTTATAACCAAGGAAACCAATTGTATTTGCCTTTTAACTTCTGTAAGAAAATACGGAGTTAGAGAGGGGTATTGAATGAACAGAGATCTGTGGAGTTTGTTTATATATAGCTTGTTCAAATGGTAATCTAGGAGTGGACTAAATAAAAAATTGTAGTAAAAGCACCTACAGTTTTGCATCACCATCGGTTCCTTTTTATCATCTGACATGCGTTTAATATATAGAGTTGATTATGAATTGTAATCTAATTTACTCACACCTCTTGCTTTGAAATTGTGGAACCAGCTTTGCTCAAACACTTCAAATCTTCAGTGTAAATAGTTCAGACTTATACTTGCATAACACAACAAAAAAATCTGATCTCCCTGTGGTTTTCTCCATTTCCTGAAATGTCAAGTGCATGAAAATCTTAGTTATTTCCAGAAGTACTGTGAGTAATGCAGACTAAATTGGCTGCATTAATTCAGTTTGTTGACAAGAATTCTTTTGTTGATAATTGTGAAAACATACAATTCTAATGTATAATATGTTTAGGTCATTATGAAAAATTACTGTTCTTGTTTACATCCACAAAAATAATTGTGAGAAATAAGAGATCGGTAGCTATAAATAAGTCAATACCAATTTCTTAATGGGAACGACAGGCAATGTTTACACTTTTCATTTGTTCCCAGGCAGACCTAATGCTCTGTGTCTGTCCACGTCTCTTCCTCATTTCCTAGTTCAAGCACCCTTTGCGATAGTCTTGTATGTGACCTGAAATTGTGCTGGGAAACTGGCCATCTCTGCTCTTAATGACGTCAAATGCTGCTTTCAAATTTCCCGTTAGAACAAAAATATTCAGTTACCCGCTGAAATGGGTTACAGGAGTGACAACGCAGCACACCAAGGTTGAGGCTTTCTAGTTTTCTTTGCAGGCTGTGAATGTTCAGATGGTTGGCGAGGAACTCCCCAAAAGGTCAGCAGCAGGACTGCTGGTGGCTGTGGCTGGAGCACATAAATCCTACTAGAAGACTATAGCTGTCTTTGGTGTGGGGCTCACTGAAAGGGGGCTGGTCTGAATTTCGAATAGTCACCCAGAAATTACCTACAGAAGACAGGTGGTATTTAAGGGTTGCACAGCTGCTCTGGTTAGCATGGTTTTCTATACCTCCAATGCCAGCGGTGTGGCAGCACTAGGGATGGAGATTTGAATGGCAACCACTTCAGTGACCTGATGTCGCTTGCTGGGGCAAGTAGAGAAGAGCACAGTTGATAGGTACTTCAGCATTTTCATCCCTGTGGTTTAAATTTCTGTAATTCATGAGGGAAAACGGACTTTCTCAGCTCTAGCAAGGTTCTGCTTTTGCATGCCTCAAAACTGTCGTACAACATAGTGTAGTTGGCAAAGCCCTGGGACCGGGCAAGTTTCAGAGGACAAGGATGGAGAGGCAATGAGGGACAGCCTAGGATCCCTTACAGAAACTGTGTCAAATCCAGCAATCCTTATTAATGTCAAATGACCTCAATTACCTGAAATTCAGGTTCTGCCCTTAATTTCAGTAGGAGTGTTTTCCCTGAACAAGGACTGCATGATTTGATTTCCTTCACTTCTAATTTCTCAATTGAATCAGCTTGATATTCACCCACCAGTTTTGGAGGGATTTGGGGGAAGGAATGCTCTCATTCTTTCATTGTTGTTGAATATAGTCACATGAAGAACCTAAATATAAACAGATGTCCATTTTTTAAAAGTCAGCATATTGCTGAAATTTAATATTTTTGTTAGCATCACTGACAGAAATTTTATTGCAGAACATTCAATCTCTGGTCTGTGTTCAAACAATATTAAGAGATTGCTGCTGCACTGAAATTTGGAGGGTTTTCAATAAGATCATTCTGCAGCATTTATTTATTTATTTATTTATTTAGTGTCCTGCCTGGCAGAAACTGGAATTACAGAGTTGCTTTGGCTACTGCTACTCACCTTGGGGAATGGGGTGGGGTGAGCGACCCGTGGCTTGTCTTCTCTTTCCTGTTGCGCAGAGAATGAGATGGCTGTGCCTAACTGTGTTCTCCTTTGCACTGAATCCGTATAGGAATCAAGAGGGTTTAAATCAGGTATTTGAAGCATAACCAAGGGACTTCTTTATTGAGGGTGGTGGCTAGATGAAGTGTCTTGGCAATGCGTGGTCTTTTTGGCAGTGCAAGGGGGATATTCATAGGGACTGGGTTCCTGTTCCAGACTAGGAGCACAGGGAAAGTGTGAACAAAATGAACCATGAAGAAATACCGAATTCTTGCAGGTATCGTACAGGTTCACTAGTTACTGGTTCGGCAAAGCAATACTTAAATGCTTTAAGTGTGTATGAACGTGAGTAAGTCAAACCAGCGTGTTTGTTTCCATTTATGCATATAAGTTTGCTGAGGAGATTATCCACCACAATGGAGTTTGAGTAGCTCCTGCTAAAATCAGTCATTTCTCCAGCGTGTTTGCAGCGTCCTCGTTTTAAAGAAAAAATTTAAACTTTTTCCAAGTGATAATAGCTGAGTTGGAAAGTTTAACTTAAAAACGTCAAAGGTCCTATTGTCTGGGGACAGCAGCTTTTGCTGCATAGATCTGCCTTTGGCAAGGGGGAAGATTTTTACAGTTAGCTGGGTCGACACGTTTAGCCCGTCTGTGACTCAAGTTCTGTTTTCATTTTGGGTGGGAGCTGGGAACAGAGAGAAGATGCAGCATGTGCAGAAAGTAAGTGAATTTAGTAAATGAAAAGCTTTGGTTTTCTTTACTAGAATAAAACATTATCTTGCTGGAAACAGTGCATGTTAGTCACTGGGAAATTAAAGAAGATATTTGAAAAATGTTGGATTTGTTCTATGAAAATCAGTTTAGAAGTCATCAGTGGATCAAGTCTCTTTGGGGTATTGCAGGAACACTGGATAAAATCCAGTTTAAAATTAGGTCAGATTATACTCGCAATAATATCCAAACGATGGGGTTAGTTTTTCCTGCCTAAAACAGCTGCAGATGGAATTGATGCTGTCTCTGCTGTGTGAAGATGAAGATTTGTGTGCACTGGCCCTTTTCACGAATTCTTGCTTTTAAAAGCTACACCTGTTTTGAAGACCCAGATGCCAATTTTGTCATGCTTTCTCAGTCTGAATGCTTTTTCACTCTGCACACAAGTCAGCTTTGAATACAGTGATATCTTGTCAGGTACGATGCTACCCAGTGTGAGGGAGCAGGAGACTCAGCCTGTCTGGGTACTCGGTTGGCTCGCATCACAGTGCTGTATGAACATCTCGGCAATTATAGGAGTACTTCTGCGTGAAGGGAGGTTTTATCCTGATTTTGTGGTTTGTAATTTATAGAACATGGATGTTTACTATTTTGTACAATGCAATAAAGCAAGTCTTAGCTATGGCAGGATGTAATATGAAGCATCCTGCCTGAAATGCTATTTATTCTATTTTTATCCATAATTCTTGATGCCATTAAAGGAGAAACTAAATGTCAGGATTAATTTAACTCTTACAGCTATAAATGAGGTTTTGGTTGAAACACTGACAAGAAAGAGTTCTATCTTAGCAATGTTGTAAGCATTTTCGAAATTACACTGAAACCATCTCAACTGCTTTCAGTGTAAATACAGCAGAATTGTTAATTGCTCATCTTTGCTGTTAGCTGGTCGATTCTAAACTAAGCACATTGAATCATATATAATACCAGCAGGCATCCTTCTTCCTGTTTCTAGTACTGCTACGCTGTGCCAAACCACACGTCAGTACCATCACCACTCTGTCCACAGTCACCACCAAAATGGAAGTGATTGTCTGTCAGTGGAAATAAAATATTAAATCAAGAATTATTTTCTGACTCCAATTATCTTCTAACATGGTTAGCTCAGCTGAAATACATTTCATTCACATCTCATTCCCATGAGCCATCCTTATTGTCTTTTGAAGGACTCGCAGTCAGCGTTAAAGAGATTCTGTGGGAGCTTGCTATATTTGCTGCCTGTTGCAGAGTGGAATTGTGGCCTTGTACGTGGAGATGTTTGCAAATGGAAGTGGACACCTAGCATCAGTAAAAGAATCTGACCAAATACACACAGACTGGAGATTCAAGAGAGACGGAAAATATCTAGAAGATAAAGCTGTTCACATCTGCATCTGGTCTTCTACCAGTTCTATTTTTTCTGGAGTTTATACAGATAAGTCTGTCTATAGGTCCTTCCATGTGCATTCTCATAATCTCTTCCAAAACCAATATGATTGGTCTCAACTGCTGTGAACTAGCTTGTTACGATAAAGTCTATTTATTTTTGGAAATGGAGAGACAGCCTAGGTATGAGTGTTCTGTGCTTCACAAGTAGCATACAGGAGCTGAAATCTAGCTAAAACTCACTGTTAGAGAACTGGTCTGGTGTAAGAAATACCTGCTAGAGCGTCAGGGCTGTCTATTACTGTTTCACCATCCCATATAACAAACTGTGCTGCTCTACGTTATTTAATTAGTGGCATAACTTAAAGCTTGGAAGGTGTTCTACTCAGGATAAGGGCTGTCTTTCATAGTGAAGGAACCAAAAGAGTTTTCCTGGTGCATCCCAGGGCAGTGCAAATGGCAGGATCAGGCCCTCATGTGCACTGTAAATGCACTAATGTTAAACATCATGCAGTATGTCTGTGGCACATGTCTGTCTACAGTAAATCCCAGTTGTAACTAATACATTTTCCTATTTAATATAGCCCATAGTCAAGGAAAATACCTCCATATGTTTTGAATTCTCTTGCGTCTTCACTAGAGTTCTCAAGTATGCTATTCATTTAATATATGATTTTGTTCTACATTTGTGTTGTGTATAAGCTGGTCAATATACAGGCAATAAGCTTTGGAATAGCTGAAGCATTAGCATATGTCAGGTTTATCTAGCACAAATCCTTGGTAGGGTCAGTATCCTCAGGTATATTCTAACAGAAGCTCACTGGTCTTTTAGAGAGCCGCAAAATTAAAAATATTTATTTCATCAGTAATCTCCTCCTCAGAATCTATCTGAATAGGTCATTTGCTTGGCAACATCTCCTGTCCAGTAATTATTAATTCCAGAAGAATAGCAGCTAATGCAACTTGAGAGCGGCTGTATTTTCCCTCCGACTTTCCTGTTTTCCTTTAAAGACAGTCATTGCACCAGATACAATTTTGCCGTTCCTTTGCAATGATGGGGTAGTGCTACTTCATGTCTATCTTCCTGTTTCACTGCAGAGTATTTTAGAATTTAGGAGAATGCCAAATGAAAGAGAGTATTGAATGTGGAGGGATATTTAATTGTTTGTATTAGTCTGAATATTGAATAACAGTGCAAAATCCTCTTGTGCTTCTCATTAAGAGCAGCAGTGGATTTTTTCCCCCAAATCTTTGATTACTTACTATGGATTGGGCATCACATTGAGTAGGCTGCTTAAAGGGCTTAACCAGCTTATTTTCACCAGAAGAGCAGGCAGTAATTCAGAAAGGGGGAGGGTGAGCTGCTGAAAGCTTGTATGCGTATATAGTTTTAAAGCGTTTAAGTCAGTACAGAATGGTTTCAATGGAAAATTGATAATGGTTAACATCAGCTTTGGTACCACTGCTTTTTTTGCTAAAAGGGAGGTAATTTATATTTAAAGTTTGTGAGTGTGATTCATTATTTTTCACAACAGTGTTTTGCTGAAGTTTCCCTTTCTTTCTCCCTCAGATTCTTTACAGTTAGTAAAGCTACTGCTGCTGTTTCTGCACAAACAATTTCTTCCTCCATAAGGTCTGGACCAGGTGAACCCTAAATCACGAACTGTGCTTGCCCTCCATTTTTGGGTAGTATTTGTGAATAGCTTCCATACTTGCCTGCAGTCTTACTGCCAAACTTGAAAGGATTGCTGCATTACTATGTTGCATCGACTCCAACTTGAGGTAGGGGTGGGGAGAACAGCTTTAGAACATTTTAAGGGAGCTGTATTAGTGTGTGTCCCTCTTTCTATGCCATGTTAACAAGCAGTAATTGATACAGATGTTTAAAAATGACTTGCACATTTAAACATTCGTTCCCTCTCCCTGCTAATTGCTTGGGGAAAAATGAATGTAACTAGGCTGGACATGGTTTATTAACTTGGCTTTCTCGAGGGTTTGGAAATGTTTTTGCAGTGACCCACTTCTCCACTAAAACTCTGTGTTGTTTTGTGTGTAGTAGCCTGGTTGCATGGACACAAAGCAGTAGGCTAATTTTGCCTCACGTCTTCATTGTAAGGTGATTATAAATTGTGGCTTTAATGCCTTAAAATTACATTTCACTGTGAGAAAGTGAGAAACTTTATTGTTTCAGATCTTCAGAATGGTTCTGATACTTTTGCACATAGGTAACTGTTGGCTACTGTGGTATGGAAATTAAAAAGTGAAGCTTTAAACAAGTGTGCTCTGTACTGCTCCCTTATGATGGTAATGATTATGTTATCATTCAAGAGAAGGATTTGCTGGTTTTGAAGTATGTACTGAACTACCAGGTGATCATCCTGATATTTTCATTATTAGAGATTCATGGCTTGACCTCCAGTGTCCTATTAAGACATTTATACTGAGATGGCTTAAGGGGCGAATCTAAGGTTCACAGAAACTAAGGTGTTTCAGAGTATGTAAGATGCTTTTAAGTAGTTGCAGCCTATTTCATTATTGAAGAGTAATTTTCTTAGCTTATAAGAAAATCATGAGTAGCAACCTTTAAATTGACAGGCTGAAACCCAAATACATGTATTTTACGTTATTTAGGCATTTGATGCAGCATTTATTCTATGGGTTGTTTCTGGCATAATGGTGATAATATTTCCAGAAGGATTTTTAGGTGTTAGTACTTACATCGCACCTAGGCTGTTAGACTCACTGCTGTACACGGATCAAGCAGAAGATGCTTTTCATATACAATTTTGGTGGCAGAAAACTATGTATTTTAATTATGCTTTCTGCAGTCCAGAGCTAGAGGTAGGATTTGCAAGACTGTGAAATTTCAAATTTTACTGCCTTCCAGAGACAAAAACCTGACCTATCAGAAATATTTTTACAATTAAGGGCTAGTACTCTTTGGTGCAATTCTCTGGGACTGAGTCCAGCCAGGTGCAAGGAAAATCTTCTTTCTTTTTCATTTTGAACTCTGAACATATGTGTATTTAGGACTGCACTTGAATATTTACGTTTCTCTGGGGAGAAGCCACAGTGTGAGGTTTATTCATGCAGAAACTGCTGTGAACTGCTTGTATTAATGGTAACAATTTTCTTGACGGTAAACAACAGCATCTAAAAGTTTACCCTATGACAGCAAAAATATTTTGAACGAAAGCTACTGCTGTATCTATCATAACTAGGCACTATGGAAGAAGTCAATCAATAAACATGAGAAGGCTTGTTTGCTCTGCAAAACAATTTTTTTTCCTAGGTTGGGAAATTGAACCCTTTAAAAGAGCACAGGGACTTTATTCAGTTTGTCCCAGTGCCAGTCACCAGTAGTGGAGATTCTGCCGTCTCCATAAGTAAATGGTGCTTAATTATTCCTTCCAGTGGAAATTTTTCTGTGAAGTGTAATATAAATCTTCAGTGCTACAACTTTGTCTCATTATGTCCTGTCCAGTTCACAGTGCACATTGGAACACTTTTATTCCCTTCTGTACTTTACCTCTACTTAGAGAGTGTCATCCCCTCTCTTTTTTCAAAGCAGCACCATGATTTCAATCTTGTTTCTTTGGTCGTGTTTTCTAGAGTGCTGGTCACTCATGCTCTTCTCTGGACCGTCTTCACATAGACCTGTGTCCAAAAGTGGATGCAGTGTTAGAGGTACTGACGTGATTTGAAGGCTACCTGCTGTTTTATACCTACTTGTACAATACTTGCTTATTTTTTTGTAAGTTCGCCCCTTTGACGTCTCACGTTAAATGAGATTCACTGCTCCAGATTCCTTCTGTAGTTCCTGCTTCCCAATTAGTTACTCAGCCTGTGCTTGTGCAGGTGGCTATTCTGTCATAAATGTAGGATATTGCACCAATCCCTATTACACTTCATCTTGCCTTTTCAGACCCTTCCCAAGGCTGTCAACATCCTTTTTGAACTCTAATCTGTCCCTCCAATATTCTTGCTGCCTTTCCCAGCTTGCTGTTACCTGTGAGTACCATCCCTCTATGCCATCATCTACTTTGTGCATGAAAACATATGCTGGAACTGTACTTAGGAAAGATCTTGCAGATTCTCACTCAATGTGTACCAAAACCCAGACAGGGAGCTACCGACTATAGTTTTTGAACCAATTTTGCACATCCCTTAAAACAATTTCTTCTAGATGGCATTTTCCTAGCTTGAGAAAGTGTCGAACACCTCAGAAAAGCCAAGCTAAATCACAGCCACTGCTTCTCCTGCACGCAGAGCCTGTTTGTAGAAGGAAATTAAATGGATTTGAGCAGATTTTTATCTTGACAAATCCGTACTGGTTGCTACTGTTACCCTGATTATTTTATGGGTGTTTATGAACAGCGGGTTTGAATTCTTGCGGATTTTTTCCAGGAAATGAAACTGAGTTGGCTTGTTCGGCGTTTCTCAGCCTCTCCCTGTTCTGCACTGCGCAGCTCAGAAAGTCTTTGTCCCTTTCTAGTTTTCTGTCATCTGACACACCCTCCATAATTCTCAAAGATAACAACCGCTCTGAGATTGCTTCAGGAATTTCTGCAAGTGCCCAGGGGTGAGCCCATTGAGCCCTGACTGCTCTAGGCACCCCAGGTTTATCTGCAGACGACACGGACTGTTGTGTGGCCACTTGAAGGTCTGATGGCAAAACTTATATCCTCTGCTCTTTCCATCTGTCTCAAAACCAGCAAACACGCAGGGAGAGTATGGGGGATGAGAGGAGGAAGTTGCCACATACTTTGTTTAGAGTAGCTAGTTCTATTTATGTCATGTAATGATAATCTAGCAAAATTTGTAGGCAGAAGGGCACATCAAACTGGAAAGCACTCTGGCATGCAACTTCTCTGCAGTGGTGAGGGCAGCCCTCCTCAGGAAGAGGCCATACAGCCCTGCTCTGGGCACCCCAGTGCTGTGCTGGGAGGCACGGGATTTAGGCTCATTCCACAAACAGTGGGAGAGAGACAGATCCTAGTTTCACGGGGCAAAACTCTCCATGTTGAACATAGTCTTTTATCAGACACGCCGATTTTCCCCTTAGCTGAGAGATGTATGGGAGGTGACGAGAGAACTTAATCGTTGTTATTTTAAAGTCCAATTGCTAAGACCATAGAGGCTAGTAGTGCTAGTGTCAGAGCTAGCAGAGACCAGCTCCCAGCATCAAGCAGCAATAACTGGCTTCCCAATGCCTTCCAGGTAGACTTCCTCAGATTTAAGCTCACTGAGTTGGTACCTTTCAGTTTTCTGCAGGGTTCTTAACATGTAGCAATCAAAGCATGAAAACTTTGAAAACCTAAACTAAAAAAAAAAACAAAAACAAAAAGAAAAAAAAAAACAAAACCCACACACAAAAAAACCCCAAGAAACATTAAGAGCAAAGCTACTAAGAAATCGTGAGTCTCAGCAATGATCATTATAGCCTTTTATATAAGAATAGTCTTAAAAATAAATTTAATGTGAAACCAAATCTCCAAACACATTGAATGTTTAGGGCTTTATCTGCTACCAGAGGGCAAGCGGCTTTCAAGTTAACTGACTGAGCTCCAGGTCACTGGCATCCTAGTGAAAACATTGTTCTAAGGAACATTCATTTTTTTTAACTAATGTTTATGAGAATGTAGGAAATAAATATCTTTGAGTATGTAAATAAAAGCACAGAATATTTTAACTAATCCTCAAGAATTTATTTGCCTATTAAAGGGCTGTGGCAGGAGGCCATAGAAGGACACTTAGCACATTTTAGACTCAGTAATAGCTATATTAATATTTAAATAAGTACAAGTCTCTTCTAGTATTTCAGAAACACTCATCACCCCATAGTATATTTTTTTTTTTTTTACTTAAGTCAATCCATAAGTGTATAAGGCTTAGTTAAAACATATTGACATGTATTTCCTAAGGGACAGTGACAGTCCGTATGGGGCTGACTTGTGGCTGCTGCTTCTTTCTGATTTTGTTCTTTCTGTAGCGGCTCCTCAGATGGTAATTTCTTGGGGTTGTTCCAGAGCAGAGAGTCCTCAGTTACAAACCCTTAATAAAAGGGACTTAGTCTTCTCTCTTGCTGTGCCCATTGATACATGCAAGTGCTAAGGACCCTGCGTATAAAGAGTATAGAAGTAGATGCTTTCTTGCAGTTACGAGGCCTTCCTATGCGGCACGAGTTACAGCTTCTCTCCTTCGCTGTGAAGGTGGGATCTCAGACCTCTCCATGACAAGAGTCTTGTGTGCTCGTGTCAGGTGTGAGCGCTTCCCTGGTGGCCCCGGTTGCAGTATGTGTAATCCTTATGGAGCTGCTTTTCTAGTGTACCAGAGCAGGAAAATAGCTCAGCTGGATGTAAGTAAAAGTTAAGGTTAAGGCCTATGTGGTATCTGGCTCCCCAACAATGTAACTGGGCATCTCTGAGAAGCAAAATAACGTCAGTGCTTTTTTGTAGACTCTAAAACTGAGACTATCAGGTTGATTTACTTGATTTACTGGGTGTTGCACGCCCCGCGCCCCCCCCCCCCCCCCCCCCGTGTTTTTCCCTTTATTTATTAATCTCATCAGCACAAACAGATGCATGCCATTAAAGAATCTACATGCCATCCTTCTCAGTAATGACCGGTTCATTTTGTCTTATGTGCTGGAGCTTTTAACAAAAGCTTATTTTACCAAAAGTTTGCTTCTGAAGAACATAATATTGCTTAAGAAAGCAAACTGGTAATAATTATGATTTTTAAAAAGGTGGGTTATTCTCAGATTGTGTAAATCAGCTGTAACTTCATTTAGTTTAGACAACTACAGGTAGTATATTTTAAGTCTGTATTCACCAAAACTGCCGTGTTCATGTCAGCACTGCAAACTGTAAATAACGAGGTTATCACTCAGAGAGATATGAAATGATTTGCAGTATGTTTGTTAGTCCAGGAACTGGATTTGTGGAAAAAAGATGTGTTTCAGAATCACTGCCGCCTCTGGAGAAAGGAGGGGTAAAGAGATGGGGAATTATAAGGATTATTATGGGTTTATCCAAAATGATTTGGCTGGGAAATTTTGACAAATTAAACAAAAAAAAATTGTGGATTGAGATGACTGAAAACATTATTATTGTCTCCGAATTGTGCAATTAAAGTAAAATGAAATTTGATTCCTATATACAAAAAATTTTAAAAAATATTGTGTCATCATATCTTCTAAGTAATGAAGTAAAAAAAAAAATATTTTTAAAGATAAAATGTTTCTTCTCCCCACCCCCAAGCTAAATAACTGAGAATTGTAACATCAGAAAGCATTTTGACTTCAATGCAATCTGTACTTTTCAGAGCAAGTTCTGTTTAAGAAATAAAAGAAAAATTTGTTGCCAGTCATGCAACAAAATGAGTCGGTGAGAGCTGGCTCATTTTGTACAGGAGATTGCTAGCAAGAAACAGCAGCATTCAGTGTTCCTTCCTTTGCACTGTCTGATTTGGCTACTTGGTAATTTTTTATCTTCATATCACAGAAAGATTAGGATGCACTTCAGTGAGGAGTCACTTCTTATATATGTAAAGGTGTGCCATTAGCTTACATGAAAACTCCACAGGTACGCAAACATGAGGCAAGATTTTCTGTGGATCCTGGTTAGGAATTTTATCAAATATTAGAGATCTGGATATTTATACTCATGGTCTTTTCATGAAGAGCATTACTTTGGGAAATTTTAGTGTTGAAATACAGAGCTCATGTTTTAATATGAGAGAGGCTTCCAAGGTGTTTAACTTTGTGAGCATAAACATACTTACTCCCTTAAGAGATGACTGAAAGCTTTTGTCTGGAATGTTGCTGGGGGCTTCACAAGCCCAAACTTGAATCTCCTTTTTCCCATCTACCGTTGGCATTTATTATTCTGAAATGTGACATGAAGTCCTTCTTCAGTAGAACTGATTTAAATAAAAATGGCCAAGCGCTCTGTGGAAAGTCTGAAGGCAGGATTTGGAGGTGTATTTACTAATGTTTCCAAAGTATTGATTTTATACAACAATTTTACTTATTCTACTATTGCAAATTTTTCTGGGCCACTAGTGTGCTGATGGAGATGGAATCATATTTCAAAATATAGATTTGTATGCAAGCTGAGATTTCAGAGGCCAGTAAGATTTGAATAGATTCAAATAGAAATAGTGAGTTCTTTCAAATTTTAGACAGACAGAAAGCAGTTTCGAGCTCCTTTCAGAACATCCCACAGTAACAGCAGTTGAGACTGATAGCTCTCAGCCTCCCTCAGGAAGTGGTCAGCACTTCGTCGGATGGAGCACTTTACGGTATTTTCCAAATGAGGAATATCATTGCATGTAGCAGGTTTTCTTCTCTGATTAGTGCCAGAATTAAGTTTAAAAAAAAAAAAAAAAAACTAGCTGGAAAATGAGATTGTTTAGATTAGTTGTAATTTTTTTTTCTCTGTGGTTTGGGCTTTAATAATATGTTCTCTAAATGTTTTCATTTTATTTTTAATAAATTCTATATAATATCGCTGCAAGAGAAGGCATCTTCCATGAAATCCTAGTAGTGTATCTTCTACCAACTGTTTCTAGGAGATGTCAAACAATACAGTTACTAAATGGTTGATTTAATCAGATTTACATGAATTAGCCAGTTACACAGCAGAAGAGTGCAATGGTGAAAACTTCCCTACCCTTTAGAAGCACCCATGCTTGACATTTTTGACAGTTCCTCACCTGTCATCTTATGAGGGTTTTACTGATACAGTTTTAGCTGTTGCTGGATATACATGGAAGCAAAAAGTATTGAGCTTAAGTAACTGCTGTTTGGTTTTCTTCTACTTATCCAGCAACATTTTAATAATTTTGATTTTACATACTGGGAGGTGTTACTCAAAGCTTCACGAGGAGTGGAGTTCATATGAAACTGCCATCTCCTGGCTATTCTGAGGGCCAGAGAGTGCAAGTCTGTGTGGCTGCTGTGCACTGTATGCAAAGTGTAAGTGGTGCTTTGTAAATACAGATAGATGCCTTTTTAAAAAAAAAAAATCACTTTTTTTTCCAGTGACCGAGAACTTTAATCTATGTTTGCATAGGGCAGTGGAGACATCCAGTGGCCACGGCCTTCAGTGACTGACAAATGGAAGTCTCTGGATTCTGACTGCCTAACAAATCAAAGGCTGATGTGAAAACAGGCATTTTTAAGAGACTGTTGTATTTTTTCTTTAAATTCATAAAAGAGTTCCAAATGCAACACAGTAAAAACTAAGGTCTGTAGAAGAAACTACATTACCTGATCATGTCATTTAAAGGGATGCTGGCCTTGAGCCACTGTTAAACATATTAACTTGTGGCAGTTCTGCTGAAGCCAACATGACTTACTATTCAGGCACTCATGTAAACTACCTGATCAAGTGCTTTGCTGAACTGAGGCCAACAGCACATTAACATCTACAGTTTAGATTTAAATTTTTACAAGCAAACCCATTTCAAAGTTTTTGTAGACAAATGTGTATGTATTGATTTAAACTTTAAATAAAAAATCACTTTTGAGTACTGATTGAAGAAAATTATCATTAACAAAGAAACAGCAAAGGCAAGGAATTGAGAGTTGTGTTGTGGTTTCCCAAAGCCTTTGACTAGCCTTCCATAGTGATCAGAGGATACAGAAATACCCTCAACTGGTAAAGACTGGCCACCTTGCAATATGCAGTGATTTGAAGCAGGTACAATTGTTTATAGATGCTTTATTTAATTGTGACTAAATAATTATATTTGTAGGATTTCCCTGATGCCTCTAAAAGCTCTAACCAGAGCAGTGAAGTATGTGTTCTGATAATGGTCCTCTGCTATTCACAGTGTAAATGTCTGATGTTTATGTCAGAGAGTACGCTACTGTTACTTTGCAAAATCCCTCATGGTATGAGTTACCACTATTTCTACAAACTGTAAAAAAAGAGAAACTTTGAAGGTTGTTAAGGCATCTCTTTGGATTTCTCAGTCTTGTAGAAGTAATTCAAAATGGCAGACATGACTGAGCTCATTGTGGACAGTTCAGAAGCTTTTATTAAACATCACGACTTCCCAAATACCTGAATTCCTCTCCCTTTACAGCAGGACCCAGGTAAAACATTCATACCATGTTAAGACAAATTTTTAGGCAGTCAGAACAAAAAGAAGTTTCATAAAAGCACATCAAACTAGCACCTTTTGCTGATTTCCAGGTGTCCAACTGGTCGAGACTTGAATTTCTAGTTGGTTTCTTTTAAGTTCATTGGGGAATAATAATCAACTTCCAGCTACTTCTACTAAATGACAGTAAATCTGTAAGGTATCATTAGCATTTTTTTCATGACAAAGGGATTTTGGAGGAATGGAGAAACCAGGAAAATTGGAGGAAATGACAATGTTTCTTATTGCCATAAACACTAAATATGAGAACAAGATTATGGAACATTGGAGCCTTTCAGAAATATTTCTCTTCACTGAAGAAAAATCTTCACTGAATCTACTCAGCAGTAGCTCCCCATGACTATTTTGCATAGGACTTACTTGATCTGGGAGTAGAACAAACTGTGGTATATTCAGGTATAGATGAGCTTGTTTGAATGATATCTTCCTTTTTGGCTTCATATTTGTTAAAATGTACTTGCAGTTTCATTATAAAACTTGATTTTTTTTTTTTTTTGTTAATATCTAAACCCCAGTGCAGAAAATATTTTAAATATATATTAAGTTGTTGAGACAAGGTGGAGTAATAAACGTCTTTATTACGTGAGAAAATGAGAAGTGGAAGTAAAAAAAAAAAAAAAAAGAAATGTTCCTCCATCACTGGAATGAATAATGGAAAATGATTTTTGAAAAAAAATCTGAGCCAGAGCAATAAAAGTTTATAAAAAGTTAACAAAACTGAAAGGGACAAAGTAAAAAATAAACACAATGCTCTCTGGTTATTGTCAAGAGATGTTCCCAAACCTAATAAGGACAAAGTATCAAAAGAGGCTCAAATAAAACAGATCACATCACATTAGTATTTCTGTTGGAAAGGCCAAATGTAGTTGCATGATAATTATTTCCTGGAAAATGCTTGCATATTGTTATGTAGAAACCTGGCAACAGGTGACTGCTGTAAAAAGCATTATTGCTTCTGGCCACTTCAAAAACTTGTAATTGTCCGTCAGTGGAAAACCAGCCTGATTCAGGATCAGTTTTCTGTTCTGGACCTGATAGCGTCCATTGCTAATTTGCAAAACTTGAACTAATGTTCCAGTACTGATGACTAAGCCAATATATTATTATCCTGAACAGTGAAACCTTAAATAAACTAGTTCTGCTTTCTTGAAAGCTTTATAGAGAATGTGATATTTTTTGTTTCCTGCACATTTTCCTTCTT
This sequence comes from Phaethon aethereus, assembly GCF_964289735.1. Lineage (NCBI taxonomy): Eukaryota > Metazoa > Chordata > Aves > Phaethontiformes > Phaethontidae > Phaethon > Phaethon aethereus. The sequence goes on along the minus strand of NC_138588.1, from coordinate 16,705,644 downwards.
TGTATGGGAAGCTGCATAAACAAAGTTGCCTACATTTAGTACTACACCAACACTTGTCATCCATGTGGAGCTCTGCAGGCGATCACTGGTGGATGCTTTTTAGTATGGAATTGCCACATTAGGTCTGTATCTGGCATGGTGTATCACTCTTAAGTCTGAAATGTAGCTGTCAGCTTACAGACACAGCAGCATGCAAAAGGACTAGACTCTTGCTAGTAGTGTATTGGACCTGTCTTTGTTTTCCTGTGTGTACACGTGTCTCGAAACGCTTCCTATATGCAAATAAAGCCTTTAAACAGAAACTTTGGTTTCACAAACCTGTAAGTTCTATCTTAATGAATACAGTACTTACTAAATTACATCTCCTGAATGGAAGAGACTGCTGCTTTATTTAGAAGGCATCAGCCTGTAGACTTACTGTAACACAAGTATAGTGGATACAGAAGCCGGAAACTCTCCAGACTCCTCACCATACCGTTCTTTCTTCTCTGTCCTGTGGGTTCTATAGGGTAACCAAGAATGTCAGTAACCCGCAAGTCTATCACTGAAAGCTTGGTAAGCTTTAGCTAAAGTAGATGTTACATGGATAGACATGAGCTCTTAGAAGTTTTTCCAGAGTCTGCTATGCCCCATTACACTTCCTGTAAAGCAGATTCATAGCTTTTATCGTGAGCAAATACTGAATTACAGCCCATGGCAAGCTAGGCCCTGAAAATAACTGAGCTATGCAGAGACAACTTGTTCCTGGAACAATTGGTTCTGACACATCGTGGGTGAGTGTATCTTGGCTCGTTACGGAGAAGCACTGAAGTTGACTTTACAAGGCAGTGTGCACACAGAATGAAGCCTAATTTAAATTTGCTAATCCCATAATGTAGTATTAGCATGAATGTGATATTTGCTTGCCAAGAGTGTGCATGCCACTTCTCTATGGACACCCTCAAGGCATGTTTCTCAAATTGCAGAGCTTGTTGTTAACTATTTTTAGATGTTTAGGCAAACTTACAAAAGCTGACAAATGGTAAAAGCGTTCTGTATTGTTCTGTGGAGAATTAGAACTGCTACATAGATAACAACAGGGAGTCTGAATCTCATATTAAGATTTGGACTGAGGAACCATCCAGGGGAGTTTGAACATTCCAGTCCCTACCTCATGGCATGGGGAACGTGAAGTTTCTTTGCTGTATCACTTATTCTGGTTGCACGTACAGCCAGCATTGTCTGTGGTGGGAGACTTACTGCATGCAGTAAGACACAGTACATGCTCCAAGCAGCTTGCCATCTCAGCAGCTGAAACGGGAAGGGGAACCTTACTACATTTTGTAAGGGCAGTCAGCGTACCATTGTGCGCCATGTCATTAGTTTACTATCGGCTGCATTTTCATTTGATTTGCGCATTATTTCCTGTTTTTTTTCATTCTGTGGCTATTTTAAATTTCCCTTTGAACAGCTGAATACATTATTTAGCAAATGTATTGCAGTTGGAATGCTCGCTCTTGTAACATTTTTTCCTAAGAATATCATTAGATTGAAATTCCTTGCATTGGCAAGCTGCCTGTTGAGCTCTCTCTGTATCTCTTCAAGCTCACTGCTGAGTAGCTCTACCACCGGCTTGGCCTGCTTACCCCCTGTGTCTGGCTTCCTCCCTGCCGCATTTCCTTGGGCTGGAGGTCCATGAAGATGGAGGAATGCACTGGAAGAGGAAGCTGAAGGAGGGGAACAGCTGACGTGAAGTCCCTGCACATGCTCTAGTGTGGAGCCGCTCACTTCAGGGAGGGGAATTCCTTCTAGGCCTGCTGCAGAGGGAAGACAGAAGGTCAGAAGAAAGGCAGAAGGCCTGAGTGGAGGAGCTCTGCAGGGGTGGGAGGTTTTAGTCCTGTGGAGGATGGAACATGTACAGACGTACACCATGACCCCAGCTGCTTTGGCCTCCCCCTCCTGTTCTTAAAGGTTGTGTCAGCCTTGACCAGCACTGAGGGAAGGCCCGTTGGACGTGGGGGAGCCTTGCTGAAAGCCATGTCCTCTGAAGCCTCCCGCTGTGTGCCCCTGCGTGTGGCACAGGGAGCAATGCACTTCATTTGGCCGAACTCCCTTTCAGTAAAGTTTTAATATTTGGAAATATTCTTTCTCCATGAAATGCCAACAGATCTGTTCGAAAGCTTCTGCAAGTAGGAATGTTTAAAAAGTGGTGACTTTCTGCCGTTTTAACTGTGCATGGGTTTTAGATTCGGGATGGGTATTTTTCTGAGGACATAATTTCTTACTCTTTCATTTAATGAAATCAATGAGGGCCAAGATCGATGCAGGATGACAGTAAAATCACGCAGCGTTCTTACACAGAGGGGCTGATTCACGTCGTGTGCCGGGGGATAACTGAGGGCACAAGGCCAGAATGGTTTCCGGCACCGCTTACTCCGGTGATTGGACCCCAGCAGCTGACGAGTGCGGCCGCGCGGTGGCGCCCCTCTCCCTCAGGCCCCCGCCCAGGCGCGCGGACGAACCTTCTAGAAGGCGGGCGGGAGGCGGGGGCGGGCGGGGGCCTCAGAGGGCACCGCCCAGGGGCCGCGCGCAGGCGCGTGGCTGAACCTTCTGGAAGGCGAGCGGGAGAGGAGAGGCGGCGCGGGTGGCTTGCGTTCTGCGGGTGAAGTGAGGCGCAGGTTGAGCCGGGGAGAAAAACGAGGGAGTGGGCTTGCAGGGAGTATTCGTTTATTGTAACATCTGTTTTAAAGTCTTATCCGGGAGTTTTCTCTATCGGGAGTTGCTGTATTTTGGCTTGTGCGCAAGTGATTACTTCAAGTGTTCTCCTCTTCCCCTGAGGCAGTCTGGTGCCATTGGAGCCTGCCTTCAGCACTGGGCCTGTTAGGCCTGTGGTGCTGCTTCATCAGGGTGCCAGCACCTTGTACTAGGAGCATGTCGTGGCTCCTGCAAACCTGTGTTTCTGTAACAGTGGGACTAGAAGGAGTTTAGGATTGGTCTTTGAGCATCAGCTTGTAAACCCTGAAGGAAGACAGTATCTCCCATGGCTTCCCGGCAGCCATGCTGCTGTTCTGTCCTGCTGCTCGGCTGGGTCAGTGAAGAGGCCTTATCCTGAAATGCTGTTGGAGATCTAGGTTGAACTCCAGCCATCAGCTGTAAGGTAACATGTGAATTCCTCTTTTTTTTGTTTTAAAAAATGCGTGGGTGGGTCGTACAGTTGATTTTTTTCTTCTCAAACTGGTACTTCACTGAAATCTGCATTTAAACAGGCCACTTGGGGAAATGAAATATGTTGATGTGTAATTGTATTTTAAGCTGGATCAATTAAATCACTCTTAGGAGAATAAAAGCAACAATAAATTAATGTGTGGGTTGTCCCTACTTCTCCCCTCTTGCACTCATTTTGACTATCTCTTACTGTGTGAACTAATAGCACTTCAGAAAATCATGTTTCCTTTTTTCCCAGGTTTACACGTATTTGTCAGCATGTGTGCAATGCAGAATGCATTCTCTGTGTGAGTTTTAGTGCATCAATTAATAGGACAAATTAACTGGAAAGCGGGTTGGTTTTTGTAGTTAATGGTGTTACTGCTGGTAGTGACATACTTCAGGTTTTGCCTGTCTGGAAGGGTAATGATTTCTAAATTAGTGCTCATCTGCAGGGCTTCTGTGTCTTGGTAGAATATATAAAAGGATTCATTTATGGTAGAAAGTCTTTACTGCAATATCTGCTCTGTGATGCAGAATGGGTGCAGTTTGTAATGAAACGTGAGGCCTCTTTACCCTTACTGGTGAAGCAGGAGGTGGCAGAACTGTGCTGTGGTCCCATTCTCGCCAGCCTGGGTCTTGGTCCTCATAAGGAAAGATAGAAGGTAAGTTTCAACAGAGGACTTGAGGAAAAAATCCCAAGTCTTGCAGTTTAGACAAGCCCAGCATATCCCTGAGGCACTTAAGGCTGGTTTGGCGAGGACGTTAGAAGGAATGTACCTTTTTTTTTTATTTAGATACTTTTTGAGTCTGTAAAGTGGAAACCAAACATTATATGTTACCAGGATTATTTACTAAAGGCACCTTTTTCAGTTAAATCAATAGTGAATACATCTTGCAGAACCTGTGTGATAACATTAAATTTCACCCAAGTTCTCTATTTAATAAAGTAGGGTGAACTGAGGATTTCCATAAAGACTTTGTTGTGCTAAGGTGGGCATGAGAATGAAAAGCAAATACATTAGAAGGACATGTAAAACAGTGCCCATGTAGGGAACTGTCTTATTAACTGTGTCACACTTAAAAAGTTCCCATTTTTTTAGTGGAAATGTGTCTCGGTGCCAGCTAGTTTGGAAGGTCTTCACCTAGAAGCCTTACTCTGTTCCCTGAGGTCAGATAGATCCTTTTGTAAAATCTGGAATCAGATGACATAGTACTAAAATAAGTTGCCTGTGTGGAATCAATTGTTCACAGCTCATGGTTTAATTGACTTTTTATGTTCAGTTGCCAAGCCAGTAGGGTAGCCTGACCTACAGCTTAAACTATAAAAACTCAAGAGTTGTGGCAAAATACTGGGTAAGGGAGAGTGTCAAGATACATGTGAGATTAATAGGTAATGGAGTACTTTTTACTAGTATGGTATCTTGTTTTATAAGGGAATTCCAAAATGTGTTTGTTTTACTGTAATTTATGCATAGTAAGTATACAATGCTTACATAAAATCCTAATGGGAAATGTTCTCACTCAATGGGGGCAATTCAGTTAGAAGATTTTGCTCTTCTCAGAGAAAAGTTTTTTGCATATCTTTGACATCTGGAGCACAAGTCTTATGAGGATCGGCTGAGGGAACTGGGGTTGTTTAGTCTGGAGAAGAGGAGGCTGAGAGGAGACCTTATCGCTCTCTACAACTACCTGAAAGGGGGGTGTGGCAATGAGGGTGTTGGCCTCTTCTCCCAAGTAACTAGTGATAGGACAAGAGGAAATGGCCTCAAGTTGCGCCAGGGGAGGTTTAGATTGGATATTAGGAAAAATTTCTTCACTGAGAGGGTGGTCAGGCATTGGAACAGGCTGCCCAGGGAGGTGGTGGAGTCGCCATCTCTGGAAGTGTTCAAAAAACGTGTGGATGTGGCGCTTCAGGACATGGTTTAGGGGACATGGTGGCACTGGATTAATGGTTGGACTTGATGATCTTGAAGGTCCTTTCCAACCTAATGATTCTGTGATTGCGTTTAGGTGGTAGTAATTGGTATATGACTAATCAAGGCAATGCCTTCCAGTTGCTCATCAAAAGAATTTGAATATTGAAGGCCAAAGGGTTGTAAGTTGAGATGCTCATACAAACTTTTATTCTGGTGTATGTTTATTGTTAAGGCTTGATTTTTTTTTTTTTTTTTTTTTTTGGGTACTGGTCAAAGCCAGTGGCTGTTTTAATATTTCTTTTATATGAGCAGGAACAGTTCCTAATAAGAAAGAATGAAAGACAAAAGTTATGAAATCGAGTTGTATTTTACAGAGCAAGTAAGCTCAATCTGCTTGTGGTTGTTAATATGGTACATTAGCAATGCAGTAGGCTTACCTATCAAATCATAAATAAAAGAAGAGATATGTCCAGGAAAATTGCATGCTTCAGTAGTTAATTTCTTCATCTTTCTGAGTTGCACAAAACTTTTTGGGGGATCTAGAAGGCAAACTGAGAATTTCAAGAATAAATATTTTAAATGCTCAAAAAAACGTGAGAGAGATTAGGAGGAGGAAGAGTACAGGAATGTAAGGCTTTCTGAGCTAAAGGGAATCAACATAAAGACATTTCAGAAACACTAAATGTCTAGTTTGACTTGATTTTGGGGAATGGGAAGATAAGAAAATGTACACTGCAGAGGTGCTGCTTGATAGCTAGTGTTGCAGGTTATAAAAATAGGACACTTTGAGACACAGAGACGGACAAGTTGATTTCAATTGTAATGAATCACTGAAGCTCGACTATGTTTATTTGAGAAGTCTGAAAATAGTGAGGTGCGAAGTGACTAAGCTGCTAAGAATAATGCTCAGTTTATCATTAAAATTAACTGTTATACTTGAGGATTGAACTGCAGGAAATACCTCACTTTTTAATAACTAAGTGAAGTCCTTGGAATGATAAGCTAGTGAAGCCGTCTTAAAGAAGTGGCCAATGGAAACATTACCTAGTTGAGCATGCCACGCATAGCTTCTGCGAAAAGGGAAGTAGGTAAACAGATCTTTGACCTCACTTAAAATTAGTAGAGGTTTTTGAGGATTTTATCAAAAGATTGCCAGATGCAATAGATAATGTATACAAGCGGCAATTAAATAGCTGTGTGATGGGAAATCTAAGATCCAAATTTCAGAACTGGTCTGTACTAATCCTGTGTCTGCAAAGGGGGTAACTTAAGCTGAGCTGAAAGTTTGTTACTTTTAGAGAAAATGGATGTTAAATGTCTATTTGAAATAATTGCATGTATTTATTTTGGCTATTTGTTATGTCTTATGTCTTCAAAAATACACTCAGGTCAAGTAGAAAATCCTGGGAATGCCCTGTTTTAGCAGCAAAGGTGTATAGCATGTCCTTCGACAGATTAAATAGTGGGCTTCAGTTATGTTATAGGGCGTGAGCTGAAGCTTGGTGAAGTGAGGGGAATTTTAGTTCTAGATTATGGCAGCAAAGGAAGTACTGTCAAAAGAAAAAGGAATTCTGTTTGTACCTCACTGACACTGTGTAACTGTGCTGTTCTTGGTTGGAAAGAAACCGAAGGTATTGTTATTTCGGTTGGTAGATAGGGGTAATGAACTGTGTACAACTTCAACCTGACAGATGATTTGAAATAGAAAGGCTATACAAAAGTGCTAACAAACTTAATGGCATATGTGGAGTGTTAGGCTGTATCTGTTTAAGTAATAGATTTTCACAGGAGAAGGTAGCTGTTTCTTGTCTTCTGTGTTCCTCTTGCCCAGAGTTCAATGGATTGATTTCCTTTTGGTTCTTGCATGTCAACAGCGATCACAAGGTTTTGGATAATGATGTGTCTTATGTATTTTCAAAAATCAAACGATTTTTCTTTTCTTAATTTTCTCTTGAACTAAGAGATAGTCACTAAAGTGCAACTTTTAAAAATAAAGAGGAAAAAATTATGGATTTTTAAAAAGTATTTGCATCTAGTTTGTTTTATGTGTTTCTTAATGCTAAATGTCGCTACATTTATTTAACGTGAACCGACCGATGACTACATGTGAGCCTAACTTGATACACAGCTTTCTGATTGTAGTATAATTTTGCTGAGACTTAGGACTTATGAAATGTCATAACATGTTGTTATGCTTTAAGAAGACTAAATTTGGCAAAATTTTTATAAAACTAAAAATACTCAGTCATTTAGGAAAATATCCGTCATTAAAACTGGGACACTGTTTAAATTTTTGTAAGGTATGTTGTAATGCTTACCTTGGAGTTGGTTTGTTAATCACCGTTCATTTGATGCAGTCATTCACATTGCATTCAGTTTTCCTATTTGTTTCTTCCTCTCAAACCTTAGTGTTAGTTCAGTGGGCATTTCCTTTTCAAAACTGTTGCTGTCGTCTTTATAATGGGGACTTCTGCCTCTCTCCACAGTGAAGGGAAGTCAGAAGTGTGAGCTGAATTGCCGTGCAATAGGCTACCGATTCTATGTGAGACAAGCTGAAAAGGTGATAGATGGGACACCCTGTGACCAAAACGGAACTTCAATCTGTGTGGCAGGGCAGTGCAAGGTAAGGCTACTACCTCTAGCCAGTCTGCCTGTAGACTGGCTATGCTATATTTAATTTCTGTAAGAGGTTGATCTGACTGTACCTGTGAAATGGTGTCGTGAACTTTTTTTTTTTTAAAGTAGATGTGAAACGTTGTCTTTCATTATTACAGGTTTTATTTCTTAACTAATGTTTCTTTCTACTGAGAACAAATTATGGAGTCCTGGAAGGCTGGATCCAGAAAGTGTTCTGGCCACAATTAAGGTGGCTTCCAGTGAACTTTTTCTGCATATTTAGCTTTTTACAGAAGAGATTCTATGAAAGAATTGGAACAAAAAGATTGAAAGCCTAAATAAGAGGGAAATATAATATCTTTCTTTAGTCAAACTTTAGAGTGGGGTTTTTGATTTTTCAGTCTTCAACATAATGGTTTATTCAGTTATGTGTTTACTTTGATTTCTTTTTAGCTAGTGTTAGTGTAACTCTTCTGATTGGTCCTTGTTTGCCATTTTAAAGAATCAGGTCTTACTACTTGTCCAGTTACTCAGCAGTGATGGTCTCTTATGAAATACTTGAGTGAATGGTTATTTTTCAAGGGTTCAGAAGGAGCTGCTGTGACTTTTTTCAGTCTGGTGTGTAGATTCCCTTTGTAATTAATAAATAAACTGTTTTCTGCAAGGTGGTAGCAATTTTAAAGAAATTTTTACCATGTTTAGAAAAAAAAAGTTTGTATAAGGTTAGTGAGAGAGAGAAATTCCTAGCAAGGGGCATTTGACACTTGGCTGATGCTTCCCATATACATTGGCAAAAGAAGCAGAAGTGGGTCAGATGTGACTCATGAACTCAAATAGTGAAAGGTCAAGTTCAGTTTAAGTGGTTTATTTGCCAGAGGAAATCACTTATGAATACAACCTTTTCTTCTGCGTGTTCAGATTCTTGTGCACATCTGGAGAATACCATGTGTGTTTCTGTTCTGTATTTCTTAATGCAAGCAAAGCCATAGCTTTGAATTTTCTTTGTAGGTGATAGATCTGTGTGATGCTGATTATTCTTTGAAGCTTTCCTTGATCTCAAACCAGTTCAGAAAGGGCCAGAAATTAGTTTTAATTACAGTTTTGATCTATAACTCAGAAAACTGAAAAATAAATGTAGTATACCAGCTGTTTTATTTTCCCAGTACTGTGCAATTATAAAAGTGTATACTGATACATTTGTATTGGAGGTCTGGGATAGCAAGGAAAGGCAGTGTTCAGGAGCCTAGTAGGAAAGTGTTGTGAATTCTGAAAATCAGCCATTGCCTGCGTAGAATGCCACTTCCCAAAGCTGCATGTAGACAAACAACAGGTTGTGAGTCCTTACTGTGAATGTGTAACTTGGGATTCATAAAATTGTAGAATTCATGTTGTAGGGTACCTGGGAAGGTCATGTAGTTCAACACCCTGTTCAGAATAGGTCCTGCTGTATCAGAATAGGTCCTGCTCTATCAGAATAGCTATCACAGCCTTTTCCAGGTTGAGCTTTGAACCTGTTCCACTGTTTGAGCAATGTCACGGTGGAATCTTTTTCCTTGTATTCGATTGAAATTCCCTGTATTGTGGCTTGTGACCTTGGTCTCTCTACCTAGCACTGCACATCTCTGAGAATCTGACTCCATCTGCTCTGTTACCCTCCCATTAGATTTAGATAGCAGTAAGATCTTCCCTTGGCCTTCTCCTAAGGCTGGGGATTCCTAGGCTGCAGTGTTTTTTGGTGGTGTTTGGGTTTTTTTCCCCCTTTGTTTTTTCTTACAGTGTTGAAAGTAGACCTAAAAATCAAAATCCCGATGTCTGTTTAAACTGTTCCTCAGTGATGCTTACTTAACGCTCAGTGAAGTAAGCAGTAAAGTCATTCTTAGAGAATTAAATAGAACCAGCCTTATAAGCAATAGATTGCGATGAGAAAGCCAAGATAAAGCAGGTAAAGGCACTTACTCTGTGCACTTTTTAGTGGTTCTCACTACAGCAAAGTAGAATAAGAGTGTGAGCTTGGAGAAGTTAAAGGAGTTGACAAGAGTCCTCATATGCAGTAGTATTAACTGTGCTTGTGCAGAAGGCTGAACATTGGATGCTTTGGGAGACAGGTCTAGCTAAAATATGAAAAGATTTGTATTCTTCTTCTGAAGAGGAACTTAATTCAGACATTGTCCAACTTCTTGTGATTAGTACTTTTGATCTGTATCAGTTCACTCCTTACTCATTACTTGCAACCTTAGTAAAATTGTATGGTGGATGTCAGCTGAAAGAGACTTGACCTGTTCAAACATGCAGTAGTTCTGTTGAGATTTTGTGTGTGTGTAAACCACACTTTTCTTTGTTTCAAAGTTTTGAGTTAGTATTTGAGGGAGTATTCAGAGATACATGTCAGAGTAAAGGAAAATAGAGTATTACAGCTTCATGATGCTTTGAAGCACTGTCATTGACTCAGTTATTACACACTCTAGAGTGAACATGGATGTAGCTGAAGGATGTAATAATTAGAGAATCAAATAATTTGTGTACTGTCAGATGCTTAAGAGAATAGTTTTCTGAAAAGTTGCCAGCATTTACAGTTAACTGAAAATGTTTCTCGAGTAATGAAGCTTGTTCAAATCTTTGTAGCAGGTAGCTCTTCCTTAAATGCATGTTATTTTTATTTTTTTGAAGTCAGATAATTTAGGCATCTAATGAATTTATGGTCTCTATCACCCTCTGTTGGACATTTGCTGCATTACCAGAACAGTAATGTCCTTGTGTTAAAAAACTTTGATCTGTTTTGTTCCCAGGACCATTGTTTCTGGTTAGTATTTTCAGTTTACCTTATTCTTGTAAACAAAAGATGGAAAATGTTGCTATAATAAAAATAAAAATTACTTAAAAACAGAATTAAGAATACGATAGAGATGAGTTTACCCTCATTTGAAATAAAAATTAAACATGTATGAAGTAAGGTATTCCTCATGCCTCACTTTTTAACCGTTTCAAATGTTATATGCGGCAACCATAAGTAACATTAGTTAGAAGTTCTCATTATATAAAGTGCAGTCACACCTGTTAACACTGAACATACATTTAAGAGAAGTTTTTTCTTAATGTCAAAATCAGAATGTTTAGTACATTAATTACATCATAGAATAGCCTTTTAAAGCTGAAGTATTGTTTAATCTTATGAGCAAAGATAATCTATAGCATAAGGGAAGATTTTAAAAACAGTAGTATTTACAAAAGTCCTTCCTAAAGCCTGGTTGTTGTGGCCATAACTATATCATGCAGGAGGGTTAGAACAACAGTGTATTTCTGAGTACCTCTGAACAACATCCCAGTAACTATTTCCTTCCAGAGAGTGTCTTTTTTTCATTGTTTGCTGTTCTTTTGTTGAGCTGGACCCCAGAGTTCAAAGTAAAACCTTGTAACAGGAGAGGTTATTAAAAAAACACATGTAAAAGCTCGTTTTTCAGACGTAGTCCTTTAAGAAAACTTAGTATGTTCTTATAATGAAGTATCCTAATTTGTTTGGTTTTTTTTTTCAGTTTCTCTTATTTGTCTGTGACATTCCAATAATTGTCACATACAATAATGCAAGTACTGCCAAAAAAGTCACTCATCATTGAAATGATTATGTACTTCCTGGTATAGACTAGACTCAGAGTTGTAATGAAGTGAAACCTTTTTAAAGCAATTAAATAGTTTTAAAATAAAACTAGGCAGAATAAGAAGAACCAGGTGATATTCTACCTATGCAGAAGAAAGAAGTATAACAATGATCTTGATAATGAGTTTTATTATTACTGTGTAAAGTTGTTTTTCTGCACATTTGAAAAGTGTTCTTTCTCATGAATTTTGGAAAGTGAACGGACTTCTTCGTTGACAGTCCTACTGAGTTCCACCTCTGTTTTTTCAACACTTTTTAGTGCCACAGCTGCTTATTGCTAATAGATATGCTTTGAATATGTTTAAGTCTTGCTGAGTATGTGTCGTTCGTTTTAATACATTTGCCACACCACTCCTAACTCTAAATTTACGCAGTGCTGTTAAGTTAAAGAATGTCTACGAATGGGGTTTCTTCAACTTGCTATTTAGCCATAAGTGTGTGTTTTCTTGTTTTGAGATACTATTTCGGCTTTTTTTAAATCAGCGTATCCTTTTATTTCTTCTGGAGCCAGTGGGAACATCCTACTCGGTAACTTTTAAGGTTAGAAGAAAAATGCAAGTAGAATATTGAGGAGGTTTTATTAAATAAAGCAAAGTATGAGGAAAGAATACTCTTAATAATTTTGTCCTTGACCGTAGTTTACTCTATACGGAAGTATGCTGCGTGCATCTTTTGCATGCACGTAGGACGCTTCTGCTGGAAGAACTCTTTCACAGTGCTTGGGCAGGTGTGAGCACTGACTGAGCCATCGTAGTTCTGGAGACAGAAAAAAGGTTATTTGTGAGCTGTGAAGCAAATTGGTTTTGCAGAGATGTTAGTTACCACGCAGTGGCGCACTTTACAAAAGTATTATTCAGCATTCCACGTAAAACTTCATTTGGGTGGGAACTGTAGATATCTCTCAAAGGTACCTGAAACAACTATTTTCTCTCTCTTCATTTTTATACAACATTTTCTCTTGCATTGTGTTTATTTCTAATGTTTATTTTTAGTTTATTTTATGTTTATTTTAGTTTATTTTTAATTTTATTTAACATACCACTCCCTTCACATGGTTTTTCATAAAACATGTAGTTTATTATTATCAAGGGATCAGGCCCAGCCAGCATGGGTTCATGAAAGGCAGGTCCTGCTTGACCAACCTGATCTCCTTCTATGAAACCAGGTGACCCTCCTAGTGGATGAGGGAAAAGCAATGGATGTTGTCTACCCGGATTTTAGTAAAGCCTTTGACAGCGTCTCCCACAGCATTCTCCGGGAGAAACTGGCGGCTCGTGGCTTGGACGGGTTTACTCTTTGCTGGGTGAGGAACTGGCTGGATGGCCGAGCCCAGAGAGTTGTGGTGAATGGCGTTAAATCCGGCTGGCGGCCGGTCACAAGCGTGTTCCCCAGGACTCAGTTCTGGGGCTGGTCTTGTTCAATATCCTTATTGATGATCTGGATGAGGGGATCGAATGCTCCCTCAGTAAGTTTGCAAATGACACCAGGTTGGGTGGGAGTGTTGATCTGCTGGAGGGTAGGAGGGCTCTGCAGAGGGATCTGGAAAGGCTGGACCGATGGGCAGAGGTCAACTGTATGAGGTTTAATAAGGTCAAGTGCCGGGTCCTGCACTTCGGCCACAACAACCCCATGCAATGCTACAGACTTGGGGAGGAGTGGCTGGAGAGCTGCCCGGCAGAAAGGGACCTGGGGGTGCTGGTCGACGGCCGGCTGAATATGAGCCGGCAGTGTGCCCAGGTGGCCAAGAAGGCCAACAGCGTCCTGGCCTGTATCAGAAATAGTGTGGCCAGCAGGAGTAGGGAAGTGATCGTGCCCCTGTATTCGGCACTGGTGAGGCCACAGCTTGAATCCTGTGTTCAGTTTTGGGCCCCTCACTACAAGAAAGATGTTGAGGTGCTGGAGCGTGTCCAGAGAAGGGCAAGGAAGCTGGTGAGGGGGCTGGAGCGCAAATCTTATGAGGAGCGGCTGAGGGAACTGGGGTTGTTTAGTCTGGAGAAGAGGAGGCTGAGGGGAGACCTTATCGCTCTCTACAACTACCTGAAAGGGGGTTGTGGTGACGAGGGTGTTGGCCTCTTCTCCCAAGTAACTAGTGATAGGACAAGAGGAAATGGCCTCAAGTTGCGCCGGGGGAGGTTTAGATTGGATATTAGGAAAAATTTCTTCACTGAGAGGGTGGTCAGGCATTGGAACAGGCTGCCCAGGGAGGTGGTGGAGTCGCCATCTCTGGAAGTGTTCAAAAAACATGTGGATGTGGCGCTTCAGGACATGGTTTAGGGGACATGGTGGCGCTGGATTAATGGTTGGACTTGATGATCTTGAAGGTCCTTTCCAATCTAGCGATTCTGTGATTGACCTCACTATTCAAAAAGTCTTTCTGCCTTCCTCCATTTATAAAGCAACACTAAAATTTTTTTGGGGCATATGATCTTTGGCCATGACCTAATTTAAGCTGCTTCTGATAGCTGATACACAGCAGGTGCAATAACTGCATGTGAAAGATACTGAAAGTATAACTTTACTACCTTTGAACTGATCTAAAACTGATGTAAAAGCTGATTATAGGAAATTGTGAATAGCAAAGCATTCAAGTCAGTTCAGCTCAAACAAAATGACTAAGCACTAGACCTGTGTATTTGTTTTTCTCTGCTTGTCTATTAGCCTCTTGTCATGAAAGATATCATAATCTAATGGATAGAGCTCTTCACTCCTCCATGAAGCTGCTCTCTGAATCTATAGTTCTCCACTTCTACGTCTCATTATAAGTAACCCAGTAACGCAGATGTTTCCAGGGTCAGAAGTTACTTATAATGGCATTCAACATTCAGCCCATATCATACAGCATTTATACTATTGCTGTGTTTTGTGGGTTTTTTTTTTCTTTCCCAGTTTTAAGCCAGTTATAGGAGGACAAACTGTTCCTGATTGAGTTTAAGTTGATGCAGTATAGGTATGGAATAAAATCCACTGAAATAACCGTAAGCAAGCATGAAAATTTTTAATAAATTTAATTTACTGAGCCTGAATTTATACAAGATCTGCATGTCATAATTGTGTATGTAACCTTTTTTTTTTTTGTCCAGCACTTGGAAACCCACAGTGAGATTTCACTGTTTTGTTGAACTGAATAGCCTGATAAGAAACTTCTGAAAAGACACAATGTAGTTCAATAACGTGAAAATTAGGCTTACAGCTCTTAAGTACAGGAGAAAAATGTTACCACTGTATGTTAAAATGTTTTCACCAGAGCTGCTGGGGAAAAGTAAAACAAAATACTTATCCTAGGAAAAGCCTGATTAAACAGACTTTTTTCTTAAGTGATAAATTCCAGTGTCACATACCTGAGGTAAAATATCAATCTTGAAAAATGCCCTAACCAGAATTCAAAAAATTCAATGCTTTGTAAAATTTTATTTATCAGGTTCCATGACATAACAATAGAATGTGTAATTAAGGTTAAGTGATGTGTATAATTGTATGAAATATATTCCTTCTTTTAGATCAAATTAACTAGATCATTTTCTTAAACAACAGAGAGGAAACAGCTTCCTTATGTAACTGAAGATTAAAAAAATTAAAATACTAGAACTTTGAATATGTTACTGCTATAGGGTTATGCAATTATATAAAAAGAAAATTAAGGTGAAACTGTAAAATTTGAAAAACAAAAACTAAACAAACCTAAAATGTTTTTACTGAATGTCTTTATTCTAAAATGTTTTATAACTGCTTTTAAATATTCTGCACAGCATATTACTTGGGAAATGTTTGCTTTACTTCAGTTTGGAGCAAAAATAGATGCTGAAGTTTGCCATAGAAAGGCTAATCCAAATTGTGATTATCTCTGTGCTCCACTCTGTATCTTTGCTTTCCTGTAAAGTGCAGTCAATGATGTATAACCTGCCTAACTGAAGCAGCTTGAGATGGTGGAATGTAAAGGAGTTGTGTGTAGCTTTAATTTGTTCTTATTTCTGCAAATCTTTTTAACAGTTATTTTGCAGATTCCTATGTCTTTCTAAACAGGTAGAATATAATTCTTAGTCTGCATTTGTCTTCATAGGTTGGATAACAGCGTTAGAAAATAAATACCAGCTTTGAGCTTAATTGTATCGCTACAAAAATAGTTCTGAAAGCAAATGCAATTCGCTCTAATGATTAAGTGACACAATTAGGGAATCTTACTATGTTTGAGGTACTCTTCTCTCTGAACTAGTTTCAAAGTAATAGTTTAAAAAAACCCCAAACTTCAAAAAATTAAAACTTTTTCAAGATTGCTGGGGATACTAATGGAATAGAAAATAAAAATATTGTATGTTGTTGGGCCTTGTTTTTCCCCCTGGTTAAACAGATTGATATGTATTGGGCTGCAAGTGAAGCTATGTTCATTTATTAATCACAGAATCACAGAATCATTAGTTTGGAAAGGACCTTCAAGATCATCAAGTCCAACCATTAATCCAGCGCCACCATGTCCCCTAAACCATGTCCTGAAGCGCCACATCCTTGTGTTTTTTGAACACTTCCAGAGATGGTGACTCCACCACCTCCCTGGGCAGCCTGTTCCAATGCCTGACCACCCTCTCAGTGAAGAAATTTTTCCTAATATCCACTCTAAACCTCCCCTGGCGCAACTTGAGGCCATTTCTTCTCATCCTATCGCTAGTTACTTGGGAGAAGAGGCAGTATTCCCTAGGTTGGACTAATCAAATGGTCCCTCTTGGGTGCTGCTGACTTTCTCTGGGTCTAGCATTGAGTGTTTAGCATCAAAGACTCTTCTTCAGTCTTTGAGTCCAAGACAGCTGATTATTCTAGCAGCTGAAGAGTATACCAACCTCTGTAATTCACTGCCAGTCCTTTTTTTTTTTTTTCCTGTTCCTATCTTTTAGATCTTATTTTCTGCATTTTAGTGTAGTATATGACAGTCCTTTCAGCTTTGACCTTCTTGTTTAAAGGTTTGGGGTTTTTTGCGTGAAGCTGTTGATAGTAATTTTAAGTGTCTTTGAGGCCTACATCTGGCAGTGTTTTCTGGGTAGGAAGCGAGAGAGAACTTGATAGTTTTGAGTTTACAGTACAAACAGCAGTGCATGCAATTTACTAATCCTCCCAGTAGAGTCATGTTCTGCATCTAACATGCTTTTAAAGAAAGTTAAGCTCCTGTAATATAGTAATATACTACTATTGAAGGATGCTGAGAGTGTTTATTAAGAAACATTCAGTAACATACTAGTCCCTTCACATGGTTTTTCATAAACTGATGAAGAGCTATGTACTCTGTACCATGGTTGAGGCAGAAGTATTTTATGTGATGTCTCTTATGCAGGAATTACTAAATTATAGTTAATGCCTTTCAAGTAACCAAGAGAACCAAATCTGGTTTGTGTTACTTTACAGCAGTTCAAAGTAAAAAAAAAAACACCACCACCACCCCCCAAAACCCCCAAAAAACCAAAAAACCCCAAGAAATTTCAACTAGTTGGAATTCATTTGAGGGAGATGGGAAAGCAGTTGAAAGAGAGTCATGTAGCTGGTGCAAGGCCCCTCTTCTGAGGTTAAATTGCAAAAGGAAACAAAGTAATTTAGATTTTATTGCAAAGAAACAAAGAGGGCTGCAGCAGAAATAATGTTCTGAAACTCAGATGTAAGGGATCTGTTTAACACCTGGACAAGCAAGCAATGGGGAGAAAGTTATTAAGAAGGTGACTGCATAAATATTAATTATTATTCTCCTATTTAGAACATGGATGAAAACTTCACAGCAATTCCTGAGTTATAAATGATTCCATTAAAAAAACCCAAACTGATCTGTGTTTTTAGTTACATAATTTGTCAATTGACTGGATTATGTTTCTTGGAAATGTTTGAGCCATTTGACTTCAGGCATCTCATTTGGTGAGTAGGTTAGAATTCCCAAAAAGGGCTTATAGTTTCCTCTCTGCAGAATTTATAAACAGATCCTGACACCTTGATTAAAACTAGACATTGTCAGTAGTCGCCCGGTAGACCGGGTGGTATTTTGGGTTTATGTCAGTAGAGGCTTTGATGCATCAGCCAATTCAGGATTAGGCTGCATCAGTTTTGTGCTGTTGTCCCAGGGAAATGTTGGGTAGGGGAACTTTCTCACTGCAGAATGTGTGTTAGGTTATGCACAAAAATAAAAATGAAGAAACTGCTCTTGAAATTGTTGTCTGGTAATGTTTATACGAGAAGACTGTCACTGTAAGCAACCACAAATGATTTTGTCATGATAAACATATGGAACAACAAAAAGTCCTCCTTAGTTATATAGTATTAGAGCAGGCTTGGTATGGTATGACATATTTTGTGAGAATTCTCATTTGATTATGTACTTTCTGCTTGTTCACTGAGTCTCTGTTAGTAGAGTTTCACCTGCAGCGGAGTTGGAATTTGCGATAAGACTACTATAAGTTATTACAAAAAAAATGCTAGAGACAACCTATTAGCAGATTGAAATGTTAACATGGCAAATGGAATCATGAAGTAGGAGGGAGGCTATAAATGAACATTTGTGAAGAAAAATAAAGACTTGAATATGTGAGGATTTATGAGGCGAGTGCTGAAACAATCATTGAAACAATAAATGGAATTAATATTTCATTTTAATTTTTATGTTTTTTGGTTGCTTTCTCTGTCAGTTTGAATCCACTCTGTCTTCTATTATGTCCATGCTCTAGAGATCAGGTTTTTTTATTTGTTTACAGTTGGATAACCCTGTGTTGGTTTGTGGCTGCATCTCCTTTATGCTAGTGCAGTGTTAGCAATTATGTGGTTAACTAGTGATATTTCAGAGCTCACCTTCAAGTTAAGAGTTCTTAGAAATATAATATGAAAGTATATTTATTGCAAAAGGCTTGCTCATCTTTTCTTTCATAGTACTAATATACCAACTGGTGACAGATTAATATTGGTAGTTGCTGTTATTAGTGATAAAATTATTGGTAAGATGGAAATTTTATTACAATTCAGTAATTTCAGAAACTTTGGAATTTAGGCACTGTAGGTTTGGTTAACTACAAAACTACTAAGAAATTATAATGAAGTATCAGGCGCCAGTAACCCAGAGATCTTAATGAAAGTAGAAGAATTTTTAGAAGGTGATGACAGTGCAGCTTAGTCTGACCTAAGCTGTTTTTTACGAAGCCACCAAATAGTAAATAAATGCTTAATTTTCTTTTGATTATTTTTGGGAGCAAATTGAAAATACTAATGAGAACTGTAAGAGAATATTCCAAAATATCTATTATTTAATCAGGAAACTGGAACAGCAATCTTGGAAATCCGCTTTGCAGGAAATTAAGTATTTAGGCTTTGTTTTCATTTAACTATGTTATAATATTACTTTAGATCCTGGAAAGGGTCCAGTATGTTTTTAGGCACTTCTATTAAAACAAAAAAATACAATTTTGATATACTGGGTTGGGCAAATTTGTCACACAAATAAATAAATCCTTGGGGGGGAAGGTACATATAGACAGTAGATCTGTGTGTGCATTTATTTTTCTTTTTATGCAGGCACTTGCATATACATATATAGAAGAACCCAGAGTTAAGAAGCTGTTCTGTCTTAAAATATGCTTGAAATGTCATCTTCCTGTGTTAAATGAAGCCATGAACAAAGGTACTGCCACGTTAGGAACACAGAGAGACGTTAAATTTGTGGTAGTGTATATGTAAAAGCGGAGACACTTGGAAAGCAGGAACATTCAAGCCTTAGCAGTATCTAATGGAGAGGTGAAGTCACCGGACTATGTAGAGTGGCTGGTTGTTTGCTCCTAAGAGCTGGTATGGATTCAGATCCCAGTTCCAGTCAAACTAGCAGGGCTGTTCTGCAGTAGATTTCCTGTGTGAGCTTGGATATTTCATTTAACCACTTTGATTATCACTAATGCAGCACTGTGTAAGGATACCTGAGTGTCTGCCGAATGTGCAAACTGGACCCACAAGCTCTTTTACAGACTGTTAAGAACCAATTTTTTAAACTGAAGTGGAGCCCAATAGTATTGTGACTTTTCTGCTCAGGGTGGCTTGCTGGGAACCGGTTGTTGTATCCTCTACGTGATGCAACGTTCTCTTAAATGTGCTCTTAATGCCCTAAAAAATGGGAATAGTGTGGCAAATCCTTGTTTTATAGGATAAATACGGTTTGTGAGACCTAATGGTAGTGAAATGACATAGGGACTGGATTGATAGCAAAGTGTTGCACTTCATGGTAACAAACCATTTTTTGTGTACTTTCTATGTGTTTTGACCACATTGATCTGTAGGAAGTTGTGTTTTGCCCTTGAGCAGAGCAAAGGTGTGGGAGAATATTCTCAGGGAGAGCAAGAATGTGAGTCATAATCCTTTGCTGAGACCAGAGCTTCAGTCTTGATGCAGAAACTCATGTTTACAAGATGTTTACAAGATACACTTTAGTTTCACAGGAGTCTGTGCAGAGTTCCCTTCACTTTACATTTCACATTGGTTAAGTTTTCCCATAAGGGTTTTGAGCTTTTCCCAGAACCTCAAAATAAAAAAGCATTCTGGATGTCATCTGGTACCACCTCAGTCTGTGAAATTTAATAAGATTAGATCAGAGATTGTAAAATGGCATCCAGCTAGATGAAAATGAGCTTGTTCAAAGTTGGTTGAAATTGAATTTTCAACAGAACCTGAAATTGGACAGACTTTACTTGTAGCTTTGCAGTGAAACTGGAATCTTGATGTTGACAGTTCTCTTCTTCCCCCTTATTCCCCCCCCCCCCCCCGAAGTGATGTGGTATTTGACTTTTCTTGAAGTTCTACAGACTGGAGACATGAAGGTATGATAACCTAGGTTTTCATTTAAAGTAGTGTAAATTTCCAGCTTCCGAGGTTGCTGAGACAAATAAAAAAAAGACTAGATCATATACTTAATGGCTCAGACTTTGCAAAACCAGTGAGGTGAGGTCAAACCCTTGTTAAAAATTCTCTTGATTTGCAAGTCTGTGCCCTATTTTGGGGGCCCAAACATTTTATTATTGTAACAACGGTTTTTTTCTCACTGGCAGTAATAACAGCAAAACTTGAACAGAACAAATGTGATGTTCCTACATAAGATTGATGTATTTAATCCGTTTTATGCCAGCAGCTTCTCTGCAGTCAGAGGAATATAGTATGTTATTGCTGATTATGAGATAATCTAATTTCCTGGAATCTTGACAATATGGTATATTTGAACTATATATATATGTCGTATATATTATACCTTGCTCAGTTGAGAAGTCATCAAAATGCTTGTGAATAACTTCCTGTTCCCTCTTTGTAACAGTGACACCTGGTCTGTTCAAAGTCTCTTGTAAAAACCTCCTTGAGAACATGCATTAAACTTGATAGATTTTCCTTTTAAATCATGGTGCATTTAAATGTATCAATAATGTCTCCCACATGACGCTGTTAGCATTGTAGTTTGAGGCGGCTTAACCTGGTATCTAAGTGCATTTCATGAAATGAAAACTTGGCCAAGGTTAGAACTGTGCCCACAGTAAAGCAACCCTAATAGTTCATTGGCAGTATTTTAGTATAGTTTGGCTTGTGTGTAGTTTTAACGAACCCTGTGTGGTGGAAATTAGAAACATGAGTATGTATGTATTTCACAGATAAGCCATACATAAATCTTTTTTTCTTCTGTGAAATACAAAATGTTTTTACAGGCTTCCTCTTTTCATACTAGAGCTGTGCCTATAATTTTAATAACCGTTGTTTGCCAGGATGTTGACCTTACAGAAATTAGAAATGTCAGAGACTTGTTAGTTACTGATGTCAGGGCATTTTTGATGCTATTTATATGTAGTCTGGCTTATTCTTCTCAAGTTCATGAACACACAGGAACTATAATGACAGAAGCGGGAATCTGCATATAGGTTTGGCTCCTATGTAAATATGAAAAATATCTGCAGAATATTAGTGAGCAACTTCAGAAACTAGTTATGAGTAAAATCAGTCCTGTACTCCCAAACTTTTCTATGACAGAGGTACTTTCTTTCCCTTCCTGTCCATGTTCATTCCTTGTATCCCAAGCTGTTTTCTGTACAGAGGTGTGAGCCTTTACACACAAGTCTAAAGAACTTACGTAGATGTTTCAGGTGTGCATTGGTGATACCTTACAAAATGCAAGGTGGAAGAATTTCTTATTACAACGTTTTTGAAGGGGCCTAAGTTCCTGTTATAGCATTAAATACATACTCTTAGAAAGCAGATGCTTCTTTTTCAACACCCTTCTCAATGTATGATTACAATCAGTGAGCGTAATCTTCCTTTCCTAGAAGGGTTGTTTTATACCATAGTCGTATCGCTGATTTATTCTCTTTAGCGCACATACAATTTTACCCATTTCAGTAGGGTGGAAAGTATGATGAAGGGAAGAATTTGGATTCTCTAGTTGTAACTAACTTGATGCTTCTGTTGATGATATTTGGAGCAGAACCATATCTAGACCATTCTGCTGTAGATTTGCAGTGACACTGGTAAGAAAGCATTCTGTGGAGGAGATAATGGAGGACTTCGGGTAGTACTAGAAGGAAATGTGTATGTTTCACATAGGTGTGCAGTACAAATAGTTTGAAGAAAACATGGCTTTAAGTCAACTGGTATTTGCTAAGGTTTGGAAGTACTTTAGGGGTTGGATGCAAGATCACATTACTGTTTTTCAGCTAATCTGCAATAACCACCTGTGACTATGATGCTTTTTCATGTCAAGTAAGAAATAATGCAGCCTGGAATTGGTGCAACTTAGAGACTTAAGATAATTGCATTACCTCTTACTTTCTGTGGGTGAAGGTTATACGATTATTGTAGCACTGTTCATCTGTATTAATGTTAAATTTCATTAACTAGCTGTAGCTTCAGTATTGATTTTTAATTCATATTAGACAATTTACTAGAAGAAATTAACCTTTTGAAAAAAATAATCTTTCTGAATACCTATTTTAATTTTTCTAGCAGCTTTCATGATCCTAAATGACAGGAGCAAGGGGCACTGACTCTGTTCCCTTGAGGAAAAGTGGTAGCTGATAGAAGGAAAGTTGGGTAAATATACTTATCAAAAGAGATTACACGCCTGCATCTCAACAGTTTCAGTAGCAAATTGAGCAATTTTTTGCAATTTCATTGCTCATGAAAGCTATTTTAGGCTAAAATTAATTAGTTCAGTATACTTCTGTGCTGGAGGTTGAGGTTGTTATCTTCTGGAGAGAGTCAGAAATACAGCTTGGACCTCTGATTTCTCCAGCTGGTACATCAGGATTCAGTTCTTTTCTGCTCCTTCTGAGGAATTTGTCACTTCAGTAAGAATACTCATTGCAACAAATTGATAATGCTGGAAAAGCATCTTCTTGTTTTGGTGGGTTTTTTGTTTGGTGGTGGTGGTTTTTTTTTTTCCTCTCTTGGTCTGCTGTGAATGGTGAATTGTTTCCTTCTCGGCAGCTTCTTTGGAAGTGAGCAAATTTTAAGAGTGGTGGATACATCTCTGCTGAAGAGGACATTAGTTACTAATATTCTATGAGGAAGCAGTGAGTAGCTCCAGGAGCTACCAGTCGTTCTACAAAAACTAGTAAATATGAATGATGGCTTTGAATTCAGTGCAAGAAACATGCATGAAATTTTACTGAGAGCATTGCTATCTAGTATGTGTTACATGAATTCAAAAAGAATATGTGGCTTGGATGTATGTTTTCGTGCCTGCCTCACCTCTCTGCTGTTTTTGGTGCTGTTTGACTTTAATGATTCTACATTGCTTAGGCATATTTTTATATTTTAGGGACTACATTAGGCTTTTTGATCAGCCCTTGAATCACCTTGAGGTAAAAATTCTCCATTTTTTGTCTTTTTGAACATTTTTCTTCAGGCTATTCAAGCCAGATATACCACACATGCATACAGGTAGGGCTTCTGTTCTTTTTGAAGGTAATTGGATTTTTAAATTCAAATAGGTGCTCTTTCTTTGTATTGCTGTGCTTTATTACTAGGGCTTGTTCAGTGAAGGAAGTGTGTTTTAGTGGTTTTTATGTGAAGTAGAAATGAATTTTTGGGTTTTCATAATTTTCAGTACTTAAATGCAAAGTCCAGTATGTCTGAATTTACCTTAGCCATTGTAGAACATCTTTTTGGGGTTCGTATTGATAGAGCAAATCTCATTTTATTGTAGCTGTATATGTGGCTTAAGCTGAAGAACTTGGGTAATCTTTTCCACTTTTTCTTAAAAAAAAGTTCACACATTAACGCAGTTAGTAGATAATCTTGTTTGATGATTTAAGATTCCCATAAACTATTCATGCAGAGAAATGTGTGTCTCAAGGTGTCTTCAGTAGTAAAATTGGAGAAGGACTGAATGTGAAATTGAGAGGTTTGAGGGATTATGCATTCACTAAAGCTTACTTAAATAAAATATGAACACAGGCAAATTAGACCCTAAATTTTGGGCCAGACAACTGCTTAATTTTAAAATATTCATCTAGATGTTGCTGAGAGGGAGGAAACAACTTCTGAAATATGTTCAGGTGGCCTTGTGCAACTCTTGAGTATTATAAAGAAGCATGATCTTTCCATCAGATTGTTGTTGTACTGAATGGAAGAAATAAGTATGCATTGAAACTATATTAATGTCTGAGTACCCAGCACTTAAACCCTTAAATAAGTACAGTGACTTGCATGGAAGCAGCCTAAAATGTCTGTATTGTTTAAGACTGGAAAATAGTTGTCATAATTGTATGTGTCTCCTACCATGGTAAGCCTTCATTTTAAAGGGATTGTTGCAGTTTATGCTCACATTTCAAGAAATGGGGCATGACTGAAATGTCTTTGACCTATGGAAATCCTACCTGCACAAGGATATTGTTTTACAGCCTATAGAATTTTATTAAAATGAATACATTTTATTACTGCAATATTTGTTTGTTTAGAGTTGGCTGTATGTAGCAGATGCAGTTTATCTTAAGTGCCTGAAGTTTGTTAAGCCCCTTTGCCAACACAAAGTCACAGTGTGACAGACATGACTTCTGAACTCTGGAATGTTTGCAGTGGACTCTTAGGCTGTTCCAGGTCATTCACCTCTGTTATGGACACTAATGATTTTGTACAGCTAGACTAGAGCTTGGAGTTGCTTTTGTAGGTTTGTTTCCCACCTCTGATACAAGGCTTAAATTGCTATTCTCTAGGAGATCAAGACATTAAAAAAAAAAAATGTTTCTGTTTTGCAAGTAATACTTGTAAATTGTGATTTTTCTTTCACCTTCCATACAGCTCTGAGGTGATTGCTGTTTTCAGCAACAAAAGCAAATGGAATTAAATAGGTTCTGGTATCATTGTTTCTGTTTTCCTTATGTATTAGTTGCTCATTCTTTATCTCAGTCTTCATTTGATTTCTGCCCCCCTTTCAGTGATAAATGAAGCAGTAAATCTATATTAAAAAAAAAAAAAGAGTAAACCTACGAATTTTTTGGAATAAAATTTCTATATAAATGTCTTTGCTTGTTGTATATGATTTTCCAGAAGTATTATCTTGACTCTGCAGTGTTTCTTCCATCGGTAACAAAACACAAAGGTGATCTGACAGGTTCATTGCAGATATATGGTTGTCTTAGCTTTTAAAAGTAGCTTTGTGGAAAGCATACTTCATGAATGCTTTACTGCTTGTGCCACTTTTCCTGATATAGTTCGCAAGACCAGATATTGGACAGAACCAATTAAACCAATCCAAAAGTAGATCATGAACAGCATTGTTAATTAACTGGATCTTCTGGACGGTAACATGCTTGACTTCTGCTGTACAGTGCTTTTTAAGATGTGGGCTTCCAGTTGTTGTTGCTTAACCTTTCAGTTGTACCAGATACTTAAAGCAGTGTATATTTCTCTATTATTCAGGAGCCAGTACAAGCAAACCATGATGTACTTTCTGTGAATCTAATGTCTTAGGAGTTTAAAGCCTTGTGTTTTTGTAGTTGTATTAGTTTTAAATTCTGCACTGCAATATCCACCAGCCAGTGAAAACAGTACTTAAGAAAAGCTTCAGGCTTATTTTTGCACTGAGTCATTGTTAAAAAATGGGTTAATCTTATTTACTTTCTCCCACAGTGCAGCTTTGCTGAGCAAAGTATAAGTATAGCTGAAACTTGGGACCATGTCCCTCAGAAAATGTTTTCTGTAGAGTTGTTCTTCTCATGTTAAACTTTCTGGTAACTGTTTTATAAAAAGGTATAAAAATCTTACCTGTCGGGTGTTTGGTCATTTCAACTATCAAATGTTTTAAGTTCCATTCTGAGAGAGAGAATTACTCCAGTCTTTTTATCAGAACCATATTATCTTTGTCTGCCCTACTTGCTAGGAAGTGTGAGGAGGACTCGTCAGTCTCAGAAAAATGTGTATGTTCAAATAATCGTAATAATATAAATTAAACCATTGCCACTTCATAGATTGGTGGCTTCTGCTACCTTTGTCATGACTCTCTTTTGAACGTCAGTGATGCAAAGGGGAAGAAGTCAGAAGTCCTCAGTTTCAACACTTGCATGGTGTTCAGCTGTCAAAATTTCCTGTGTTTACCTTGCCAGGCAGTGGCAAAAATGAACATGGCCTAGTAGTAGCAGTTCCTGGGTTTCATGGACATTGACATGGGAGGAATTGTTCTTTTGCCTTTTTTATTTAAAAAAAAAAAAAAAAAAGAATGTAACATCTTTTTATTTTTCTGTGCCATTTTTATAACTCAAATTTCTATATTGGATTAGATGTGAAATGGTCTTATCTTGGACGAGTCTTCCAGGCACTTTTTAGTTTCTCAAATACATTGCTTTGATGTTAGTGTCATAAAGTAGATTGCAGTAAGTGAGGCTATATTTAGAAACGTGAAACACTGTTCATAAGGTTTTGAGCATATCTTGTTTTGGCAAAAAAACATTGCAGCGTTTGAGTGTCTGTAGCATTCAAACTGCAAGTAAATGTACATCAAATTAGATTATTTTGTTGCTATAATTGTTTCAAGGCCTTTTGTTGGAAAATACTGAAAATCGGTATTTTTTGGAAACATATTCTATTTCTCACCAGCTTCAAAAGTGGTTGAAATTTTTTCCCAATTATGACATCGTAGTGAATTCAGTGGGATTTGGAACTATGTCCCATCGCTTTGGGAATTATCGCGGTCACCACGCTGCTTGATACACTGGGCATGGTGTTACCTACCAATACTGTGGCAGCTGTTCCACTTTCTACAGAAGTTACGGTTGTTACTTGGAGTGGGATTCCACCTTCCAGGTAAGTATCCATTGCAGGCTGGTGAACCGTTCTCTTTTTTGTTCTCTGCCTCAGCATTGAGTAACTCCCACAAAAACACTGATGAATTTAAAGCATTATCCCACATTCAGATCAGCTATATTTGGTTAAAAACACACATGAAAATTTTGGTAAGTCTTGCTAGATCTTGGAATTTCCACGTCATGGGCGTGTGCCCTCACTCTGGGCATTGAGGAGTACTAGAAGGAGGTTACTGTCAGTATCAGTACATTTTTTAAGTTAGCCTTTTACTGTTTTCCTTTTATTTCAAGTGCTTTAAAATGGTTATTTTCAAATGGAATGCATTTTAGTTTGACCCCTTTTTTTTTTTCTTAAACAAAACAAAAAAAAGGTGTTTTGTTTTTAAATTGATCCAACCTGTGTATTTTTACATTTCTGTGGAGCAGGCAGAGAACCTGTAATCACTGAAAAAATAAAGTAGAAGTGGCAGTAAATTTTTAGTTGTTGGTCCAACAGAACAGAGGCTGATATATGTGACTCCAAGAGATTACCTGATAACGAGGGTGTAGGACTGTGTGCTCCATGTGTTGCTTCGCTGGTCATTGCAGCATCTAACATTACAAACTTTCTTCCATTTTTTGGCAAAACTTGTACAAACAGTTCATTCACATGAAGGATTTGTAAAGCTCTCCATTGAATAAAAGCCAGACAGACATTGAATTCTTGTAGAAGTTTAAGCTGCAGGACTGAATTCTTGATTATATTAGTGCACCTAGTTAAAATTATATTCCAAATTTAGACTCAACATATGCTGTTCTAAAAATATTTTAAATCAAATTCAGCTCATAAAAAGGGGGGGAAGTGTCAGTGTGCAGCAGCATTGGACAATTATGTACCTTAGTAACTGGATGAGTTGTGTGAAGCAGCGTAAACACACCTGGAGAAAATGCGTGTATGCTCTAGTATTAGTTTTTCTTTTCATTATGATTTCCAATGCCCTTATTGAATAAGTGTACTTCAAAATTTTCAGTTTAGGTTTGAAAATACTATGGTGGAATGCAGTAACTGGAGTCCCAGTTAAGTCTAATTGCTAGGATTTTCTGTAAAGATAGTTAAATTATTTTTGATGTTGTTCATATTCCCTAGAAAGCTATTGTGCCTTCTTACAGCTTTACTGAACAGTTGTTCTCCATTCTGCTTATTTCCTTTTTTTAAGGGCTTGAGTCCAGGCCAAAGAGCACAGTTATGCTTACATGGGCCTTGATTCTTAAACACATGCCTAACTAAGCAAGTAAGCAGTCCCTCTGAAGTCAGTGGGATTACATGCATATTTGGAGTTAGGTGCAGGCTTAAGTGCTTTGATGAATTGAAGCTTTACTGACTGACCGAGTATTGTAACACAAAGTTTTTCTAAGCACAGATATATTAATGAAATTGCTTAACTAATGTATCTCACATGGATAGAATCAGAAATACATATTTAGTAGGGAAAAAAGTTACACTAGATGAAAAAATGAATTATTAATCACGCAAAATCCTCATGGAATAATGAGTGTTGCTGTTGCACAGAATAGCTACTGCAGTAGCTTATCGTATCTTGAACAGCATCATTCTAAAAGCTGGCAGTTATTCACATGGGACTTTTGGCTCTGTATTTTTACTGGACTACTACAAACTAGCAATTTCCTTGCATGACCTTACTTTCTGAATGTAAAATTTTCTTTGGCTTTTCAATGATTCCCAAGCAGAAATCTGCTTTCAAACAGAGCAATACCATGACTGTTCCCCATCAAAAAGAGAATTCATACAAACCTAAGAAGCAGATAAGTGTATTTCTGAACTGGAGCCTTCGAGAGGGATCTTGCAGCAGCCTAGCTATCAGCATATACTGTGATACTAAGATGAGGTTAGCAAGGCTGCATTCATTTGCAGAGTTACACCAGTGCTTGTGTCTTTTTTTTTTTTTTTTACCAAGGCCTTGCATGACAGTAAACCCACAACTTTCATAGTTGTGGGAGCTGACCTTTGCCCGTTGAAATTGATGTAGTTTCACGTGATTTCTCTGATTCCGCATGTCGCAGAGACGTATCTGACTCTGCGTGGGAGGGGAAGGGCAAAAGCTATAACAAGAGAAGAAAAGTTGCTTGATCCCACAGCTTGCTGCTCTCTCTTCCCTTGCTGTTTAGGAGTTACAATAGGAGCAGTGACAGTGGCCAGAAGGAGGCTGTAGACAGGTGAGGAAGAAACCCCTTCTGTCCAGGTTGCTCAAACAACTGAACAAGGAGATAAGGAGATTTGTTTGTATTTCCCTATTTTCTCCATTGCCATGATCAAAACAACTATTGCTCGGATCTTAACTCATACGAGTATTTCAAATCTTCAGTTTGTACGTGTGTGCATGCAGTGAATCAGATGACCTTTTCTTGATCTTGGAAGAAACGTTTTTTTCTGGAGATCCTTTCCTCCCTCTGTCAAGCCCAGGAACTTTGCAGACCCTGAGAAGGTCTTTACTAATCTCATGAGGGCAGTGGACTCTAGTTTGAGAACATCTGCTTTAAACAGTATCAGGTATTATTATATAATTGAATGCTTTTCAGATGCCAGACTGTGGAGGGTTTTTTCCAGCTGTAGCATAGAGTTAGTTTCGGATGTCAAATAACAGTTATAAAGTTGTTGAAACTAACAATGACCCCAAATGGACTGAATGCTGTGATACTGTTCAGTTGCTCTCTGCTGCTGTTTCTGACTGAATTTTTCGTTAGGGACTAAATAGGTTAGTGCTAAGGCTTATGAGAACAAAGATATGTGTTGAGATTGCAAGATTTCTTTTGGGGTTTTTTTGGGGGTGTGCCTGTATGTGGATTTTTGTTTTGTCTTGGGGACTTGAGAAGTTTGGGAAAATGCGTAAATTTAAGTTTTGGGATTAAATAGTGAAATGCATTAATTTTATGTACAGCAAAGACTAAATAATGTGTCTTACAAGTTCTTGGATTGTGTTTCTTTATATTTGTGGAGTTTTAAAGGTGGAAGTATAACAACGTAGGCAGATGTTAATCCCTCCACATACTCCCAACAGGATAGTGCCAGAAATTAATCTAAAAAAATGAGGTTTGCAAATGTAACTTAAATAGCATCAGATTTCAATATGGTGTAGCATCTAGGTTTCAGAGTTCTGGTATGGCTGATTGACCTGATTGTATTTTCCTAGGCATTTTGTGTCATGTATTTGTGCTGCAAAACTAGCAGAGCAGATAAAATTGCTAGAAAAATTAGTATTTACATCTATAATTTTTTTGGACTTGTTTGACGATAGAATGTGTATAGCACTCTTCTTAGCATTTTAAGCTTTCCCTGTTACTTGGAGCTTTTTTTGACTCTTTTAGGTTATATTTCTGGCAATATTTTTAGCAGAATGTTATTTCACTTTTACAAGGGCAATGTCATCCTGGTTTAATCCACCAGCAATCCAGTTTTATGCTTACTGTAATTGGTAATTCTGACAGCTTTTATTTATTTAATGTCAGTAGGGGTCAAGTTTCATTGTGGGCTTTACTGTACCACAGTGACAGTTGAATATCACTAGTCTTAGGAGGCTTTGTCTTTAATTTATTTACATTCAGTCAGACTCCTTGAAGATATTACAGTGTTTGCAGCAGTCACGTTACAGCCAGATGATAATCCTCAATTATGAGAATTTTATTTATTTTTTTAAAACCCGCACCTTGGGGCTTCTGCAATGATAATTCCATATTTGACTATTTTTATTTTTTGTTATTTCATTTATTTAGTTTTTAAGTAGTGGTAGACCTCTTGTATTTGAGCCACCTCTGGCCTGCTGTGCTGTAGAAGTGATCATCTATTCCTACTGGATTTCCTTCCTTCAGCAGTATCTGAAACAGTTTAGCAAATTATATGCTGTCTCCTGCCATTTGTCTGCCCATCATTTTTTCCTGCTGATGCTTTATGCTTCATTGTGCCTCCTTTGTAAGAGCGAAGATCTTATTGTTTGTTCTTAGGGTGGGAAGGGAAGGAATTTGATAGTTTTGGCCCAATAACTGAGTGATGTCAGTGTTGCTGTTTGGTCTTTGCAAATGTATCCTGCCTTAATATTCTGACTTCTGATTTTTTCAGTAATTCATATCCAAGAATTGCAGCCTTTTCTCTTGGAATGGCATATTTAGACTTCCTGCTGTATCATTCATAATGATTTTGATGAAAAATCAGAAAGCCTGGGATTAATCTATTCGTTATAATAAGCTTTAGTTCAAAACCACCATTAGGTAAGTGTGTATTGCATATTAGTCTTACCTAGTGTAGTGGAGCCCACATTATGGCATGCCTGACTTCAATGACATTTTGTAAAACCATTTTGAGGTGGAAAGAGGGGGCAGACTGATGTAACAATACTGCAAGAGTGGTAAGTTTCGTAAGAAGCCTCTGTGCTTTAAAAATCTCCAGAATTTAGTGGATGGTATAAAAGCCAGGAGTTGGTAATACATGCACATTTGCTGAAATATTTTTCCTATACTAAGCATAGTATTGAAAGAATTGTCGAACAGCTTTCGTCAGAAAAAAAAAAAAAATTCTGTACTGTGATTTTGACCCAGTGAGCATTTATATTTGGAGAAGATCTTCCATATTTTAAAAGAATGGACACCATATTCTAAAATCCAGAGTATGTTGCATCTTGGTAATGGCATGCTGGTATTTGTGGAGTGACACAAAGATGACTTAGTGTAGTGAATTTATTTTAAAGCTCTCTTTACAAATCGTTTTGTTTCTCTAAGTAGTTATCGTTACGAAGCCAGAAAAACGCTAAGTGGAAAGGTTATACATTGGAAAACCCTGTATAGGCTGCTGTTGGAAATTTCCATAGCCGTTATAGATACAAAACAAACAGCTGTGGAGTTCTGGTTCATTCTTGAAGAGTGTAGGCTAGTTATGTGTGGGAATCTTGTCTGAGAAACAGCCATTGCCTGTGTTGACTCTTGCACACCAGGGAGAGTTCTGGAGGTTTGTAAAGCATGTTGAATGTTTGCTGTGATCCAGTGACAGTTTGTCTGTGCTCCTCTAAGCAGAGCTTTGAGTAAGTCACTGAATTGGCTTCACTGGCTGTTATTTACTACTATAGCAGGAGTCTAGAAGAGAACTGGATAGGCTATGGCTATACATTTTTTTATTAAATACCATTTAAAAAATAAGGTAAAATATAAGTAGGCATATGTAGGCATACTTTCATTCATGTTAGTATATGGACAGTAGATATCAGCCCATCTGTTTAGATTGTACAGGTATAAATCTCTGGAGAATTTTGTCTATTACATGATATGATGTAACTTCACAGTATACCAGCTGAAGTAATGAACACAGTGGCTTCTTTTTGGTTTTGTTAAAAGCAAATGAAAAATTTGAAGTGCCTTGCCTACAGTTTGACAGATGTATAATTAGAAAAGCTCTTGTGTTTTTTCCCTTTCCCACCTACCTCAGCTCCCTTGTGAAACAATGGATTTTGCCATGGATACTTGCTCTTGTTCTTACACCTTTTCCTCTGATGCTGTGAATAGGTTCTGATGTTGTTCCCATTACCATCTGTTCCTCTCCCTTCTCAGTCAGTGTGAACATAGCAGTTCTGCTGAAGGATGTTTATCCTTTGAGGAGGAAGATGAAAAGCATTTGTGCCTGGATATTTCATTCAAGGCAGAAATGCCGAGGCTTCATTTATGTTTCTGTAATTAAGTTCACTGATCAATTCACCTTTGCCTTGCTTCTGCTGAATTAGACTCAGAAGGCTAAATCTTACCTATTGTGGCTAACTCACTGGTGATTTAATCTAATGACTCTTGCTTTAACATAAATTGTGTGCCTAAATATGTAGTGCAACATACCCATTCATATACCTAAGCAAATCAATAGGTAATCAAACAACTTTATCTGGTGTAGCAGACAAAGGTTTTTGTTAATATTTCTGGTTTTGATTTATTGAGAAAATCTCAGATGTACTAAGGCAGTTAAATCAGACCCTACTGGCTAGCCAGATTAAAAAAAACCCCAAACTTGAATTTTCATAAGGATTTCAGATACACAACTCCTAGCTCTAACAGCTGCGACTTTGGCAGTGACATGAAAAATAAGAAAAGGTAATTGAAAGAAATAAGTTGCACGTTTTAACCAGCTGTTGGTCAGAGTAGTAATTGTGGAATGAGATTTACAGAAAAGCTGTATGCCAAGAATTAGCTATGTAATTCAAGTGCCCAATCCAGTTCTGTATAAATGTTTTTTAATAATGTAAAGGGCACTTGCTTGTAGTTCAGATGGTAGTTGCACACCATCTTTGATTTGGAGAAGAAATTTATTGGTTAGTATGAATTCAGATAACTTTTTTGTGAAAGATCATCAATTTATCATTGTTTTCTCCTCAGTACAATCTCTGCAGCAAATCAGGTTAATGTTTATAATACATGTTTATTGCACTTGAAATAACAGTGCAGAAGGTTTTCAAGTAAATGGTCCAGAACTCTCTTCTGAGACAGCATTGGCTACAAATAATACTATACATTAAAAATCTTGGTGGAGTGACAATACACTAAGTCTCCTTTTATGATGAGGTCTCACTTCACTGACAACTGCAAAGTATAGCAAACTTGCCGTTAAGGGTTTTTTTTTTTGTCTGTTTTTATAAGAAATAACGCAGCAATATTACTACTTAGTGGTCTCAGTCATGAAATTCAGTTTTACTTTATTAGGGAAGCTGGTGTTATCATGCTGTTAGACAAATAGAATTTTTAAATATTTAGCATGGTATTCTGCTTTTGGATTATGGAAGACATTCGGGTGTTATGCTTAATTGTACTTTGCATATGCAGACTTAGGCAATAGCGCTCAATATTTTTAGCCTCATATACGTGAATTAGAACACATATGGAATAGGACTTTATTCAGATATTTCAGGCCTGTTTCAAGATAATTGTGTCCTGAAAGATTTTCATAATAGTCATGTGTTTAAAATGAAAAATGTTTGTAAAATTCATTGCATTGACTACAAATGCTCAAAAATGTGTAAAATAGCACAGATCCGGTTTGAAACATTCTCGGCTTCCTCCAGTATGTCCTGAATAAGAAAATACCAATGTGCCTTGTATTTCTGACCATCTCGTTGAGTTAAAGTGTTAAATATCAGAGTAGACCTACATTGTGCTATTACTGTATTCTTATTTTGACTGCTAGTTGAATTTTTTTAAGTTTAGTTTTATTATTGCATCAGTGTAGTTACAGTAGCTATCTGTTCCTTTTGTACCAATGTCATTTTGGAGACCACGGCTGCCCTCTGCTTGACTGTATAGATATTTATGATGAATTAACAGTTTCTTCACACAAGAAGAAACTGCCTGAATTAATAAGTCTGTATTTTTCATGAAAGCCTGTATTTTATTGAGAACTGTTACAAACTGTCCAGGCTCACATGTTTGTACGATAGGTATATTTCCCTAATTACAAATAATAAGACTATGTCAAGATTTGCTTCCTGCTTACAGGTGACCTGCATTTGCACTTCGGAGGGTACATCTCCAAATCAAGATCGGATGGGGCAGTTATTTTCCAGTAATAATCTTCAGAGGCTGTCCTGTAGGTTCCAAATGGCAGCACAAAGATGATTACCCATCCCCCTGCCCCTGCAACTGAAAAGAGAAGAGAGTAATTTGTAATCATTTGTCTGCATAGAAGTGGTTTCATTTCCTTTCCTTGGCTGGGGAAATCCTTCCTTAGTGGACATACTTGAAGATATGATTTATTGCATATAGTGAGCGAAGAGGTTGCTGTACCTGCAATAACAGTACTCAGTGTGATTCTGAATACAAGTGAGAGCAAACACTGATTTTCTGCAGAACATTTTAAGATCTGCCTTTATCTGTGTGTGTGTGAATAAACACAGTTTAATTTTTCTAAGATTACCATGATGTGCTTTTAAGTTGGCAGCTGCAACTACATTTAACTGCTTAGAGCTGAAGAACTATAGTGTTGCTGACTTCTCTTTTTCGGCAAGAGAGAAGACACGTTTGACAGGACTTCAATTTGAGCTGGGCTTAAAGTAGTTAAGCTTTGTACTACCCTGAAGCGAAATACCATAATTGGAAATAAAGCATTAAATTATTGTCAGAGCTTCTAGTCAAAATGGGATATTAAAAGTTCACATACAGAAAATTTTCTTTTCTAGGAACCACTTTGTAATTCGATTCAGCCTCTAGTAGGTAACTAGGTAATAGAGTGTACAGGCCTACCTCAGTGGCATGTCAACTAAATGGAACAAGGTGAAAATGTCTGTTTTATTCTAGGATTGACAATACAGGTGAAGAATACTTGGATGGCAAAGAATTTTAAGTCAATCTTCAGGAAAAAATATTCTTATAGTGCTGCAACTTCCAATTTCAGAAAACACATTCTTTCTTCACAAGGTAGCAGAGAATACAGATGTGTATTTCTGTGGGGTGATGGTTCCTTGGTTTTATATGAGGCTGTGTTACACTGATGAGCCTTTAGGGAAGAACGTTATTTCTGTGCTGCTCTTTTTGCCCGGGCATGCCAGTCACGAAGACTGATTGCTGGCACCTCATGCCTCTTGCTGAAGAGTCAGCCTTATTGAGTTAACGTTATGGGAGCTAGCATTGCTCACTAGAGAGCTTTCAGAATTTACTTCAAAGAGACAGGTAGTAACCCTCTGAGAACTTGAGGACTTACCAGGATGGATTTAATCTTTTGATGTTTGTAG
This sequence comes from Phaethon aethereus, assembly GCF_964289735.1. Taxonomy (NCBI): domain Eukaryota; kingdom Metazoa; phylum Chordata; class Aves; order Phaethontiformes; family Phaethontidae; genus Phaethon; species Phaethon aethereus. The sequence goes on along the minus strand of NC_138588.1, from coordinate 16,670,258 downwards.
TCTGTGTTTTCTGGCTTTTTAATGAATTTAGTATGGAAGGATATAAAGAAATACGTCAGAAAATAAACAATCACCCAATCTTCAGGACACAACCTGAATGCTTGAGGGAACAGTTATTTTTCATTAATACAATAATCGTATTCATGTAGTTTTTAATAGATGATAAATTATTCTGAGAGATTGCACATCAGAACTCATTACTTCTAGTGTTTTTAATAGTGGCAGAGGAGCACAAGGAGTCTGTTCTGCATCATCCACTTGGCAATTGTGTTTTCTAGTTATGTAATCGTCTATAATTTGTGGATAAAATAATATTGCCACTTTAGATACTAACACTGAAAAATTCAAAGTCAGCATTTGCAGGGGTTATGACCTCCTCTTATCACCAGTCCCTGAAGTTCAGTTTCTATCTCCTCATACCTTTCTAAAAATGACCTGCCTAACATTGGAAACCACAACAAAATAGCAACCCTAAAGAATTGGTGATGTTAATTCATATCCTTTTGTTGCAGAGGATCTTAAACAGAAAAGAAAAACTTATCGCTGGTTGAACATAAAAGGTTTTAGCAGAAGTCAGAACATGGCTCAAAAGACACTGGGCTGCAGTGAGTAATGTCAGACTGTCATTGGTAACAGTAGAAATTCGTTGCAGAACTCAGATGTGCCTTCAGGCTGAAGACAGAGAAGATAGGGTTACAGTTTGCGAGTAAATAGTGAGGAATTCAAATGAAATTTCAGCAGTTGCTTTTGCCTCGCTTTGTAATATGGAGTAAAGTATGATGCTCTTTTGCTTCTGTGTATAATTTGTGATTTATGTCCTTGAGATAATATGAATGTACTGTTCAACAGTGTTGCTGATTTTACTGCCTTGCTATTGGTCAGCTTCTGAGAGCCCTCCCAAAATCAAAAAGTCTTGCCTGGAACATGTAGTTTCTCTTGGCTGTTTCCGAGGAGTGTACAACATTTTAATTGGAAGCTTTTGGCTTAAACTTTTGTTAAAAAAATTTAATAGTTCATGTCTTTAGTTTGTTTCCCTGTCCTGATCCAGAAGAAGATGTGGTATCTCTGCAGAGAGATTTAATTCAGAAACTTTCTTTCCTTAAGTGTACCTTTATGTTTTCTGTCTTTTTTCTCTTTTTGTTTTAGTCTCTTGTAAGATAATAGTTACAATAAAGTGGCACCCCCGAGACTGAGGTATGCTGACATCTGGTCAAAAATTTTCAGCCAAAAGCCTCATGCACTCAAATAATCTATTTCTAGCTTGCTTTGAAGTGATCTTTTGCCATACTTTTTGACAGACGGATAGAAGGTTTCTTGGCTCATGCTCCTTGCCATCCAGAAGCTTTGTAGCCACATGATGCTGATACTGAGTGTGCCTGGTACTGGTTCTTTCTCTCAGAAAGGCATGCTGTCATGCTAAACTCTGTTAAATCTTTACACCTTTTGCCCTTTGTCTATATAGTGCAGAGTTGGCATCCAGCCAGTTTGAAGGAGGACAGAGTAAGTTGCATCTGCCTGCAAAAAAAAAATCATGTAGGCATTTCTTCAGAAGTAACAGTGCATGAAAAAAAATTGCAAAAGCTACCATCTTTACCTTTAAGGCAGCGCTCTGCTTACTTCATGGGGAAATGTAAGCAGGTATCTTTGGCTGTTGCTTCATGGTGTTTGTGTTGAGTGGGTGCACTGATTTATGCAAATCTTCTGTGGACCTTTTTTACCAGTAAACCTCAGCTTTCACATGGTGGACTATTATTTCAGCAAGCTGTGCCCTAAGGCTATCATCTAGAGAATACTGCAGTTCTGAAAGCATTTTGGCATGCCAGCATTCTACTCAGGAGTAATTGATTTCTGTGATAAGCTTTTAGAAGCCTTAGTTAGTAGTTTACAGTTTACTGTGTTCAGATTGGCTTTTCTGGAATTGTATAAACACCCCCTGTGACTTGAGTCTCTGGTTAATTCCTTGGCACTGTTGCCAGTGAACCCTTGTGTGGAGAAACCTGACTCCTGGCACAGAAGGATTATGTATCCCAAAGCTGGTACAGCTGCATAGTGCTCAGGTTGAGCAATTCCAGCACTCAGCTCTTCCAGCACTAGTGACCTACATCACTATTTACAGGGCTAGCTTTAAAACCTCCAGGGACTAAAGTTACCCAAGAGGAGGAGGAAGTTGGCTCCTGTGTTCTCCTCAGTTTTAATATTGTTAAGGAAAGCTATGACACCTACTCATAGGGTGGGTATGTTGGAAAACAAAAAGCCAGATACAGCACTTACAGCTTGCTTTTTTTCTTGAGGACTCTTGATAGTGTTTTGGTTTTGTTTTTTCCTTTGAAGCTCTTCTTTTTGAGGGACAAAGAATGAGAATTTGATTGCATAGAAAATGTAAAATGTAGTCAGGAGTTAATTTTTTTAATCAGTTGCAGACTTCCTGCACAAACACTTCTCCCTTAATCCTCTTAAGCATTTCTTTTACAGTATTACACCAACTGTAATAACTCTGGCCATAGCATGGTGTAAAAGGTCTGAGCTTTTTGGAGATGTTCCTTTTGGAACAATGGTGGAAGACATTTGGCAACATAGACCTAACTTGGTGGTGGGTGGTTTACTTTGTCACAGCTAAGTTATGTTCTGTACTTGGTCTAGATCTCTTGGAGACTAAGTTAGGTATCTCTGCATTGCACTGTAATGCATGTGTTTGTGAAGACCTTCAGCAGCTTGGGAGTTACTGGGTCCTGAAGTCACTGTCGCCTTGTTTAAAAAATATGTTCTGACTACTTACACTTGAGTGCTTTGTTCTGGTTTTGAAATATTTTACTAGATTGCTTGCTAGAAAAATAGTTTAAAAATACATTTGTAACTTAAAGTACCAAGCTTATTCTCCAAATAAAGGAAGGTGGTGGCCCTCTCGGAAGCATAGCAGAAGTCTAATGCTGAATACAGGCAACAGTCACTTCAGAGAGAAGAATGGCTTTAGAGATATTTTTACATTCTTGTTGCTTTATGGGGGAAATTGTCTCAAAGCACTGGGGAAGGATAAACACAAAAGATTTATTGACTTGCGGTAAGTTGACTTGGTTCCACTTGACTGTGGTTCTATCACACTTTAGGTATATTTGAAGATTTCCCCAAGGGCAAAGTGGCTTCTTGACTAAATGGGTTTAATCAAGTTTTCTTTGCACTTGCTAAGCGTTGAAGTTTCATTATTAAAATTTGCATGTGAAATTCAAGATGAAATTTTACCTTTGGAAATCCTCTGCAGTTGTGCATGTTTCATGAACAGATCTTTCAGTGAATTGAAGAGACTGAAATCTCACAGAGTAAGCTCCAGTTTTCTAGTTGCTCTTACCTTTGATGTTGCTGGCAAGCTTTTTTGTAGACTTGCTGGAGGGTTGTGAAGGAAGCATTCTAGTAGCTCTGTGGGTCAGAAGTGCATGTCCTGATTCTGATCACTGTCACCGATACACCTCTGCTCACTGAAGAGGAAAGGCGTTTACATGAAAGCTGATGTGTGTTTATGAATGTCTTTTTCTGTAGCTCTGCAAACTCTGTATTACTGCATAGGGAAAATGTTACTGCCACCCACAGTTTCTTTCAGGAAAGGGTTAAGTCGAGGGAAACAATGGAAAAGCCAAATAATTTTAAATTATTTGATAAACTACAGATCAAAGCCATGATTATAGTGTTGATGGAATGTCACTGTTAAAGTACTTCTGTCATTTACAGAGAGAGAAAGCCTTTTTTATAAATGGTAAGTACAGAGAACCTGGCTTTGGTTGTTTCTAGTTGGCCAAGGTCTTTGAGCCTTGCTCACAGTTTTTCTATTTAACATTCTTACATGTGTAATAACTAATTTAAGGGGTTCAGCTGAGTTTTGCAAGTATGTGTTTTTATTTTTTTATGATGAGTGATTATTACATATATTCTTTAATTTTCTATTTTAGTAAATTTTTTAAATTGTGTGCCATGTGTGAAAGTCCTGTATTTTTAAGTTTTCAAATAAGAGTTAACACAAAATTGAAATGCTGGAGTACTTAGATGGATTATCTATACTTTATTCCAGAATTTTCACATTCAATGAGCAACAAAAAGTCTTCCAGATAAAAGTATGGTAGTTTAGTCCAGTCTGTGTTTGTGGTGCCTGTGTAGATTTTTGATGTTCCTTTGCAACCTGTTCTACACAAGTCCATGATCTTTTCTTAATAAGCTAAAATCATACTCTCAAGGACCATTGGTGTTAGTTATATAGTAGGATCAACTGTTTTATCTTGCCAGAAGGTGTTTGTTTTGTTTTGTTTTTTTTAATAGAGCCTAATTTTCATTAAAACACTTGTTTCTGCCTGGGAAATGTAAGATGTCACTTACTCATGGGTTCATACTAAAGCCCTGATACTTCACCCCTAAACCATTTAGTCCCTGCACTTTTCTCATTTCATCATCAAACTTGTCTTCCAATTTCTTATCTCAGTTTAATCATAAGTACTCATCTGACTCCTCCTCCTGCCACTCAACACACATCTTCCCATCATCAACCTCTTCCTTTCCCATATCAACTATGTGTTTTTGTTACTAACAGAGTGTTAACTCCTGCTTCAGCAGTTGTTCTCTAGGCTCTCTTTATTTCTTACTCCTCATCATTACGATTTGGAGAGTCCTACAGGAATGTTTTTCATTTTTAGACAAGGGATCACACAGAAGAAATCTGTGCAGGGAGTAAGAACATAGTGCAAAAATAATATCCTTTGTTTTCGCATGTTCAATGGCGCTTTTCTGTGCACATTTATATTCAGCTGCAGTGTTCATATTTGCAAACTTAATGCAACTGCACTGCCTCCTTGTCTTTCCAAAATTCCAAGTCTCCCTTTATTCACAATTTTCTATCTCAGGGTATATTGTGTCAGAGGATGGGCAGCAGATATCTGCATGACAATGTTTTTATGTGGTTTAAAAGTTACTACTATATAGACAGCTAGGATATACATTTAAAAGCAACATTGGGAATAATCTGTAAAATATCTTAATCTAACCTGGCTTTGGAAAGGATTAAACATTTGATTTTTCATTGGAGCAGTGAAAGGTGATTAGATCACACCTAATTAAAATGCAAAACTTTTACTAGCTCATGGCTAGCTCAGACCAACAATAACTTTCCCACTACTTAAGAGTATAAAAAAATATTTTAAAATACCTAACTCTGCATTCTTACTGCACTTATATAGGCAGTAATGACTTAAGATGTCGGTCTGAATTAATTTATGGCAGTAATTGCTATTATAAGTTTCTCTCCTGCTCTATATCTTCCATACTGATTCTGACATGGTGCTGGAAACTGAACTAAACTACAGCTAGCTATTCTAGCTGTATAGCCGGGAGCAGAAATCTGATTGGTATAGGACCGCATTTTATGAGCACTAGCCCACCCTTTAGAAACAATCTGGTGAATAGTCAAAGGTTTGAAAACGTGTCCAGGAAAATGCTCATTAAAAAGTTTAAATGTGGTAGACCAATCAGAGTGGGTTAGAGCAAACAAAAGCCATGTGTCTGGGTTAACCGTTTGCTCTATCAGTTTGACAACACATATGTAATCACTGTATCTTAGTTGTCTTAAATGTCTAACAGATGCTAAACTGTCCACTGTATTCCAAGTCTCCTCATGGCTGAGGTCTTTGCTACTTGATAAGTCAACTGAATTTAATCTTTCATGAAACAAAGTTAAGTATCTTAAATGTGCAGTGCTGTGCTTCTTCCATCAAATCAACAAATACTCCAGTGTTGTTTTGACATTGGGTAATCCTGTTGATTTTGGTTGAAATGTTGCCTAGTTTTGTTTTTTTCATTGATCAGAGACTGATGTTTGTGGCAGAATTTGTTCTGTCTGAATAAAAAAATGTAGACTAGAAGACAGGAAATGAAGAACCAGAATATCTGACTGGTGAGGAAAACAAGAAGTTACTAATGAATTAATGTCAGCCACTTAATTGCCCATTAAAGTAGCTGGCAAAATTGTTAATTTTGTAGAAAGGGATTCAATGGACATTGAGTCACATTTCTGTCTGAAATGAGCCCTTCTTTTTTTCAGCTACACAAAGAACATTCTGTTTAACTTTCATTTTGTTTTGTTTGCATAATGACAGCAGTCTAAAATAATTTCCAAGGTACCTGCTTATGTATACTAAACTTTGCTAGTGTTACCAGTTACTTGATCACAGAATCATGACAGCTGTTCTTGACAAGTAGTTCATGCAGAAGCTTATCTTGAGCTGTCTAATGTGAATTTTAAATCAATCTGTTCAGTTTTCTTAGTTTGTATAGTACATACTCTCATCAACTGTAATGCCACATCAACTTTGTAACCCATGCATTATTCTGCGATATAAACTGTCAGCTTTGAATGTTTGGAATCTGTGTTAATTTCTGTGTAGTATTCGAGATGTGTCTGCATAAGAAGAAAACCAGAGATCACCAAAAGTGTTTTAGAAAAGTTACTAAGAATATTGCAGACAAAGGCTTCTTTGTCTCAGTACTCCTTTGATGCACCTGCAGCTCACACTCCAGCCTGATAGTTTTTCTGTTTAGATCAGATTTCTCTAATTTTTTCTTTGAATTCACTAATTTTTTCCAAAATTGTGAAATTTGGTCTTCATTCAATGCTGGTCTTAAAATTTAAACTTGATCTTGAATTATATCTGTACATACATGGATATCCATCTAGAAACAGACACCTCATTTCACTTGTGCTTAGCTGTAAGAACGTAACTTTTCAGAGTCCCTGACTATTGCCATAGATGCAAGAACACCATTAACCCTTCTCATACTGCACAGTGATGAGGGGACAGAAGGAGATTTACATGCTATGTCACGAGAAAACATGAAGCTGTAAGTTACCAGCAACTATGTAAATGTCTTTTCCTCCTTCTCAAGACATACATGCCTTAATCAGTTATCAGTACCACTGCAGTTCGTTATTGCTTACTGTAAACCTAATTTAAGAACAACCCATGTTTAGGGAAGCCAATCACAGATGCTCAAGTCAGAGGCTGAGGTGGCACATTTGTGAAGAGTTGTTTGCCTCTGGCTGTAAAAATACTGAAGATAGCTGCAAAGAAAGATTTAGCTTATATATCAGTTTGTAAGAAATACTAAAATCCTCAACAGGAATACTGTATCCTTCTGTCTGATCGTTGTGTCTGACATTTTTATTGCACAAGTGCTTAAGGTGCTGTACTTCTGCCAACACACAAATTAATTCTTTCCAATACGTACGATAAAGGATATATGGTGAACATTCAGTAGTGCATATGCTTTTACTGTGCAGTTTTGATCTTGCTTTATGCAGTCAGATTTGGTCTATTTTTTCTATAGTTTCATTTAAAAAAAATCAGTACTGTCCACTCAATTTGCCATAAAATGTCTTCCTTCTAGTGGCATACCTGTGCTTCTTATTCCAGTATGTGTTTCCAAGAATTAATATTTTATTTTCAAGTCCTTTTAAATCACTCCAAGCACACAGAATATTCAGTGTTGGCTAACTTCTCTTATACAAAATACCGATTAGAAAAACAATGTGTTACATAGTCTAAAGATCCTCACTTTCATATCACATGGTGGCCAGATACAGCAGCTGAAACCCACATTTAGAAAGGAAAACATTTTAATATAGTGAGAGTTGATAGACTTGGATCAAAGTGAAATGTTATTTCTGTAGTGATCAGCAGGCTTCAGACCTCCCATGCTAATCATAAACCTTCCAGGCCAGTAAAGCTAATTTGTTCTGTTATTGCCACTGGCCTCCAGCTCCCATTCCATAGGGGGATATTGCGCTTGCTGCTAGCTAGAAAATTAGCCAAGGCCTACTCTTTCTCTTTTTCTTTAGGCCTGTCATGCATGTGATATTTTGGGTTGTTTATATGGTGTCTATGGGTGTGTCTTAGATGTATTCATCAAATGAGCTACTCTATGCTTCTTTCCAGTCTTTATTAACTGACAGTGCACTGGTTATGGCAACCACATGTTCAGGCCTCATCTCTTCCTCTAAAATATTTCCTTCTTTTTTCCTGGAAATGTTGACCTGAGAGAATTAAAGAGTTTTGTGTATTTGTCCAGGCTATTCAAATGTATAACATTATGCCCAGTCTCTACAAAGTTACACCACCTTTTTTCACACATACAGAAGAGGCACCTGGAGATGTAAAACAGATATTCCAAAGGACAGCTTAAGATGCTAAAGGCTGTCAGAATACATCAAGTTGGTTTGGTCAGATCCTCTGTGAATTGGCAGATAGCTGGTCAGCAGGCTAGAGCTGAAGAAGATACAGACCCTAGAGGTGCTGTGCATTTGCACTTCTCCAAGAAAAAAAAAAGGGGGGGGGGCGGAAGTTGGCAGATTTGGGAATAGCACCAGCAAAATGAAGGCCAGTGCTGAATTGCTGAACAGGTGATGGTCACAGTTTGGACTCTCTGCTGACAGAATATCAAGTCCTGTGATACTTGGGTTTGGTAGCTGTATCTGTTGCTGTTTACTTGTTAAATGGAGCATCCCTGAGTGTGCTTTCCTTTTGAAGGCTAAAGAAGTTTTTTATCATCACAATTACAATTTTTTCTTCAGCTTTTCCATAGCTGAGTGCAGTGAGCACATTAATCAACTAAAGAAGAGAGCCCTGTGCATTCTGTGTAAATATTAAACAGTATATTGTTCACTGAAGAACAGTTGAGATGAGTGTATATGTAAGTTGGAAGGAGGACCTTGACATCAATTATTGGAATAAAGTAGAATTAATCACAGATTGAAGTTTAAGATTTTCTCAAAAATATTTCTGTATATTTGTTTAAACTCAGGCTTGATTGGAGTTTTACTTGTAAAATGAAGATTATTGCCTGGCCAGCTTCTGATTTACAAAGAGGGACTGCAACATAATTTTCAAGAATTTGGTTTTGCTGTATTTTTTTTCCAAATGCAGACAGAATTAGGTGCATTTTTAAGACTTCCTAGACTGTTATATGAAATGATAGGGAACTAGTTTAAAAATCTTAAGAGGGTGTTTGCAAAAATGTGATACAAGAGATAGGAAAAATTAATATCAGTCTATTACAGAAGAGTGGTGTGTTTGTTCTGTTAGTATTGTAGTGGGTTTAATCTCCTTAAAGAGGTAGGTTCATATGGTCAATTTATTCCTGGGGATTTCTGTATTGCAGAGTGTCCCCACAGACTAAGGACATGTATGTTCAGACTAAGCATCATGTGATCAATGTGAGTAGTAATAGAAGTATTAAACTGGGGGTATGCTAAAGGCTGACTGAATTTATGGCAGAACTACAGAATTAGATACAGAATTATCATATGTTGCGTAACAGGTCTCTTCAGGAGCAAATTCATTAGAACCTAATTTTGTATAAAAATAAGTGATTATCTGTCTTCAACATAATTCCATCCACTTTTCTGAACTTGAAAGTAATTCAAAAGCAACTTCCAGCTCAGAAATCTGTTGCAAATCTGTCACTTATACACATGACCATTATGACCAAGATGGGTCCACCATGCAATACATTCAAAAATTTGACTCTTAGAAAAATGTTCTCTATAGTCCTACTAAAACTAAAGTACAAACAAAGCTACCTTAAAATCATGTTTCTAAACTCTTCTGTGGTTAACTCTTACTATGTCTGATAAACTAGTAACAGTCATCATTGCACAGCAGCTGTTACCTGTTGTCTTTTCTCATTATGCTTTAGGAATTACATTGATGAGTTTGGATTCAAGTTCTTAGTTGCTTTTTGTTACATGTATAAATGCAAGGGGATTTTTGGCTTTCAGCACTTTTTTTCAGAACCATAGTTCTGACAATTTTTTTTGTCCTTTTAGTGTGAGATGCACCATACTGTAACTGATCAAACTTTCCTGTTGATTTTCAGTTTGTAAGAGGAGTGTTAAACTAAGCATAATGGGTGTTTACTCTCTTTCGGATTAAAAACCTATATAATGTGCTAGACTACTCATAACATAAACATGCTTAGAGAAGACGATTGTTGGGGAAGGGGTGTCTGAATGTTTGGGATTTTTTCAGCCATGTATTGGACAGTCCCTACTTGCCCTGTATTATGCCCATTAAAAAAAAACCAAACAACTAATTCTTTGTCTAGAGTTGTTCTCTGCAGTACTGCTGTGGGTTGCTTGCTTATATATTTAAGTCTGTAGGATTTTTTTATTTTTATGCAAAATGACTAGGTGACATCAGCAGACTTTCTTAATTTTAGAATTTGTTGGGAAAGTTGTATTCTATTTCAATTCTAAACCCATACATCACTTAGGTTCCTATGTAACTACAAGTTCTTTTAGTAATACGGTTATAGTGTGAAGGTGAAAACTTAAGTATTGGTGCTGATGTTGGATTCTCCGCATGGGTCTTTATTTTGAAAGGCCTGCTCACTAAAGATGTTCTTGTACTTAAATAAGCCTTATGGGCAGTATAATATTGCAAGAGGAATGCAAAGGAGCATTAATATGGCTGGGGCCCTATATGTTTTCCTTTGAAATATCTTCATTGCTTGCCAAACTGCCTTGGCAGTGAACAGCTAGAAGGCTAGATGTGGAATTATGTATGTGTACTGTATTTTTCTCCACAGCGAAGGGAATATAGTTTGTGACTCCTACACAAATTTAAAGGCAATGGTTGAAAGTGTTAGGGTAGTAGGCTAGATGTACTAAAGAACCTAATTGGTAATCTCTTAATACTCTTAAAGTTGGTTATGTTCTCACTAATAATACATATAATAGTGATCCTGGATAGGGATTTCTGAGAAATTTTTCCTTCTTCTTAGATATATTGACTAGGGACAGAAGAATATTTACTTTAATAGGTTAAGCTAAGTACAGTATCTGACTTTGAATCCTTTGTAGTTACAGTTTTTTAGATGAAAGCAAAAGGTCAGCGTTTTTCTAGAAATAAATGTTACAAGTTGAAATCCAGTCTTTACTAAACACTTTCTTCAGTGTTTCTAGGTTGCAAAATATCTTCAATATGGTAATACGTTATATGTCCTAAGAATTAGTTCACATAGAACCTGCTAATTCTACTGTTCCAATCTCACAAGACATGAAAATGAGAGAAAAATAAGCAACATGTGGCACTTAGATTAAATGCTTTACACTTAAAGTTAACATTTACCTGTAAGATCATGCCCCAAGGGGTCAGGCTGTTTAAAAATACTTGTTGGAGAAGCGGTAATTTCCCTCTAAGATACTGGCAAAGTAGCCGTTTTGTTATCTGATGGTAGCAACCAAGCTGAGAGATCGTGAGGAAACAGGTATTACCATTACATTAATGATGGGCATTACAGAGGAGTCTACTTGAAAATGACATCAGAGAAAGAAAAAGATAGCTGAGAACATGGAGGTGAAGGATTGGAAAAGATGCAAAACAGTACCTGGATGATACTGCATTTAGATTAATGTTAAGCTTTTTGATGTAAACAGAGTGCTTGTAAAGTCAGAAAATCTTTTTAAGATAAATGCCTAGTCTTTCATGGTAATACTTCATAATACTTTAATTCATAGAATAATGCTTGATTTAATCTTATGTCTATTTTGGCTTTAGATAAGTAGTTGTCAGTGGTCCACGGCAGATTGAATTTGTGTAATGCCATTTACCGTCACATTTTAGCATGTATACTAAAGTATTCTCTTGCACATGATGCATTTAGAAATTGGAAACAATACATATTTTGTATAACCTAGGCTTTTGTTCTATCATACTGTGCAGAATTTTGCACTGTGAGTTTTTATCTATTAAACATTTCATAAGAGAGAAGAATATCCCTCATTTTCAGTAAAAAGAAAGAAAGGAAAAAAAATCTTTGGTACTATAAAAATGAAAGAAATGGTTACTGAGATTATAAGAGAAGCAAACAATCTCCAGTCAGTCCCACCTTTTCTGGTTAAATATAAATTAACTAAGACACTATAAAACTATTACTTCCTTTGGAGGCTTGAGGACACAGAAAAATTAAAAGATTCTACACATAACAGTTTAGAACATTCTTTGGATATTTGTTATTGTGTGTGGGTAAGAACATATGCTGAAAACCTTGTATTTGCCCTTTATTTGGTGTGCTTCCTTGGAAAAGGATAAAATGAGATTAAAATACTTAATTGTAAACTTGCTTCTAAAACAAATAATGACAAATCTGCAAACTTACATAGACAAAACTGCCAGTTTGGAAATGGTGTCTGTTTTTGTTTGCTTATTTGTAGTTTGGGGAATTTGTGTATCTGTGTATACTTTTTACAGATGATGAGTATTAATAATAAATAGCATTCTCCATGCAGCTGTATAGTATCATGGCAAGCTCTCAGTTTGATCTTCAAGTGGTTTCCAAACACATGAGCATAGTAGCTGTTGTATTAGTCATACTTACCATCCTTCACCAGCTCATGTCATTGGGTTTTTACATGGCTTTGAGTAATTCCTGTTTAAATTAATGGAGAGACTACTGGCATGAATGATGACTGAGTGTTTAGACTACTAACCTTTGAATGTAGGAGAATGTTTAAAAGAAAATTCAGTTTTGTGCTACACTACAGGCTTACTTGTCAATGTGCAGGCCTCTGGGTACCAAAAATTTTCTCGGTTGAAGACCGAATATAAAATAATAATAGACTTTTTTTTTTTTTTTGAGATGTGTTTTTTCTGGAATCTCTTTTGTCTGATGAGGTGACGTTTGAAATACCTTGTAGTGTTTTAAGGTCATCAGTAATTGTATTGATCAGCAGCTTTAGAAGAATCCTAATCCTTACAAATCATGAATTAAGGTGGCACTTTCTTTCCTATTGGACCATGATTGTAATGCATACCTGGCTAGTGTGTATTGGTGATGCTGAGTAAGTGATCATTAATCTCGGTTTAAAGTCACTTGGACAAACTCCTATCACAAACAATTTGGACCATATCCATTAGACCAGGACACTTCAGAAATCTGGGTGTTCTGATGAAGTTCATGAATTCTCTTGAAGTTCTCTTTTAACTGCTGGAACTTGTAATTGCTCTGTTGGGATAACCTGACGATCGGTATTGTAGAATAATTGTGTCCTTTTGATGCCTTGAGAAATCCCTCTCCAGCTTTCCCAAGTGTAATCATAATGTTGACTAGTATTGGACACTGTTTTCTGCCAGAGTTTCTTTCCTATGGGAAGCATCACTAAGGTCATTATTTTTAGAGAGTAATCTTTTCTTACAGTAGTATCTGCAGTGAAATGAGCAAGCTAAACAAAGCCTCCAAAACTCCAAACAAAATGTTAAAGATGGGAGAATTTTTTAATGTATTTTATTTTTTTTAATTCTTAATTTTGTAACTGTTTTGGATGCTTGCACTGATCTCTTGACAGTGTATCTAAAACAGCAGTGATAGATGGTTTGTGAAATACATGTGGAAAAGGCAAATTAAATCTAAACTATATTTGCTACCAAGGGAACAGCAGGGTTATAATGCTGTTACTCTAGGAAAATAACTGGTGAGTACCATTACCTGTTTCATTGAACGTGAGCTCCACACATTGTGGAGCTGCATATAAAAATTAAAGGATGCAGTCATTGAGAAATAGTTCATTGTGAGGAAATCTTCCCTGAAACATTGTTTGAAAATTATTTAAGGTACGATCCATACAAATACGAAGTTACTGTATTGAAAAGACTTGGAACTGTGCAGGAAATCTTCAGAAGGAAGTCTTCCTTCCACATTGAAGGAATTTTCTGCGGTTTTGTTCACTTGCTTTTTGTTTGAATTCTGATTGTTTTCCAGCCGTATGATGGTGTTGGCAGCACAGATGTGCTTTTACAACCAGATTTCTCAAACAGTCAAGTTTTATGTCTCTCTACGGGCCTTTAAGATTAGAACTGGTGTTATTGCTAGCTTTAACCCACGTAGACAGTCTGAGTATGGGGATAAAGTAATCGGCACCATTTGCGTCTTTCAGAATACACTTAGAGAATGTTTCCCCACTTCCTTTGTTCTATGTGTCCTTTTAAGAAGGTTTTTTTTTTCCCTTAGTGTTCTTATTATATTTATTTAAACCTTGTTGTTGGCAAACAGTATTTCCAGATTTTGTGCTGTTGTGTAGAGGTTTTACAGCGTGTACTGTAGGTTTAGCTATGTAGCTAATAATTGTATGTAACTGCTTAAAAATAAAATGGCATGCTAGCTAACTAACTTTTTAAAAAATGTTTTCAAAGTACGGAACTATTTCATGCAGTCATTTTGGGCTTGACTGCCCTCTGTATATAGTAGAAAAGTGTTCCTGAATTTAGGCGTGCTGTTTATCCCATGAGAAAATCGGATGGTACTGAACTTGTTTCATTTGTTGGTTTCAGGAAGACAAATTTCAAATTAAATTACACTGGACATGCTGCGAGTACTCAGAGGCTTATCAGCTGTTTACACAAGTATTTATCAGTTTTCTGAGTTGCTGATCCTGTAGTAAATGAAATACTTGAGACACAAGAATGAATCATTATTTTAAGATCCTTATTAACTAATTTGAGCTGCATATGAATTTTCAGAATTCATATACAAGAAGTAGCTCAATATTTAACATAATCTATAGCTGCATGTTTCCAATTTCCTGTGTTGCAGAAATCAACCATGCACAAGAATTGGCCATTTCCTCTTTGTAAATGGCATGTGTGTTTGCAAGACACCTAGAAGTATGGAGTAAAGTCCAGGTATCTTTGCTTTACCTGTGTGCTTCCCAAATGTTTAAGCATATGGGACCAGTGTCCAGGGTCCAAACAGCCAGAAGGCTCCACGTATGTGATAGTCCATTTGGTTCTAATGGGCAACATGTGTTTAATGTGATTACTTTAAAAACAAGCACATTTATAAGATAAACTACCAAAAAATCTATGATGTAAGCAATCCGATTTCCCCACAATTTTGTTTTCATCAAGATAACAAAGATACACAGTTTCTCTTGAGTTAAAAAGAGTTCATTTATTTTTTGTATGGCACACATCTGCAGAGAGAGAAGCCTTTTTTCTTGCACTGCAGCTATGCTTCTCATTTGTACCTATTTTGCACCAACAGTTTAACTGATCTGTTGGTGCTGTGCGTTCTTGACCTAGCATGGAACCCCAGTGATGAAAAAAATGAGCCTTTAGTCTACTAACTGGGTATTTTTTGACCTAGACTATTGTTAATTCTTTTAATTTGTAATGCAATTAGGGGCAGGTTTTGCGCTATATTATGTTTAGATTAGTCAGTCTTACTGGAAGAGGTGGTGAATTGGAAAGATGGAATCAAACAGAAGATGAAGAGGTTTTGGGATGGAATAATTACATCTTTGGCTCAGGAGTTTTCCAACTACATGGGAAGAGCTGGTATGTGGTTGCTGCCCAAAGCATGTGTTACATTACTGTGAGATTAGTTCTCTTTGCTCACTTAAGGTGTCTGGGTTGTGCAATAAACTTACTTTGGAAATCCTCCTCCTCTTTCTTGCTTTATTTGGTTTCAGCATGAGTGCTTAATCCAGTGTGTTTTGATCAGTATTGAAATTACATCTCAAGTCTTCAGCCAAGCATATACATTTCCTTTGGCAACACAACAGCTATTTTCATTTTTTGTGTCAGAAGAAGAGAGGAAAAACCTGGTATTCCCATAAACTACAGAAAAATCACTTTGATCATGATTACAAGTCTTCCAGGATTTTTTTTTTTCTTCTTTTGGATCTGAAGTAAGCTCTGGTTCAGTACCTTTGTGACATCAGAGATGCCTGTGCTACAGAATTGTCCTTGGCTCTGGTGCTCCAGTGTATGACTCCTGGTCTGATGTTTCCTTTTTTTGTCAGGAGGAATACTGATCTAGTCGTGTCCCCTAAATAGCATGTGTAAAGTATGCAGTACTGGCTCCTTTCTCAAGGTTACCTCTATTTCAAGACTGTTTATCTGCTGCCTGATACAATGCCTTACCTTCTTCCTTTTGCTTAGTTGATTTCTACTATTGCTAGCCCTGTGTACACACGGTTAGAAATGTGAATTTTGGCATAGGCACATACTTTCAGGGCCCTAATTATGCTAATCAGCCTTAGTGGCCCTGACCAGCTTCACCCTGGTGGGCCTTCCCCCACATGTCTGCTCATGGGACCACTCGCCCCATTTAAATTTAGCTTTCTGCCTTCAGTCTCTACTTGAACTACCTTGGAGGTATGCCTCTCTCCAGCTCAGCCACAGCAGTGCACGCACCTGGCTGTGGACCCTGCTGATTTGCACCCTGAACCATGGAGTGACTGCTTGGCTTGACCTTGGACCTGCCTTGTCACCACAGACTTGTTCGGTGATCTTGACTCTTGTTTCACCCTGACTGCCACTCCTGGATCTGCCCTGCTGTCTTTTGTGGTGGCAACGGGACAGAGTCCTAGCCAGCGAAGGTGCCTGCATTGCTGCTGGCACACTTGACACCTGGCTCCCCAGCCCTTTAGGGAGCAGCCAGCTGTTGCTGCTCCCTGGCAGAGTTTTTGAAGATTTTACTGCTTTTGTTAAGTAATAAGCATGAAGAATGTTGGCCAGCTTTTGCAGTGCTTTCTTTGCATCTTTAGTTGGCAGGAGATGATGCTTATTTCTTGCAAATGTAGGTTTTACCATAGTGTTCTTTACACATTTCCTACCTGCATATTGGATTAGTATGTGCTATAATTGAGCCACTCTTCGGAAGGACTCAGTGATTTTCAAAGTTCTTTCTAGATCTGTTCTCTGCAGGCTAAAAGAATATCATTACAGCTTTGAGATTGTAGAAAATAACAGGACAGGTAATACATGCAGGAAAACATTTTCTGCAGGGGGTTCCTCCTCTGAATTTCAGTAATGTTTCTGAGCAAAATTGAAACTTACGATTACATTTGCAATCCTGACTGCTTAGTTTTCTCTTGGAGGCAGCGTTTTCCCATCATGTTGTGATGACACGTTTGATGTGGCTGTCATTTGCCACGCTGGACGCTTGGGAAAATGTGCGTTAGTGCTAAAGTCCAGTTTTAATGTGTTGTACTTTTGGACCCGAAAAAACTGTCCTTTAGAATTCTGATTTCATAGCATAGGTCGTGGCCAGTTATGTCATGCAGATTGGTGCTTTTTCACCAGGACCTCTGTTTATTCATTTTTGTAATTAAAAAAATAAGTATACTTACATGATCCAAAAGCCTCATCTTTCTCCTTACTGTATCTTTAAAATACTTTCTACATGTAGAGGTAGAACTATCAGACTTTATCCCTTACGAAGAAGTGAAAGAATTGAAAATATAATACCATGATTCAAATTTATATTTGGAATGTTTTCTCAAGGAGAAGGCGTACTTTTCACAGCAAATAGACATGCATTATTTGTGTAACTTATAGTTAATTTGGTTTCATTAAAGATTATTTAAAGTTTCTCAGGGGATCCCCGCCCCCGGCCAAATAGGCCTAGTCCCATTTCTTACTTTAGGTAAAGTATCCAAATATAGCAGTGGTGCCAAGTAGTTTATTTCCATTTTTTTGGTAGGTGTGAAGGAACAGTTCAAATATTTTAAAGGATAAGGGATGCTGTTTCCTTCAGTTCCTATTTTTATGTGGCTGCTCATTTGCTACACTTCAACATGAAGCACAGTTCAACATGCCTTATGTGAAACTAGTGTGATGAGCGGTAGTTTTCTAGAAATGTGTATCTGGTTTTTATGCATACAAAGAGATTAAATACGATCCATCAAAGAACTCTTTTCCTTTTGGTTTCACCACTTCTTTTCCATATAGGAAGAGGTAGAAGACAGGATGAATAAAGTTGGGCCATATGTTATGGAAATAGGGAAGAAAATAATACTAGAATGCAAGGAGGACCTTGCAAAGAATATGGTGCTAAAAATCCAAATGCCTTAGTAGGAAAACAGAAGACACTGATTAACAAATACAGAGAGAAAATTTTTATAACAAAATGAATAGTATTCATGAAAATTAGAAGTTCAAAGCATGGTGTTCACTTGTTCTGTAGTCACAATGTAGTGTTGGGCAGGGGAAGGAATGCCTCATAAATGTTGTCTTACTCTACTTGCATTATGCAAGTACTATCTGGGGAGGCAAAGAGGTGCTTTGAGAACTTGGGATACAAACCAGAATTCTATCATCAAAATACAGAAGATTGGAATATGGCCATGAAAAACAAGCATTCTAACCCAGCCCTGGGCAGGTGACAACCAAGGGTCTTTTCCTCCCTCTAGCACACTGTAATGCCAGAAAAGAGGAAGGGATAATAGATTTAGTACTGGAGTAAAGATTCAAGATAAATCAATTTGAGGTTAATACTCAGCTCTTTGAAAGTGGACCTTTTCAGTAAAGTCTGGCTTTGTAATCCAAAAGTCTGAGCTTTAAGAAGTTAACAGTAGGGAGCAGAGGAAGGAAATGCTCAGATTTCCTTTTTAAGGTTTGTCTGTGGTTTAAAAGCACCACGCCCTGCCAGTACCATGGTAGTAAGAGGAGAAAAAGCTGATTATAATGAAGACTAACATGTTATTACTGAAGTAACTGACAAACTTCCACTGACCTAATTGTATACAACTTTGTAATGCCATTCCCACAGGATCCAATAATACCTTCTTAATGGTATACTTTCTAAACTGATCTGATCAGCTACCTATTTTGTTACAACACAGAAACAAAAAGATGAGAAACGGGAAAGGCAAGAACTTCGACTTCAGATGATAAGCAAGTGGAAAAATGAGGATTGTTCTGCTTAGAAAGGGAAATAAGCAAGAATGAAAGTTAAAAGGTAAGTTGGAAAGTGGTTAGCTAATAAAAGCATTAGTAAGGACACAAAGCGACTGTATGGAATAATTCATGGAAATGTCTTTTAAGATCTTTTTTCCACAGCATCCCTTTGTTTTTTTCCAGAACTGTACTGTGGGATCAAAAAATGATGAGACATACAGATAGATAAGAGTATCCCTAGCTTTGTTATGTAAGATGACAATGGAAGACATGCTGCCCCATGCAACAGTGTATTCTGGTAGCCAGTCAATATTTCAGTATTTCAGTTTTGGAAGGAGTTCTCCCTATAAGAAGAGGCATAAAGGCATAACTATCCCCTTAAAGGTTTTTTTAGACAAGAAATTATGTGAAGTTATCTGCTTTCTTAATAAAAAAAAAAAAAGAGCAAAAAGGTACAAATAAGACACTGGGAGTTACTTGGACATGCGTTAGTATCTGAAATACTTAAATTGAGTTAAAACTTCAACAAAGAAAAAAGGCTGAGATGCACTGAAATACATGTGAGGCTCTGGAACTTTTTTCCCCCAAGGTGCTTTGTGTCTCGGATTTGCTCTTACAGGGCTCCATACACTTAACCTTTAGGCTGTAATACATAGCTCACACTTAGTCTTCCTTCCCAAGCTGTGTGGGTTTTGGTTTTTTTTTAATGGCATGTATAAAAGTCCAAATACGCCTTGGTCCTTCTTGCAGCTGTTATTTCATCTGTTCTTGGTCAACAAAATAGAGATGCTGATGAAATTCAGCTTCAGTGTGAGTATGAGTATGCCACCTTCAGAAGGACTGCAATAGCAAGGAGAAATACTTGAACTATAGAAGGGAGATTACAGGATAGAATCTCTCGCTCTCTTTCTTCACCCTGTCTGGCCACTGAAAGGCAGAAGCCAGTGAAGTGGATGTAAAAGCTGCCATGGGAGTAAAGAAATCCCTTTGTGGTTGAGCTGCAGTATTTCCTGAATCCAAGGCAGGGAAAGGAAGCAGCATGTTTCCGCATGCATCTTCCTCCGTACGCTGTCTTATCTTCAAGGAAAATACATTATTTCTGCAGTCTAAATTGCCTGACTGCTCAAAGACACACATAGCATGGCAAGAGAGTTCTTTACACAAACATTTTTTCTTAAATCAAGAAAACTCATAGAAGAAATTTTGAGTGGAATTTCGTGGCCAGTGTTGCTCAGTAGTTCAGGCTAAATGACAACAATAATTTATCCTGCCCTCAAAATATTTGAATAATAATTTCAGAAGGTAATGCTTCCGGGAAAAAAATGAAATGACATTATTGGAAATGCCTGTCTGAGAGCTTTAAAAGTGGCAACCATCTTTACACATGACTTTGTCAAGCATGTAAGACTTTCTCTATGAAACTTTTGTTCTTCTCTTGTTGTAAGTAGCCTGTAGATCACTAAGTGGGGAAGATGACCAGTTAAATAAACCCAAAACATAGTAGATTTTCCACTTGATTTTTCTTCTGTTATTCATCAGCATCTTATGTAACTTGTACTAAACTTCTACTATGTTCAGCCTTTTTTTCTCCTCTATTAAATTCTTACCTGAAGCATTGAAATAAAAAACTAACACCTTTTCTTAAATAATAATAGAATATGCAGTGTCTATTTAATTTGCTTTTCCTGGTGATTCCAGGAAGATGGTGTCTGGGCCAAAGCAAGTTAGCAAGTTAACAGAATGCTATTTTAAATACTTGTTTTAAGAAATGTCCAAGGGCTTATGGATTATGATGTAGCAGCAGACTTGTTTCAGCCTTTATCTTCCTTTTAAATAGTTCATGGGTATACATGCTTCAGCTGAGTACCAGTGGACATTCCAGTCAACCCTCTGTTTCCTCCCAAATTCAGTAGCATTGGCATTGCACCTGTAGTGACAAAATGGGAATTAAACTGATTATTTTCATGTGTATGTATTAATACTTTGAAATACTTTCAGATATCTTGCTTTAAGAGTTTGAGAGTTAACCTCTATAAACGTTAAAAGCCATAGGAAATACAAGCCTTTAAACTCTTTTGACTCATGTTTTCTCTTACTGTTACTTTTATGTTAGGAATTTGGTCAACTTTCTAAGCAAATATACCTTTAGCGGAAAGAAGTAACTGTGAGTGATTTTACCGGCACATAGTGTTCATGATTTCACATGGAATTATGGGAAGGCTGAGAGACCTGGAAGAGAAACTGCTTGCTTTTGATAAGTTTGACAAACTTGTCCTTGTTTGAGGTTCAGGTGCAGTTGCCTCAGGAGGTAGCTAGTAAGCAAACTTCATAAACTGATTGATATTTACAAACCCCTTGAGACTGACAGTTAATTTGTTCACAGATGAAAGTCAGTACTTTCTTAATGAGAACTACACTATCCAAAGATCCATTATGTACTTTATGTATTTTAATTTCTGAGAGTAAGAGACAGGAACTTCCCTCAAAAGATTCTGATGTCTTTTTCTGTTTAAAAAAAATACGTAATTTTGGCTTTTCTTTTAAAATTATTTCCTAAAATAGTTATGGTATTATTTTGCTGTGGTTGTATGTTTCTAAGTAAAAGCAAGGATGCTTTTGTGTTGAAGTTAGAGATACTTTATTTCTTATATTTAAATATTGCAAGGTATTTTGGTTTCTCTATCTGCTACTGCAGAACCTCCTATCTGAAATAGCTCTTCAGTCATAAACTGACTTTTCTTTCCTATTGCACCAATAGTTTTGTAATCTCTAGTGATTGCTGAAGTTTGCAGAGAAATTCTGATCTTGGTTGCAGCAGTGCAGGTTTGGCATAGTGTTAAGTTTCAAGTTACTTTGTGCTGCAAAGAAAGGCTGTGGTTGTCAACATGCACAATTCCATCCAGTACAGTTGGCTAAAGCTTGAAAGCGTAGTAGCAGGTATGGACAATCTCTTGTCTTAATATGGAGAACAGAACACCAGCTTCTAGATTTCAGGGAATTCTGCCTGTATGTTTTTGTAGAGGAAAAATTAAATGTGTATGGAAAGAACTAGTTATATGACTTATTAAATGGGAGTGTAGTGACTTATTAATGTCATTCCCATTAATAACAGGAATATATGACTTATTAAATGGGAAATAGAATTTTCTGTGCTCAGAAATGCATCCTAATAATATTCAGTTAGACTTTGATACGTTTTTTTATTATTTACAGAGGATACACTGCCTTCTGGAATGATAAGCAGAGAGAAGACTAAAATCACGGTTACTCTTGACTTTTTAATTTTGCTTTTCTGCCTGCATGAAAAAAGAGAATATTGGCAATTTTTTGCCTATGCTATATATTTATTCATAAACATTAGTTCACTGTGCCTTTTGCTGCAGTTCTTCACAAAGCTTCATTTTACGGAAGAAGTAGTCAGTCTTCATGAAGCGACTTTCATCATTGGAGTTTTTGCCACACACTGCAACATCTGAAACACTGTAGTAATTTCAAACTTTTTCAAGCACTGAAACTATAGTTTTAAGTATCTTAGTTGGGGCTCTCATGTTGGAAGTGTTTTGAACTCCTGTTTAATTGGCAGTTTGTGCACTGTCCTTTTTCCTTTTGTGGTACATGTAGATGTTAAAGAAAAACAAACAGAAAACAACAGCAACAACAAAAAACCCCCCACAAAAAACCAAACACAAAAACAGAAGGACAGGTTGGCTTCATGACAGCATTTTGATGGAAGATTTCCTTAAGTTTATTTGGCTTCACATTTTTAGTGACGAGACTGCCATAGGCAACCAGTATACAAAGTAATGGCAGCTCTACATTTACCTGTCAGCACAACGGTATAATCTGCAAACCTTCAGCTTGCCTTAAAAGTGGGGAATATGCTTCTTGCATTTAGGTCTTTAAAGGAGGTGTTGTGTTTGTGAGATCAACATAGTAGTAGAGAGTTTTTTGTCAGAAAGTACCATTAAGGTTATAGTGTCAGATTTTCAAAAACTGCAGGTTTGGCTGTCAGTCACCATTCTTACAACTCTGTGTCTGGCTGCCTGTGATTGTTCAGGTCATTCAGAAGAGCCACTCATGAGCTCCATACTGAAACTTTGACTCTGGCTTTTTAAATCTTCTTAAGCTTGGTACTGTTCCCTCGAGGTGAGTCAGCAGAAGGGGACCCTTCTGTCTTTGAGATCCCTAGTCCTACTTGGCCTCCATTGCATTGCTTCCTACCTGGCATGCCCTCACTGAACACAGTGCTAGCAGGTATTGGCAGTAATACTGCCAGAACCATGGTGGTGCAAGGCTGTGTAATGACAGGGGAAAAAAGGCTGCCCTGTGCAACATTGTCTGATGATTTGAGAGGCTGAAAAGGACAGGTTTTTCCTCTAGGTGTAGAAGAGACACAGCATTGTGAGTCCAGATACTACTTTTTATGGACAATAGTAGTAGCCTGTAAAAGGAAAAGCCTGAGATTTAATTACAATTCTGAAAGCTCTCTAATACCTAAAAGTATTTTGTTGTTATGATTCGTTTGAGTACTAAAAAAAGGCAGGAAAATACTTGTATCTTTCACTTAGAGCAGAGGAGAAGAATGATTGGTAAAGCTAGTTTAAAAATAGGGTGAGGAGCCTGACATACTCAACTGCATATACAAAGCTTTACCAAATTACCAAAAAAAATCTAATATGTAGTAAATGGTCTGCTTCTCAATTTCACCAAAATTTTTACTTCCTGCTTCCTAAAATCTTGAGATATTTTAAAGTACTTGTTTTCTGAGTTCATGTGGCTTACTGTCTGACATATGAGACCAGGTTATTCTTCGGTCATATTTTTGAGATTTCCCCTGCAACCATAAGGGTAAGAAATAAGTATTTACATGAAAGATGAGAATGTAGTATGATTTCTTGACTTCAGGAGTTGAAACTTCAAGAAAGACGTAATGTCTGACATTCCCATGATAAAATACTTATATAGGGAACAGTACAGTTAGAAGTTAAAAAGTAAAATGAGAAAGGGAAAGATAGGGAATGAATACAGGACTGGAGCTTCCTGTATACGTGTTAAAACAGTTGTTCTCTCCTGTTGTTGAATGTCATGGATCATTTGGGTTCAAAACTTCTTTATATTCTGTATTTTTATGTTGCTTAGTTTACCATAAGAAAATCTCGATTCGATTATGTAGAGACTACAATCAGACGTACTCAACTAAAGGGAAACCCTCCAACTTTTATAGCTCTTTTAGCAATTTTATGCATTTTTCAGGACAAACACTCAGTGGTCTGCTTGTGAGGTGTAATCATTCAGCGTTGTATCAGGCTTTCAATACTGCTTTATTCTTTACTTGAAAATGGGTCTTACTCATCTTCTGACAGAAAAGAATTTCTTTTCATAGGCTTGCACTTCCGCTTGCTTAATCAAAGCAGGTTATTTGATGGGTTGGACTGTTACAAATCAAAGTTTTCTTTATTCAGCTATAATATGAAAAATAAAGAGCGATTACAGCCATCCTGCTCCAGAATTGCCCTAAAGGATGGGGTCCATTTCAGGAAGCAGTTGTGACATTCTTGAGAGCGAATGGGTGCTTGGGTTCCCTGTGGGCTGGGGTGAGAGCCAGCAGATTCTGACCGAGTCCCTGGTGAGATCAGGCCATTCAGGTTGCAGGCTTGTGCTGCTGTAGGGCTCACTGTAAAACCATAGGCTGCTTCCCGATTAGATTTTAATTTATGATTGATTTATTATAAACTTCTTCAGTAAAAGGAGGTGCTGTGCCTTTAAGTAGCACATGCCGTCTAACCATCAACAGGCATCTTTTGCAAGCTGCTTTAGCCTGTTTCTCCAATCATGCCTGCCTAAGTCAATAACGCATTGCCAAACCTCCTCGTGCATTAAAGGTTACCGTTTCGCTTGTTCCATGAATCACAGCAGATGCATAACTTGGCAGTGACCATTTCTGTCCCTCCCCTCTTTGCTTTATACTAACTACAGCCCCCCCAGCTCATTGCTGGCTGAGCCCCCTCCCCCAGCAGGGAGAAGTCATTACATGAAGAGATCAACTTACCAGTTGTCTTCAGAGCAGTGGCTGAGAGCAGAGCTCCTGGTCGTACAGTGAGTGCGATAGAAAAGGGGAGAGGGAGAAAGAGTCGTACCTAGAAGAACTAAGAGCTGTGATACTGAGACACAAGTGCATCTGCTAGCTGTTAGTACTTGGCAGAGGGTTTTCTCCTCGAGGGTAGCTCTAACTTTGGGTAATAATGTTTGTCAGCTACCTGATACTAATGTTGCTCTGCTTTCAAACAGCAGTGCTAGCAAGACCTGGGGGTGAGGTAAGCAAAGTATAATGTCTTGTCAAAAATCGTCTTGTCAGAGTTGTATTTTCTTCCTATCTATTAAGATGGATTGTGAATGATTTTTATGTTGCTAGACATTTTAAATTGCATTGTTTGCTTCATGTGTAAAAAGCTTTTTTTTTGGTTTAGGTTTTGGGGTTGGTTTTGGGGTTGGTTTTGGGTTTTTTTGGTATTCCCCCCCCCCCCCCCCCCCCCCCCCCCCGCAGCCTATAGGTTACCAAAGGAGAGTAGTTTGAAACTTAGCTTTTTTAGATTTGACAAACAATGTGCTTTCCGTGACGGATGACTGTTTTGTGAATTCTTCTTTACTAACATACAGAGAAATACGATACTTTTTGCAGCAGTAGATGGTAGTGTTCTGTTCAGATTTTCTACAAAAAACATGCATGATTGAAAAAGTTTTTACAAAGGGTATATTTTGGGGATGTGAGCATGTAAAAATTCCAGTCTCTATTACTTTAATAACATTCTTTTTGTGCAAATATATGTAATGTTTAGTATGTGGCAGAGTAGAAAGAACTTTATTTTTTAAAAATGTATGTTGTATCTTTAAAGGGGGACTTTATGCATTCTTAATATGAGAAATCGTAAGTAATGGAATAAAACAGCTCTTCTTGTGCTCTAAAAAGTTACTACTTGATTTGCGAAGAGCAGTTTTCCAAATTTTTGTTCTCACCAGAGCAGTTTTTCCTCAAGTTCTTTTTTCATACCAAAGCAGAAAATTTCAGCTACTTGTTTGTCATTTAGGAAATAATTCATCAAGCATAGTACTAGACAAGAAATACTCCATCTAATGAAGTTACTAGCATAAAACACATTTGATACTCATTCTCCCTGGCTCTAACTGAAATGTGATGTATAGTTATGCATTTTAAAGGAATCATTGGATAGTTTTGTTCCATAATACGTCTTCCTTAAGCAAATTTTCTGAGAAGAGTGATTCTGCTATAGAGCTTTGTCTTTTGTTAGCCCTGTCATAAGTTTATAGTAGTCTAATAAAGTCCAGAGCAATTACTTTCCCTGGTAAAAGAAAGTGGAAGTGAGCTGGAAAAAACACCTTGTCCAACAGTGTGTGGTTGACACTCTCTGTAGCTTGTATAGCTAGTTATAAACTGTATTTTGCTTTCAGAGTATTGTAAAAAGAGACGTCGTAACAGTTTTGATTCAAGAAAATGTTGTTTAATGAAATTTTGTGCTGCCTTTGATCTAACTAAAGCAGGGAAAAGTTTTCAGCAGAGTCTCAGGGAATTTAAATGGATTGATCATCGGAGCAACTGGAAGCTGATCATTGCCCTCTAGTTGTCAGTGAAGTTTTTAACTTCCTGGTTGATTGTTATGCACAGAACTCACAGATGGACTCACCTTGTCTAGACTGAAGGACCTTAAAATGTGTGGTGGCTCATATGGAAAATATTTCTGCCACCACTGCATGTACATGTGGTCTTCAGAGATCCATATAAAGAACAAATCTAGTGCAGCAGCAGTGTTGCCTGCCAATTATCCTCGTTAGCAAGTAAAATAAAAGCAATGCTGTGTTCTTACCTAGAAATTAATTTCTGCAGTAAAAGTGCACTGTGGAATGTTTTAGCACTGTGATCCTTATGCCAAGTGCTTTAAACTGTACTGTTCTTAGTTTTTCAGCTAACACAGCAGACAGAATAGGAAAAATGGCCTGTTACTTTATCAATGAGTCTTAGGTTGTAGATTTTAGTAGGTAGTGAGAAATTTTCTCCTTTATTATGTTCATATGGCTAATTTTGAAAATTATATAATAAAAATATACTGTGCCTACTGTTATTAACATAGTAATTCTTTGTCTTGTATTGTAAGAGACCACCCGATAATCTTGTGCATTTCCCTGCTCCAGCTGCAGAACTTTGGCTACATAAATATTACTTCTCTAGGAAATTACTCAGTTAAGATTTTTCCTGTGGTGGACAGACAGTGAATTGAAGACAGGATAAATAAGTCAGAAGCCATTTCTAAAGGGAACCTGTATTGTAGTTTTGTGCTCCTTTGAACTGTTCTGTTTACTTCTCTGAATATTTTAATTGATTTATAGGTATGTATTTGAAAAAGATCTGCTCATAAAAGTGTCAGTTTGTGATAGATTATAAAGTGAATAAGAAGCTGCTTTTCTTGCCAGCATGCTCTCTCTGTATTTTAATGCTGCAGAACTTTGATCATTCAAGAAATAGAGAATTACAAAAATCCAACTGTTAACGTTTTTACCCTTATAATTCTTAAGGAACCCCTAACACTTGTTCTAATGTGTGTATAATTATGTTCTGCTTTTCATTTGTTGTTGAGTCAAGGAATTACTTGGCATGAAGTCAGTGAAACTGCATTGCATCCTTTTTCCATTCAGGAGGGAAATAATACTGTATAGCTTTGCAACTTACACCACGTTTGCACTGGCCAAGACCAAAATTACTTTTGTGTGCTTCTTAGGAAATGAGCATGACTCTCTTCATCCATAGCTGGAAGCCATAGCTGGTACCTCCTTCCAGGATCAGCCTTGCTAGAGGGTCAGAGTTCACTTTCCTTCTCTCTGGGGTGTCCAGGAGCAGTTGTCCTCATCAGCAGACTGTACTCCTATCTTCTGTGACTGAGAAAGAGCTAAGGCTAAGTTGGCATCAGGTGGGAAACCTGTGTGATGAGGAATTAGAAAGTAAAGATGAAGCAGGGTAAACACAGAATCATAGAATGAGTTGGGTTGGAATGGATCTTAAAGATCATCTAGTTTCAACCCCCCTACTTGGGCAGAGACACCTTGCACTAGACTAGGTTGCTTAAAGCCCCATCCAGCCTGGCCTTGAACACTTCCAGGGATGGGGCATCCACAACTTCTCTGGGCAACCTGTTCCAGTGCCTCACCACCCTCATAGTGAAGAATTTCTTCCTTATGTTTAATCTAAATCCACCCTCTTTCACTTTAAAGCCATTATCCCTTGTCCTATTGCTACATGCCCTTGTAAAAAGTCCCTCTCCAGCTTGCTTCTAGGCCTCACTTCAGGTACTGGAAGTCTGCTATAAGGTCTCTTTGGAGCTTCCTCATCTCACAGAATCACTAGGTTGGAAAGGACCTTCAAGATCATCAAGTCCAACCATTAATCCAGCACCACCATGTCCCCTAAACCATGTCCTGAAGCGCCACATCCACGTGTGTTTTGAACACTTCCAGAGATGGCGACTCCACCACCTCCCTGGGCAGCCTGTTCCAATGCCTGACCACCCTCTCAGTGAAGAAATTTTTCCTAATATCCAATCTAAACCTCCCCTGGCGCAACTTGAGGCCATTTCCTCTTGTCCTATCACTAGTTACTTGGGAGAAGAGGCCAACACCCTCGTCGCCACACCCCCCTTTCAGGTAGTTGTAGAGAGTGATAAGGTCTCCCCTCAGCCGCCTCTTCTCCAGACTAAACAACCCCAATTCCCTCAGCCGCTCCTCATAAGACTTGTGCTCCAGCCCCCTCACCAGCTTCCTTGCCCTTCTCTGGACACGCTCCAGCACCTCAACAGCCTTCTTGTAGTGAGGGACCCAAAACTGAACACAGGATTGAAGGTGTGGCCTCACCAGTGCCGAGTACCAGGGCACGATCACTTCCCTACTCCTGCTGGCCACACTGTTTCTGATACAGGCCAGGATGCTGTTGGCCTTCTTGGCCACCTGGGCACACTGCCGGCTCATGTTCAGCTGGCTGTCAACCAGCACCCCCAGGTCCCTTTCTGCCGGGCAGCTCTCCAGCCACTCCTCCCCAAGCCTGTAGCGTTGCATGGGGTTGTTGTGGCCAAAGTGCAGGACCCTGCACTTGGCCTTATTAAACCTCATACAGTTGACCTCTGTCCATCGATCCAGCCTGTCCAGATGCCTCTGCAGAGCCCTCCTACCCTCCAGCAGATCAACACTCCCACCCAACTTGGTGTCATCTGCAAACTTACTGAGGGAGCACTCGATTCCCTCATCCAGATCATCAATAAAGATATTGAACAAGACCGGCCCCAGAACCGAGCCCTGGGGAACACGCTTGTGACAGGCCGCCAGCCGGATGTAACGCCATTCACCACAACTCTCTGGGCTCGGCCATCCAGCCAGTTCCTCACCCAGCGAAGAGTAAACCTGTCTAAGACACGAGCTGCCAGTTTCTCCAGGAGAATGCTGTGGGAGACGCTGTCAAAGGCTTTACTAAAGTCCGAGTAGACAACATCCACAGTCTTTCCCTCATCCACTAGGTGGGTCACCTGGTCATAGAAGGAGATCAGGTTGGTCAAGCAGGACCTGCCTTTCATGAACCCGTGCTGTCTGGGCCTGATCCCTTGGTTGTCCTGCAGATGCCCTGTGAGCACTCTCAAGACCAACCGCTCCATAATCTTCCCCGGTACAGAGGTCAGGCTGACAGGCCTGTAGTTCCCAGGATCCTCCTTCTGGCCTTTCTTGTAGACGGGCATCACATTGGCAAGCCTCCAGTTGTCTGGGACCTCCCCTGTTAACCAGGACTGCTGATAAATGATGGAGAGTGGCTTGGCAAGCTCCTCCGCCAGCTCTCTCAGTACTCTCGGGTGGATCCCATCAGGCCCCATAGACTTGTGGGTGTCCAGGTGGTTTAGCATGTCCTTGACTGCTTCCTCCTGGATTATGAGGAGTATATTGTGCTCTCCATCCCCATCTTCCAGCTCAGGGGGCTGAATACCCTGTAGATACCTGGACTGGCTATTAAAGACTGAGACAAAGAAGGTATTAAGTACCTCAGCCTTGTCCTCATCCTTAGAGACAATGTTCCCTGCCATATCCAGTAGGGGATGGAGATTCTCCTTGCCTCTCTTTTTGTTGTTAATATATTTGTAAAAACATTTTTTATTATCCTTTGCGACCGTGGCCAGACTGAGCTCTAGCTGGGCTTTTGCCTTTCTAATTTTGTCCCTGCTTGACCTAACGTGATCCTTGTACTCTTGGTGAGTTGCCTGCCCCTTCTTCCAGAGGTGATAAACTCTCCTCTTTTCCCTGAGTCCCAGCAAAATCTCCCTGTTCAGCCAGGCCCGTCGCCTTCCCCGCCAGCTCTTCTTACGGCACATGGGGACCGCTTGCTCCTGCGCCTTTAAGATTTCCTTCTTGAAGGCTGTCCAGCCTTCCTGGACCCCTTTGTCCTTCAGGACTGTCTCCCAAGGGACTCTCTCAACCAGTGACCTGAACAGGCCAAAGTCTGCCCTCCGGAAGTCCATGATAGCAGTTTTGCTGACCCCTCTCCTTACTTCACTCACAACTGAGAATTCTATCATGTCGTGGTCGCTAAGCCCAAGACGGCCTCCGACCACCACACGTCTCACCAGTCCTTCTCTGTTTGTAAACAGCAGGTCCAGCAAGGCACGTCCCCTGGTGGGCTCACTCATGAGCTGTGTCAGGAAGTTATCCTCCACACACTCCAGGAACCTCCCAGATTGTTTCCTCTCTGCTGTGTTATACTTCCAGCAGATGTCTGGTAGGTTGAATCTCCAGGCTGAACATCCCCAACTCTGCCTTCATGGGAGAGGTGCTCCAGTTCTCTGATCATCTCAGTAGCCCTCCTGTGGACTCACTCCAACAAGTCCATGTCCTCCTTATTTTGGGGGCCCCAGATTTGGATGCAGTACTCCAGGTGTGGTCTTACGAGAGCAGAGTAGAGGGGGAGAATCACCTTCCTCGACCTGCTGGTCCTGCTTTGTTTGATGTGGCCCAGGATACAGTTGGATTTCTGCGCTGCAAGCACACATTGCTGGATCATGTTGAGCTTCTCATCAACTGACACCCCCAAGTTCTTCTCCTCAGGGCTGCTCTCAATCCACTCTCCGCTCAGCCTGTATTTGTGCTTGGGATTGCCCCAACCCATATGCAGGACCTTGCATTTGACCTTACTGAACTGCGTAAGTTTTGCAAGGGCGTACGTCTCAAGCCTGTCAGTGTCCCTCTGGATGGCATCCCTTCCCTCCAGTGTGTTGACTGCACCACACAGCTTGGTGTTGTCAGCAAACTTGTTGAGGTTGCACTCAATCCCACTGTCCATGTTGCTGAGAAAGATGTTAAACAGCACTGGTCCCAACACTGACCCCTGAGGACTGCTGTTCGTCACTGGTCTCTGCTTGGACAACAAGCCATTGACTGCAACTCCTTGAATGTGACTGTCCAGCCCATTCTTATCTACCAAGTGGTCCATCTGTCAAATCCATGTCTCCAATTTAGAGACAAGGATGTTGTGCAGGACAGTGTCAAATGCTTTGCCCAGGTAGATAATGTCAGTAGCTCTTCCCTTATCCACCAACACTGTAACCCATTGTGGAAGGCCACCAAATTTTGTCAGGCACAGTTTGCCCATAGTGGAGCCATACTGGCTGTCACCAATCACCTCCTTATTTTCCATGTACCTTAGCATAGTTTCCAGGAGGATCTGCTCCATGATCTTGCTAGAAACAGAGGTGGGACTGACTGGCCTGTAGTTCCTCAGGTCTTCCTTTTTTCCCCTGTTTAAAAGTGGGAGTTATGTTTCCCCTTTTCCAGTCAATGGGAACGTCACCAGACTGCCACGACTCCTCAAACATGATGGATAGTGGCTTAGCAACTTCATATGCCAGTTCCCTCAGGACCTGTGAATGCATGTCATCAGGGCCCATGATTTGTGTACCTTCAGGTTCCTTAGATGGGCTCAAACCTGATCTTCTCCTATGGCAGGTGATTCTTCATTCTCCCAATCCCTGCCTTTGCCTTCTGCGACTTGGGCGGTGTGACTTGAGCACTTGCTAATGAAGACTGAAGCAAAAAAGTTGTTGAGTACCTCAGCCGTCTCCATATCCTGGGTAACCAGGTCTCCTGTTTCCTTCTGAAGAGGGTCCACGTTTTCCCTAGGTTTTTTTTTTTATCAACGATATATCTATAGAAGCTTTTCTTGTTGCCCTAATCATCCCTGGCCAGATTCAATTCTGTCGGGGCTTCAGCTTTCCTAACCTGATCCGTGGCTGCTTGGACAATTTCTCTGTATTCCTCTCAGGCTACCTGTCCTTGCTTCCACCCTCTGTAGGCTTCCTTTTTGTGTTTGAGTCAGTCCAGGAGCTCCTTGTTTATCCAGGCAGGCTTCCTGGTGTTTCTGCCTGATTTCCTCATTGTTGGGATGTATCACTCCAACATCGGATACATACATGATACTATGTGGAATGCATGAGGCCTGAACTCCTAATTTCAAAATGGTACTTAATCAGGGTTTTCTCCTTCCCACTTCTTCTAATATGGTGGTCTGGAATCATCTCTAGCATGAAAGTTATTGGTTTGCATGGATACATTGGGCTTGAGAAGTCTTTGAGCAACTAGAGAATCTTCCTGAGGAGCAGCCCATCCCTGCATTTTCAAGTCTTCCTAAGCACTATCCTTCATTCATTGTCAAGCAGGTAGTCTTTTAAATACTGTTTTCTCTACTTAGATACTTGTATTTTGAGAAGAGAATGTCACCTTCCTTGAGATTTCAGTTGTTTCAGCTGAATTCTCCTCCCATTATGGTAGCTTCTTGAACCTTGTACACACTGGCCATGAATCAATATTATCAGTGCTACTTGAATGAGTCAGTACAGGTGTCAGGGAAGTGATGGAAATGTACTGAAGTCACCAGCCTGGGCTCTTCAGTGAAAAAGCAAAATCAAATTGTGCAATTTTGAGTTTTGTTTGTATTGTTTTCTATTAGGATTTGAAAAGTTCAGTCTAGCTGACAAAATGTGTGGACAAAGAGTTAATTTGACCTGTATTCTAATGTGATAAGTAATCATAATCTGACTATTCATAAAAATACATGCTATGTGACTTAACACAGAACTTCCAACAGGTTTATGTGAATAGGAACTGGTTTGTAAGATTAAAACCCTATTATTTTCAGTTCTTGAATAGTATTTGTTCAGATAACAGGATGTTTTGCTATAGTTAATATAATGAAGTTGTTTAGAGAAGCAAAACTTAGATTTAAATATATGGATACAATTTAGCTTTATCTGAATACTAGAGACTGTTCAGCTTTCTTCATAAAACAGTTAACGTGAAGATAGCAGATAGTAAACAATGTCCTCAAAGGTTGTTTTAATATTTTTTCTTATTATAAATGCTGAGTTTATTTAATCACAGGTGTGAAATGCTTCCCTTTGGAATTTGGGCATAAAGAGGGTGAAAACACCATGTTCTACCTGCTGAAATGCATAAGGGAGTCTGAGCAACTTTGAGTCTGAATCTTTGTATGCTACAGAATTTGCTGGTTCTGATGGGTGGCTTATGGGTTAATACTTGGAACAGTTGTTTTACACAGTGTCCCAAGTTGCAAGACCAGGAATAAACACACAGAAATGCAAAGAGCTCTGTTGTCATGAGCTTCCATTCATTTCTACTTTCGTAGTGGCTGTCCTCTCTGTGGTTTGTAACTTGTCCACAGGAGCCAGAGAAGTGAACTTGTCAACATGGTAAAAGATCATTCAGTTCTGAGCAGGTTCAGGTGTCACAGTCCCCACTACACAAATGCAACCCATGGAAAGAAACTTAAGAACACTCACAGGTCCACAGCATGTTTAGCTGAAAAACTGGCAAAGGTATTAATGACAAACTTCAGAAGATTTTGGTCAGATGTTAAACCAGACCATACACACTTTGCACTCAGAGACAAGGTTCCCTTTCTGGCCAAAAGAAAATATACTAATAAGTTACATGAAAATAAATACTTTTAACACTATCTTTGTAGGTAAACTCATTTAATTCATGCCTGTAAATAGATTGTTTTGGTTTCAGAAGAGACTAATGGTGTTTCTGTTAGACCCGAACTGTTTCTTCTATTCCTAATTATTATCTTTCCTGCCTTGTTAGAGACTCGTGATCCTTACTGTAGGCTTGAAGTTGTGATTGTGCTTCTAAAACTTTGTGTGTGTGTATATAGGCATGCATATATATGTATAGAATTAATTCAGTACTCTGCTGTGGAAGAAAAAACTTAATAGAGCATTTTAAAAAACGTCTTCAAGGTATATGTAGCCCTGTGTAGAATTCCCTCCTGCCTGCCCAATTGGTTTCTGAAGTTAGCTGGGAAGTACAGCTCATCCCAGTGTTGTGTCTTGTTTCCGTGTGGTACAATATGAATGGAGTTTTGCCTTCCTGATCTCAGAAATAGACTGCTTAAGCAAGAGGGGAAAAAACCCAAATGAACAACTTGAGGTCATGGCCCTTTTGACACTGTTTCCTGACTGACTTTTTTTCATGCCAGGGAAGAACTCTCTTTCTTCTGACTTGTTAGAATAAAATTTCTGACCTTACTCGGTGGAATCTTCCAGTGTTATACAATCAAACCTGATGCATGTGTGGCAAATGGTGTGCACTTGCGAAGAGGCATGGGGAGACAGCTAATCAGCATGTCACACAAGAGCAGGCTAATGAAATTTCAGTACATTTCTGTGGAAGGATAGGGTGGAGAGTGAACATGGCAATGCTTACCATGACTGTTAATGATCCTCATTTGTTGCATTCAGCTTTATGTTACCAGCCACACTGGCATGGCCTTAATTACTGTTTTATCTGTGGATTTGTTGTCTTCATTTTCTTATCCTTATGATAGTCTTGTGTGGTAGGGGAGTGCTGTTACACAGCTATTACTTACAAATTCCACAGAGGTAAAATACCATTCAGAAGCTCAAAACCATTGTTAATAAGAACAACTTCTAAATATGCTTGACAAATGAGCCTTTCCAGCACCATTAATAAAGTTGTATCCTAGCAAGAAAATCTGTATGGCCAGGAAATGAACTAGTTAACCTGTGTCTGCTCAGTCACCAGGCTACGGTTACTGATAGAACTTCTTCGATTATAGGCAGGGAGCGCATGATAGGACCTAATAAAATGAGCATTTCCACCTCTGACTTTCATGGGGCCAGCATGTAAGAAAACATAATTTCTCCAACTGACATACTGACAAAAATAATTTATCATCTCTGTACCTGAGTATTCCCATCTGCAAGCTAAGGTTAATAGGGCTTCCATTGATTCTCCTGAGAAATTGCTATGTCACCTTGATTATATTTTCCCATAAAACATCATCCTTAACCTTTCTGTTTATGAAGCATGAGAATGTTTGAGAGCCTTTGTGGATTGGTAACTAAGGAGGGGTTGAACCATTTATTTATTTAGCATACGTAAAATAAAGTTACTTGGATTTGCTTTAAAAATTACCATGTTCTGATTTAGAAGAAACAGATGGTAATTTACATATGGCAGTAATTGCTGACATCACCAGTAGAACATCTGAAAGTGAGACATACCATAGTTGAAAAATAATCGTGTCAAGTAAATATCCACAGATACGGCCAAATTATATGAGTATGCTCTGTATTGCTGTTGCTATAAGTACTACAGAATGGGTTTATTTGACGTCTGGGATTCTTGCCTCACCCATCCTAGCTTTGTTGTCTGTCTCAACTGCAGTTAGTAACACAAGCCTATTTTGCTTTAAAAACTTTGATCTAGACTTAGTGTAGTAGGATGTTCAGTTTAAAATCATTTACATTCTAGCAAAATGACTCAAAATTTATTCTTTCACCCTTTATTGTTAGGCGGAATGAATGTTCTTCTAGTTCTTTCAAGATTTCTGTAGGGCTTTTAGTTCTGTGAATACTGCGTATCCTTTCTTATTCTTGTGGGAAAGACAGGACTTAAATATTAGCAGTGGTGTGTACTCACAGAAGTCTGTAAGTATACCTCCTTAATAGCTCTCAGATCATAGGCCTAGATCCAAAGCCTTTTGACTTTGGGCTCTCGTTCAGCCTATGCTGAGCTTCTTGTTCTATGCTAGAAATATCTAAAAGACAGATTGAGAGCTACAGTAATTCCCACAGTAATTACAACATCATGCTCAGTCCTACCATAGTTAAGCTAAATTCATCAAGTCATTACCAAGTATATGGTTTTGTGTGATGGATGAGCTAATTTGTTTCTTAGACATGGTTCATAGGCCATTTTTGGAAAGCTGTTAGAGAAACTTGTTGGAGTACTTATTAGATAGACATATGTTTTAAAGAATTTACCATGAATTTTACACCTGGAAATACTATTTTACCTAGAAATTAACAGTTTGCCAAATACTTTTTCTTGTATTTCTTTATCAGTATCAGTTCTCTTGATTTACTTGCTATATTTTTTTTAATCTTTGCTTTTTGAAGTAATAATTCACTTACATTCATTAGCATTCAATTTTATTTTTATCAATGTGATTTAAATGCTTTTTCTTCTGTCACAGTGAGTTTGTCTTGAATTTCTCAGAATTTTAATACTTGTTCCAAACTGCTAAGCATATAAATGGAGTAATGAATTTAGGAGGCAGGTTATTCATATTAGGATGTATTGGAAGGTCACAAACAACAGAAGAGGGGGAAATAAAATCTAGTAAGGAAAATAAGTCCCTGTAACTGTTTTTAAATCATAACAGTCATTGTATAAATAGGTCTTTCTTCTGAAGAAGACTTCTTTGGTTTTCCTATCTATGGTTATGTTATAAGGCTCTGAATTTTTTTTAAGTGCTCTGATGTATAATAGGGCACAGGAATGTGTTCCAAGACTCGTAAAATCTTTAATTAAAAGAATGGAAATTCTTGTAAACTCCTGGTGGTTGCCTTTAAGTAATACCACTTCTTAAAACACTTCTCCCCCCTCCCCGAGATTATTCTTCATTTTGTGTACAGCACTGTTACATTCTGCATGTGGATGATGTACATATTTTAAGGAAACTAGTTGATTAATAGACTTACCCAGCCTCTTGCCACCAGGGCCGTTCTGGAAATGAGACCTGGCACACAAAAGAGGCTGTGCTAAGTAACTAAACAAATGCCCTGCTGTTAAAGTCAAGACTGTAATTTTGCCACAAGCTTTCCTGCAGATCTACTGCTATGGAAGGATTACTAGCAGTGCGCACTGAGCTGTGGCTCAGAGCCTGTGAGTCAGGAGTTGGAGGGAATTATGCAGTGATCAGGAATGTAAAGCAACTTTTCACTGCATAGTTGAAAGACAGTGGATAGAAGGGGACTGGTATCTGTGACACATATCCCTGTCCTTACTTGATCTGTAGCTTTCTTGGTTGTTCCTTCCATACCGCTTACTATTCATTGCTGCCAAAAGGACAGCAGCAAGGATCAAACGTCATCCGCTGGTGTGTTTAAGGACCCAAAGGCACCAACACGGCAATTATATCACTGACAGCAGCTACATTGCTTCTCTTTAAAGACTCCTTCTAAATGAGACACATGAAAGTGGAGCATGAGAGAGTATTAAATTAAAGGTTTGCCTGTGTATGTCATTGCCTGAAGCTATTGATCTGTTTCTTCATGGGTTACAGGCATTATTTTCCCAGCATGTGGGTCATGAGGAAGGTTTTATCACAAGACAGAAGTTTTTGACAAATTTCCACTCCCACCTATTTGGCAGACACAGGAGAGTGAGGTGAATTAGGAGTCAATAAATTAATCCTTCCAACCATAACTGCTTTTTGACTGCAGCATAATGTTTGCTTCCATTTTTCATGAGATTTCTTCCCAAAATGTCATGGTGGTGGGAATAAATCCTTTAACATTTTTGACTGACAGGAATAAACCTTTTGTTGTTAAGATATGTCAGTTAGAAACCACTTCTTTCATTGAAAATTTAAAAGGTTTTTTAGAACTGTTTTTTGAAAAGGTGGTGACTAATATGTAAGTCATCACAGGTAAAGGATAACATAGCAGTAAGAGCTTGGTATTTTAGTACCAGATTGCCTTCTTGCTCCTGGGAAGTTGAAATTATAGTGGTAAAAACATGTGGAAATGCTGCATTTTAATCCCAAATAGTTAATAGATTTACTGTAAGAAATTACCCCCTCTAAGGAAAGATCTCTTCTTTCTCTTAATGTAATAATTTCCGTATCCTTTTGAAACGAGTTTTAAGTCACTGCTGCAGAGACAACAAAACAGATTTCATAACATTCAGTGTATGGAGGGTATATTAATGTCTGTACATGAATAGAGCATTTGAAACACGTGCTGGACTCTTGCTTGTAAGTACTTGAAAATTGAGATTTATTTAGTGCTCGAATGAGCAGGTGATAGTAAAGTATTCTAGCCAGGGGCACCAACTGTTTTGATGTTAGCTATGAGCCAATATCCTCTAGAAAAGCACAAGGACATAGAAGAGCTATATAAATGACTTCTCTTATTTCCTCAGTAAATGGAAAATTCTTAGCTGAAATGGTAGAGTTATGTTGTTTGAGCCAATCTATTGAACTGAAGACAATTTTGTTCACTATTTGCTTATATATTTCGATACTGAGAACCTCAGGCACAGAATTTCTTGGTACTGTGGAGGAACTGGAAGAAGATAAATGATAGGGGCATAGGAGCCCCACACCATTAAGGATAGCACACACATACCCTGCTCGTGACATGAGGTGATTACAACACCATTAGCTCTGTGGTTGCATCTCATTCTTTTGAAATTTGCGGGTATTTGGGTGATTGTCTACTATTTCAAGGTTGACTATTCAATCTTATCCTCAGACTCCCTGATAGAGTGTACACCAGATGTAATGTGTTACATTCACTGAGATGCTCGATTATTGGTGATACGATGGCACTTGGAAGAGCAATGCATTACCAAAGACAACAGTAAGTAAGAATGATCAACATAAGAAACAGATATTTCTTCAGCTGTTTTATTATGGTTCAGGAAATTAGCAAAGCTAGAGCAAGGCAAAATGATAAGCAACTTTACTCTCAGACCATTCTGATAGTGAAAGTAAGAAAATACCTAATGCATCCAGCTGTCATAGTGTCGCTGTTGGGGATTATCTCTGGTAAGGCCAAGTCAACAGACTGGGTTGCATCCTGCCTTTCCTTTCTGAATGACCACCACTTTTAACTGTGAGATGAGTGAGAAATACTAGGAATCACAACTAATGTCATGATGCTATATTTGTAATGGTAGACATCAGCTTCTAACTGCATTAAAGTGGTTAATAACTAAGTAAAACCATGCTTAGGGTTCATATAAAGGTAAACAATCATAATAACTTACTCAGAAGATATTAGATTAGTAGTTTTATTTTAAGGTTGTCGTGGTTTAGCCCCAGCCAGCAACTACACACCACGCAGCCGCTCGCTCACTCCCCCACGGTGGCACGGGGGAGAGAATCGGAAGAGTAAAAGTGAGGAAACTCATGGTTTGAGATAAAGACAGTTTAATAAGTAAAGCAAAAGCCGCGCACGCAAGCAAAGCAAAACAAGGAATTTGTTCACCACTCCCCATGGGCAGGCAGGTGTTCAGCCATCTCCAGGGAAGCAGGGCTCCGTCACGCGTAATGGTTTCTTGGGAAGACAGACGCCATAACTCCGAACGTCCCTCCACCCCTTCCTTCTTCTTTGTCCCAGCTTTATATACTGAGCATGACGTTATATGGTATGGAATATGTCTTTGGCCAGTCTGGGTCAGCTGTCCTGGCTGTGTCCCCTCCCAGCTTCCCGTGCACCCCCAGCCTGCTCGCTGCAGGCCAGCATGAGAAGCTGGACTGTCCTT
The DNA here is from genome assembly GCF_964289735.1 of Phaethon aethereus. Lineage (NCBI taxonomy): Eukaryota > Metazoa > Chordata > Aves > Phaethontiformes > Phaethontidae > Phaethon > Phaethon aethereus. Next base: position 16,630,641 of record NC_138588.1, on the reverse strand, counting down.
GAGTACTTAGCAACAACTCAAAACATCAGCACCTTATCAACATTTTCTCATCCCAAATCCAAAACATAACCTCACGCTAGCTTCTGTGAAGAAAATTAACTCTACCCTGGCTGAAACCAGGACAGTATTAACTTCTCCTCACATAGCTATGTCACTACCTAGAGTTTTTAAAGGGATCTTAGTCTTAGTAAGAATCTATCTATTCTGGTTTCTTCTCTGTTCTCACTCCTAACAAACTACCTAAGTATCACACTACTTTAAAGTGTGATATCATAAGTTATATCATAAATGGTATTTGTTAAGTGTGGGGTTTTTTTCTGTCCATTTTCGCTTTAGTAGTGGAAACATCAAGTCATTAGCCTAATTTTAATTTTGTCATTCTCACTGCAGTATAGATTCTGCTTGTGAAAAAAGAACCATCTATTTCTTCTATGATTTTCCCAAAGGGAATTTCAGGAAAAAAGAATCAGTAAATACCTATTTACAAGACAAGATACAGTGTACTGAAAAAGTAGGAGTTACTTGGAAAAAATCTTAATACATATTTCCACGTTGTCAGAAGTCAGTACTGGGATGCACAGAAGTCTGTTAGTCCTTGGAAAGAATGGCAGTTGGTGTAGCTCCAGCTGTATACGCAACTGTTCATTTTAAAAATTGATTGAGAGCAGATGAGATCAAAAGTTAACATCTGCAGCTGTTTCCAGCTGCTAAATAAGCATTAAAGAGCTGGTGAAGCTGTATTTTAGTGAAGGAAAAACACTTCAGAACTTGCAAGAACAAATTTCAATGTTTATAGCACTATAGCACCGTTCTCACTCAAGTTTCACGACTGGCTTCTTTTCTCTGTTGAAGAAAAAGCTGGGAAAACCTAGCAGGCAAGTTAAAATTTGGAGAACTTTCATATCTCCCTATGAAGGATAAGAAGATACTTGGATAACAAACTGATGTTGCTAGAAAATGGTAATACTTCTTCCTCAAGTCAGAAGGAAATTTCTACTTTATCATAAACAGTTTGGCAAAATTTCAGAAAGAAAGAACTGAAAACTACTGCTTAAAACATTGTTTGGTTTAAGAGGATTTGGCCATGGATCTATAGGAAAGTAGAGAAATTACCTGAAAAACAGTCAGCGTTGAGGTAAGTATTGGAGACTTCATTAAGGAGGCATTGCAGGGAAGCAAAAGGGGACGATCAGCATTGGAAATGTCAAGGTGAAGTCTTGGCTCAGATGAAGATGATGAAAGCCAAATTGTCACTGATTTAAAACTGTCATAAATGGGGTTTTGTTCTCAGCAACTCCGGATTTAGAAAAGAGATATCGTTAGCCAAATCCTGCTGCCTTGATTAGATGCAAGTTTTTCTATATGCATTGTACAAATTTCTATACAATGGCAGAGTTGATTGGGAGGATCTGGAAATAAATGTGGTATCCTGCAACATAAGGAAGGAAAAAACATCTGGTCGGGGGCATATCTAAAAATAGCAAGAGCTGACTAAACTCTATGCAAACCATTTTAAATTTTAGAATGGCAGTGCTGAAATTCAGGAGAAATGCTGTCACTTTTTCATTTGTAGAAGTGCTGTGGCATAGCAATTTAAAAAAAAAATTATTTAAATCTAATTTTAAAACCTTGTCAAAAGGTGGAGACTGGTAAATGGTCTGTGTGTAATTCAAGGGATGTTCAGGCGTATGCTTTGTACCAATTAATCACAAAAAGCTCTGCCTGGATAACAACCTTCTGCCAATGGGTGAAAGAACCAAACTATGTTTCAGTCTGGACATTTAATGAAAGCAGTCTCATGGAAAGTTAGGTTGTAAGCTGGATGAAAATTTAATTAGTTATAGTGCATGGTGGGGAAGTGTTATTTCAGCCTTATTGTTCCTTTTTTTCCAGATGGTAGATATTCTTACCTGATAGAACTGCTGTGTGTGCCATTGTTGATGGTTAGTGTAAGTTTTTCTGTTGTCTGATGTCCATGCTGTATGTGATGACATCTTTGTATATGCCTTCAAAGGGCTTGCAATAGATGAGTTCTCAGGCCAAGTCAAAGAGCAAAAAGGTATTTTCCAGTTGTGTGTTTAAGAAATAAAAAAATATGTGATTATGTCATAGCACTTTGTGGCATTAACAGCTATTATTGCAGGGTTATGGCAGTTTACCTTTTTTTGAATTTTTTTCCACCTTTTTTTTTTTTTAAATCTGTCTGAAGTGGAAAGGATCATTGTGTTTAATGGAAAAGATTTTGTGAGTGTTATGACCATTTCCTGGTCATCAGCATGTTTGGTATCACAACAGTTACAGTAATTAGTGAAGATTATAATTTCTAACTTTTCAACATCAGCTGTGATGAAAAATGAAAAAATATACCACTTAAATTTTGGTACTGCTTTATCAGAGACATGCCCTGTTTAGCAAAGTACTTGGGACCTGTTCACAGCTTCATGAAGCTGTGTGTGAGAAGCTCCCTTGAAATTGTGTGCATGAGTTTCTTGCTCAGATAAGACCGTAGTGACCATTACTTTTTGAAGATCATAGGAATTTCTACATGAAGCAATGAAACCATGCTTTCCAGCAGTGTTAAGATCACAGTGTTACTGGCAACTAAAGAAAAGTTAGGAATTAAATTAATTCTGCGATTTGCAACCATGATTGTAATGGATTCTTTCTAAGATTTTCCTATGCAGTGTCTTGAGACTGGATGGTGTGGTAAATGATGTCTCCAGGCATGAGGTTCATGAAAAATAAGTAGGTCAAGAGTTCCTGCTGGTGCAGATATCGGGAAGTAACATTTTCTGCAAGACTAGTAGTGCTGAGATTAATAATTAAAATGTTGTTAAGAGGGACTTTGTAGTGATGTTGAAAAATTAAATCTTTGCATCTGTTCTGTTAAAAAAACAAAAACAACAAAAAAATCCACAAACAAACAAACAACCCCCCCCCCAAGAACCACCCTCTCTTCTTCCTCAAAGAAAAAAAAAGTCTCAAAGCTATTCATAATTTTATGCTTTGGAGAAAAAACTATTTAATCAAAATTCAGTAGTTCAGTATGAAAAATACTGGAAGCTAACCAAGTTACAGCTGAAGAAAAAGTTAATGAGTTTTATTGCTGTGATAGTTATTTATTCATTGACTGAGTCTGTCATAGAAGCAGCTCTGCTTGTCCATACAGAAATCAGGGTTCTTCGGTTAATTGATCCTCATTCACTATTGATTTCTAATACTTCAGAATGAATTAAAGCCTAAACAAAAAAAGGAAATAAACAAGATAGATCTTTTTGTAAAGTTGTCGAAGTTTCCTCAGCATGGTTGTCTTAGTCATTTCATGAAGGTAATACTTTATAATACTTGTTTTATGCTTGTATCCCTCAGACACTCTCCCCCCCCCCCCCAAAAAAAAAAAAAAAGTGTTTGCCATGGTTTGGTTTATGTCTATGAGAATATTAAGCCTTTGTCTCAGATCAGGTGATGTCTAATTAGCACCATTAAGACATTATTTACTCAATGGTCAAACAAGATAGGAAGAGGTAGTTAATTTTTCATCTGATGTGAAGTCATTATATGATAATTACCTGATAATTACAGACCTCTGAGACAACATTGCTTGGATCCTTCAGAGGGTTACGCTGATGATGGCAAAAGGATTAAAAAGTCTGCTATAGCTTTTGGGCGGTGAGGTATTTGAGGGGGAGTGGTTTTTGGGGTTTTTTTTCTTTGTTTGCATGGTTGGTTGGTTTGTTTTAAGATTCAGAGCTGCTGGAGGACAAGACTAAAAATTCAGAGTGCTATCCAGATGATGGCAATTTTTGTTAGGTACAGTTTACCTCCCTACAGATTTTCGTTGTAGTTTTCTGTTGCTAATGGTTTTATAGGCAAGCAGGCTGACAGCAGAGACATTTTCTTCAATACAATAAATACCTGTGGGGTTTTTTTTCCTCCTATAAAACCTGCTTAAAGCTTGAATCAAAATTTTGCATTTTAATTTACTAACAGCATACTTCTCTTTAGAAATCCATAGATATGTAAAACAAAAATTAAGTGAAGTTTTCATGTTTTTTATATTTGAAAAGGTATGTTTTTTCCTAAATTTTTTGTCACACATGCATTATTACAATGCTAAACTGTGAGAGATTCCTCTTAGCAAGAGGCATTGCAGTCTGTAAAGTAACAGGACCCACGATAGGTACTACTTTCATGTATTTGTGTTGTTTGGATATTCTTGGTTTGATAACGTATCATACCTTAACATTTATTTCAAAGTAGATTCTTCAAATAAACATAAAAATAATGTGTTGTTCCTAGTACTATTAATGAAATGTAGCTCTGCAGCTGTATGTTAAAGTTTGTAATAGGATTAAATGTAACTACTTTTTGTACATGTGTTCTGGTTAATAACAAGCACGTACATAAGTAAGATTCAGGTGTAAATAAAACTCTGATGAAAAGTGGAATACTGATAATAGGTATGACATTTGTCACATTTGGTAAGTCCTGTCATGTTTTAATTCAAATTATTGATGCCATTCTACTTTCGTCTTGAGACATTTGGAGCATATACGTGCGGTTAAGCCCAAAAAGTGTAGACTACTACAATGACATTTAGGTAGGCTTACAAAATTTTGTGAGCTAATTTATGTAAGAAATTTCATACTTTTTTATTCCAAACAGGTAATTTTGCCAGAGTTTTTCTGTTTGGTTGCCTATGTGGATGTTTACATAGCGGTACACTTTCCCTGTGTATCTCTCCTTTCTGTCTGCTTTGAACTTAGCATATAAATTATGAACTTCTGAGTTTGAAGTTGTTTAAGCCATGAAGAATTAATATAACTGTAGTTGTGATACACGTTCTAGCAAATGAGTAACAGCTGTTATTCATGAGTAAACATAATAAACATAATATAAATGAGTAGTAGCTATTAAGAAAAATATACATGTGCCTACCAATCTATTTAGATGTATGTATAAATGCAAGCGTTTAGTCTCTTTGTGGTCTCTCTGGATTTTATCAGAACGTACCGTTGTAAAAATAATTCCTGAATCAGACAAAAAAGCTGTTTTTTTACTCGTTCTTCTATGAGTTGTTACTGAGAAAGCGTCCGTAACGTGCTATTGGTATTCATTGTGTCCCTGACACCCGTGAACAAGAGCTACTCATTTTAATTGTACTCAATTTAATTAATTTTATAGTATCTTCTGGATAGGAAATATAATGTAATTTTGCTTCTTAATTAAGCATACACGATTTTTAATGGATTGCCTTGATGTGTGTTTGTGTAGGCTGCATAAAGCCCAAACTACAGACTACAGTTTGTGAAGTCACATCAACAGTTGTAGAATATTATCAGATGCATGAAAGGGGTTGCATTAGCAGTTGCGCGGCTGGGTTTTTCATGGTTTTTTGGTTTTATTTTTCTTTTTTACCTCTGTCCTGTGGAATGGTTTCTCCTAGGTATTTGTTGAACTTTTTCAGATAAAATACAAACTGTGGAAACCTTATAGTTTATGGTCAGAAGTCAGACTAAACTTCAAGTCCTTGCAGCTCTTTACACTTTTAAGTATTTTTACTGTTTTGTCTAAACAAATAAATAGAAGCATTAATAGTCATACTGGTATACAAGATGAGAATTGTCCTTGAGGGTAAGCATGTCCAGCTTTCTGTTGTAGGTCACCTTATGATCTTTTTTCTAAACCTCACAATTTCAATCTATGTTCCTTTTTTCCTCCTTCTGTCCTTGAAGGTGCTAAGTAGTTAAATTTAGGAATATGCCTTTTGTTTGGAAATAAACCTACAAAACTTGGATAGTCTGAATAGTTGACAATTTCCTAGAAAATATGTAAGACCATGAACATCTCTGTAAGGCATTTTGCATTGTCTATTTAAAAATAAGAGTAATTTTGGAAAAAGTTCTACAATAGCAACTAAGAGAAAAGGCAAGTTTCTGGCGGATTTTTTTCTGATTTGGAATGTCATCAGAATTGTTTTGCCAGCTTCAGTTTTTTCCTACCAATACAGTAATTTCTGTAGCTACTTCAGTTTTGATGGTACAAGCTGACCTTGATTTAAGGGGTCTTTCCCATATGGATCCTTTATTCTCTAGTTAGATACTTCAAATAAAGCTTTTCTGAAGTTGTGACGTTCAGAACAGATAATTTCTGTATGGATTCTCTAACAGAGGTAAGATGGGCTTATACTGTCAACGTTTTTTGACTGGGAGTGCTAGTAGGATCACTTTTTTCTACATAATATCCTCTTATCAAAAACTGTGGTGCCTGTCTCAAATGTACAGGTAGTTTTCAAGGCATTTAAAACTGGTCAGATCTTAAAACTTCCCATTGACTAGTCCCTGTTCTGCCATATATTTGTTGTCTTGCCTTTGCTTGATTTAAGAGGAAGGCAACTTCTGGTAGTGTCTGTAGCTGCATTAGCATCACGTAAGTACTGCTGAACCGTAGGTATTCTTCCTTGGTAAACTCTGCTTCATGAAAATAACTACAATCTTAAGGCAGATTGCTTTACCTGGTTGACGTTACTTTTCTCATTTGTTCATTAGGGATAACACTAAATTACTAGATGGTAGAATGCCTACAATGAAAGCTGTATGCTATGATGATCTGAAAATTATTTCCATTTTCCACGAGAAGGGCAACGAAGCTGGTGAGGGGGCTGGAGCACAAGCCTGACAAGGAGCAGCTGAGGGAACTGGGGTTGTTCAGCCTGGAGAAGAGGAGGCTGAGGGGAGACCTTATCGCTCTCTACAACTACCTGAAAGGGGGTTGTGGCGACGTGGGTGTTGGTCTCTTCTCCCAAGTAGTTAGCGATAGGATGAGAGGAAATGACCTCAAGTTGCACCAGGGGAGGTTTAGATTGGATATTAGGAAAAATGCCTTTACAGAGAGTGGTCAAGCATTGGAACAGGCTGCCCAGGGAGGTGGTGGAGTCGCCGTCACTGGAAGTGTTCAAAAAATGTGTGGATGTGGTGCTTCGAGACGTGGTTTAGTGGGCATGGTGGTGTTGGGTTAACGGTTGGACTTGATGATCTTGAAGGTCTTTTCCAACCTTAATGATTCTGTGATTTTTCAAATCTTACATGCCACTCACTTCTGTATTGTTCTATTCACCTTGCCAAACTTACCTTTATCTGGGAATCTTGAGGTAAAATGAGGGAGTCCCAAGCCACAGGGCAGCATCAAAGTGTCCACAAATGGTATTAAAAATTGCTGGTGTCACTAATCCCTTATTAGATATAATGAGGCCCTAAAATTTCTTTTTGAATTGCCTTCATTAACCTGAGTCCTGTGTAACTTGGAGAGGCAGATTTTAATGTCTTTGTTAACATAGCAAGAGAGGTTATTAGAGGTTAATCCCTGAAGCATGACATTTTTTTATGCAGCTATAAGTTTATTTGTGTACGTTAAAAATACAAATGGTTTAAAGTTCAGCCCTTACAGTCTGTCTGGAGCTTAACTCAGTGCACAATTGTGGCACATTTCCAGATGGTGGTTGTGCCAGGCTACAGAGTTGCTTTCCCTGTAGTGGTGAAGCTGAAACCATCTGACTCCACATACTCGAAGCCAGTTTACTGTTGAATTGGCAGCAGTTGCGGTCAGGCTTCAGTTGTAAGAAAATGCTTTATTACTTCCAAGTTTCCTTTTCAGCGAAGAACACTTAGGAGACCATAAAACTGTCTGTGTCTTTCTAAGAGCTATCATGGCAACCTGGTAGAACAGCATCTATTTTTCATCTGAAGAGTTAGTGGTTTCCAGTTATGTAGAAGACTGAAGTAGTAATATTTATTTGCTCTCTGCCTTGTTTCCTGTTGCTGTAAGTGTTGTCGCTTCTGAAATGCACTGATCTGCATCAACAATGTGGAGAGTTCAGTTCTTCTACTGGTTTTAAAACAGCTGGAGTCATAACTGATGGGAATATCCACTGCAGCACAGTTAGCAATCTTGCCAAAACGAAAAGGAGAAAAGTGCCACAGAGGTTTAAACCCACTCTCTGTGTAAAGTAGCACAAATTGAAAATCATCTTCCCATCTTAACGTTCCAAATAAAATCCATCCTCACTGCTTTTGTGTATGGTAACCATGTGTGCTAATCCATTCGCAGCACCATCTGACTTTGCAAATTCCCTATTTTTGGCTGCCTTTGTCCAGATTTTTTGATGGCAAGTATAGCAGTGGCATCATAACAGATTACCACGCGTGGCTTTTTTCCCAAATGAAAAGCCAATGTGTTTGTTAGCTTCTTTCAGATAAACCTGAGGGAGAGAATCTCTTCTGTTCCTGTTACTTGAAAATATTAAGGTACAAAGATGACAGACTGTTTACTGAAAACAACTTTTGTGTGAGGAAGATGAGAATCTATGCCTGTATTACGGATTTGAACTTTTCAAGAAATACTGTTTTGCATCCTGTTGCATCTGTTTTCCCCCTTAAATACAATCAGTTTAGATTTTGATACAAGAATTTTACTTGGATGGGAAAGCTGGAGTTTTCCCCTTCCTGCAAGTTATGAAGGACTTGCAGTAGGAATAGCAGGGGGAGTGAAGGCAATCAGGTAGTAGCCCTGTGCCCTGAGGTTTTGCAGGGTGAGAACACTTGCTGATTGTTCATGAGACATAGGATTTTGGTGCAGGCATGTCTTCCATTAATGTAACTTTTTGATATTTGGAATGCAGCTTGTGTGGCCCCTCCCCAGCAGCAAATCCTTCTTGTCTTCCACATGCTTCTCTTGTCCAGCAACAACTTTTGTCCTATGTGGTTGTCTCCCAAAGCGCTCTTACGAACCCAGATGGAAAGAGGCCTGCTGAGGAGAAACAGAAGAGTAAATAAATAAATAAAAGGATTATTTACATTTTTAGGCCTTAAAAGTTAGAGAGATGCTTTTTCAAAAAGTAATCTTATTTCTGTATCTAGTGGAGTAAGACTTCATGCAGTTCTGTGAGAATGATGGGACAATTGAGATATTTGTGTTGTTCATCCAGCTCCATCAGTTCATTAGAAAGGTTTAAACTTTCTTTTGAAATGTACTGAAAATGGGAAAAGTTGTTTTTAAAACTTTCAGAGTTCTTTACATATAACTTCCTCAGATTTGAGTTTGACTTGAGGAGTTTGCACCAGTTAGCAAGCCAGTTAATGTCTCTGAAAGTCATGTGTACAGAGTATCGCAGCTTACATAAATCTTTTGCAAAAAACCTGTGTGTTTGATACACAGGTGAGAAGTGTGTTTGATACACAGGTGAGAACTTTATCAAAAGTTGAGTTTTATAGGAGTTGGAAATCTGTTTATGAATTTGAATCTAAATGTAAAAGCAGCTAAAAAAGGGGGGGAGAACCATGCAGAAGCAAACTGAAAATGAATAGATACTTAGAATGTAGTTTTATGGAATGTTGAAGCTTGGCTAAAACTGGTTTAATCAAATTTATGCTTCATTATAAATCTTGTACTTGTTTAACTTCTGTTTGAACCAGTTTTCTCTCTTAAACAGTTATTAAAGTCCCCTCATCTTTTTTTTCACAATACTGATGGTGTTTAAGGTTGTCCAAATCTGAGAACATAGACGGAATTCACACAGAGTGCATGGATGTATGTGTGTGAGAGTATATACTTAAGCAGGCAAGTGCAAGCATGCTGAGAGGCCTCGGAGACCCAGAATGGGCATGTCACAACACTGATATTCTACCTGCTAAGTAACAAGAGTGTTTTGTTTTCTACGAAGCATTTCTCTGAACCTAAATCTTTTGTATCTCAGATACTCTCCAGTTTTCTAGTGGGGCTATGGGATATACTGAAGAGTAGTATTCCGTGGGTTACAATTGTATGCCAGTAAGATGAGGTACATAGCTTTAAGCAGAGCTTCCTACTCATGAGATATACAGCTCTAAGCAGAGCTGCATGTTCAAGTAATCATTGCCTGCCTTTTCTAGAGGAGTGTTTGTTTTAGGTCCCAGGTTTTTTTTCATGATTGCTAAGTAAGAAGTTGTACCAAAAACCTGTTACTGTACATAGAATTAGTGTCATCGTGGTCACTTGTCTCAATAGTTGTACAAGCCTTTCTCTGTTCCTTTTGTTGTATGTTCTACAACATAATGTAAGTAATACGGAATTATAAAGGTGCTCATTTGTATATTGTAAAGTAATTTATTATTTTTGTGTCTGGAAACATGAGCTACTTACATGCAGCAATGACTTTCACTCACATTCCCCTTAGCTTACAGAGCCATGTATGTTCTGAGCCAAACCCAGCAGTTCTTACCCAGGCAAAACTCCCACTGACTTCACTGACTTCAGTGGGAGTTTTGCCTAAGTAAAGACTGAAGGATTTGGATCACCAAACTTAGAACATAGTTTTCTATAACCTTGGGCTGAATTGCGCAGAAGATAGTGGGTGTTTGAAGGAAAAAGGAAATGCACTTTTTTCTGCAATAATTTCAACCCTGTTAGTGCTGAAGTTAAAAGCATTCCTTTTGAGAAAGCCTGGCTTCTAAACTCTGCCAGTGTCTGGGGCTGGGGACATTAAGAATTATATTTTGAATTCTTTGTACATTACTGCCAAGTTTTAAGGAGGCACTCTTCAATGAATTAGAGTAAGTATTAGTATGGTCAGTGTTTTTGTCATGCGGTAACAGAATAGATGTTCTGTGAAATGTAACCATGTACCTGCTTTCTCTTGCTTTAAGTTTAAAACAGAGACTGGCAAATATCCCACAAATATAAGAACCTTGAACCAAGTCCAGGAAACTTTTATTTATTTACCCAATACAGTAAATATACGAAAAGTCCATCTTAGAATTGTGTACTGCTTACAACTTGTTTCAAAAGCTTGTCTGGTAACATGCAGTTAGAACAGTTTTGCTCCTCAGTGTTTACTGCCCAGGTATTGAGATGAGCATATAGCTTTTACACAGCAGTACCAAATAAGCTTTAAATATTAACAAATCACAGTGTTAGTGTTTTACACCTACTTTTCCTTCGTGCCTATGTCCAAGCAAAATGCAAGATATTGCAGAATTAAGCCTGGAGTACTTAGATATAAAAAATGTAGCAGTAGTATCGTCCTAGCTATTTGTACAATAGAATTTATGACTTCAGTACTGGCCAGGATGTGAGGCCTAGAATTTTTCATGTGAATTAGTTTTTGTGCTTTCATGTTTGTAGAGGCTGGGTATGTCATAAATGCAACCTCTTGAAATGTTACTGTGGGCCAAGGTGATGGTTGACAGCAATTTCACAGGAGTGTTTGCTTTTCTAGGAGCATCTTATCTGCTCTCTTCATTGGTGGTTAGATTAGGTACCACAGTAGCTCTAATCTGTGGTGTTCTGCATAGCACTGGAGACCATAAAGGAATGTGGAAATGGAACGGGGAAACATTGATGAGACCTCATGCTGAACCCTGGCATCCTGAAACCCTGCCTCTGGATATAAATCCTGCGGTGTATCCTGTGGCCAAAGCTAGGAGGAAGGGAAGTCTGCCAGGGAGGTCTGGAGCCACACAGGACTGTAGGGAGGGGATGGAAGGGCTGGATCCTAAACCGTGATAGTTTATTCAGGCCTACAGATTTCATAGTCCCTTTTAAACAGCTTATGTGAACCCAAACTCTTTCTTAATGTTAAGCAGACTTTGAAGATTTTATGTCAGAACTTCAAAGTGCTGCTAATTTTGCTCTAGGGTAGAGAGTAGAATATTTAGGCTCTTTCTTAATTCTAGCATCAGATTTCTAAAACTCTGCGATATGAATTTTCTTTATACAGAGACTGCATGCATTGTATCCAGAATAACAGAAATCGTTCTTTTGGAAACTGATCTTCACATATGGGCAAACACACTTACATCCTGATTTCTTTGAATTCTAATCTGTGCATAGAGATTTTTAATAAATAGATAGTAGGAACCATCATGTAGTGACTTTTTTACAGCTGTGTATGAAATGGTGGTTGCAATCTGGGATAAAGTGTTCAGAAAGAAAATATTTTAAAAGTAATATGGTAAGTACATAATAGGCCAAATTCTGTGGTCTTTATAAAGTTTCCTGATTGTACATTTTTGCAAGTCTGTGCTTCTTGCATAAACTCCTTGAATTTCCTGGTCATTGATCCTGCTTAGTGTAGTGGTAGTTCTCTGTCTGCAGAGAATTACTTTTCCTCCTGTCCTGTTAACTGTGTGCTTGAATATCTAGTTGGTCTTATGCTACAGAGCACAGAGTGGTGGAAACTCTTGGCTCTGCTTCATGTACAGAGCACATAGCGGAAACTTCTGGCTCTGCTTCATGTTAGTTTGCACTTCAGGTGGTTTATTAGGCATTGGCATTGGATTATGGAATCTTCTACCATGCTGTCTTTGTAGTCTGACAGATACAATGGTCCCCACTACCACATAGCTCACCCTCACTTCTTGAGCAGGAGGGATGTTGGGAAAAGCTCATCTGGACTGATCCTGCAAAGGTCTGGGAATTTGAAGACTGTCAGGCAGAATTTTCCAATGGAGAAGTACATTGCATTGTAGCTATCATTACCACAAGCACTGCTGTGCTTTATCAGTGTGAAAGAACAAGAAAATTCAAAGACATTTTAAAAGAAAGTGTTTCATGTAATAACCCCTACTAGTAGTGATTGCAGTATCTTTGAGCTGTCATTTATATAGAACACACCAGTTATAAATAACCCACACGATTTAAAGCTGGCTTGCAAAATAGTAAAATCTAGCTTGAATGCCTGATTCTCCATAAAGAATGAGAATGTCAGGCCAAGCACATTAGTCAAGCAGTAGAAAGTCAAAGGTTTCTCCTTTTTGACAAAAATGGTGATATTTGGGAATGGGTGTTAACTGTTCAGGAAGCAAAGATTAATACTCAGTGATGATTGGTGAACCAAGCAAAAGACATAAGACTTGCAGTAATTCTCCAAATTGAGAGGACAGGTCTTGGAAAACTTGTTTAATCCATAGCCTTGAAATTAGGATTCTTAGATAGTCCTGACTGAATTTAGAAGTGTGAGATAACAAATTTTGAATTAAGCAGTTAGTAGAATGAGAGTAGGTAGTATGCTTTGTATTATCATACTTTGGCAAGACTGAAGTAGTCATTGATTTAATGTTAGAATGATAATTTACTTAAGGACATAAATGCATTCTAATTCTTAATTGCTGAAGCATAATTTAATTCTTTAACATTTTAATTAATTTAACTCCCAGTGGTCAGATGGTTCAATTACTTGCACTTGCTTACACTTACTGATTGAGAAAAGGGTGCTGGGGGAAGAACTAGCCTGGCATTAAGAAGCAGTCTTTACTTAAAGTGTGTCTACCATGCCATAAATTTAGTGATTTTCTCTAAAGATTAAAATTACACTTGTAGTCGGTGTTTCAGTAATATAGTCTTTCTCCAATAAACAGTTTTAAACCATTAACTCCTTTTAACAGTGCCAGGGAAACTGTTTTCTGTAGATGGGTTTGTTTTAGAACTGATGGCTAGCTTAATAATAATAATAATAATCATGGATTTTCATCTTCATCGAAGATAAGGAAAAGTTTTAGAATTCTAGAAAGACATATTCCAAACTTTTCTCTAACAGATTAGAGGTTTTCTAGGGGTAATATTAACAAGAAAATATGGCTTGCTATGGAGCTCACCCTGCAAATCTTAAGAAGAGATCTTGGGGTTTACTGAAAATGTCAGCTGCTTGTTGTGAAACAGTAAGTGTTGCAGATGAGTCCAGATTATAACTTCTGCATAAACATATTCCAGTGTGACTCATTTGTTACCAAGTGGCACTTTGGTGGTAAAGGATGGTGAGTTTTCACGAGGATATTTACCCTTTCTTCAGTTTAAAGTTCACACAAATGTGCAGTGTATAAATGTTGGGTATTCTGGAACCATTCACTCTCCTCTTGAGTTGAGTTCCCATCTGCTGCTTTTCAAAAGTCAAGTGTTAAGTGCTTGTAAATGCAACAGGCTATTGCAACCAGTGTAAAATTTCATAGAGGCTGAAAGATCCTTCCATGCTGCTGATGAATAGCTGATGAAGGCTGTTCTGCATGAGAACTGTTTGTCCTGTTTTTTCTTTTCATTCCTTCCTTTCAGTAAGGCCGAGACTGAAAGGCTCACACATAACAAAGGCAATTTCTCCAGCAAACTCTTGAACACCAATACTGATAACTGCTGTAGTCAGACTTAAGCCATGGAAGACACATGCTTAATTTCCTTTATCTTTAAATTTTCAGTGGATATTAAGTGTGCAGTCACAGTAAAGGAAACTTGGATTTGTAGGTCAAGTACTTCAATTGCTGTAAAAGATTTAACCAGACCAGATTTAACCAAACATTAAGGCGGTATCACCCATATAGTTGTTAGAGCTCTATGCTGGAAATTGTAGATGGTCTCATTAAGTTATTTTTCGCTGTTCTTTTGTAGCCAATCCCAACAACTTTTATGTTAGTGCAGACTTCACTTTTTACTTGACAAGGAATAGCATATAGCATACAAGAAACTGTTAAGTTGTACTGCATTTTTTGGGTGCTGCAACAGCTTTGGGATGTGCATTCCAGAAAACTAGAATACGTGCTGAATTCTTAGGAATTATGAACCTGTGTGGTAGTAAGAGGTAAGCAAAATTGCCACGAATATATCAAGTATTGTATCTTGGTTTTACTAAGGATTCAGCAGGTAGTAGGAGTTTACATAAATTGAAGGGTTTTTTTAATTCAAAAATAGTTCGTCATCTGATTCTTAAGCATGATAAGAAGTTAGGTTGATTATGTGTGGTATGCCAGTTCCATTAACATCATACACTGCAAAAATGAACTAAGCAGAAATGTGATAAATTTATTGTAATTTTTGTGTATTTGTTTGTCAGTTCTTAAATTTCTTGCCTAATCCTGCCAAAAATTACGAATTTGGAAAGAGAGCCATCACAACTACAGTAATGATATTGGTAATTTGGCTGAGCTTGCCTTCCATCTGGGCATTCCAAGAATTATCTCTTACCTGCAAGAATCAGTAATGACGTAGTCTAGTCCAGTCCATATTCACTCCTTGAAAGAATATACTGAAAGAAGATGTGAGTGTGAGTTAACAAGTGGTTCAAGGTTAAAGAGGCGGTGACATTAAAGATTTTGCAGTTTTCTCTCTACTAGCTTGCTGTGTGTGATTTCCATTTTCTTATTACTGATCTGTAAGACTTGCTGAAATTACAACTGTGTTCTTATTAAAAACTACCATCTTCTGTTAGGAGCATTGATGTTTGTGGTGTTTTTATCTGCTTTTGTAGTAAGTGATGTTGTCTTTGTATCCAGAAAAGAAATCATTTTATACTGAGAGATGGTAAAAACACTTGAGAAAGAAATATTGAAACAGTGAAGCATGGTATACATCTGCCTCATGAGGGAGATTCTTTTTTGTTAGAATTTTGAATGTGTCTGCATTGTCAGAAAGGTACACACAGCTGTGATGGTATTTCATTATTTACCCTAATACTGCATTTTACTAGTCTTTTTAAAGTAAATTGAATCAGTAGATGAAATGTAGTTCAAGAGAAGGGCTCAACTAGCATAAATAAAAACAATTGTGTTGGTGTTAGGAAATGGACAGTAGAACTGTATTTAGTTTGTACAGATGTAGGAAATTAAGGTGATAAAACTCTATACACTATCTTACAGAAAGTGTTCTTTTTATGCTAAAATCTCGAGGCAAGTTGATTTCACCACTCACCTACATATACTCTGAAATGCCAAGACATGTCTGTCAAAGTGGATTGTCTGGAATCACTTCTGTGCAATGTGGAGGGCAAGGAGTGCTGGCTTTCCAGTCCTCACTCTGTCTCCGGGATTGTCTCTTGCTTGGTGAGGAAGCCTTAGGTTTTTTTTTGGTTTTTTTTTTCTTCTAACTTAATAGCTTTTTAGGAGTGACTTTTTGATTCAGAAGCTTCATAACTTCATAAATCCAAAGCAGAGCAGCAACACACTGTCCATTTTTTTTCTTGTTGGGGTAACTTCATGGCAACAGTCTTGTCTTCCTGTTGCACCAACAGGAAAATGAATGGTAAATGGGATTTGCTGTCACCACATTGCCCTCCTGCTTTTGCCAGAGACAGAGTCTTCCATTGGTGAGTCGTGACGCAGTACAGGCATTCTGGTCTTGACAGAAACAGTGTGTTCCTCAGTTTTATTGTAATGAACAGTGTCCTTTGTTATCAACACAGGCCGTTTTTTTACACTCTTGCTCTGCTGTTTCTTCTGGAACTAGTGTATGTTTTCATCCATTTGGTACAATTCTTTACACAGACTTCTGACAAATCTCATTTTGAAGCTGTCACTCAGTCATTCAGTGTTATGGTTTACCTCTCTGAAAATACTGTGAAGGCATTCTATGTCTTAGTGTCTTTTGGAATATTTCAAGAATCTGATTTTGTAAGAGTTTTTACAGTGCATTCTCTAGACATAACTGTAATCCAACTAATGAAAAATAATTCAAAAATTTCCATACGAATACAATTGTTTGTCAACCATCAGTTGGCACCGGAATGGAGACTATTCTGTGCAGTTTGCTTGCTTATTAAATTCTCTCATTGGATCTTGTGCTGGTCTAATTGCTAATCTTCTAATTGATCTCTTTACCTTGAAACTGATGTTCCTCAGCCAGCACTGATGCCTTTACAATCTCTTCTATTCACAGCCAGTCTGTTGTCACACAGTGTAGTAGTATTATGCAACATACTTTTAATTCCTTTGTGCTGTTTAAGTAATTTATTGGCTACAGTAAATTTTATTAAAACAACATTGTACTACCTGTCTTTTATTACAACTCTGGAGTTGCATCTGAAATGAACTATCAGGCAAATTTTTAACCTATTTTATTTAATTTCTTAATGATACGGATGTTAAATGTAGAGGTAAGCAACACAAACACAGTCCGGAATGTTCATGTGGAATTATATTTATTCTTATACAATGAGTTGTCTGTGTTGCATGACTGAGACACATGCTGCATAATAACATAGCTATGTTTAGAATAACAGTTTTCAGCAAATTCACGATGGCTCGTTGAAGGCAGTTTATATAGCCCTTCAGGTATTTTGGTGTAAGTAGATATTGCATGTTCTGATAGTGCTCCCTGGTTCTTCCCAGCACTAGTGAGCGCGTTACTCTGTGACTTTCTGGTTCCAAAGTTATGTAAAATAAAACTGCTTAGAAACTATTCCTGTGGGCTGTTTTGTTCAGGTGAATCTTGACTGAAGACCTGGATTGTGTGGAATTGTAGTTTTTAATGTTTTGAAATAATTAGTTGCATTTTACTACTTGTTATTTATTTATTTATAACCACCTAGCTGACTTAGGTCAATTTTAGGACTCATGAAAGAGTTGGGCTTAGTTTTCTGATTGACTTTCAGTTGATTTCCGAGGGCAGCTCTTTACTTTCTTTGTGTAATGGTATGGTTTTATTGACTAATTTGTATGTGTCCCCCTTTTTTTTTCCTTCCTTTGTGCTTGTATTTTCTTTCATCTCTAGTTCTTATGGATTTTTTAATACTTTCTTGTACTATTGCACACATTTTTGAAATGACATATGTCTTATGTATCTTTAGATGCATAGAAAATTTTCCTTTTTCAGTCACTGCTGTTTTGTGCACGTACAGTCAATTTACTGTGTAATACAGCTGATGAAGCGGTGGACATGGTTAGTTGTGAATGGTTGTGCCTGTAGACTGTGGATGCGGACAGCATGCTAATAGAAAATTTTGTTCCCTCCACTTACTCTTGCAGAGAGCTGCTGAGAAACCCTAACTACTATGGTTACTCTGTGCTTAGAGAATTCTGCTCTTCGGTGTTTGCAAGCTGCTCCCATTGCCTAGGAGAGAGCTGTGTTTCTTTAATATTTACATAGGTATAAATGCAGAAAGCAGATGCTTGCATGAGTGCTAGCAAATTTGATCAGGATATTGGTTCAGTTTAACAGCAAATATAGCTGCCAGAGTTCTGTGCTCTGGACGATTTTATGAATTTGTTCCAAGTGCAGATACACCCCTCTTCCTTCTCTCCTTCCTCAGGTAGGAAACCAAACAGTGTGTTGTCTTGGCTGGTTCTTCCTTGCTTGTCATTGGTATGTTGTTGGCTGTTTTCGTAGATCTTTTGGCTGTTTTCTCTAATTGGAAGAATCTAAGATTGGAGGAAATTTTATTGACACTGTACTACCTACTTTTGTATTACCTTGTGCTTGGGAAAGGGGCAGAGTTTATTTTGCACCTTGTTTTTTGGTTGGTTATTTTTTGGGTTTTGGTGTGGTTATTGCAGGAGTGAAATGAGGAAATGATTCAGATGTGGTTTTTTTCCTGCAGTTGTATAAATTACTGTGGGTGGGTGCTATAGTAGTATTTTTATAGGAACTAATTATTAAGCTGTTTATGAAATACCAGTATGAGATACCCAAATGGATGCCACAAGGCAAGGCAACTGCATTTCTAAGCCCTTAAATGTAGATATCTTAGTGTATTTTTCTGGGATGCGTTGTAGTTTCTGTTGTTACTGTACACGCATTTATGATACTTCTATTTTAACGTTTGCCTGCTTGTGGCACACCTTGTTAAGTTATAGCTCAGTCCTGAAGACCTCATTCAGGGCCTTAATCATAGCTTGCAGTGGAGTTAGGTCTTTGGGATGTTTTGTTAAAGTGAATTTTTGGCTTTAAAGCATTTAATAGAATTAAAATTATGTTTATTTCATACAGGAGTACTTGGTATTCCTGGTAAGCAAACATTTAAAAATGTTTAAAGCCAATTGCTCTTTAAAGTCGCTTAGGCTTTTCTTTTTCATCTGCCCTGCATGTCCATGTTAGCTGTTATAAGATTCAATCTGATAAACAGATCTTGGTGAAGTGGCTGTCTAGTTAAGCTCTGCAAGCCTGAGCAGAATGTGTTTGTTATCCCACAGTCATTAAGTAGCTGTATAGTGAAAAACAGTCTGTTCTTTATCACTTTTATTTTTCATCTGGGTAGACTTTGACTTTTAAGCACTAGTGAAAATAAAGATGCAATGGAAGTGGCAGACCCTTGGAAGGATGATGAGGCTATTCAGTTCTGTATCTTCTCTTGCAAGTCTTGTCCTTTATCAGTGGGGAATATCTGCTTCTTAAGAAGTTCAGAGTACGATGAGCACATATGCCTGGCAACAGTGAAGTATATCTTGGCTCATCAGAAATGATACATGTGTGGATGAGTTTCTTACGTTGCCTGAAGACAACATAACCATAAAGCTAAAGGTTTCATTTTATGTCATATTAAAAAAGGGTATGTAATTATCTTATCAGCCTCAACTTAACTGACTACTTAACCAGTGTTTTAGCAATTGTCATACAGGAATTAACAAAGGTTAGCAGTTATTATTCAACACTAGTTCTTAGGTTTCCCTGCGTGGAACAGTAAAAGAACACCTGCAATAAGTGGGACACTGTGAGATAACTTACAGACAAGTGGTGCTTTTTATTAGCAGTCACCATATATTTAATGTTGTGCACATTGGTAATTATGATCATATTGTTGTGCGTACTTTGACCTTTTGGTAACTTGCTTTACTTTCTATTTCATGTATGTGTGCACAATATTTAAACTGGCACAACCAGGATGAGGTGGCATATGTATGCTTCTGTGTTAAAGTTCTGTGTTATTTGTTAGTATTTTGTTTGATTCAACTGACACTAGAATTTCTGTTGTAACTAAAGAAGCACTGGAGAATAGGGCAGATAATACGTTAATTTGTCTGCTAGTATTTTGCTTTGAGATAGTAGGCTACAAAATTCACTGTCACTCAAATTTTGAAGTCTTCATAACACAACATACCTACTTCAGTTTTGCCTGTTGTAAGGGGAAAATACATAATCTCATTGACTGAAACACTGGCTGTTCCTTTAATTGAACTGATCTTAGAGAACTGCACAGATTGTGGATTAATTTTGCATTTTGGTACTGACAATTTCTTTGGCAATCAGAGGAATAACGTAGGGTGGGATTTAGGCCCTCTCTATCCTTCATATAGGACAAGCTTTTTTAAGCAAGGGAGTTCCCACCATATTCTCAGCAAATTATATTAACTGCCATGCAAGTAAAGCTGGTCTTGTTTCTGGATTTTCCTTTTCTCCTAATTTAAAATAACAAAATAAGAGATGCAGTTTAGTGCTCTTCCTTCTTAGCAGAAGGGTTCTTACTTGGGATTGTGCAAGTCTTGTGTGCCTTAGTCTAAGATACTTATTTTCAGTAAGGCTTTGTTATTCCCACTTCCTAGAGGTCTTCACCTTAGAGAAAGCTTCTCCTAGGTTTTTGGATGGTTTTACATACCAAAAATCTCTTTATTCTTCATACCTATTAGTCTTGTGTCTGTACAGTTGGCCAGTGATTATATCGTGGTGGGCATTAAAGTAGGTATTTAGTAAAATAGTAATTAAATAGCATTTATAAGGAGTTGCATACTATTTCAAATTCAGAAGTTGTAGGCAAGGTAGAATCTGTTCAGGATACAGAAACTAAATTCTCATATCAATTATATGTGCCATGAAAGCTTAGGTGAGTAGTTGTGCTCAAAATGGATTTAAATTCTATTTTGATGAACAGCATAAAAATGATAATAGAATTTTTGAGCTGTGGCCTTTAGAAGATAAAGCAAGCAGAACAGTCTTGGACAGGAGAACAGTTATCTGAAGTGTCTGGGTGGATGTCAGAGAATTTGCACTGTTCGTATTGTGACGGGCGTTTGTATTTACATTGGACAGCTGGAATGGCTACACCAACTTAAATATTAGTCAGAGTGCCTGCTAGTTGTGTAGGACCAGTTCAGTAAATCACAGTCCAAAGGCACTGGGAAACTTAGCTAGGTGGTACACAGATCTCATTAGCTGTTGCTGAATATATTATGGAAAAGTGGTACATTTTTTCCACAGAGCTTGCCTGATTGAGAAATCTTTTTTTCTGTAAATGAAGTAGCAGAATTACTGTTGAGTTCAGTACCCAGATAACATACTTGGAAGATTAAGTACAGCCGTGTTTTATCATTTCTCCCCCCTCCTTGCCCTGAATAAACAGATACTTGAGTGATAAAAGTAGAGAGAAAAGATTGGATAAAGCATGCAGGATTGAAAAAGGAGCGGGACTTGTATTTTTCACAGCAGCTAGCAAAGTAATGTTTTTGCCTTCAAGCCACAGTAGATACAGTAGAGCTAAGTGAAAAAAATCAACAGTTTTCTATTTGAGAAGTACTCACTGCCAGACTAATAAATTTTTAAAAGGCAGAATTAAATGGAAGAAAATACTCAGTTTAGGGCCAGAGGAAAATTTGTGTTTATTTCCAGCAAGAGCCTAAGTGTGGATCTGTCTTGAATAGAAATGTGGTGTTATTTTGTCTTCCTATAACGTACTTTATCAGGCACTTGGAGTAGAGAGAACAAGCCTAAAGAGTAAGAGCTGTTGAAGAGTTGTTTTTGTGATTTTGCTGGGGATCAAGAATGGGTGGACTATGTGGTTAATGCTAACTGTCGTGTCTTGGCACAAACAAAGTGTAATAATTAAATTACATCAGTGAGTTCACTGGTAGTTTGGAGTGAGAGCTTTTGAAATGTCTAAAATACGACTGAAAGAGAGATTGTGTATAGTTGATGCCATACAGTGAGTGAGTGAGAATATTGCATAATCCCTGAGGCCAAGCTAATTTACTAACAAATGGATTGTACATTCTAAGAGTGGAAGTGCTGGGAAGAAGATGCATGTGCTTTGCTGTTAGCATGATAAAAATAATAGATTCTGATTTTTAGTGTAGAAGTCAAGCTAGGAAAATACGTCCCATTGTTGAATATGAATTTCTTGAAAGAACAGTTCGGTTCTTGTTGCTGCAGCACATCAATGCTAGATAATCCCTTGGTTTTTGGGGTGCCATCAAAGCAGACGGGGTACTGTTAAAATTTACTTTGTCTTGTCTGGGGGGTACCACTTTAAGCTGAGGGCAGGAAGAATGCTGGTTTCAGTCCCTTGCTCCTAAGTATTATGATGGCTTTGCAGGTTGGTAATGCAGGTTGTGACTTGAACCACAGTGAGGACAGACATATTGGATATATGTAGGCAGACTAAAGCTGAAAACATGGTGAAATAGATCCCACTTCCTACCATGGGGTGTTTATGACTTTCTGGTATTTAAAGAGCTGAAGTGTTTCTTCAGAGGAGAGCTGAGGTTAGGCCTTAGTACATGTCTGTACATCTCCTTTCCTGACAGGCATGGGCCTCGTGCTGCTGTGGAATATGAACATGGCCATGCAGCCTTCAGAGCAGTCCAGGGGCAACCATGAAGACCTGTTGTAAATGAGTATGAGCTTGAAGCAGCCAAGACTGATAAATAAGTAGGAAGCGGAGTGCTGCCTGCCTATACTCTGCCTCATTTAAAACTCAGTCTCTGAAGCCTAGCCTTGATACTTTCTATTCCCTTTCAACATGCCTTGGGCAAAAGAGTCTTTATTGAATGCCCAACCAAATAAGTGGCCAGACCTTTCAAGAAAATCTGTAGCATTTTCTAAGAAAGAATGTTTTTTGCTGGTGTTGCCACCCGATCCGCTTAGTATGCGTGCAGTGTTGGAGTACATCTCTGCACCTCTGTGTTTTGGAGCACCTCTAGCTCTTGAAGTCTGACTCAAGAATTAATATGGACCGGGGTGGGGGGGGGGGCAGCATAAAGAGGGTTTGAGAACATATTGGAAGATACACTTTAATATTGTCATACAAACTGTAATTGTATTTTAAAGAAGGAAAGCAACAGAGCTAAAGGATTGTGATCAGTGGCACAGAGTCCATTTGGAGGCCTGTAGCTAGTGGTGTTCCCCAGAGATCAGTACTCGGTCCAGTTTTGTTCAACATCTTCTTCAGTGACCTAGATGAAGGTTTGGCATGTACCCTCAGCAAGTTTGCTGGTGATAAAAAAACTGGGAGGAGTGGGTGATGCACCAGGAGGCTGTGCTGCCATTCAATGGGATCTGGACAGACTGGAGAGTTGGGTAGAGGGGAACGTCATGCAATTTAACAAGGACAAGTGTAGAGTTCTGCACCTGGGGAGGAACCCCATGCACCAGTACAGGTTAGGGGTTGACCTGCTGGAAAGCAGCTCCATGGAGAGGGACCTTGGAGTCCTGGTAGACAGTGTTATCCATGGGACAGCAATGTGCCCTGGTGGCCAAGGGGCCAGTGGTATCTTGGGGTGCATTAAGAAGAGTGTGACCAGCTGGTCGAGAGAGGTTATCCTTCCCCTCTACTCTGCAGTGGTGAGGCCTCATCTGGAGTATTGTGTCCAGTTCTGGGCTCCCCAGTTCAAGAGAGACAGGGAACTTTTGGAGCGAGTCCAACGGAGGGCTACGAAGATGATTAAGGGGGTGGAACATGTCTAGTATGAGGAAAGGCTGACACATCTGTGGATGTTTAGTCTGGAGAAGAGAAGGCTGAGAGAGGACCTTACCAATGTCTATAAATACCTGCAGGATGGCTGTCAGGAGGATGGAGCCAGTCTCTTTGCAGTAGTGCCCACTGGTAGGATGAGGGGCAATGGGCACAAACTGCAGCACAGGAAGTTCCACCTCAACATGAGGAAAAACTTCTTTACTGTGAGGGTGACGGAGCACTGGAACAGGCTGCTCAGAGGGGTTGTGGAGTCTCCTTCTCTGGAGACCTTCAAAACCCGACTGGACGCGTTCCTGTGCAACCTGCCCTGGGTGATCCTGCCTTGGCAGCGGGGTTGGACCAGGTGATCTTCAGAGGTCCCTTCCAAGCCCTACCTTCTGTGATTCAGTGACAGCTGCAAACCTCTGCTCCTCCCAGAGATTCCATCATGGAATCACCTTGACCGTCATGGAGGCCAGCAAGTGTTTAAAAGTCATTAGATAAAAAGCCCCAGGGTATAAGCTGTTTGCTGAACAGCTAAAGTGCTAAGGCTCAGGATTCTTTGCTACCGGTTCTGCAGGTTCTGGCTGTAAACTACTCTCCTTCTCCTCTCTTGTCGCTGTGCTGGGAGAATATGCTTCCTGTAAGTTGTGCTCCAGCTTCTCTTTTTTGTCCTTACCACGCACTGACTGTATCTTCCTCAGTCACGTGTGGTGAAATAACACTGTTTCTGAGCTGCTTTTACTGCTGCTGTGACAGCAGGCAGTTCTCATGCACTTCATGTCAGTGGCAATTGCAGGAAAAGTCTTGAACTTACTTGAAACTCTGGAGCATGCACGGTATGGCTAGGGTATTTTTTTAGTGTTGTGCTGCTGCTGTTCAATTCTTAACGAGTCATTCTTAGCAAGACTTGTTGATACTGGTGATACTCAGGGGTTTAAATCTTGACTAGGCATGGACATTGTTTCATCAGAAAAGAAAAGAGCACATCCTTGATGCTATCTCGGCCTCCTTGCCAATTTTGAGTCCCTGATCATAAACAAGAAAAGTACAAGAATTTCTGAGTAAACCAGTTACAAGTTCTTTTTAAAAGTATTTACAAAACACGAAGTTTTATGTAATCCTAGTTCTTTGGGGGAAAAAAAATCAGTTTTACTGTTTATTTTCTTTGAAAAGAAATGCTTAGCTTGTTTCAAGTACCAGGTAAGGAAATTTTCAGTGTAGGTTTTTAAGTTTTGGCAGCGCTATAATCATCTAAAAGCAACAGGGGTATTATTGGAAAGCATTCGAAAATATTAGCCATTGCTATAGTTTCCGACTCTGCCTGTATTTCTTTTCTTTCTTTCTTTTTAAGCTAAGCTTTAACTTGAAAGATTCCTGGGGATGAAATCGCATCAGTGTAAGTAGTCTCAAAAGTGGGTGCCCCAAGGCGGAGAGGAAGAACAGACATAAGCCAAGTGGCAGTGAGTATAGCAGGGTCCAAGTGGTAGTTGGGTTCATAGGAGATCCCCTGTGCATTGAGTTCCTGGGTGTTGCTGCTGTTTGGGCCATGCACTTCATAGTTCACCATAGCACAGTTCCAGGTGTAATAGGCATAATTAAGCTCCCAGAGGTAAAAAAAGGCTACACTTGTTATAGAATTTCAAATTTTACTAGAATTAAAGGAATTAATTAAGGCTGTCTCAAGAGATAATAGAGAACACTGTTTTCTGTGCTTTTTTTTGTGAGCAACATAGTGGATAAAAAGAAATACATGCAGCTGAAAGGGAGGGCTGATGAGTAAGTGTTTATTGCACAGGTGTATTCTGGCTATGTTAGCTGCTGTTTCAAGATCAGACATCTGTCCTTAAAATATTTCGCTGCTTGGAGGTTTTTTCTTTACCTTGAAATAAAGCCAAGTTTTTCCTTCGTAAAGGGGAACACTTGAATAAACATAATCCCAGTATAAAGCCAGTTGGGACTAGTCTACTGGCAATGACCAGAGTTCTTTTCACATTGGGAATTATTAGAAAGACAGTGGATCTAACTTCTTCCATCTCATGGGTAGCTCACACAGTCTCTATTCTTGACTTCTGTATTACTAAGCAGTATGGGAGAGGCAGAAGTTCACAGGAATATTACACTAGGCCACCTTTACATACGGTCTGTTATTTTTCAGAAAATATTAAGTACCTCTCTTAACTTTGAAATTGCAGAACATGCAAGTATTGGTTAAATACAGTATACCCATAGAGACAGTTACTTATATTTACATATACCAAGCAGGTAAAACTTGTAAAGCTCCTGTTATAGAATAAAGACAATTAAGAAGTCTGAGTGTCTCGGAAAACTGAAGTTTGTGTATTCTTGGAGCAGTGTTGGCATGTGATGGTACTTAACTATGAGTTGGAGTCTGCAGAAGTTTGCACAATTTTCCATAAAAAAGAGCTTCTAAGAGTTGGATTCTCTGTATGTTAGACCAGGCCACAAAAGTTGTAATGCTGGTAATGTCTGAAACTAGTTATTTAATTCCATTGTCCTCAGTTTACCTGTCTATAAACTGTGTGCAGTATAGTGTCTGCCTCAGGGATTTTACGTTTCTACAATCCACTGAGAACTTGGATGAGGTAACCAAATTGTTACCTGTTAAAACTGGAAACTTGCTGTTTCAACAGATCATGTTAGTTTAACTTATTTTTGTTCTTCAATGAAAGAGAAAAAGATTGAAACAAGTCAGCAATGATTTGCTTTGCCTCTAGGCATTTTATTTTTAATCCAAATTCTGCTGCTCTGAGAGACACTTGCTGTTCATTTATCTCTGCTTATCAGTGGAGTGGACTACTGAATCCTGAGGAATCAACACTGTTATAACACAGACTGCAAGAAATACTTAAAGTAAAAACTAGCTGTGAGCTTGCACAGTAGAACTCAGGCCATTTGTTCATCTGAACCTCAACAATGTTGTTGGCTTTTTACCTTGGTATTTTTTTTGTTAATACTTACCTACATGTTTCATCTGAGTATTTAAGGGTTCACTGAGTAATGCCTTGTGAAACTAACTTTCCTTTGCAGAATTTTTACTACCTTTTTTTTTTTTTAATCTGGGTTAAAATTTTCAGAAGTGTTAAAAAAAAATGAAAATGTATACAAAGCATCTGTTGGAGTTGTTAAACACTGAGTTATTGATAAGATGGAGGATGTGCAAGCTGGTCCCCCCACTGCCTTGATCCTGGAAACTGATCTACTTAGTGAGAACTGGACACAAATCTAATTACAGGCTCAGGATGAAAAATTTGATAATTTTTTGTATGTCATCCAT
Source organism: Phaethon aethereus (assembly GCF_964289735.1). Lineage (NCBI taxonomy): Eukaryota > Metazoa > Chordata > Aves > Phaethontiformes > Phaethontidae > Phaethon > Phaethon aethereus. The sequence continues at coordinate 16,603,954 of NC_138588.1, read as the reverse complement.
TCAGTCTGAACCCATGTTTTTCTCACAATCCATGTACAAACTGCGAGTCTGAGTGTTCAAATAGCTGGTGTGTTGTTGCTGATACATGGTTTTGGCATGTTGCAATGGCTGTGCGTCAGCTTTAGGGGACATAACCAGTACCATGTGTGAAATAAGGCACACATATCTGTAAACTGACTTGTTGAAATCTGTGATGAGAATTTTTAGTGTGGTCCTAAGAGTCACAGCTGTAGAAATCTTCAATACTAATAAAAAGTGCATACGATCACATGCGCTCCCTTAAATGTAGAGTTTGTAAATGAAACAAAAAAAGAATTATTACATATAATGAAGTTTTTCCAACAATGAGCCACCTTTGATTATTCTAGGAAATGGAATTTAGAACAAATCTTGATAGGATCATTCGCCTTGGACATGCATGTTTTCTAAAACTGATCATGAATGCGAATGTGTTTTTAACGTGTTAGACTAGAATATGCAGCTGTATTTCTTTATAATGTACATATACACATATGTAAATGCTTGTTATTTCTTTATAATATATATATACACATATGTAAATGCTTGTTACTCTCGCTGCGCTTTTCCAGTACTAAAGCACACTTGATGGAGTGAATGTGTGGCAGTTTTCATGCCATTGACACTTAAATAATATGAATCTGGTGCCAACGTAGCAGCACAGTACTGTTAATGCCATGTTGTGGTTAAAGTAGAATTTCTTTACATATATGACCTTTGGCAATAAAAGAAACCTATATAGAGACTAGTTTCACTGTAGAACAATCTTCAGTAGTGTTTTAATTAGAAAGCCTTTCCTAACATTTTTTAATTAGGAAATCAGAAAAGCACTTTTTAATATGGGTAGAATCTATTCAGACAATAGTCTCTCTTCTGCATGGGCCTTCGGATCATTCGGAGAACTTAGCCAGTCTTCGTTAACCGTTTGCTAAGGTCACATCTCTGCAATACCCACCACAATCATAAAAGTTGCACAGATACAACTCGGAATGTAATGTGGAACCTGTGTCTTCTATTAATTTTCTTCACCTTTTATTTAGGACGTGGTCTGCAAAACCTCCTGCTGATAACCTGAAAAGGAAAGGGAAGGAGGGAGGGAAGAATGCAGCTTGATACCTTGTTTATTCAGAGATTTATGGTTTGAACATAGAAGGAAAACCACCATTTCGTTGTATAAGCTTCTTAGAACTGTGACCTACATGTGTAATGGTTGTAATAGATTATACGTGTAGAAGAGTAATGCTGAGGTAATGTGGATAAATCTTACATGGTTATTTTTTGTTCTTATAATGTTTTTTTTACTCCAATTGAATGCATTACTGATTTGATTTCAATGCCAAGGTAGATGGCCTCCAGACACTTTTTAGTAGCGAGAAGTTGACAAACACGACGACTGCCGGTCAGAGGAGTATAATCCCTGTCAAAGGAATATAATCCTGTGGGTCAGGCCATGGGCTGGGGCCAGGTGCAGCATGGAAATCCACACGTAGCGGTTCGTACTCACTTGCTGAAAAGCCTGCTTGTTTGGTTTCTATTTGATGAGAAGTTGGGTTTGAGAAGGAGTTACTGCTTTTTATTTTACCAGTTCTGCTAAAGCACAATTTGGGTTTAGTAGTGATGGGGGTACAAAGGATACATGGATACACAATATGGTGACGATGGGCAATAAGAAACAAAGGCCAAATCCCTGAAGTCTGACCTTTGTTGTATATGTATCCATTTTCTAGTACTCTATGAGACATAGTATTACATTCCTTTTAACTGTTCAAATTATTTTTGAAATTCAGATGATGTTTGATGTCACAAAACTTAAACTCGGGTTTAAGAATTTGAACAGCTGTTGTGTCCACACTAAGTGCATTCTCAGTAGTTCTCAGGTGCCCTTGATTTAGCTAGCTTGATTCTCACCTTTTCACTAACAACCAAACAAAAACCAAAGGAAGTGAAATTCCAAGTTGCATTTATGATCTCAAATTGTCCATTGTAATTTCAAATCTTGTTTCATATTTAGATGTAGCCTGCTACTCTGTGCTGCAGCCTATGCATTCTTCAGCATTTACAACTGGAATGTAGAAGTTGAGAACTGGAATGTAGAAGTTGAGTGGAATTCTGTAGCTCAAAAATTGGTTATTGTTTATATTTCTGTAGTGTGTTGGCCCTGGCTGGATGCCAGGTGCCCACCAAAGATGCTCTATCACTCCCTGCCTCAGCTGGACGGGGGAGAAAATATAACGAAAGGCCCGTGGGTCGAGATAAGGACAGAGAGGGATCACTCAGCAGTTACTGTCATGGGCAAAACAGACTCAACTTGGGGAAATTAGTTTAATTTATTACCAATCAAATCAGAGTAGTGTAATGAGATCTAAACCCCAAATCTTAAAACGCCTTCCCCCCACCCCTCCCTTCTTCTCAAGCTTAACTTTGCTCCTGATTTTTTCTGCCTCCTCCCCACCAGCAGTGCAGGGAGACAGGGAATGGGAGTTATGGTCAGTTCATCACGTTTCTGCCACTCCTCCCTCCTCAAAGGGAGGACTCCTCACACTCTTCCCCTGTTCCAGCGTGGGGTCTCTCCCACAGGAGACAGTCCTCCATGAACTTCTCCAAACTGAGTCCTTCTCACGGGCTGCAGTTCTTCATGAACTTTTCCAGCCTGGGTCCCTTCCACAGGGTGTAATCCCCTGGTCAGGAACAGGCTGCTTCAGTGTGGGTTGCACACGGGGCCACAAGTCCTGCCAGCAAACCTGCTCCCGTATGGGCTCCTCTCTCCATGGGGCCACAGGTCCTGCCAGGAGCCTGCTCCAGTGTGGGGTCACGGCCTCCTTCGGGCATCTGCCTGCTCCGGTGTGGAGTCTTCCACGGGCTGCAGGTGGAGATCTGTTCCAGTGTGGAGCTCCATGGGCTTCAGGGGGACAGCCTGCCTCACCATGGTCTTCACCATGGGCTGCAGGGGAATCTCTGCTCTGGTGCCTGGAGCACCTCCTGCCCCTCCTTCTGCACTGACCTTGGTGTCTTCAGAGCTGTTTCTCTCTCATATTCTCCCTCGTCTCTCTGGCTGCAGTTCCACAGTTGGTTTTCTTTCCCCTTCTTGGTCTGTCTTGGAGCCAGCTGCCATTGGCTGTGTCAAACATAGGGGAAGTTTCTAGTAGCTTCTCACAGAAGCCACCCCTGTAGCCCCAAAACCTTGCCACACAAACCCAATACATTTTCTTATAGCAGAAAAATTGTTTGACAAACTGCATGACTCTAAATGCAACTCTTTGAACCCAAGTGCTCCGGGAAAAGAGAGAACTCGGCTACCTTGAAAATGAGAAAAGAATCCAAATGCTGTGGCTCTGAGTTTTACAGGGCATTCCAAATGGATGATGCCCTTGGGGAAAGACTTCGCCTTGTAAAACTTCCTGCAGTTTTCCTATCTTGACCTGTTAAGATAACCAAGAAAGAAGAAAAAAGATGTGAAATAGTTCCACTGAAATGGGGAAGCAGTGTTTGAGATCAGGCACTCATAAGTGATTTGAAGAAAGGTAGTACCAGAAGGAGTTACCTTCTGAAAACATTTTAGAGCAAACAATATAGTAAGAACGCTATGGGGGCCAGCAGTTGGTCTGAACTGGTAAATAATTGGATCAGTTGTGGAAGTGGTGCAGTTGCATTCGTTTGCAGGTATATCAAACCTCTGCTTAGCATGCCAAAATTAACCAAACCTTTATGAGTTCCACCCTGAGAAAACACTGTGAATGTGGTTGTGGCTGTGTCTGTACAGAGCTTATAATGATATTTAAAACAGGATTGAACTCTTAGAAAATGTACATTCCTAAAAGCATATCTTAAGAACAATTAGATTTTTAAAAAACTATTAGATGTAACTAAAGTAAGGTATATTCAAAGAATGAGACTGGAAGAGGAAGAGAATTAGTCTGCTGAAACAAACGTAACAGACTGGGGGGAGGAATCTTTGAATTCCAATTTAAATGTGAAACTTTCCAAATCTCTGTAATGTTTAGAAACTGTTTTCAAATGTTAGTAATCATGTCATGTATCAACAGATCCTATGCCATAATTTGTACTTCGTATGACCTTGTGCTCAAGAATCTCACTTCACATGTTATGAATGTAGCTGCTTGCTTTACTTTTTAAAGGGGAATCAAGCTCACGTGATCAATTTAGAGCTCTTTGAAGTTGTGTATCAACATAATGGGACAAGGAATATCTTACTTGGATTTCCACAGCTTCTGTGCAAGTTTCCTCAATAAAAGCCCTTAAAGAACTTAATTTGTGATGGGATAAGAAGAAAGATCATACCAGAGATAAATAACTAGTTAAGATCAAGCTTTAGAATATATGTTTCTGAGATTTCTTAATGGAAAAATAATATTAATTTTTATCACTGTGTCTTGGCTTAGGCTTACACTGTTTAGCACAGTTAAAGGCAGGTCATCCACAAAAGAAAAGATAGCCCCAATTAAAACCATAATGGTAGTCAACTAGTTTGCCATTCAGGAATGAATGTATACAGATGTTTTTATGAAAGTATCAGCTCTTTGTAAAATAGTAAGGCAGAATTTAGGAATTAGGAAAGCAATGGAAAACAGAATGGTTTGTTCTGTGTGTGGTTCTGTGTATATGTATAGACGGACAAACATGTGTGGTGCATGTGCGTCTGAAGTGTGTGGGCCTCCCTACCTCAAATAGGACAGTTTAGAACTACAGTAGGTGCAGTTAAGCCAACCAAGATGACAAGGAACGGAGTAACAAGAGCAACTATTCAGTAGGCTGAACATTTCAGTCTAGAAAAAAGGTAACTTGGATGAAAATGAATGCAGTCCATAAAACTTGAGAGTTCATGGAGAATGTGAAGAGGAAATGATTGCCATTGTCTTTCTCAGTACAAGAACTACAAAGCACTGGCAGAAACTACCCAGTGTTAGTCTCAAAATGAAATGATGTGGCATGTAGTTAAACAGTGGAATTCACTGACACAGGAATTAGGGCTGCTAAAATTTAGGAAGGAAGCTAAGCATATTCAATAAAGGACTACTTAATGATACGAAAGACATTATATCTGACTTAGGAACTCTTTGTGCCTCAAATAAAAAATGCAGACTCAAAAAATACACTGTCAAAATAGCATATATTTTTGCTGCTTTTAAGATCTCTCTTGCGCATCCGTTGTTGATGCCTTTGAATAATGGACCTTTGGTCTGACTTAGCATGACTGTGTTCTTGTACTATAGCTGAAGAGTTTTGGTCATTGAATCTAATCATTCAAAGGCCCTGATCATTCACTGCCTTGAGGCTCTTCTGAAGTTGTTCATACCCAGGCTTTTTTGCTAACCTGAATATCTTCACATTAGCAAGAAATTACGAAGAACTAGGAACTTCTAGTGCAAATTTAAGGAATTTAAGGATGAAGTCATTCATGACATGATGGTGAAGTTGAACTTACTCTTCTGAGGCAGGCATTAGGCCTCATTTTTTTGCCTTATTTGTATGCCAATCAAAACAAAGAAATGCGTACATTTCCATTACTCAGGGACCTTGTCACTGATGTTTTGCACATTTTTTCTCTGATTAACAGAAAGAAAAGTACTTGAAAGTTTTCAGCATTGAAATATGTCAAGATACTAAATACAATTTTTTGCTTATACCCGACCGTAAGTCTTGATCCTGCAGATATCAAGAAACAGTGCTAGAATACAAGGAAATTTTGAAAAATTTGGAAGGTAGTTAAAAACTGTATATTGAAAGTGCCAAGACTGTTGTTGGTATAAATAGTTCCAGTTCTGTACTATGTGGTCAGTGGAAACCATTCACAGTATCTTCTGGCCATTCCTGTAACTGCTTTGTACAAGCTGACAGGAGGATGTTTTCTTCCCTTTGTCCAACTTTTACTTGTAAAGCAAGTGTTGGTTATGTTTCCCAGCCCTTGAGTTACCCCACCAAGTGAAGAAGATGGAGTGTCAGGACAGCAGTCTAGTTTATATTTCTGGTTAAGGTTGTTCGAGAACTTACCAGCAGTTGTGGAAAATCCATATGTCGTCTGTATTGTCCAGGCCAGTTCAAAGTGTTGCCTGTCTATCTCCAAATAAGCTTTTTGTGGTTTGGAAGTAGGTATTTTAGATTTTTAGTGATAGAGAGGTCTCCTCATGGTGAATTCTAGTATTTCTTACCTTTTCATGTGTACTTTGAGATGTTTAAAACAGTTTAGTTCAGTAGCAACTGAAAAAAACCTTTAGGATTCAAGAATAACTCTTCTGTAATACAAGCTTCTAAATCTAACCTCTGTGCAAACCCCATGAAGTCATATACAGAGTTAATCAAGAAAGGAACTTGGAACGTTCAGTGTCATTAACTTTATAAAGACCATTCTTAAGTTTTAATTGTCTGTGAGAAACTGCTTTGCTGTTGGCTGAATAGGTTTAAGAGCATAGAAAAGGGATTTTGGTCTATAACTCTTGAGTTTGAGGAAAACTAGCGACTTAAGAACTGGACTTTATCAAAGAGGAGAACAGATAAATTACGAAGAACTGAATTCCCTGGTTTCTGCCTGCAGAAATGTCACTGAAAACATTAATTTCATTATTTGATAGTGTTTGAGCTTGAAAAATGTGTAATGATGTAAACTGATAAGTCCTATATAAGCAGTCTACTAAAACGTGTGAAGAATGAGTAAAAATGAGTGCTGTTTTTTGTCTAAAATGACAGTATGCTATATTACTATTATATGTCATATTCATTGGTATAGAAAGATGGATAGTTTTATTTAAGTGTTTTTCCGGAAATGTATTCTGTCCATCTTTAAACATGTGCTCTACGTGTAGGGATGGTGTGCAGCTACTATTTAATCCCACGACTGTTATCACAAAATCATGTTGTAAGAAGGAATCTCAACTCTGCAAATAATTTCTTACAAGGAGGTAAACCATCACATAGTAGAGGAAACTTCCCACTGCAGTACAAACCAGTTGTATTTAAAACAATGTTGTAGTATACACTGTATAGACAAGAAGTTATTTGGGCTAAACACTTTTAAACACAGAAACAGTAAAACAACATGAGTGAAGAATGTGAGCCAAGGGAATCTGTTGTAGACCTATAGTGTCTTGGTTGCAAAATGATCAAGGAAGAGCTTATACAGATAAGGAAGAAACAATTCCTGGGAAGACTCTATTTCACATGATAGTAAACTTCATTTTTTCTTTTTATCAGATGGAAGATTTGTGAAGTTTGCTTTGTTGAATGTCAGCATAGCACTTCGGTACAAACCTTACAGAAACACTGTGTTAAGAAACGAGCACTAGTTAAATCCAGTCCTTGCTGGCTGAAGAGCAAAAGATCGTCTCTAAAGCTCAATCTAAGAAGTCTGACGAATGCTCAGCGCCGCATGAAATCCTAAAGAGAAGTGATCTGCTTGCATCCATAGGAAACGGGTGTTCCTATTTCTGCTACTTGTGATGCAGACACACACTTGGAAGGAGTTGTTTTCTGCCATCACATTCTCTGCTCTTGTGGTCTCCTCCCTTTTGGATTCACGCATCTCCTTCCTATACAGCATTGATGTACAGCCAAAAATGCAGATGGCTGAATATTAAATGGTCTTTGTACTTATCTCTTGTGACAGAGTAAGGGTGCACTGCCTCCTGTCCTAAATTCTGGTCAACAGGGGTATGTAAAGCTCCAGAGCATTTAGATTCCACTTATGTGGCAGGGGATTTGCAATAGTCCGTCCGTCCGTCCCGTCCCGTGTCGTGTCGTCCCCCCCCCCTTTTTTTTTTTTAATGTTTTAAGGGCTGTTATTTTCTATAGGACAGGGTCTGAATTTTAGTGTTTCAGGACTGCAAGCTCAAATAGAACTTTGCAAACATAAAATATATTTTGTTTATTAAAAAGTAAAAAACTGGAACGTGTAAATTTGAAAGATTTTACTTCAAGGATCTCAGTTACAGCTCTGTGTAGTATATAGTCTCTTCAAAAAGAGAAAGCATTTGTATTTGTGCAAAATTAGCCATGTTGTTTAAATGGATGTTAATTGGGATGATAGGATATAGATGTTCAGCACCAAGAATGGAGAAAATAGAACTGTATTGAATGGTTCCACTCTCAGCTGTGACATTGGAGAGGTCTGCTCCGTTGTGAAGTGGCTGATTTTTCAGAAGGAACAGATTGTATTTTTTCATCATTCAAATGGAAAATCTACCAGTCCATTTTTCTATCTCCTGTTCCTACATAGCAGGATAAAAATGGCATCCTAGAGGTGATCATGCCATAGAACCTTTCTTCAAACAATTAAATACTTGCTGTGGAAGCAGAGACTCTCACTGTTGTGTGGGTAGAGGCGAATGTTTGCCTGTAAGTGCTCAGGAGGCTATTCTAAACTTAACTCGTAACTGAGACTGTCATCTTTGGCTCTGTTCCTGATGTTGTCTTCAAATATTATTACTGCTTGTTCACGCTGTTGATGATGTTCATGATCCGGAACGTAATAACGGTAGGTATGGTAAGAGTTCAGGAGAGAACTTAAAATGCAATCTTCCGAGGCCAGCAAGGAGTAGATATGTTATATTGGGGAAAGAGCCATATCTTTGGATAGGTTATTGTATTTTTACGCTTGTTTTCTGAAGTATCAAGCTTTTAAAGAGAATTGTAGAGACCTTTTATTTAATCCTGAAATGGGCATAGTACTGCTTGCCAGCAATAATACTGAGATATGATCAGGACAGTGCTGACATGCATTAGTTTTAGCCACTTAGATAAGAGGTGTTTTAAAAAGGCATAGAGTTAACATCAGTGACATAAATTGTATTATTTTATTTAACTGTTTCTTGTCATTGCCAAAAAGATCAAATTAGGCTAGATTTTAAGAACTGTTTCATGAATTTTTAGACTGCACTGTTGCTGGATTCAAGTACATCTGTACATCCAAGCCCTGTCTGCATTTATGAAGGCCTTAGCCTTATGATCCACATCATAAACGTACCCTTTTTCTTCGTGTACAGATTCTAGGAAACTAGATACCCTTCTTCAAAAACTGTGATGTGTGGAGTTGATATCTGGCCTTAGATACTGAAATGGTTTTCTACTTTTCCAGTTGAGTTGTATAAATAGAAGCATAAAGTTAGCTTACTCTTGCTGAATCAGTGATACCAAGTAATTTGGCATATTTGCAGCAGATCAATATATTCAGGCAGATATGAGTGCTTCATTATATGTGGTTTGGAATATTTATTCCAGATAGATTTAGCCTGGTCTCATACTAAAGCAACTTTACCGTCCTTGTGGTTTTAAGTTTTCTGAAGTGAAAAAGCAGTTGGTGCATTCTAGAGATGCACCTATCATTTGAACGTATTATATCTCTCGAGCATTAGAACTTTCTTTGATATGGACCTTTCAGTTGCAGACGTAATGTTCAGATGAAAAATATAGTAAAACTTTCAATTTCAGGTACTTTTTAGTGTTTTTTTTCTATCATAGTGTACCCATCCTTAATGAATGTGAGCAATCTGATCCATCTGAAAGTGTGAAGACACAGAACTGAAGCCTCAGGACCCTAGACGTGCTTCTGAATGCTGTAGCAGCAGATACATACCTGAACAGACTGACCCTCGGGTCCGGGCATGGTGTAACTAGTCTCCTTCTGTGTTACGGTCATGTGCTTGTTGGATTCAGTGCCTAGACGTTCCAGAATGGTTAAGAGAGATTTCTTTGAACCCAGGCAGAAATGAGTGCTGCTGACTGAATTGTATACCATCAAATGAAGAAAAAGGCCTACAAGCCTTGCACTCACCTTCAGTATATGTTCTCCAGTTTCCAGTGAAATGTATGTATTATGATGAGGCATTTTAATCTCCTTCACTCTTAAATGCTACTAACGTGGTGACTTCAAAACACTTGAGTAACAAGCTGCTTTAATAAGCTATTTCTATAGTAGAGGTCTCAAAGACAAATAGCTGTTTGACAGCCAGCAGCCATCTATTTCAATTTCAGCTCCTTAATGCTGTGGTGTTGCTGGTGATTGGCTTGATTTCATACACCTTAAATTGCTTCTGTGTATCGGAGAGCTACAAGTCACATTTATAGTATCTTTCCTTGGAACAAAAACAATGTGAGAGAAGTTGTTTTGGCAACTGTCAGCGGTGTCGGTGTGAGAAGCATGCTTTATATTTTTAATCTTTTTTTTTTATTAGCTATTATTAGTTGATGTCTTTAAGACCATCTTTTCACATGATTAGTTTTCTTGGATGGCTTTACTTTTTCCATTGTAACAAGAATAAAACCTTTTTTCTCTCAAGTAATTCTCTAGCCAGCAAGTAAGCATTGAATGTCTTGGTGAAAGAGTTTATATGTCTTTATGTGAGTAGCTTTTTTTCCATTAAACCGGTACATAACTAGATACTGTGTGTCACTTGGATTCTTAAAAATTAGCTGTTTGTTTCTTCTTGCTGTCTGAAATTTCTGACAAGATGAAGTTCAACATAAGGCACAGATAGGTAATGAAAACAGCTATTGTGCAGGTAGAAAATCTGTGATTAATTAAATGGGCGGCATCTGGATGTGACCACAATCTATTTGTGAAGGGCTGTAAATAGCATCAAAGATTTGTGAGCATTTGGTCTGTGGACAGCAGGAAATATTTGAAAGCCAAAGTAGGATCAAATGTTTGGGTAAAAATTACGGTTATAGCTAACCACAAATCAAGTGAGAGTCATTAGAATGTTGTTTGTTAGCCTGTGGTTGAATGTAAATTCTCAACATTACTCCTTTGATTGGTGAAGCAAATGAGGGTTAGGCTGCAACCTTGAAAACACGCGAGACATTAAAGACAAGCAGGCTATACTTACTGTCTTTGTTGTGCTCTGCCTTTGGAAGTTTGCTGAAGGTGTCTCTTGGTCTACAAGTATAGGCATGATTCTACACTGTTGAACACCCTGTTTATTTTGTTTCCACTGAAGGACATGCACCACTGAACCTCTCGCTTTTGTTGGTACATGTGAAGTACCTCATACAGCAAAATGCTTAAAAAGCTGCCTCTGTGGTGTCATTTGCTTGCTGTTCTATTAGAATGCTATGAAGCACGTACCTTTTGGTTCTCTCAGGGATCAGCAAAACTGAAAGCAGTTCCCAGAAATCTCTTTGTCATTCTCATTTACAAATAGGTCCAGTGAATGAGGTGTACATTTGGTGGGAATTCCACCAGTAATGGGGATATACTGGCATGTGCTAGCTATTACTCTCTTGCAGTCATAAAATCTTCATCAATGTCTCATGTAATACCTATCTCAGACAGATAGCAATGAAAGGAATAATCTTCATCTAACTATACGAGTTAAATCTGTAATTATACATGAAGATCAAAGGTTTTAACAGTGGTCAGAGAAAACAACACTCTTGTTCTCAGCTTCTCTACATGTTGAGGAGAGAGCCATCCACCCAATCTCTAGGCAACCTTGCTTAGGCTGTATCAAAGATAAGAAACAAGAGTTGGGGTAGAAGTGTCAGAAACTGTCTGGCTGGGAAGGGAATGTAAGTCCACTAATGCAAACTGTAATTCCTAAAGGTGAGGAGCCAAAGCTTTCAGATGCCAAAGCAATACATATTTTCTTGTTACTAATCTAATGTACCTCCTGCCTAGAGGGAAAGGATTAAATGAGTGGCACTTCCATGAGTCCCAGTTGAGTGAAATCAGTAAAGTCGTGACTTTCTTAGTATTTCTTCTGATGCCCTCTTTATCCAAGCTTCCTTGTATGAGTTCTAAAGGGGGAGCCTAGAATGTAAACCCCAAACTAAAGCAATACTGCAAGCGTTTAATGACATATTTAGCCCATCCAGTCCACTATCATAAATGACACTGTGGATAAACTAATACCTTCTGGAGTGTGTCAGATGCTCATGTGATGTGGATTGCCATAGAACCCCATACTGCACCGTTTTGTTTGTAGCTACGTACTTTACCTACTCTGGTACAGAGTTCTGTTAAGATCTGATTTCATTAACGTTTGAGTTAAATTTCATCCTACAGTTTTTACCTAAGTTAAAGTGACTGATCTGAGAAAAAGATCATCATTTGTATGCCAAAATTGTTTTTTAATATTCTTACCTCAGTATTGTGCATCAAATGCTTTTAGTCACAGTGAGAAATTCAGAAGATTCAAATTGATCCAACAGGGTTTGAAACTCTTGTCAAATACATATTCTAATGTTTGGATTAGCATTTTCGTTAACTAACCTTACTGCTCCTCATTCGTTTTTCTGATTTACTACTTCGAATTTGTGTGTGTTTGGGGTTTGTAAGGGTACATTCACTACTTTCTGTGAGCTTGAGCCATTAGAAGCAATGCGCTAATGTTAAGTTGCACATGCAAGTGAAGGGAGGGATATCTTCGGGATACAACCTGAAGTGAAATAAGGCAGCTGGGATTGTATTAATGTAAACTCCTGGAAGTTGGGGTTCTGAGTGAATAGAGTGGTACTGGTGGTATAAAGGGACGTACTTTAAAGTTTATCATTTTCTTTCTAAGCTGTTTACTTACATAGCTACTAGTTAGGGAAAAAAAACCCTGACTTTATGGTGTTGCTTGGTTATAAAATGTAGAAGTTTTTAGACATAAATACTCATCTGGAGAAAATGAGCAATGAGCTGTTCTTGCCAAACATCCTTGGCCTTTCTTAGCTCTTAAAATTTTGAGTTTATTGTTTTAAAGTAATTTTTTCATTTCTGTGAGATGTCCGTGATACAAATTTGGCTCTGAAAAAAAGGATGCTCAAGACTTTCTTTTGAAAAAGATTTGTGGTAGTGAAAGAATAAAAGAATATTTGCTTTATATTTGTTTTAGTTTAAAGATAGTGTGGCTTTTAATAGCAGTGCGTAAATGAAACATTAATTCTTGAAAGTATAAATGTAGATGTCTACTTAATCAAGTTTACTGCCTGTTCTACAATGACTATGTCTCCTAAAACTAACGGACATACAACTGGAATTAATAAGAGATAAGAAAGAACTATTGCTAGTTGGTGGTGCAACTTTGAACAGAAAATAAGAAGAGTGATGCAGATCATCTTACAAGATGTCCATTGGAAACAGCTGATAATTGTTGTTTTATTTTGATAATAATTCTTTTTTTGTGATTTCATATTTCTTTGTATCATTTCATGGTATTTTTACTTTTTTTTTTTTTGGAGGGGGCAAAGGCGGAAGAGGGACTTTGGTAAGGAGAACAGGAAAAAGAAGAGGAGAAACAGAAGCTTTTAATGCTTTCTCTTCAAAAACATTCTTAAAGTAAATGCCTTGTACTGGGAGCCCAAAATCAGACACAGTATTCCATTTGTCATTTCTCAAGTGTCAAATAGAGGGCATAATCACCTTCCTTGACCTGCTGGCTACACCTTTGCTAGTACAGTCCAGCATGCAGTTGCTGTCTTTCTGCAAGGGCACACTGCTTGCTCATGTTCAACTTGTCCACAAGGACCCCCAGGTCTTTTTTTGCAGAGCTACATCCTCGCCTGTGAGCACCCAGCCTGTACTGGGTTATTCTGTCTGAGATGCAGGATTTTGCATTTGAACTTCATGTGGTTCCTCTCTACCCATTTCTCCAGCCTGTCAAGGTCCCTCTAAGTAACAGTCCTGCTTCCAGTATCTTGACTACTGCCCACAATTTGGTATCATCTGTACATTTACTGACAGCACACTCATGTCTTTCTGTCCAGGTCCTTAAAGAAATGTTAACCAGTATTGACTCCAGTAGGCCTCCCAGAGGGATGCCACTAGTAACTACCTGTCAGTTGGATTTTGGAGCAGTGATGACTACCTTTTAAGTCTGGCAACCCAACTGGCTTCCCACCCACCTTATTGTTGACTTACCCAGTCTGGATTTCTCCAGTTTGGCTTTAAGAATACTGTGGGAGACTATGTTGACAGCCTCACAAAAGTCAAGGCCAAAAGCATCCACTCTTTTCCACTTACCCATTGAACTAGTCATTTAATCACAGAAGACCATAGCTTGTTCAGGCATGACTTGACCTTAGTAAATCCGTGATGGTTGTTCCCAATAATTTTTTGTTTGTTTGTTTTGTTCTTCATGTGCTTGGAAATTACTTCCAGGAGGATTGGCTCTGCTGTCTTTCTGAGGGCTGAGATTTGGGTGACCAACCTGCAACTGAGCCTAAGGTTGTCCTTCTTGCCCTTACTGAACATGGATGCGGCATTTGCTTTTTCCAGTCACTGGGCATTGCCACCAATCACCAGTGATGTCATCCAATTCCATTGGCACCCTTGGTTGCATCCCATCTGGTCCCAAAGATTTGTATCTGTAAAATTTTCTCAGGTGCTCCATAATTTGATCTTTCTCTATTCATTTCCACTGACTCAGTGTGAGTGATTTAATTTTACACAAAAATACAAGCGAGTGTAAAAAAAAATACAATATATACTTCTGTTTGATACAGTTAAAACCAGAAGTCATTTAAATTTCTTAGTAAATTTTGGATTGTGAAGACCATGGCATTGACATAATTCTGCCTTGTCAAATCCGTAAGTAGGCATGACTCTGTGACTTGACAAATTTCCAGTTGATGTCAACTTTGAAGTTAATGAAGATTCCTTTTGAGGAAAGACAGCAGGATTTGGATTAAAATACTTATTTATGATTGATAAATGAAGCTCACCTGGTCTCCAGACAAGGAGAGCACATGATGCAAGAAAAATCAGTTTGAGACTTTGGCCTTCATTTCAGTTTTGTATAGTGCTTTATTTCAGATTAAAATAACCTCCCAAGCCAAAAGAAATCTTTGGATTGACTGATACATTTTAAGAATGTATTACTGATAACAAAATAGCAGTAGTTGTTATTCATGCAATAGAGGCTAATTTGAAAAGAAGAACAATACAAACTTTGTGTTTAGGTGTAGACAAATTAACTTCTTTTTGCGTAGGCCTTCTACGTTTTGAGTTCACAAGGATTGTAAGCGCCACCTTGTGGACGACATCATTAATCTTGTATCTTATAGGACGTAAGTTGGTGAGGTGGGATAATAAAATTTAGTTTCAAATTCTGTGACGGTAATTAGTTATGTTTTGTTTGGGGATTGGAGGATTTTGATTGATTGTATTTTCCAGTAGTGTAATTGATGTTCTGAGACTTTACGTTCTTCATTAGTATATGAGTATTCTGTAAGTAATCTCTTAAGTCAAAGAACGTATTGCCATCGGCCTCAATGCTGTGAATAAAGCCAAACTCTACTAGGCTTACTGTGGAGTCTTACCTACTTCATGGTTTTTGCAGTTCTTGCTGAAATACCTTTGCTGGTCACTCTCAGATTCTGAATGCTTCCTTGTGTGGATCACAGATCTGGTTTGAATGGCAGCTTGTTACATGATACGTAGAACTTTACCAAGGACTGTAAATTGCAGAAAAACAGGTCTTTTAATTAGTGAGTTTCCCTTTTTCTCAGTTACCCAAGCTGTAGTTTCTCTTCACATTCTCTAATAGTCACCAGATAGCCTCACCTGATTTGCGTGGGGACCAAGCATTTATTCCCAGTGGTGCTAAATAATACAGCCTTTTGTTCAGTAATTTAAAACCTTTCAGGGTTGTTGTTTTTTTTTTTTTTTTTTTGTCAAATCTTTCAACATTCCTAGGCTAAGAAGAAAAAACAGTGTTTCCCCTTAACTTCAAAAAGAATGTAGGAGCATGCAGGAACAGATATTCTACATTTATTTTCTTCTTATCACATGTTACTAAGAGCTTCAAGACTGTCTACGTTTTGAAGCACTGTTGGTTACAGTGTTACATCATGACATATAGTAAAATGCCAGTAACAACTGCACAGTGCAAACTCCCCGATTAGGGGAAAAATTCAAGTGGTCTATTTTGTGCTTATTTTTATTCCGAGAGTTCTAGCTTACCTACAGCAATATTAACTTGCTTATTTTGGGTTTCTTTTTTTCTATTCAGTAAGCAAGCTGCATTGCCCGAAGCAGGATATCTCTTTTTCCTTTGACTGGAACTTGGAGTAGTGGGGTAGTTTGATAGCCACAGGGAAAAGAAATAAGGAAAAAGAAATACTCATTTGGACAGTCTCATCTACAGTGTCAGGAGCAACAAGGGCATGCTGATCCATAGGAGAATGTGAACCTGGAGCTGAGAATCTCAACAAACTAAGCAGACAATGGCCTTACCAAAAAGGGTGCATGTCCCCAGTTCCAGAGCAAGTAGGGCAGGCCTGCTGATGGCTGCCAGACTCAGTCAACAGTGCAGATGTCAAAGCCAATCCCTATGATGAGCTAGATCCTACCTCAAGCCAGAAGATCAAGTCAGCAGGTCAGGAACGGGGTCAGAATCTGGGTGGTACAAGATCCAGCACAGGTGTGCCTGCAGCGTAGCTCAGACAGAGACCAGTGGGGAGACCCTGACCTTAGAAGCACCTCCCAGGAAAAAGGAGGGCAGGAGACATATCAGCTCTGTGGTTCAAGGCTGGATCGCTGCATTATGCAAGTTAGCCTTCAGCCTGGGCAGCTAACTTCCCAAGAGTGGTACACAAGAAAACTCAGCTTTAAGCTGTCTAGTTCAGAGCCTGGGAAACCCAGTTAAAGAGGCTTTATCCTGCAACTGCCAAGCTCTGGTTGTAGTGTTTCTGGACACCTTTCTAGGGAGTGCAGCGCCAGAATTTCTAGCCAGTCCTGCTCTGACTACCAGATGCAGCTGCAGCACTGAAATCTCAGAGGTGCTCACACTGTTTAGGAAGCATGAAAAAGAATGAGGCTGTCTTCCTGGCCAAAGCCCCTCTTTGTAAGCCTGCTTTCATCATGTGGTCCTTACATTTCTCTCATATTTTGCAATGTGGGCTGATTTACCAAACCATGTGACCCAGCTTACATTAGACTGATGATTTAACTGGAACTGAACCTAAGCAGCTTTAGGCCCAGAACTGGAAACCTGAAATGAGCCAAAAACCACTCTGGTTTCACTTTCTGCTTCTCTGGTGAGTTGTGTTTTATGTTTAGTTTCCCAAGACCATATTCAACCTGATTATTTGCCCAATTTTCCCGTTTTCAGAATTGAGTCTCAGTGATGGGCATGATTCCCCAGCTCTTCCCGTTCTCACTGACAAGTTTTTCTTAGCTCACACAGTTGTGTTCCAGACTGTGTGTTAAATGACGGCCATATTTTCTGTGTTGCACTGGGGACCAATAAAACTTGCTGCCTTCTTTGAGGATCAGTGAAGAAGGAGTTGATTCAAAACGAGTCTTCAAATCAAAAGAACTCTAATAAATGACTTTCTCATAAGTTTCTTTGTCAAAAGGCTAACCTGGATTACATGTGTATATCTAGGTGTTGTCTTACCCAAATGGATATTTGATGGATGAATAACAGATTGATAAAGTAATAAAGCTTGTGTTCAGATTTCATACTTTATTAAAGCTGGGTGTAGTGTTTGCTAGATTAGTTTAAATCTTGTATCAGTTCTTTAGAGGCTCCTGAGAGAAATCCTCTAGTTAGTTACAGTTCTGTTTATGTGAGAGAGAATTTTGTAAATAACAAATAAAGGAGTTGGTATGCAGTTTGGCCTCAGGAATGCAAAATTTTGTTTCAGAAATTACAAACAAGTTATGTGAATAGATGACAGGAAGGAGAACAGATATCATCTCTAAAAATACGTGAAAGCTTCTCAGACTTACTGGGGGAAAGCATAGCTAACCTCTGAGACAGTAACACTGGCATGGTTCTTAAAAGCTTTGAAGGCAAGATCTTACTGAGGAAACTAATGTGTAAGAGAACTCCCAGAAAGTCAAATATTTACATCTTTAGCTTGAAGTCTCTGTCACAGAAGTTGTGTATTACAGACAACAGTATTTACATACCAAATGCTTTGCTAAAAAGTCAGTAATTGTAAATTTAACATTGAGGTGGGTAAACCTGTTAGTTAAATTGGGATTGATATAACAAATCTTCTGCTTCTGGCTACAATGGTAATGATCGTTTCCAGTGGCAAAAGTGTGAAAGAGATTAAGGTATCTGCGAAGCAACCACTGAGTATAAAAGGCTGTTGGTGATTGCATTAAATTCTTTTTTCCTTGTATCATCTAGCTTTTTGTAGTTGTCCTGGTGGGCTTGAGGTTTGATTAACTTAAGATGAAATTTGAGGACTAAACAGTAGAATCATAAGCCAACTGACAAAATTAACAACATTATATTCCTTCAGAGTTCAAGACCTTTATAAGACTAGATACAGACAAAGAGTCCCCATGGAGACCTCTCAGGTTATTGTCTGAGGTGAGAGGGCTCTGAAAGGCCATTAATCATGCTGCATTTGTGGTACAATGAATCCCACAACTCTTAAGTTGAAAATCCTCGTGCTTACAAAGGTCTGTGAAGTAAATTGTGATTTCAGCAAGCTGTTCCTGGTGAATCAAGAACAGCAAATTATACCTACTATTGTATCTTTTGTAGATGGCGTTTCACTGGAGACTAGAGCTAATTCCTAGGCCCAACTCCTACAGATTTCAAAGGGAGCCTTTCCAGTGATTTCAGTGGGTTTTGGATTAAGAGAAACTAATGTAATACAAATATATTTCTCCATGAAGAAGATATTGTTGGACAAATTTTGGAATATCAGACCACTTACTGCACATATACTCTGCTTATTAAATTGGGGGGCAGGGGCAGATTAGAAGAGACTCAGAAGAAAACACTCTTACTAATCCTTTTGAAGCTCCCTGCATGTTCTTGGCTCAAGAACCCACTGCATTCACACAGCTGAGAACATCTGGACCATGGTCATGGAGAGAGATGTTTTATATGAAGGTAATGCACCATCTTTTAGCACAATTTCACTAGGGAGCTAAAAAAAAAAAGGTCCCACTAGATGTTACATCATGAGAAGGTCTGGAATATTCAAAGGAGAGTTGGATACCGAGTGCAATGGACTGCTTTTGGAGCTGAGCAGCCTTATGCTGTGACTGTGACTTCATCCCTGCATGTGTTTTGAATGGGAGTGAGAAAAAAGAAACCATTTCAGGACTGAGGAGGAAAAGCAAGGAATTCCTGTAAAGGTGGAGGGCAGACTACTTTCTAAATGTGTAATGGAGCAGACCCTGAGTAAAAGATCAAGAATACTACAGGAGTGAAATCCTAGATGCCTGTTTATTTGACAATTTTGTCATGTTGTAACCCCAGATGGCCTTGTGTGAAAGTGGCTTAGTAACAATAATTTGTGCAATGTCTTGAAGGAGCACATGTAGTTCTTAATTGTCAGCAGTTCATGCTGTTACCTGTTAGACACCTTTTTCTTTCAAGAGCTCTTACTTCTGTCATGCTCCTGCTCAAAGGCTTTTAAATTCTGAATAACAGTCTGACTGCCAGCTAATGAGTGCCTCAGAAAATGCATAAGGCTCTCTTGCATCAGGTAGATCAGAGAGGTGGAAGTTCAGAATTGGATACTGCATGACAACATTTCAGTGTTGAGCTTATATGTAAAGCAGAGCACTCCATTTAAACGCACTAACCTTGGTACTCAGATATTGCTTATAGGTGTGAGAGAACAGAAAAGCTATTACTTCCAAAAGCCAATAAGTAAAATTCAATCATGGCAATGCAATAAAAGCTTTGCAGTATATTGTCTTAGAATGATGGAACTTAGAATGATGGAATAGTGGACATTGCAAAGTACAGTTGTTTTAATTTCCTCTATTGTGGGCTTTCGAAATAATGTCTGTATAAAAAATTACAGCTCCTCTATGTAATACCGAAATGCTGTTAACTGGAAATGAAAGTGAAGATTTAACAAGACAATACTGACTTGTCCATCTTGAACGAAATGCACAAAGGAAACAGTATGTTTAGGAAAAATAAATGACTCTTAAATGGTTTCAATGGTCTGCTCAAGCATTTAAGGTGAGGAATTAAAATAAAACCCAAAAAACACCCAGCAACGTTTGCTTTACCATCACATTAAGTTGAGCAAGTATTACAATTACATTCACAAAAGAGAAAGTGCAGTTTAATTAGCCTATATCTGGGTTCTCTTTTACATTTTTCCTCTTCCTCCCCTTTACCTCAGCCATCTCTCTAACCATTTGCAGTCAGTTTGAATGGTGGGATTTGAGTATTTTCTGTAAACGCAAATGACCATGTACATGTTCAAAAACATTACTAAGCTGTGGTAACTAGATGAGCCTGTATTCTATATCCATTTGAAATGAAGCACATGTTAGCAGCCAAGAAAAAAACACTGTTGAGTTGTTAGTGCTCTCAAGAATAGAAGTACTGTATCAATGAGCAGCAACAGGAGGGAGGTGGTGATGGTAGAAGAAAGGAATAGCTAAGGTTGAATCAATTCTGCCCCTCCTCCCCGGTGCAGTGAGAAACATGACATTGCTTATAGTGTAAAAAGTGGGGAAATGGATAATACCAGAAGTATGCAGTGGTGTGTTCTCAGAGTCAAGAGACCACCAAGAGGAGAAGGTCTGTGGATGTTAGATAACTGTTCCTCCTAAGGCCTCTTTCAGCTGTGAAGATTCCTATACATTTCAGGGAACTTAGTTGAAATCTATATAGCATATTCTGAACTTTACATACTGGAAGGAGAGCTTTGTCAGTGGTTTTTTCTGTAAGTTATAATAAAGGAATGTCTCTTGTTCACTGTATGTTTGTAGAAGCAGAAAATGCAAGTTATTAGACGAGCAATAGAAATGTAGTTAAGCTGTTATTGAAGTGTCATTCGTACAGGTCATTGTTCTATAATTGGAGTCTAGTTAATAATGCAGTTGATGCACAAACCAGAAAGAAATTAGTCTGACATTCCTGTAGCTGTGTTAGCCCTACATTGCTAGGGAAAATGAGACTTTTTTTCTGGTTTCTGCATCAACAGGGTTTCTAACTTCGTTCCACTTGCAAAACAATTTTCTTGAGGAGTGCACATCAATAGCAGCTTTAAGTTTGGTTACAGGAAACAAAGTAAAAATAGTGGTATAATGGAGGCATGGTCTGGGACTTATGTCTGGAAGGAGTTTGGGTTCTCCCACAGACCTCCAGTATGACTGCAGGTGGTTCTAGCAATCTTACCCTTCCAGAAATAAAAACAATCTGAAAAGGCAGCTGCTTATTCACCCCTTCTCCTGACTGTGACCATAGGTGACTAATTTGTAGCTCTTGAACAGCTCGATCATCGTCCCTACGTTGGTTGGGAGTTGGTTGGGAGTGATGGTGGACTGTGGTGTTCGGAGGGTGGCTTGGTAGTCTGGATATGTATGTGTGGGTTGTAGGGTTTTCTTTGTTTCTGGCAGCGGTACTCTGCTGTGGGACATGGTGTTGTGACATCTCATGGTGCTGGGTGGGTCAGCTATGCGATGTTTTTACAGGGTTTTGGGGACTGTTGCCTTAGATATAATGATGCTTGTAACAGCACTCAGGCATTTCTGTGCTTTGCACAAATAAAACCAGATTTTATTCTGAGGAATACAGAGGTTGTAATTATATGTAGTTACCTTTCTGCTTCTTAATAACCTAAAGATAGTGCTATCAGACTCGAGGTATGTCAAGCATCTGTTGCTTATCTTAAAAGTGTCTCTTGAGGATCTGGAGCTTCCCCTCTAGCCAAGTCAAAATCAAGCCTGTATTCTAGAAGTAAATACCATGCGGTTTGTCTGTATGCTGTTTCGCTGCCAACCATTCCAACTGCTTGTGCACACGCACTCACAAATTCCTACTTATCTCCAGGCTAAACTTCGGCCATAACCAGTATGAAAATTGCAGGATATCAAATCTATTCCTTGGCTTGCTGATGAAGTGCTTTGCATGTTGTCACAAAATGGAAGCTAATTTCTCCTATAGATAAGTTGTTTTGGAATTAAACTGTTACAAAAATAGACAGCAGCCTTGTTTTGGTAAAAATGCAGTTACATTGCTGGTTGGTGAAGAAGCCTCTAAGTTTGCATCTCGGGTTTTGGGAAGCTTGTTTACTTACTGTACAAATGGTGACCTCACCTGTCCTGGGGGCAACAATAAATTTCTGATGCGCAAGTTCAATTGTGTCCGTTTCATTACTGGTTGAATTATTAAGATAACATCTTCCCATTTCTGTTTGAAAGGCTTGGGCCATAAAAACATCAGACTGTTTATGGAACAGATACCTGACATGGCAGGAAAAGCTCAGTCTACCTTAGAAATTTGGCTAGAATATGGGAAGCTCTTTATTAAATTGGGGATGAAAGAAGGTCAAAGATGATTCTCT
Source organism: Phaethon aethereus (assembly GCF_964289735.1). NCBI lineage: Eukaryota > Metazoa > Chordata > Aves > Phaethontiformes > Phaethontidae > Phaethon > Phaethon aethereus. The sequence goes on along the minus strand of NC_138588.1, from coordinate 16,581,715 downwards.
TAACAGCAGAACTATGAACAATGTAGAGCAGGGTTAGTTAAAAACTTAATGCTCCAGCATTTGTTAGAAAAGACCAAGAATGATGGAAGAATTGTCTCCTTGTCTACATGCTTTTATCACCTTTCAACTTTACCCTAAGTGGCTCTAATGCTCCCTTTATTAATCTGTTAAGAAGCTTAGCTTTTTCCTTTTTTCAGTTAAATTGTTGCTGTATTTCTAGCTTATTATGACATCTTTCCTGACCTTCAGCTTTAGCATGATCATAGATTTTGTGACTAATAATAATAATAATATCTTTGTGCTTGAAGGAGTATTTTTTTGGCAGACCTGAATACTCATGTTCAGGAAAATTCTTAGAGTTTAGGGAAAAGCCAAATGATACTACCCTTAACAACATTTGTAATATTTCCCCTCTTTTTACAGTTATTCTTCTCCTTCATTGTTCTCAGAGATGCCATAGTTTATTTAATTTATTTTGAAAGGAGGGATTAGGTAAGTGCAGAAGTGTTTTCTTCTATGGACTTGAGTTAGGCATGTGGGGAGGGGACCTTAGAGGTTTTGCTCAAGAGCAAAACCAAGAGAGGAAAACTCAGAAGAGGCAGTTTCCACTGACGTTTCTATGGATCACCGGAACCTCAGTTTCTCTGGCAAATTCTAAATTAAGCTAGTGGCAAGTGAAGCACTAAATTTTCGTTGGATAGTGCCATGCAGCCAATAGAACCTAAAAAGGTAGAGCAGTACTAACTAGTAGCATGATTCTGTGGGAAAATTGTTATATTACAGTGTGCAATCTACCCTCTACATGCTTCATTTGATAGACTATAATAACAGTAGAACAAGTGCTGTAAGGTGTACTCTGTGTTTCTTGTTCTGTACTGGTGAAAATAATCCTATAGACCATCTAGGAGAATGAAAGGAAAATAGTAATTTCTAGGAGAAGGGAAGTGGGAGAACCGAGAACCTTACCTCAGATACTGAACTTGTGTTGGATTTACTGTTCCCATGCTATTGGTAGGGCAGAATCTCCTCAACAGTCATAACCAGTAATGACTGCTCAATAAGCTGCAACTGCAGAATTCATCACATGTATCACTGCTGATCTACAGTGGGTCAGTTCCTCCTTTTGGGAAGTAAAGCAAGCAGGCTGTATAGCCTCTAGTGCAGATAACGAGAGAATAAGGGTCATTTCGGGGCACATGTATAGCTGTGTAGACACACACACACGTGTTTTATGTATTTCCGTTTGTTGCTTATATGTATGAAGAGCACAGTGACTTTTGCTTTTTTTTTTTTTTTTTTTGGTGCTGGTGTTTTATTCAAAATCTATCCTTGGAGTAGATTACTCAGGTGCAATTCTAAGAAAGCACAATAAGCTACAGAAAAAACAAGATACCTGGAAAAAGCCCCACAGGATTTCTTACAAAAAGATTCAACTCTGTTCATGGACCTGAGAAGCACAAAAAGCAAAATAATAGCTATGTGCTGAGAAGACCGTGTTTGAGTAATTTACCACATAATCTTGAATTTATTACTTATATACGGGTCAGCTTTAAAGCATTTTCTTCCTCTTGGTTTTTTTTTCTGCATCCTATAATGGCAGAAGTTAAAAATTATTACTTCAGTACCAGTCTGTCTTTAATTCTGCTTTATCTTGGCTTGGTTTAAAATGATGTTCCTTTATAGTGCAGTATATGCAGATTTACAGTATGAATGATGGAAATGCCAGACTCTTGACATTTGGATCAGAGTCTGTGATACCTAATTAAAAAAAGATATATAGCTAGAACCCACTCACCACATCTTCCTTATCTGAATGTCAATGAGAAGCTAAATACAAATTTTGCAAAATCCTAAACGTGTCCTAGTAAATAACTTCTCCTCAAAAGAGTACATGTGTTTTGGTGGCTAAATCAGTGATAACAAACTGGGGGAGATTCAGTATTTCTCAAGCAGAACAGCCAATGTGGTGGCTCTGATGAAGCTCTGTTTTATGCAAGAGTAGCATATAAAACTTAATTAGCAGTAGCCTCAGCGATTCATAGGACTAAGATTTATTGATAATATACAGTGTTGTTAAAGCAGGTCTCCCACCAGTAGCCAGGTATTTTTCTGCTACCCACTTAACTTCTTGAAGTGGTGTTTTAGGCCATGCCTTGCTCGATTACTGTTCTTGCATTACCTTGCCTACCATTTCTTTAGCAGCTGGATCAGCTCTCGTACAGCCGTAACTGTCCCTGACACTTTTCTTCGAATTCTTGACTTATACTTGTGTGACTTTTAGTAAACACTTTATTCTCCTCCATTCTAGCCCCATGGATGCCCAGACTCCAAATTACTTATGTGTTATAACTTTGAGCTAAACTACCTGTCAATATAATTAATTTGTAAAGTTAATGGTGTTAATATACTACAGGTCATAACTGTGGCTTTCCTACCTGACAATACAATGCAGCTAAAGCAGCGGAAGCAACTTACTGTCATGTTGTATTATTTATGCCACTCTACCACATAGTTTTCAATTTTTAATAGAATCATTTAGTACTGGAATTGTAACAACTGTTTTCCATTTCAAGGATCAGCACTTCATGTTTTCAAATGCCTGGCACCAGCCCCGTTCTATTGTATACATAGTCCTAAATACCTATTAAGTCCACCACTGGATATTTCATCCAGATTGTCCCTTGTTTCTCTCACGGGTTTTTATTTAAATTAATTTTGGCTGTAATTCTTGAACAGTGTCTTTCTTGCTAACTTATAACTTAAAAGAGTTTCTTGAACCACTTTGCAAAAATAGTTGAACAGTACAGAAGATGTACGGATAATGCAAGTGAAAAGTACCTCTTCTAAGAAACAGCACTTTGCAAGAAAATATTTTAAGGGACACGTGTTATAGACCTCCTCATATTGATAGCTGAGGAACAGCTTGCAGTAGTCCTGTCCAAAATCCTTTTGGTGGGCAGAATGCATTTACCTTTGTCTTCTCATTCATCTCGTATTCACAATGCTAGTATTTCTACATTCATAGGAGGAATGTTGTGGGTGATGTGGCTCGGAAAGTGACATCTGCTTTTGGGTTCCTTAAATGTGTATTACATGATGAAAACCAAGTGTGAATTCTTCACTGACTGAGGCCACCTTTCAGCATTGTGAGTGTACTCGGCTTTTAAGTTGGGTGTTGATGTATTTGGCACTCGCTTCACATGTCAAACTTCCAGAGTTGTACAAGGAGACTCTCTGAGATTTCAGACCTATCTGCCTATCTAAAAAAACATACGATCTTTCTATCTATTGACATAGTTAAGACTTATTCATGTTCCCACAGCAAATACTGGAAGGAACGTTCACAGTGGATTCCAGTTGGTGTCACTTCTTCCCTTAACATTATTTTTTTCTTGATCATGTATCACAGTGTATTAGGCAATGTGATAAGGGGGTTTATGTTTGCTATGTGTATATATATATGCTTACATGTAATGAATACCACATCCTGAGAGAAGTTAGAAGTGGGTTTATATTATTATGTGAATGTACATTAGCCAAGTAGCAAGGTGGTACTTCTTAAATTTATAGACATAACAGAAAAAAAAAAATCCTGAATTATTTGTTCAGTACAGTTACATGGATCTACATATTTGGTTAATTTGGGTGAATTCGGTTTACCAGTGTAGTTCTACAAGGATGACTAACCATTCCAAATCTCTGCACAGCTTCCAGAGGCTGTTTAAAAGTAGAAAGTAGAAAGAAAATGGAATCAGCTTGCCAAAAAGGTGTTTCTTTCATCTTTTCAAAATTACTCTGGACCAAGCCCCGGACACTCTTAAGTATTGAGTCCTGGTCCAGTAACAGGTGATCCAGTATGTCATGACCTGTCAGTGCTAGAAATCTATGCTTTATACAGTTAGAAAGGTAGATTCCCATAGAACACATGGGACACAGGCTTGCTGTATGATATCCTTGCTAGATCTGGAAATATTAGAGAGGACACAGGCATTTTTATATGCCTGCCTAAACTGTATTAAGCAAATGTCAAGGTTTTCTAGAATGTATTAGTAATAACTGGCCTCCTCTTCTGAAAGCTATGCAGTATTCATCTTTAAAGCACATCATTTCCATGGAAGCCTTAGTAGATGCCCCAGTAAAGGTTTTTATTTTTACTTTGTAAAATTGTAATTTGTTGCTAAATACCTGTTCTGTTGGTTTGTAAACTGCATAGATGAGTACACTCTGCATAATATATATCATTTATTTATATCTTCTTATTTATTTATATTTTCTTATTTATTGTATTTACTATCTTATTTATTGTATTTATTTTCTTGTGTTATTTATTATCTTATTCTTTATCTTATTTATATATTTGTGGTTCTGTGGCTTTTTCCTCAGTCGGTTGCTCGCTTCAGATTATTAGGTCCTTGGCTCCAGGCACTTTTTGTGACCCAGTCTCCTATTACCCTCTATGGGAAGAATTCCAAATAGTACAGCTGAAGATTGACAGCTGTTTTGTCTGTCAGTCAACATTTAACTAAGAATGACATGCGATTTTAAAACAAGTTTGATATTTATTCCCTATAGAGGAATCCCGTTTGTAATGATTGGTTGTCTGTCTTCTGTGAAAATTAGTTCTGTTCAGACTGACCCACCATAGTTGTGTGTTATGGTCTCAATGAATAAAACACTCACTTTTATTTGTGAAGGGGAGGAAAATTGTATTAACCTGTGTGGGACTCTGTAGTGATGGAGAACACCATTAAACATTTATGCTAGCAATTCATATTGTGTAACACCTCATACTTGAAAGGATTGTCTCCATAAAACAACTTGCTGGCAGTGGAAATTTCCTGTAGGTCACTGTATAACATAGGCTGATGCTAAGTACCACTACACTTCCATCCAAAAAATATGTGGTAGAGAAAGCGTAAATATTCTCAGCAAAATATCCTTCAAGGAGGGCTAGTACAGAGATTAATCAGTCATTGGGCACAACTGTCTTAAATTTAGACCACTCACATTTTTCAGATTGTTTTAGCAGCTCTGAAATCATATTGTATGTTTTGGTATAGTGACACTTGTAATTCCTATGTTTAAGAAAATGTGTTACCTTGTTAGTAATAAAATGCATTTTGAGGCAAAAGAAAAAAATTGAACTCATACATGATTTTACGATTTCCACCAGGCAATGCAAATGCAAGATGTTAAACCAAGTGTTTCTATTTGAATCCAAAATCTCTTTGAAATTATGCAACAATCTTCTCACACTAGATTTGATATGATGGAGCAGATTTTTAGTTATCAGGTTATCCCACTGTGAAACACAGAGTGCTGAGGTGTCTTCTTCATTCTCTTGCTTCATGACTGCAAACAGGTATCATTGTCAAACTCCATATGATCTTCATAGTGATGAGTTAGATGGTTTTATCGGTGTTTCTTGGATAGTCACAAAAAAGGCGCTGGGTGTTAAATATTTATACTGGAAGTAAGCAGACCCTGGCTTGCAGTTTAGAACATTATTCACAGCAAGGGCCAAGCTTTAATGCTGGGAATAGCAAAGAAATACAGTGATGCCAAGGCTCAAGATACTCCCTGTATTGTAAGTTGGTGGTATCAAAAAATTATTTTCCTTCCACCTCTTACTTGGATGTTTGCTTCCAGGAAAGATCATAAAATAATAATTAGCTATTTTTTTCATCAAGAATTTGCAAGTATTTCTGACAATAATCTGTTGTTTATTTTGAATGTTTCCATCAAATTACTACATTTCATAAAATACGTGATAAGCTTCTCTTCTACTGGCTTATGTAATATTTCATTCTTACCTGAATGGCAAGTTCTTTTTTGCATGTGCCAGTTAATCATATAAACAGTAAGTGTTCGTCATAAATGCTGTTTAAAGTCTGTAAATAAAAAACAGCAAGATCAACAAACAAACATTTCTGTATAAGAGGAGGTAGTCTCTACAGTATGTGCACTTTTAAAGTGCAGTAAGTTGGAAAGTTTTTTTTCCGGTTTCTGTCAAATGTTTTAACCCTTTTTCTGCTGTTTATTTTACATTATTTTAAATGATTTTTTTTTTTAAATAACTATCCTGTCTAAGTGGGTGTTACTGAGTGGGTTGAACATTTTTCTACTCAGTGAACAGGACGATTGCTTCTCTAACTGTCTAGATGCAGTATAAAGACTTTTTAGAAACCTCTTTTGGTGAGAATAGGCTCAGTGCTCAGTTTTAGAGGACACATTATATAAAAAGTTCTGCTTTTGTAAAAAGCCTGTTTTGGATTATAGCAAAGTCACAGCTCTTCACCTCTTTTCTGACTAGCAGCTAGAGGAACTATGTTGTTAAGAGATTCTTTTCTTTCAGCTGAGGAGGATGTAATCAGCAATGATCAATGCATTAGTGTTCTTGTATTTTTGGTAACAGGCTGTAACCTGTCGGCTAACTTGAAATCCCCAAGTCTGTGAACCCTCTGGTTTTTATTGCCTTTTTGCATACAGAAGAACGAGGGAAGAAATTGCTGAAATGATAATTCACAAAATCTTTTCAGGATTGAATGTTCTCTGAAAGTCATACTGTCTATGGTTATCATGTCTGAAGTCTACAGTTGCAAGATCTTGGAAAAAGAAATCTTATTTTATTTTGCAGAGCATTGGCTGTGATGACTATCTGGGTTCAGACAAGGTGATTGACAAGTGTGGAATATGTGGAGGGGACAACACTGCTTGCAAGGTTGTGTCTGGAGTTTTCAAACACACACTAACAAATCTTGGCTACCACAAGATAGTGGAAATTCCTGAAGGAGCCACTAAAATCAACATTACTGAGATGTCAAAGAGCAACAACTATTTGGGTAAGTTGCATTGCAGTGAATAAAGCATTCTTTGTGTGCTAGTGCAACTGGGTGGAAGTTATGCCAGGAAAGGCCTTCTGAGCAGTGTGAAATAGATGTCCAGAGCAAGAGAGAAGAGAGGGGGAGGGAGAAAAAAAAATCATTAAATGAGCATTTTGATCAGAACTAACTGGCAGTTTATAATTCCGGCTTGATCTTACATGACAAACACTGTAGACCTGTTACCATCTGTTTCTTTGTCCATCTGACTTGGCTTTGGTGTTTCCTATTAGTTGGTTCCGCTGCGGTGATTACGCTTCTCACATCGTTAACCTTCTCTGAGCCGTCAAGAATCCAGCCAAGTGGCACTCTTGTTTATGTAAAATGTATTGAGGCTGCTTGAGGAGAAAAGAGCATCTTCTGATTGCCTAAAAATTTCAGTTCTTTTAAAGTGACAGTATATCAAAGTGAAAGTACATCAAAATTCTATTGAGAAAATGTGATACTGAGGTGGTATCCACAGAATGCAAGGTCATTTGTACAGTTTTTTATTCTGAACCAGGTCCTTAATTCAAAAGCATAGAGGAACCTGGAATATTGATATTAACGTCATAGCATCCTGTGGTATATTTCTAGATCTGTCTAATGTGCTGTAAATTAGAGATTATATGGAATTTCTGCACATCTATGTCTTGTGTGCATTTGTGAACTGTGCCATTCCCTGTTGTAACCTCTGATGTTTCCAGGTTACAGCCGCTTGGTTTGCCTATATTTGTTCTTCTGTTTTGGAGCCAGTTCTGCTGAGCGGACTGGAGAGAGAAGAGTCGCTTAAGATTTGTAAAATCTGCCCCTTGCCCTTTAATTTCTATTCACCTGTCAGTCCATCTGTTGGAAGAATTACCATAGCAAATAATAAAAATCAAGCCACACAAGGCCTTTCTTGCTAGCTTGGTGTAATTATTACTAGAACTGTCTTGCTGTACTGGAAACTTCAAATCCCAGTACTCTTGTTTGACCCCTGCTTTATCTTCACTTCTGGCTGGTAAGCATCTCAGCTACTGCTCAATTACAGGAAAGGCAAGTGTTCATTATTGAATTGCTTCTATCATCTTTCCTGCTTTCGTCTCTTAATTCCTGCTGGAACTGTAACTTGTTCTACAGAAACTTTCTGCCTGTAGGTGGGAGTTTATTATGGGGAACAGTCTGATGTGAACTCCATAATTTTACCAAAAAAGTGACTCTTCAAAAGTGAAGAAATAATATAAGCTACCCACAGTCCAAGAAAACCAAATGTTTTGGACCTCTTGTAGGGTGATCTTATCAGTTCTAAATTGTCCTGGTTTCATCCAAATGTGTTGTATGGGTGAGAACGCAGTTTACTTGGCAGGACAGTGAAAGTAGCCACGTTACTAATATATAAAATCATGGAGTTGAATGTAATTTTCCTGTCAGATTCACATGCCAGCATCTGAAAACAGCTGGCAGAAAAATTCCCTTAACTATGTTAAAATGTCCTGAACCAGTTGAACATTTTTGGAATGGGCAGGACAGAGAGTAACATTCTTTGCTTAAAAATAACTGGGCTGTTGGCATGTATGGGAAAGTGGCAAAGTTTTTCTTTCCCATGCTTCTCCTTGTTATCATATCCCTGGAACTCTTGGTTTATGCTATATGCTATCATCTTTTCCCCCCCCCCCTTTTTTTTTTCTTTTTTTTTTAATTAATTTCATATGTTTCATGGTAAAGCTGCTGGTATGGATTTAGCCTGTTAAATTTGCCAGCTCCCTCCCTCCCCTTTTAGGAATTCTTGAGCCTGTAGTTCCAGCTAAAAGGACTCCAGCCTCTCTGCTTACACCGTTACAAGATAAACTTGGTTTATTGAGGCAAGTGAGTTGCAACAGGACAGGAAAAAACACGTTCTACCAGATCAGAAAACTGAAACTAGAGAAAGGTGTATCAAGCAATTTGTTGGACAGGTGAAATGGTAATTGGGAGGTTGTTTTTTGGCATATTGGTGGTGACAAATGTCTCACTGATAAAACAGCATTCAAAATTTAGACATCCATATTTTTATAGGGCACACAACACTGGTAGAGCTGGGAAGTTTGAAAACTCAAATCTGCTATTTACTGGTTTCTCTATATTTACGGTAATAAGCAGAAGTCTTGAACTTTAAAAGTTTAAAAAAACTCCAAAACTTAAACTCATACTTAACGCTGCAGCAGCAACAAGAAAAACAACCCAGCAGCCATTCCTTGAAGCATGTAGTTGAGTGCTTTGCAAAATTGGAAGTTTCAGGTCCCTGTTCTGCCATAATCCAGCTGTAGCCATCAGAGAGCTGCGTGTAAGCAATGTTCTTTGTTGCAAGGAGTGTAAATTAGTTCTTTTAGTTTTCCTTTCACTTTTCACATTTTATGTTTTCTTCAATGCAAAATCATATGTCAGTCTAGATGACTAAACCTTTTTTAGAGGACAACAGCAATGTTTCTGGGAATCTGAGTAATCCTGCTTGTCTCTGTTCAGGAGACTGTCTTGAGTTCCATGTGGTTGCTTAACACAATTTTTACAAAGCTCCAGAACTTTTTGCTGCTTTATCTGAAGTACTAAGTGAATAAGCAATTGGGAAAGTGTGTTTTCACATCTGTAAAATCAGGAGGTGCTGGAAAAAGCAGGCAAGAATATGAGATTTCTTACCCCAGGAGTTTCAAACTCAGCAAACATTTGAAAGCTCTGTACTGCTTCTGGAAACTTTTTTGTAGTAACCTATTGCTCATTGTTACAAAACCTGTCACCCTCATAAAAAACATAGTTCTCGTGATGATGACGAATATGGTGGTAGTTTATTAAGGTTTACTAATTTTAAGTATTGCATTATTGGTTTTTGCACACAAGTTGGAGTGATTGGAGAATAAAATTTATAAGTTCTTGCTACCTGAAAACAATAAACTTTGTTAAAAAAACATGACAGTGGTATATGAAGCTTCTAGTGTTTCTGGAACATGTCGTTGTCTAGGTAGTCAGAATATTCACATTAAAGGAGATGGACTATGTCAATGGTTGTTCAACTGGTTGTTCATGTAACTTTATAATTAACCTTCCACAAAAACTACAAAATCATAGATTTCTTGTATCTAGTGATCTATACTATTTTATTTTTCTATACCTGAAAAACCTTCAACAGCATTGTTTCTGTTCCTTCTGCTTATGTGGGTTTTTGTGTGTGTGTGTGTTCTGTTTTTGAATTAATGAATTTCATATATCACAATGTTCTTTTCTTCCTGTCCAACCCCACCCCTTCATGTGCTAAAAGTCCCTTCAGGTTTTCCATTTCTTGAACATCTTTATTGCAGGAAGAGTGTTGATCTGATAAAGTAAAATATTTTAACAGTCAAATTGAAAATGGCCTGTGACATCAACTGGTGTTTCTTAGCGAGGCAAAATGAACTACCTCTAATAGAGCTGTAAGGCAGACCAGAAGTTCCCCAGGAACCATCTTGTATTTTTTCTTGTTTGTGTTCTGAAAGAAAGCAATCCAGTTTTGAACTGCTAAATAATATCTATTAATAACTATTGATAGTGTATTAAACGGTATGTGTATTTACTCTAGTATTTTCTTTACAGTTAGAAATAAAAGCCATTTATTACAGTTTAGGTTTAGACCCTGTAAGTGTAAACAAGGCTATAGGCTGTACTGTGCTGAGCCATGTACAGAATTACTTCCTTCTCAAAGTAGTTTTCAGCAAATTTTCTTACTGGCTGATGTGTTAGACCTTTCAGCAACTGAACCGCTGACCTTGGACAGACATTTCTATTGGCAAAGCACTTCTGTCACATGCTAGTTTTGTACAGAAAAGAGACAAAGACGTACTTTTTATCCCACTGGTAATCATCAGCTGGCCAGTTCTCATACACTGAAATGGGAAGCTTGCCACTGAATTAACTAGGACCAGAATACGTTAAGTGGGACCGGTACATTACAGCACTTATGCTGCAAAACACGTGGTTTTGAGTATGAATACTTCAGCATTGTTGAGATTGGGATTTGGGATAATTGCAATATTTTAAAGCCAGTTGACATGAATCTGAAGTGATTATTTGGAAGGGGCTTTTCTGCATGTTGGGTCTTGAGAACCTAGTTCAAAGAACATGGTTGTTACCCATATGCATAGCATCAACACCAAAAGAATTGATGGGAAGGAGGCACCGATAGTAAAAATCAAAATTTAGCTTAATACAGGAGTGAAAGGTACAGTGGCTGAAAATGCATTAGTTTGGAAATACACTTACTATGCGTAATGAACTTACTCTAATTGCAAAGAATCTGGTAATGTCCCATAACTCGAGCAACAAGTTTGTTTCTAGAGCAGTTGTCTGAACCTGGAGTCATAAGACTTCGCGATTCAGTTCTGCAAATGGTACCAGACGTACTGCCTGCCCTCGTTGGCAGTAGGTGTTTATGAGGTATCTTATGAAAGGGAACGTATATACATTAGAGGTTTGGCAAGTCTCTTAACATTTTGTGTCTTACCTGAATACTATTTACCAGAAAGATGTTTCATAGTGAAATGTATTTCGTTGCTAATTATAAAGTTCTTTACAGCTCCTTTAGGGAATATATTATGTATTTCAATTTTGTTTTTCATGGAATTAAGTTATTTCAGACACTAAATGAGTTAGGTTGATCTTTGGATCTACTCCATTTTCCCTACTTTCTGTAAAATGGTACTCTGCTGTTTTAGCATCTTCTATTAGCACATGCCAGTATACAGTAAAATAAGTTACACATTAACATTTTTTTTAAACAAAAGTCCAAGAGATGTTAATAGCATTCTTGTGAACATTGGTGTGCCTGAACACGAATATGGTTTTAAGGAATTTGTCATATGAAAACAGCAGTGGCTGATACTAAAGGGTCTGTGAAAGGATTCTCTAAAAAATATTTTGATTCCATATTCCCTGCAGCAGATAACATTCAAACAGTATGTCTCATGATGAGATATTGCTGGCAGCTCTTGAGCTTAAAATAACATTTTGAAATCACCTTAAAGATTCAAATCTACAGCAAATAAGGGAGTTACATTAGAACACTGGTAGAGACTTTAGAAGATAAGCATTGTTAAGAGGCACTGCTATATCACATGTGGTCATATGGAAAGTTTTATAACATATGTTAGCAATTTAAGTAACTGTTTTCCTTCATGTGCTAATTAGATCAATTAATACACTTTAAAATATACATTTTTAATTGCTCTTAATGATTTTTTTTTTAAAATTTATACAAGGTTTCTGTGCAAAAAAGTTGCTACAGATACAGTGTATATAGTTGCAAAAAAGTTGCAACAGATATAATATGGAGAAGATACGTGTTTGAATTTTCAGGGCTTGGAATGAACGTGTAAGAATATGCCAGAGGAGGAGAGTTTTTCTATTTTCTTGGTTACTTTATATACAAGAGATCTGCTTATAGTAAACTTCTGTCACAGTGCTTAGATGTGCATTGAGTTCAGTGGTGGTGTCAAGTAGTGAGAGCTATCAACACACCATTGGTAACTCTTACATTTCTAATTGGAAGCAAAACCTGCAATTTTTTAAGTTGAGTTTACCAAGTGCTGCAACCTAACACTGTGCTGTTATGCATGTTTATTGTGATAGACTTTTGAAACCCCCACAAGGACTTTGACATCGTATTTTTTATGGTGTATCTTATTCATTGAGTGTATCCCTGTATGTGTCTATATGCATTAGAGTTGGAGTGTCTCTCTCATGTGCAGCTTACCGAATGCGTTACTTATAAACTATGTAATTACAATATCTGGATTAGAATAACTGTTTTTCTTACCTTTTGTCCTTGGTCCTCTTGGCTGTTCTCTGCTGGAGTTAAACAACAAAGGCATTTCTTTGTACAGGCAATGATGTGCTCCAAACTGTGAAGAAAAGATTTAAGGAATCACTTCTTAAATAAACAGAAATTAAGCACAGCAAGTTCCAACCATAAGGAAATTTCAGAGTAAATTACTAATATCTGAAGAGGCAGTTAGAATCTCTGTGTAAACTTAAGCAGAACGTTTTGAATAATATTCCTAAAATAGGCTTTTTATGATTAGAAATCCTAGTAAATCTGTTCCGTAGTTATTTCCTGAATGCTGAACTGAAGAGTCAGGAAATACTACACAGAAAGAGGAACAGCTTGGTTTTTTGGAAAAAGTTTGCAGAATAGCATTCCTATAAAAACATGGTAACGGTAATACCAATTGATAACTCCTGCTTACTTGCTTCTGCCTTACCTCCCTGTCTCCACTCGCAGTCTTTTCCTGCAGTGCTTCAGATTTTACTTTTGGTTAGATATTTTCTGACTCTACAAAACTGGCCATTAATAGAAGCTTACCCAATTTTTGGCCACCTCAAAAGATTCAATTCCCTGTCAGTTTTAGAAGAGACTTGATGAGCAGAGAAGATTCTGTTTTTTTCCACTCCACTTAATTCAGTTTAGTTATCATTGGTTGCTTAGTTGTAGATGTATTGACTATGTGACTTAATAATAGTTTGGATTAATTGCTCTCTGTGTGGCCATGTTTTTATTCAAAAGTAACACAGGTCTACTAAGAGAGTTGTCTTTCTCAATATGGATTTAAAAGCAGCCTCAGTACTGAAGTGTCTAATGCTGACCTCTCCAGGAAAATGTTTTTCCTTGACTGTTTTATGCACAGAAGCTCAGACTCTCATCAGACAAACATGCGTTTTTTAGCAACTACCCAGTCCAGGGCATGTGAGTTAATATCGCACTAATTGTTGACAGATTAATTTCAGGATTTATGTTTAGACTACATATGCTGGCCTGAGACTTGCAATGGGTTGCCTTTCTTTAATCTGAAAAGTAAGTACACTATTGTGTGTTATGGCAGAACATGTTTACATGGGTGATTTTTGAGCATTTCGTGCTCTTCCTCTGCAAACTATAGTTTCAGTTGGTGTGGGGCCTACAACCTACCCTTATTTTGTGTCATGATAATTACCTTTAACATAGCCAGTCTGACTAGCACATTCTGTTTGGAGGATTCAGGGCAATGGTGAAGAGGCATGAGGAGTCTCTGATTTACGCCTGGAGATGACAGAAATCTTAGAAGCATGTTCTGTAAAGAACTTGTGGGTCAGTCTGAGTTTGGATCTTGCCTTCCGTGGTTATATTCCTGTCACAATGAGTGTGGTTTTTCTCTATTAAAAAAGTCGTGGCTAGGATGAAGTGTTCACTGTGTTGCATTTAACAGTCTTTTTGTGTTCTTCTGTATACTAATTGCATTATTGATAACATTCTATTTATTAAACCATTCCTTCCGAAAAGGTAATGCTAGGTTACAGAACAATTGAGATTACTGCTCATGCTTTCTAGCCACAGTTGCATATGTGTTGTGAACTAACCTGGGTTAGTTTGTTCTGGGATTTGGAAGGCCTTTTCTGTGGTGATGCGAGATAAACATGTAGGGCACACAAAGCCAGGGAGAACGTAGGATCTTTCACATGTGAAAGCCTTTGCGAGATAATGATTTCTGAAAACAATATGAGCTTGTAATCAAACTTAAAAGAACAAAACCCAAAAACGTCCAGGACTGAAGAATGACGGTGGGACAGCTTCACATAAGGTGTAGGATGGGAGGCAATCTAAAATCCAATCCTGAAGCTGTAAAGAGGATTGCATTTAATGATCTGATACAATGCTACTTGAAGTCCTTGCAGGTTATGTCAGTATTTGACCTTTGGAGTTCAGCCTATGTTTGAGGACAACGCATGTGTAGGTAAGTTACGAGGGAGAATAAAGACTGTCACAAGTTTGCTTCTAACACAAAAGGGTTAAAAACTAATTGGGGACAGTATATTAAGACAGATAGAAATGTGCATTAGCTGTTTTTCTAAGACTTCTTAGCTGAAGTTCGTTACTAGGATGCCTGGTTCTTCATGCACACGCACCTACGTTCACATATCCTTTGAGTTACTGCCCTTAAAATAGTTTCAAATTGATTTTCTGCGGAGAGAGTTTCTTTCACTAAATAAATGTTCATCTTACTGTAGCCAGCATGTATTACTTGGCTAAGGTGATCACTTACTAAAACCCTTGAAGTTGTTAAGACTTTGGATGAAGTTCAACCCTGGTGTTAATGAATTCAACTTCACTGAATTCAAGTTGCACAAAAGTCGTACCTAGTCTAATGACCTGTAGTTGAACCAGAATATATCTAGGACATTATTCTTTGCTGACCATATATTTTTTCAATACCGGTGCTGCTTAAATAATTACATTTTAGAGTTTCTGGCAAGGTTATCTTATTATAGTAAATTCCAAGGTGACCTTTTCCCTTCTGGCTTCATTAAACAGCCAGCTAATATCTAACACTCTGCATAGTGGTCTGTAGGGTTCCAGGCACATTTTGAAAACTTACAAAGAAATGCTTTCTCAAAAGCATGTTTATTCTTTTTTATGTATTAAGTGGCAGATCTTGAAAAAGGCAAACCACGTTAACTCGTCTGGGTGATGGGAAGTACTCTTTTCCCTAGCCCCAGGAAAGTGGTTAGGCCTTAATGGCTGGGTTAATAACTTCTATATCACAGATTTCCACCACTGTCCTACAAAACAGTGTTCTGCATGTCTTTGCTGTTTTCACTTAGGAGCTTTTAAATGAGTTCCTCCTTGCTTGCTGATTGCGGGACATCTGCTGAGAGATAGCGCTGGGTGCTGAGCAAGGAGCCTGGTGGCTTTCCATCTGGCCTGAATCTTAAGGGGAATTGTCTATGTTGCTGCTTTTCCATGTAAACGCTTCCTGGCCTTTTTCCTCTTTTTCCTTCTGCATCTTGATGAAAAAGAATAGGAATATTTCTTTCCAGCGCCCGTTGACTAGATTTTTTGGCTCATACCTGCTCATTGATGACCACACTTATGACCAACTTTGACACGTACCAAAATAATATTTTTGTTTTCTTTGTTTCCTCATCTGTCATCATTTGCAAGAGGTGTTTGTGGGTTTTTTTTCCCTTTTTACCATTTGCTTGTAAGCAATGCTCTTATAAAAACAGCTATCACTACCGCAGTGCACCAGCTGAAGCCTGCTGTTGCTTTGATGATCTGCCCTGCAAATACATCATCTGAACAACAGCCAGCAGCAATGAGTCCCACTGAGGTGCTTGTTTCATAAGTTCTGTATTAAAGGAATGTTTTTTTCCTTCTCTTGAAATATGGAAAAGTTGTTTTGAAAGAAAGGGGAAGGGATGAAGAGAAGTATGCAAAATAGTGAGAGGAAGCTCAGAAAGGCTGGTTGTTCGGTTTGACTTGTAAAGCACCCAGCAATCTGGTTGCTTATATAACTTTGCAAACTCCCTTGGCCTGGAAGCCCCTGGAGAACTGACTCTGCAAGGTTTTCAGTATTTCCTGCTTCTTGTCAGACCCCAAAATCTTTAATTTCAGCCTTTCTCACAGCGTTTTGATTATACTTCTGTTTCCTGTTATAGACAGAACCAAGGAACTTGAATTCAAAATTTCAAAGAAAATGCATTAAAAAATGAAAGAGATGGACTGCTTTGAACAGTTTTTATTAAGCTGAACTGAATTAGTGTGAACTCCTTAGATCTCAAAGCTGTAGATTTTTTTTGTCTTAATAGTTGATGACCAAACCGTCAAGTAGTTTGAATAAAAATACTTGTTTGAATATTGGTTTTAATGCAGCTTGGAATATGTTTTGTTCAAGGCTGCTTTAAAAATGTAAGCTTTTCTGAACAGTGTGTGTTAGTGGAGCATCTTACAATGCATACATTTCATGGCACTGACCAATATTCAGTAACATGGATTCCCTTCTCACTGATGCAGCTTTCTACTTTCATTCCGTTCTTCCTTTGTCTCTGAGATGGCCAACAAGGGACCATTTTGGAAATGTCATGTACTCTGTGGAAGTCGTGAGCTTTGTGAGTTGATTGAAGTCCCCCATATGTAATCTGTTGCTTAGTTGTCTTTTTACCTGGCATAAACAGACTACTTTGACTAAGGATGTTCTTTTATAAAGTTGTGACCAAGGTGTAGTGATCTTAGCTTGCTAGTCACGGGAAAAATAAAATACTTTTCTCCTCTTCTTAAAAATTTTAATTCAAAATTAATTTTATACTTGTGACTTAGCTATACATAAAGAATGACCAATGTCAGTCCAAATAAACAAACTGTACATAGGCTAATTCCCAAATCACATGAAGGCTCATTTCTTCCTTTCATTGCCAAGAGGAGAGGTTGTTACTAATTTAAATAGTTGTTCAAATGCTACACAACAAAACCTAAGAAGAGTGGTTGGGAACCTGGTTTCAATTGTCGTGGATATTTCTGTACAGCATTCTTTGATTCACTAATCTTATTTTATTCAGAGCTAAATTCTCTTTCGGGTAGTGAAAAACCTTTCTTTGTTCCTTAAGCGTCCCTTGATCTAGTCAGATAGAATGTGTTTCTACATCTTTGCCTGATTGTGTAAAAGAAACATATTTTTATCTTTTTTATTTTGCTGTTGCTGCTTTTATTTCCCTTTGAACTTCTCGGTTTCAATATTTTTGTTTCTTACCCTTTTTTAAATCTCTTTTAGTAAAATAGTCACCCAGTAGAAATTCTACATGATTAGTGGCTTCATGGTTGGATCCAATAAAGAGATTTTGTCTGCAGAGAGTATTTTTGTATTGCAGCATTAAATTCCAATATAAATCCAAGTCTTTTTAATACACAATATATATAGGGATTTAAAACTTGATTTATAGACTGTGTGATTAAGTTAGTCAAGGGAGATTAAACTTTATCCTTTATTTCTTAACTTGCCCACTGTCTTTGTTTTCGGCTGAATATTAATTCAAACACTTTGTGTCAGAAAAATCTGGGTGCTTAGAAGCCTTACGGACCCAGTCTTCCTTTTGTATTTGCACTCATTGCAGCAGTAGTTACCCCACGGTCATGGCTTCATTTATTTTATATATTTGTGTTGTTATCAAACTGCTGTAATTCTGAAAATTTTGGTAGTGTGGCTGAGAGTTCTGGGTCAGGTGAATGTCTGCTGGGAGATTATGATCTTGTTTGTAGTGAGCTACTTAGCAAAGATTACCAGCTTGCACTGCTAATCTAGACATGTTTTAGGGACCCTGAGAGAGAAAAACTGGGTATCTGTCGACCACTGGTAACCACAAAATGCTAATAAAGGGGTTTATTAAGGGCATGATAGTCCAGCTGCAGCTAATCTGCATTAAGAGGTTAATGCTTCAGTCCATCTCATGCAGCTACATTCACCTGCACCGGTGCTTCTACTGAAGAAAATAATACACAGCTTTGAGCTGGTGTGCAGTCAGCTATGGCGCGAGACTACAACTGTTTCCTCTGCACCTGTAAAACTCTTTGTAGCTGGTACAGAGCAAGGAACATCTGAACGTAACTTGAAGTATTCTGTGTAGCCGTTTCACTGAAATTACGAGAGGTAAACCTCAGGGAGGAGCAAGAGCAGGAAGACTCTAACCAAAGCATGAGAACACTTAAATGATAAGTAATACCAGAGCTTTGGAAAACCTGAGAAAGGGATACATTTTCATTGGCAAAAAGAGGCCCCATCATTTGTCTTGTAAATTGCTTGTAAGGACCTACGGCAACAACATCTTACTGTATAATGTGTCCACAGATGTTCAGTCAGACTGCAGAATGAAGATTTCTTCAATAAGTGGAATTATAAGTTTACTGTTGAATTTCTGTCATAACACTTCATCATTCTCTTTTAGGTTCCTATTCCAGAGGACTGGGGGGATTGATTTTTTCCTTAAGTGTCTGGCAGAGCTAGAAGAAGTTGTTATATATCGAGAATGATAGTTCCCTCTGATTTTTTTGTTGTTCTTACCCAATACTTTTTCTTTCCTTCCCCAAGCCGAATTAATGCAGGGGAAGGCCAAGCCATGGGGATTGGTTTGAGCTTAAATTTACATTATAAACAGACAATACCTTTCTTTGGTTGTCTTCTGCCAATAAAAAAAAAACTGAGAAGCATGATGCAGTCTTAAATTAGTGTTAAGAGATTGTAGCTTTCCAACATCATCGTTTTCTGTTGCATTTTTAACAAAGTGGACTGTTGAAAAAACGTCTTCAAGGTGTCAGTTGAAAAAAAGCATCTAACCTTAAGAACTTAATGTTTTTTTCAGCCTGTATTTGTTGATGCAGTGAGAAATTAATTTTTCCTATAACCCTTGTCTCTCTTGATAACATACCGTAGTTGATTCCTAAAGTTTTTGAGTCTCTAGTTCAAAACAGTTCTTCATGGATTGTTTTGAAACTCTTCATACAGTCTTAGTGAGCAACAGACCTAGTTTATTGTTAACTACCAGTAGTTAGCTCTATTAGAGGGAGAGGTATTGTGTGTTGAAACTGCAATGTTTGTCAGTTATTTATAAGCAAAGGTTCACTCGTTTATGACTGAAAGAGATGGTTCCTTCCCTCTGCTTCTTAGTGTGGGCTCAATTCTGAGCAGTTGTGCAGAAGACAGCTTTTGAAGAACTACAAAGGAAAATACAGGATTTTATTTTGTTCTGTTAGTTTGTGAAGAAGTGTCACACATTTGTAACTTAGTATGTTGCCATGTACCTTGTAGATAGTTTACTTTAAAAAGATAAACGTGGGAAATTCCATTAATGTGTTCAGATCAACCTTGAGTTACCTTGTACTGATGGTGGCTCTTTGGAGTGCTTCTTTATAACAAACTGCATGTGCTAGTTCATGTGTCAGGAGAGGTGTGTAGCTGGAACCCAAGGAGAAGTATGTTTGATGACCATACAACAACAGAAGTAGTGTTTTCACAAGCTATTTAGGACGGTGCAGCTTGCATCTTTGTTCTTTCCTTTATTTGTCTTCAGTTAACAGACTGTGAAATGAGCATACTAACAAGCAGAACAAAATGTTATTGTAAAAATAAAACCAGACAATTATTCCAGAGATTCAAACGCTTAAGAAAACAGCAATGTGACTTTCTGTATGCACCCTGGTAGATGAACGTAATTTTGTATTTATTGAGAATTAGGTGAGTCTGATGCCTTAGAATGTTTGATACTGTATCCTGCCAGTCGTGTTCTGATTTAGATTCTGTTGGCTAAAGTTGAAAGTTAAGCTGAGAAACAAAGCAAATAAGGAATCTTAAAATTCACTGTTCTCTGTTGTTTTTCAGTTTAGAATGTGTGCTATGTCTTTAGCATCTCCATCTCCACTGCATACACTTTTGAAGGAAAGTTGAAATCAAATGGAATAATTTTGTTCCCACCTTGGAATGTCTCTAAAGATTCAGGAGGAAGAAACAGGGAGTGTGGAATGGGATGTAAGCATTTGCGTTTTATTTCAATATCATCCCTAAAGCAGATGAAGCAATAGCAATTTAACACTTTTCTGGAGGTGAATTGATGAAGGCTTTTTTTCCAAGTCTATTATCTTCATTACTACTTCTAAGCAGAAAACAATGGTCATATGGTCAGAACTCCTACGAAGTCCAACTAAAATCAGGCATCTTGCAGCTCAGCTAGGCTTCAGAATTAGTTAGCTGCATCTCCATTGGCCTCAATTCTGCAGGTGCTGATGAGTACTCTAAAGAAGCTTAGACACCCTCAACTCTCCCTAGTATTAAAGAGTTAATAAGTTATCTGTTAGAATGTAAGGTAGGAATCTAAAACTGAGAGTGCTGCATGTTAAAACGAATAGAGTGACAGAGCAGATATAACATTATTGTGTAATGAAGTCTAAAATTTTCTTTAGTATATTCTCTGTATACATCTGAGGATGCAGATTTTCCCGATGAATTTAGTGTCATTAGTCATGAACTAATGGTGCTTTCTTTTCACTTGGTTGACTTGTGCCATTTTCATTTATTATCTTTGAATTTTCATCATGTCTTAGAGGTAGAATGAATTAACAAGACTGAACAATAAGTACTGACTATAGCATCTGGTCAATATGTGAGTCATCTGTTGCATACTCTGGTATACCTACATCTTAAAATTGGTACAATATTTTATATCTATTCCTGTTCGATTTAGATTTTAACAAGAACTGATTAACTGTTATGCATTGCCACCTGCTTGTGCTTTTTCTTCCGTCCCGCAGTATAAAGCAGCCATCCTATGGCTTTCTTCCCTTGAAAACTGAAAACCAGCTTTTAATCTGAGTTGCAGTGCTCACCTCTTGTTCTTTCCTTCTAAGGCAGTTCAGTACCACCTCTTGCCAGGGTGATACTTCTACTCTCCCTCATGGTGCAAAATAATGGAATAGTGGAATTCTTTAGGTCTGCATATGTATTGACTCTGGCAACTTAAAACCTTAAAAAAACACTATGTAGATGTGGTTTTCAAGCAAATGTTTAATGTTAATGGTAATGCGTTTAATTGGTCTAAGGTACTGAAGAGTCTGAAATGCAGAGTCTGTTTTGGCATGTTGTGCATTGAGTAAGTTATACTAATCTTTTGCAAAGTACTGGGTTTCACAATGGAGATGAAAGCGAGGGCGCTACCAGAGGTGTTGCGTATTTGCATGCCCAGCAGAAATGATGGTGGATTTGAGTTAAATATGTATTTTGAACCTCTTAAATTCACTGTTCTCTGATTTTGTTTAGAATGCGTGCTATGTCTTTAGCATCTCCACTGCATACACTTGATGATCCGTCTTTCTCAGAGTCTCCAAATCAATACAAGAAAAATCTTAGAATTGGTCTTCAGAGGGAGCTCAATAATGGGCCAGACCTCTCATCTTGTGCATGGTTTTGCATACGTAGTGCCTGTGAGTATAAGCAGAGCCGCCTAGGTTTCTCGCTCTGTGAAAGGCTCCCAGACTTTAACAGAGCATTAAGATGTTTCAAAAGTATTTCAAGACACTGCCTTTTAAAACTAACAATAAATAGCAGTTTAGCGCTTAAAATCCATTCAGCATGGTAAAGAGTTAAGAGAGGGAAGGTGGGAACAGTGACTAAAACTTCTTGCTGTGCCAGTCTGCCCTCCTTCACCGTCTCTCGGCGGTGGTTTCTGCTGAAATCCACCAGTGTATGGGTTTGTATTTCATGCCTTCATCCAGAATTTGGCTGTTGAAACAAAAGCTCCTTGGTTCTTTGAGAAAATCGTCACAGAAAGTGCTGCTTATCTTCAAAGTGTTTTTCTGACATTAATTAATTGGACCCTCACGATCCTGTGAGCAAGATAAGGAGCAGCCTGAAAATGCCCATTAAGCACTCCTACTGCAATGAACTGTATTAAACACCTTTGGAGCCTAGCTGGATAAAGTGTTTTTTCTACTGCCCAAATAACTTTAAAAGTGTTTGAAAAGAAGTGCACAAAAATTAAAAATGCTTTTGAACTTTCGGCAGACTTTTATACCTGTGTGTTTGTGGATGTAAAAAAGCTGCTGTTCAAACAAGCAGGGGCAGGTCCTCAGCGGCTTGTGAATTACAGTGGTGCCATTGACTTCGCTGGGACTGTGCTGCCTTAGACGAGCCGAAGGGCCTGGCGCTCTGCTTGGGAAGCAAAACGGTATGTAGTAACACCTGATTTGAATAAAGGGCTCTAAAACATAATAGTAATAATAGTTATAAGACCTATAATGAAGATATACTTGCAAACACGTGGAATAGATTTTGTGTGAGACAGAGTCAAGAGATAGACTCATTGAACGGAAAAGAGAGGCAAAACAAAATAAAGTCATTGGTATTTGTGGATATCTCCTAGTATGAAAATGGAAAATACTTTATCTCTCCACTGAGTTACCGAAAATTCCTTTCTCTCTCAAGTGACTGTTATCCTAAACTGTATCTGACAGTAAGTCATTGTAAAGGGAACCAATTTGTGTTTTGGTATTTAGGGTGGGGTTTGTTTTTGTCTTTACTGAAGTTAATCAGGAAATGCTGTTAACCACTGAAGTTACTGTGTGGACTTTTGATAGGATTATAAATGAAAAATATGCAGCATTGAAACTCACTGGACTTGGAATATATACATATCAATGTCGCCCAGAAAGATCTCTGATATTTAGTTCATGTTGTCAATTTGTGGTCAGATATTTTCCCTAGGAGTTACGGTCCTTAAATAATGTAAGCATGATAATTTAGTTTGGAGGTAAAATAATTGTTAATGAAGCAGGCTGTGAACTTGGTAACACTGAAACAGGGATTGATTAAAAGACAACAGGCAAATATGTCATACTAAAGAGTGAATAGTATTTCAGTCTGCTAATTTAAATGAGAAACATTACCTTCGCTGTATCAGATCTATGGTATCTTCCTATTTAGCGTAGACAGAAATGAACCTAGGAGAGGGGAGAAGAGCTCTTGAATAAATGTTATGTTTGGTATGTTACATAAAGCTGAGGTTGCAGTAACATACTGTCTTTTGTGGTCATCAACAACCAGGGTGATAGTGGGGATTTTTGTAGAGAACTCAGAGTGCAGCAATATTTCTTGGCTTTGAACAGGTTTTAACATGGTTCTGTTGGTGGCTCCCAGGCCTGTATGTATGTATGTATGCATGCACAAACACAAATTAAGAGACTACAGCTTTTGGGCAATAAGTATAAAAGATCTTAATTCTCTAGAAATTTAATCCAATTGTGTGTTGCCCTTTTTCCGCTACTTTAATTTTCCTACTCTGCCAGAGTAAGCATTGGAAACCCTTATTGGTTATTGATCGGTGCATTGAAGATCTTATGCTGTTTACGCCATCAATTGCTGGATAAAGTGCTGAGCTTCCTGCCGTACTCCAAACTGAGAGTGATGATAGAAGTCTGTGTCCCAGAGTGATTAACATTTAGCTCAGTTTTGATGAGGTACCTAGCATCTATCCTTTCTGGAATGTAACAACTGAAAAAAAAGGTGTTACAAAGCCTTACAGCCTTTCTCTTCACGATGCATTTAGAAGTGGTAAGAAACAGTATGTTTATATCATGTATTTGGGAAAAGTATTGAACAACTCCTTTGACCAAAAAAACCCCACCCTCCATTAGCTGATCAGTGGGGCAGTGATAGTGAGCTTCAGAGTATTTCACTGCTCAGAGAAAAGTAATTGCTACTTTTTGGCTGTGTCTGTACACCAGTGAAAGCCTTTATGTGGGTTGCTCAGTCTATACATTATTTATATTGCAATGGTTTGCAGCATTATTCCATGTCTCTTTCACCTTGGCTTTTTTTGTTGTGGTGGTGCTGTTGATGTTGTTGTATGTTTTGGGTTTTGTTTTTTTTGGTTTTGGGTTGTGGTTTGGCTTTTTTTTGAGTAGAAGAGACTGTCAATGCTGATGTACACAGTGATTTTACTGACTTGAGTGGAAGAGATGTATCAGCTGGTTACTGTTTCTTTGGATAAGGTGGGCAAGGTTTGTATTTTAGTTTAGATTTTTTGGGGCAGCTAGTATAGAAGCAAAAAATGAGTAACTAAAAAAGAAATAAAAGAGGTGGAGAAAGTCAAGGAAGGAAGATGCTAGTTGAAAGGCAGTGTAATGAGAAATACCAAAACCCATTCAAACAAACTCACTCTACCAATGTTGTCTTTAAAATGCTAGGGAGAATTTTAACCTGGATTTATATATCTATCAAAAGTTATCAAAGAAGTATCTTTGGGTTGCTGTTTACTTGGATTGGTAATCATAATCTCTGATAAAGGCTTCTTTGGGTCAGTTAATTTGTTTAAACTTACTTTGGGCATTTTTTTAAACTCAGGTGTCTGAATAGCTTTATTGAATGATTGTTTCTCAAATTCAATTGCTTTATGTTATATAATAACTACACAAGCTCTGCAAACTTTGGCAGTTACTACCAGTCCTGCTGTGCAGTATTTAAAGCAGTTGCAAACCACGTGCCTAGCCTCTAAAGGATTCTAAAGCCTTTCTTAAGTTTATATAGTGTACCCTCTTCGGCTTTCTTCTCTCAAAAAAAAAAATGTTCTTACTTTTTTGGTCAGTAGTTAGACCATTTCTGTATTTCGTTAGTCAAGAGGAAGAGGTAAATTGGAAGATGCATTGTACGCTTCTGGTTGAACAGTTGAAATTAAACAAAGGCCACACAAAGGGCTTGGTTGGTGAAGTAAGAGCCATAAAGAAAAGTACAGTTTTAAAAAGGTTGTTTTAGTTTACCTGAGTTTTAGTTCCTGGTTGTCAACAAGTTTTCAGTGTTTTACCATTAATATTAATAGTGTAAGCAGGGTAGCTATTGAGCTAGTGCTTACATAGTTAACTATTGGAGTCAATGCTGTGAAGTATAAAAAGGCTGCAGGTGGGATGGATGTGTTGGGTGAAATCTTCCTACTTGAAGATGAGGAGTGCTTTGCCAATAACCTCCATGCTACAAGGAGATCACCTGACAAACTTGAATTTTCAGTGCTGTGTAGGCTGAGGTCAGCTTGAATGAAGAAGGAAACTGAGCAGAAGGAGATCTTGGATCCTTGATTCTGGGTCACGTGGGCTATAAATTATACTGGAGGAGGGAAGAAGGAAAGGGGATTGTGCAGCAGAAATTACAGCGCAGTACGGCAGAGTTCTCCCAAGCCGTGTCCTTTCCCACTTTAAAGCAAACAACCGGCATACTTTCACCCTTGCGTTACATTGCAGAAGAGAGTGGAGTTCACTGGCAGTGACTCCCTGATACAGCATGAACATTCTCCGAGACATTCCCAGCTGCTTTGATCTTGTTTTGTTCCCAACAGGATTCTAGATTCTTAGCCAGTGT
The DNA here is from genome assembly GCF_964289735.1 of Phaethon aethereus. Lineage (NCBI taxonomy): Eukaryota > Metazoa > Chordata > Aves > Phaethontiformes > Phaethontidae > Phaethon > Phaethon aethereus. The sequence goes on along the minus strand of NC_138588.1, from coordinate 16,556,175 downwards.
GTTAGAGCAGCACTAGATCACAAGATGGTGTCTGAAGTCAAATTTGTTTGGAGAATTATAATACAAGGCATTTATGGATCACAGTATATGCAGATAAACAGCTTATCCACCAAAGAAGTGCTAGCTTGCTCTGTAAATGTATTAGGGTATGGGAGGGGATCCTCAAGGTACTCGCTTAGCAGAATACAATGTGCACAGAAAAATCAGTGCTTTGATTTATGACTTGGCAGTGGTCTGTGAATGCAGCCACTTTAAATTATGGCAGTCGTTACGGTCTATCCCACAAAGGACTGGGTTAAGAAGATTGATTTCTCTATATTTGCCCTCTCCCTGATAAAATTCTTCTTTTTTTTACTTGAATCAGATTGAAATAGGTCATATAAAGTTAAAGACTTTGTACTCTGATAAGAATATATGCTATCATTCAATAGCATGAAGTATTTTTCTAAACAGTGTTTAACCTGTTGCCAGTGCAGTAATTGTTTAGTTTGTATTTATAACAGAAAGCCAGTTTAAATGACTTTTGGGAGGGTAGATATTTAACAAGCTTTTTACTCACAGCATTCATAAAAAGACACACTTACTTATCTCAAATATGGAAAAAATGTTCCCAGTTGAGTATGAAACTAGATGTACTAGGTGTACTTTTACAAAAAACTGCATTCACTGTTAATCTAAACAGTGTGAAAAATCCTGTCTGAAATGCAGAAAAAACAGATTATATAATTTTTTGTTTAAAATAAAATTAAGGCTGTAGCTAATAACTTTTTATAGTTTTAAAAAAGTGATACTGGAGAAATTCCATTAAAGGGAGAAGATTGAGCTTACCAGACTTTAATATGAATTAATCAATTATGTAAAGACTAGGATTTTACTTTTATAAGGTAGAAGTGTAAAGGAAAGATAAGAAATTTGCTTCTGAAATGTTAAACATTTAATGTTCAGCATGATAAATTCATGGTGGTCATATTTTATGGTTTAGGAGCATAAACTTGGCCTGTTGTTGCCTCTGAGATTCCCCTAGCTCCTCTCGACAATCTGGGCCTGTACTAGTCTATGTATATAACAATCTCTGCTCAGTGTGTTGACCAGGAGACCTATGGGACTGGAAGCAGAAGGTCTAGAAGATCAAACCTGAGAAATACTAACAACTGCCTGTAGAGCACAGTGTAGGTGGGAGGAAATAAATAACTTCTTGGTAAAAGAAGGAAAAAAACAACTTTCTTGTTATTTCTGTATTCTCTCCCACATATGCTTGGAAAAACTTTAATTTAGTTCCTGATGGCAAAATAATTACATAGTTTGTACAAGTGATACTTAGCTCATTTTGTTCTCTTGCCTATTCAGAATCTGGACTCCACTCTTTTATCTATGCTGCAGACAAAATACTGCCATTAATTAGCCAGACTTACTTAGTGATCTGGGGATAGACTCACAGCTAGCAAATCCCTATTTTTTTTCCATGTTTCCATGAAAAAGTTTGATCAGTGGCATTTTTTGTTTCATTATCTTAAGAGATAGCTTGGGAATAAAGAGCAATGGTAGAATGAGAAGTGATACACTGAAATAATTTGTAGTTGGGAAAATCCTGTGCTTCTTTTCATGTAATAATTCAGTCATATTCTTGGACCTATAAAAATAATCAATAAAATGAGATTATTTCCATTTTTGTCATGTCTACAAGTTTCTGGGCTTATCTCCAGGTATCAGTTGTGTGTTTCACATGGTTTGATAGCTTTGTCAAATAAATATCAAATCAGTTTGGTCCCAGAGCATCTTTTTTTATGTTTAACTGTGCGGACTGACATAAATAATAACATGTGTAAGACTGCTCCAGCCCTTACAGCCAGAAAATAATGTATGAGAAAGTGGATACCAATGCTGAGTTGACTTGCTATATTTCCAGCTTTCCTCTGACCACCCAGCTTACTGTGCCAGGAATTCATCTTCTGGCAAAGTGTTCTCAGGTAAATGGAGACAGCCTTTCACTAGTTCATATATTATTTTTCTTTCCTAAGAGCCAAATACTCGGGAAGATTTGTAATAAATTAATGTTATTTTAAGCTGAAGACCAAGGTTTACTATGCTGTTGTCAGCTTTTATTGGAAGAGAGAGTAAGTGAAGAACTGAACGTTTTTTCAGGGCTGAACATGGACAGTGGAACTAAGTCTGGCTTAGTTTGTGGCCTGTATCCTTACTGTAACAGCCACTGAATTAATCAAAGCCCCTGTATCCTTACCATAATGGCTGTTAAATTAATCAAAGCCAGTCTTCTGCCACCCATAATAACCTCTGATCTCTCTTTGGTCTAGTAACTTCACTCCCTGTGCCAGTGCCCTGTTGTCAGACTTGCCTGAAATCAGACACCAGGTTTGAAAGGCCTCCAGAGAGTGGGAATGACGGACATTGAGCCAGAGGAATTCATGTCTAAGCTAGGGGACCCAACAGTGCTTTGCAGCTCACAGATCTGTGTGTTTTGAGTTACAGTATTCAACTTTACCAGGCAGAGCATCCAAAATTCTTGAGAAATTCCACTTGAAATTTGAAACAGCTTAGGATTATTCACTAGCTCCAGTTTTTCATTGCGAGGGATTAAAGCTATTTAGCAAACAAAAGAAGCGGTTATAATTCTTTCTACTCCAGCTCTTGATTCTCGGGAGATACAGTGCTGTTTTTCTTCAGAGATACCACAATCTGCTGTTTCAACTTCTCTGTCTTACAACTATTCCAGTTCTTGGCAATTGTCAGGGGCGCAAGGAGGTACAAAACATTTTTTTGTTATGCCAGCTGGAGAAAAGAGTGGGGTATTTGCACATGTACATTTCACTAATCTGGCCCTTCTGACTGAAGTAATGTCTAGATTAGAAGGTAATTCAATTGCCTTTATCCACCCCTAGGACTTAGGCCAAATGTGTGCTGAGTTCTGTGCTGGGCTAACTAATGTGCAACTAAGCTGTGCCAGAAGGCTCAGCTATCTCGTTCAGAGCCATTAGCAGCCAGTCTGATCAACTGAAATATAAGAACCAGATTCTAACTGAAATTATGTAACTAAGCCAAATACTATAATCTGCAGGTTCAGTGGGAGTTGCATAGCTAAAATATCACATGCTATGTTGGAAATGTATCCCTCCTGGAGACGACTAGTCTTGAATGTTGTTTGTTATTTCTAAATACTCGGTTTACAGCTATTGCGAGTGAAGACTATTTCACGATGTTACTGAGGTATGGTAAGGAATATGTAGCTAAAAATTCAAGCCACGCTTTTTCATTGGGGTAAGACTGAAGTTCTTGTTAAGCCTTTTAAGAGCTGAACTTCTGACACTGCCACATAGAAACTTTAACCTTAGTTATGCCCTGCCTTCTTTAAAGAAAGACATTAAGGTTGTATAAGTAAGAATGTGAAGAGACTTTTTGAAGTTCTGTATAGAAAAAACCCCCACAACTATGAGTTACATGTGTGTGATTCTGCTGATTAATTCCTATGTCCTTCTGAACCACAAGAGTTCCCTTGAGGTGCTGTATTTCCTAAAACAGAATAGTAGATGTGCAACTACGTGTACACTTACCGTAGTTTCTCTACAGATACACGGCAGGCATGATTCTTACTCCATTCCTCTGTTTTTTAGTCCTGTCCTTTATCTTCTCCCCATTTCATTTCACTCAGTCTATTTTGTGCCAGCCCTTCTGTCCTTCCTCTTCAGTATTTTCAGGACGAACCTGAACAATGGTAAAATTACATACCATTGAAAACAGCAGAATATTTACACTGACTTTAGTGGAATTGGGAATTCAGTGATACCCTCCTACCCTTTCAACTCGTGGGAAATTTCTGTGCAAGTTAAAAGAGAATGAGCGTTTTATCAATTATTTTAATTTTACTTAATAAAATGTATTTGAAGTATATAATTATAGAGAATGGCTAGGTTAAAATAAATGGAAAGCTCACCATTCTTTATCATACAGTGTCATTGTGTAGATTAATTGTGTAATTTAGCTCATTTACAGAATAACAGGAAACCTGCTCATTTTCAGTTATTGTTGGAAAGATTCTTACCTTCAGCAAATACTGTGCTAGCCTTTTGATAACTTGTCTCTTACTTCCCCTCCAGTATAGAGGACAGTAAAATGCTACTCATAAAATACACTGACTGTATTTAGGAATGATGTCATTTCTTATAGGATTGTTTTACTCATTGCAGTCCATACACTTTGATACAAATTGGGATTTGAAACACCCTTGGTGCACAGTTGGATTGTTGTAGCTTTAATTGTGGCAGTGGTTATTGAGATCCTGACACAGAGTAACACTTACATATATCGTTAACAGCACACCATCAATGTCTCCGCACTTTCTTGACTTTAATAAAGCCTATCATGCTAAAGAGGACTAAGAAGGTTTATTTTTGTGCTAGAGACCTCATAAACATAACACTAGCGTAAAGATGAACCTCATCGCTGTTCCTTCCTCTTATTCTTTCATTTGCCTTCTCAGTAAATATTGGTATGTCCTACAATAAATGCTTTTAGAAACTAATTGTATGCTCCAGGTAAGCTTAGGAATAATAATATTAAGTCATCGATCACTCAAAAGCACCTGTTTGAAAAAATGGGAAAAAGCTTTTTCTTAGAGCGATTTTAAAGGGGGGAAGCAAGGATAGGAAAAAAACCCTGAAAATGAAACCCAAGATGCAATTCATAAGGAGTGCTTATGCCTTGCAGTGGAAGAATTGCCAAAATGTTGAAGCTCTGCTTTGATTAACTGTTTCACTTGCATCATCTAATCTGCTTCATGAACTCCCTACTTCAAAAGTTCCAGCCTATATACAGACTGATATTTACAGTCTTACTCTAGCAGTTGGGTGAGTAAAAGGATTTAAATAAATCTTCTGTTTGATTAATATTACTCTTTACACCTGTTTTCAAAAGGTCCCTGGTTAAATTTTCAGTGTTGCACACTGTTCCCCGGGGGGATTGAGTATGATGTGTGGGAAAGCAATAGTGACATTTAAGCACAATAAATGCCATATAATCATATATTTTGCAAATGTCATATATCACTGTAAGCATATTCTGTAGTAACTTGCATGTGGCAGCGTATCAGAAGTTGAAGTGTCAGAAAACTAGTCAGAGAGTGTGTTTGTTTCATTTGCTTCTCATCTCATCAAAAAGACATAACAAAAGAGGAAGGGTAGGCTAGCTGATGGCGTTTTATTTCGGTTGGCTATTATCAATACCTATCAGGCAAGACTGTATTAAAAAATGTGGGGAAATACTACAGCAGGAGGAAATGAGAGAGCATCAGTTTAATGAATACTCCAGAAGGAAAATGACCCTTACCTTTAAGCAAGTAAATAGTATTTTCTTTTTGCAAGTAGAAAAAAAAATCAGGAATTTTCTGGAAGCTATAATGGGATTTGTTGCCCAAGATGATCTGCAAGAATGGGCACATGAGGAGCTCTGAGCAAGATTGAGCTTTTTTCTCTGAGGACAATCTCAGAACTATCATGGAATAAAGAAATTATATTGACAGCAGTATTTTACTGTGAAACTTGACCTGTGCTGCCGCTTCAGAGATTTGAGAAACTGATGGGGAGAATTACACAAGTGAACCAAAATTGTCTTGCCACTGTAATTAAAACTTGGGAAATGCCTGCCAAAAAGTAGCAAGTTCAACAAAAAGCTGAGGCAGGATGAAAACTATGTCTGTATCTGTGTCAAATTTGTCTAGTACATGCGGCCACAGCTCTTTCAGGAAAGCAACAGATGTTTGTGAAACAATATTTTCAAATTGTTATTTTGACAGAGTTAAATTTCAAATTCTAACTACATTTTTCAGAGTCCAGCCAAAGGTACTAAGGTTCTGACACCAAAGCAAAACATTTCATTTTGTACCAAAGTAGTAGTATTTGGATTTTGGGGGTTGTTTGGGTTGGTTTGCTGAGCTTTACCATCTGGTACAGCTGTAGGTAGTGTAGAAAGGGCAGTCAGTTGTTTGGTTTTAGACTGCTTTTAACAGTGGGCTGCAGGGGAGCTTAGAATGGTAGTCAGAAAATCTAAAATGTCTCCTCCTAAATGCAGCATGTCTCCTCCAGGCAACAAACCATTGGAAAAGTTGGCAATACCTTGTTTTCTGTGCATGTAGTGCTGCAGTCACTGGCAAATCTCTGCACATAGTTCAGAATTGAAATGTAGATGGATCACAGCATACAGCTGACAAAACACAAAAAGCTGTTGTAACTTAGCTTTATCAATTCAGTAGTATTGGACTTGCTTGGAACATAGTGAAACGCAAAAGAAAAATGTATCAAAACTAGAGGACATTTCCAGAGAATCCAGAGTATTTTAAAATACCGTCAGATTGTTTTGGACCAAAAACAAGGTTAAATGAAATACATAAGACAGGAGGAGGATGAGGACTTAAAGAACTATCTTAACAAACATATTATCTATTTTAAGTGTGTCCTTGGAAGCAACTGCATTCCCAGCATCTCAGCACTAGGTGTTTGCATGAAATCCAGAAAATGCCAGAAACTGAAGTAAAACTGGCAATGCTGTTTCCATTGAGCCTGCTGGATGCGTTGCAGAAAAGTGGCCAAGCGAGATGAATGGCAAAAAGTAAATGAACTCTGCAGGAATTGGATTCCAGCACACTCATCTAGTATTTGTAATGAAGATTGCTTTGTGACATCTATGCGTAATGTAAATCTGCAGTATGAAACTGCAGATTCAGAAAAGGCAGCTTATAATCAGTAGTAGAGGATGAAGATAAATTTTCTATCAGCTCAATTGATTTCTCATCCACCTGTTCTAACTTACCATTAAGTAATCAATTCCCATTCTAACAGTAAAGATTATGTGCCCAGTCTTCAAATCAATATGAATTTCCTAGATGACGTTAAAGAAAGAAAAGCTGTGTCACTGTGGAGGGATGAAACTGCTGAAGAACCACCTCAGGACGAACTTGGCGAAGTCGGTTTAATGCATTTCAGTGTTTCAATTTTATTCTCATATGAGGCAGCATTGATTTGATGTATGATAGCTCCCAAGAAGAATATCAGAAAAATTCCTTGATCAACATTATGCTGAAGAAATAGTGATCTGAAGTTTGTTAATATTTTAGATAAGAAAGAAAACTGTGTAAGTCATTCCTTGGAAATAATAGCATACTTGAATTATCATTTCCTTTTAATAGTAGTGCAAATCTGATCTTTTAATCTCCATTTTTAGCTGCTCTGTACTATGAAAATATGTAAACAATTGCTTGAATGCTACTGTTAGCAATAACACTACGTGTCATACCTAATTGGCAGCGCTATGGCGACTTCTCAGTTCACGGATAACATGCAACTGTATCTTTGGGAAATAAGCATGTGCCCAAGCTATTCAAAGCTGTAAGGAAAGATGTTTGTTGGATTTCTAAAAAGTAGATTTTTAACTTCCTACTCGGTGAAAAAATTATTAAGATTTGTAAGCATAGGGGTCTATATTACACTGTTTGGGTAACTGTAGAGAAAAACAGAACCAAAATTTCAGATGCCTCCCGATCCAAATATGACTAAGTATCTCAAATTTGGATACTGGTGCAGAAGGTTCTAGTTCCTAGACTTTAAAAAAGGACTGGAAGTACCACAGGATCCAGCTTACTCTTGGTTTCAGTCAGGATCTAAAAAAGTCGTATTAGGCTTTTGTGTTATGTTTGCTTCTGGTGCTCCATGGACTGCGAAATAGTGGAAGCATACAGAGGGGGTTTTTTGAGCTAAAGTTTGCATTAGAAAGTATTCTGCTGCATTAGGATTATGTAAGGTCATATACTACGTCCCAATGGAGAGTCTCACTCTCTGGTCTGGGTCCTTTCTGACACTGTTGAAGTGACCGGTAATGGCTTTGAACTCCCCAAATGGTTGAAAATTCAGCAACACTTGTTCTTAGCTATGGACGGGTAGAAGATGCCCCATTTTTTTCATGGAAGATCTGTACCCTTACCCTGTCTTAGCTGCCAGTAAAAAAAACAAATCTAGTACAAGAGATGGAGGTGTCCCACCTGCAGAGATACTATCTTCAGATTGAATGTGTACAATCTGATACTAATTTAGGGCCCAGTCAGTGAACCTCTGACCATTTTCTAATATCCTCAGTTGGCTCTAGAATATGGGTTTTGTAGGATCAGACTGTTAAAGATCATTTGATTCTTGCTGATTACGAGCTTCTTAGGCCTACTAGTATTTCTTGAATTAAGCTCAGAGTCCTGTGGAAGCTTTGCCATGACCTCGGTAGGAGTTTGAATTCAAAAGGTCAGAGGCAAATAATACATAATTCGCTTCATGAGAAGTGCGCCACATTTCTGCTAAATATTCTGTAGCTAAGGTGTATTCTAATAATCAGCAAATGTGTCTGCTTTTGGAAAGGAATTATTTCAGAGAATCCATTTGAACTAATACATATTTCATTATTTTAAGAGTGTAGATTATTGAGTCTCTAGACATCTGTTTTTTTTTCTCTCTGCATCAGAGGTACTTTAAGTAGCCTGGTAGCTGTATACGATGACTTACAGTATTTCTAGATTGTGGTCAATATGCTCTTTCTTTATTGACTTAGAATGTATTGTGTATTCCATACTGTAAGGCTGACAGGCATGAAGGCAAGCTATGTTTTGTAAAACTGAATAGTTCTTTTTTTTTTCATTAAAAAAAGGTTTCTGAAGTTTTCTTCAAGTACTTTTGGAAAGAGAGTTTTACAGTCTATACACGTTCAGAAGTGGCCAGTCGTTTTAGGAGTTAGGCTTGTGGTATGGCAGCTGATCAACAGGCTGTAAGCGTGTGCCGTTCAGAGTTAATGGCCAGCTTGATGCAGACCATTTGTTGGACTTTTCCAACTGACCCCCCACTTCCAAGTCTCTCTTACGGTTGCGTTCCCCACCACCAAGTTATGCGTGGGTTTTACCGTGCAGCTGACTGCCTTTGCTCACAGGAGACTCCAACAAAGGGTATCTTCATGGGTTAGTGGTACAAGATGCACCATTCTGCACTGATTTTTATAATCCGGTGTGTTAATATTTTAGATTTGCCTCTGAAAGCTCCATATAACGTATTTTCATACAGGAAAAATAAACAATAGTTGTGAGTTTCTTTAGCTTCTTTCATGGTAGTGCTTATTTAGAAGTAGTCATATTATTTACTGCAGCTGTTTCTGGGCGCTTCCTTTGAAGGTGCTGGGAAGGCGTTGTTGTTTCTAAAGAGAACTAGTTTAGCCAAAACATTCTTACACTTTAATTCAACTTAAATGGCAACAGAGTTAAAAAAAAAAAAAAAAGCTTATTAAAGTACCAAAAATATGCTCCAAATGTGATGTGTCAAGTAAAGAGGTGTAAAAATCAGATAGTTGCTACACTTTGCTTATAATATGCTTTGCTTTAATTGGCAGCTGCAAAACAAACGCGGCTTGAGAGCCCCATCCATCTCACTCACTTGCCTTTTCTAGCTGTGTCTGTTGAGGAAATGTATCAAATAATTTTTTTTTCCATGTTTTATCAATCTTTGACTTCCATCGCGAGTGCATCTGCAGCTTGTCAAGGTTCCCCAGATCAAACTTCCAGCAAGACATTTGCAATTAACTTCAACAGCACAAGCCTTCGCTTTGTTCCCACTGACCACAGATGCAAGCATGCGGTCCTCTTCCCGGAAGGGAGGAACTACTCTCTGCTTCTCTCTGTTTGGGTCAGGACCAAATGAGAGACACTTAATAATTTTAATATATGGGAAATAACTTTGATTTTGTCTGTCTAAAGACTTTATGTGGTTTGTAAAGCAATTAAGAAGGACTTAGGACACTGTTCTCGCAGACAAAAAGGCCTTAGGACAGAAAATAAATATACTGTATTACTCTGAATATTAGTGCTGTTGCCAGGTTTGAGAGGTTTCATTTTATTATTGGTACGGTGCCTATGCGATTTTGGGTGAAAATGTACTGCAGATAGTGAGGTATTAGGCCCACACACAGAATATTTCTCTTCAGATACGAAGTGGTTAGAAAAATAGGAGTCATTCAACACTAAGTATACAAAATATATGAAATGGCTTATATGGATTGGGATGTTTCCAGTTTTCTGAAGCACAGGTAGGACTTTGTGCTGGGAATAGTGCATGTATATTCTTTCTGGATCATACAAAGCTTTTAGCATCTATTTTACAAATTTGCAATGCCAGACCGGCCATACTTTATATAATATAAGAAGTGTTTAACATTGGGTAGACTAAAACCAAACATATATAAATGACCTATCAAAACCTACATTCGAGGAATATCAGGATAAATGAATTGAAAGCTCTTATTCTAACTTGCAGAGCATTGCTAATTGTTGTAGAAGTTGGTCAGATAGCTGTCCTTCATATAGTTCTATGAAATTTTTACTTCCCTTACCCATCCACCAAATTCAAATCCAAACTAATGGTTTCTTCTAAATTTCAGCGTAAGATTTCCTTGTAAATACTCTGCTGCCCAGAATTGTTTCCCTTGAAAATTGTTTAGCGCCTTCACGGTAGATGTTCTAAACCAATTTATTAGATTTTAAGTCATTCACTCATGTATAAAATTCAGGGTTTTTTCTTTGAATGTGTAAAAATGTTTATATAAATATTTAATGATAAGCTATTGATTTTACTTTTGATTAATTATTACATCTATTGCAAGTACTTGAATCTTTTTCTGGCATTTTTTTCTGTCAATATTCAGAAGTATCTAAGCCGAACAAAACAGAAACTCTGTTTTAATCTTTGTATTTTGGAGTACCTTTAAATGATGCTGTCAGATGGTATGTAACAATTCCACATGTATAATGTTGGCAATACCTGACACATTAACATGAGTACACTGTAAATTACATATTGCATAGAGGCAGTTGCCATTTGTTCCTATTTAATTGCTCACTTTCTTTTTGTCCTTTTTGTTGTATTATGTTATAATGAGAGACATTTAGATGTGATATGAACCTTTTCCCTGTAACTCCAGCTGAATGTACTTTTATATTTTATTTTATATTTATATTTATGCGAACTGTAATTTTCACAAGCAAATGTTTTGGGCTTTTCCCAGAGTTACAACTTAGGAAAATGCGACGAGAAGAGGCTTTTCTTGTGTAATGTGAACTTACTATGAAATTAAAAGTTCTGGAAGTCTTGAAATCTTTTTCAACTGTAGATTTAATGAGTCTTGTTACTAATGTAGGTACTTAAAAATATCTGCAAAACTAATTTTGTTCAATCTTATCTTGGTAGCTGGAAGAATATTAGGATTTTTGATACGGAGTTATTTCTGTAACCTCTGCAGTGGATTTGTACATGTAATACTCTTTTTACTGGCTCACCATTATTTCACTGTGACTGACTCATGACATTTTCCTTTCATCAAGGCAGTTATTTTCACACATACGGTTCATGACAGAGTGTGAGTTCTTTTGTTGTTCAGGTTAATATTTATTATGTTGCAGGTAAATCATCTTAAGATGGCCAAATTCCAGCTATTTACTTTGTTTTCAGAGTTGAGAAGAGTTAGAAAGACTTTCTGGTCAGTTTTAACCAAGTGGGACCCTGAGTCATTAAACATCAGACAATAATTCTGGATACAGAGAGACTACAGAGAAGCAGAAGATTAATCAAGCAGCTGCCTTATGTCTAATAATATGAGTATTAGCTGCTGTCATGGGGATGAGAGCACATTTTTGAAAACTGTCTTAAGGAAATCTGCAATGGTATCAACTTTTTCCAAGTTCCTCTCCATCTGCTTGGAGCAGCACTAGCCACTTAATCTAAGCTAGGAGGGTTTTGAGCAGAAGAGCAAATGGTTTTACTTGAATTGTATTCACAGTCTGATTTTTTTAAAGGTGGGTTGGGGTGGCAATACTGTAAGTGAGATGCTGTAACTCTAATAAGGAAATCACCTATTTGAAAAAATTGAGTGAAAGTTTTAAAAACTGGAACACCAAAACTTGCCTTAGCTGTTAAATTGGCTATAGCTGAAGGGCAAGGAGAAAGTGGAGTGACTGATTTATGCCAGAGCACCTGGGTTAGTAAATGGTAAGGAACAGTTAATTTTTTCCTGTGTAAGATTCTTAATTTACTGGTACATACTTAAAATTTTTATAGAAAGCTTTGATACAAGTCGGATGATGTTTTTTACAACAACAACAATAACAGTAATAATAATAATGGGATCTTTTTACTTGTAGCCTAGCTTTGACATATACTAAGTTCTCTTCTTTGGATATTTTTCTCGTTCGGAGTGTTACAAACTTCTTTGTAGGTTTTGGGTTTTTAAAAAATTCACCTGAGAGTATTGAAGTAGTTGCTAATATTCAGGAACTGGAGCATGTCGTGAACTAGAATCGAGAAAGTTAGCAAGGTTGAAAAACACAACAAAAGGGAACTATAGTAATAGAGTTATCTTTAAAGTAGTGGAGAAATGGATTATTTATTTTTCTGATTGCAGTGTTGTAGTTTAAATTAGGATTACAAAAGCTACTCTTATAAACCATCAAACATAACTTCTAACTGGAAATACTGACCTTGAAAGCAGGTGCGAGTTCACTATTTACAGAACGTCACTCCGTTGCAGCACTGCATCAACTACCTTTGATGTAAATTATCTTCCGCTATTTTTTTGTCAAGCTGTAGGGGAGGCAGAACTGTAAACAGGAAGACGGGAGCTGCAAGACTTCTTTAAAAGGAGAGCTGTAAGCTGGTCTGTAGAAAATTAATTAATACTCTTTAGATATTTGAAACACAGGTCTTAACGGTATGGCCTAGTGAGATTTTCCCATAGAATTGTAGCCCAAGCAGAAGTGTTGATCAGAGTTTGTATCCTGAAATATTCCATATCCTTAGTGCAAAACATTACTGAAGGCCACTGTAAACAACACAGTTTCAGTTAAGAAGCTGATCCCAGGATGAAAGATTAAATCAGCTACAGACTGTATGAGGAATTCCTCATGAGGAATTAACGGTAAAGCTTTTCATAATCTTTCATGCTCTGGCTAAAAATATTAGCACCATAAAAATTCTTCAGGGGGCAGAGTTGAGGTGGTAGCTGCAGAGTGATCAAAACCTAAGAGGCACATTTTCCCTTTTTATGGGGAGGCCTCTTTCAGATCTGTCATATGATGGATTTGAAATGAATGTTAATGGACTCTCAGTTTCTCAGACAGCCATCTTTCTACAGCTTCATTATTAACAACAATTTAATCTTACTCTCTCTCTTTTTTCTGAGCTCTTGATAATTCATTTATTTTATTTGTTTGGCAGGAATATAAGAAAAAATACTCAGATGATAAAGTTGAGGAAGTGTTCCATATTAAAAATCAATATAAAACCAGTCTCCAGTAAATTTTGCAGAAGTGTTTACTCTACAGTTGTTTGAATTAAAATGTAACAAGTGTAAATAGCGCGTAAATAGTGTGACTGGATTTCATATATGTGAAATAATATAATATATTGAAATAAATATATTTCATATTTACTAGTGGATGAAAAGCTGGATGTGAGCTGGCAATGGGTGCTCGCAGCCTGGAAGGCCAGCCATATCCTGGGCTGCATCCAAAGCCGTGTGGCCGGCAGGTCGAGGGAGAGGATCCTCCCCCTCTGCTCCGCTCTGGTGAGACCCCTCTGCAGTGCTGCATCCAGCTCTGAAGCCCTCAGCACAGGAGAGACACGGACCTGTTGGAGTGGGGCCAGAGGAGGCCACAGAAATGACCAGAGGGTTGGAATAGCTCTCCTGTGAGGACAGGCTGAGAGAGTTGGGGTTGTTCAGCCTGGAGAGGAGAAGGCTCCGGGGAGACCTTGTTGCAGCCTCCAGTACTTAAAGGGGGCCTACAAGAAAACTGGAGAGGGGCTTTATAGCAGGACCTGTTGCAATAGGACAAGGGTTAATGGCTTTAACTAGATGTGAGGAAGAAATATTTCACAATGAGGGTGGTGAAGCACAGGCACAGGTTGCCCAGAGAGGTGGCAGATGCCCCATCCCTGAAAACCTTCAGGGTCAGGTTGGACGGGGCTCTGAGCAACCTGCTCGAGTTGAAGATGTCCCTGCTCACTGCAGGGGGGTTGGGCTAGATGACCTTTAAAGGTCCCTTCCAACCCGAAGATCCTATGATTCATATTTAAGCTGTATGCCACAGTATGTGAGCCGTAATTTTTCCTCCCAGCACTGTATGAGTAGTGATGCCATTTTCATGGTTGATGTATAAAATATTTTCAGCTAGTCTTCACGGTATAGGACTGTTTTGCTAATGTGTCAGAAAATGAGATCTGGGAAGCAAGTGGATGTATGGTAGCTCTTGGGAAAATAAACACATAGCACTAAGTAAAACAAAATTTCAAAATGTGTGAATACATTTTTACAGGGTCTGATCCAGAGCCATTAATGTAATGTAAATTTTTACTTCAGTTGCAAGCCATGTTCTTGATTATGCCAGCTATTTTAGTGCTCTTTTGGGAATGATACAGGCTGACTTTGCTTTCCTTCAGAAGCACAAAAGGGTAGAAAGTTCTCCACCATGACTCATGCCTTCAGAGTTTATGTGGGTGCAGCTCTGTCTAGCCATTCAAATCCACTGAGTATTTTGCAGAGGGAGAAGTAAAAGTCTGAAACGTCGCCCACCAAGGCTCTTCAGAGGCACAAGTGGTCCGGGGCGGTCCTATATATTTCCTTGAAAGTAAAAACTGTCGACAATGTGGGCTTTTTTCTCACAGATTGAACTGGTGGTAGCCAACTGCTTTAGTCCTTAACCTCCCTACATCTTATGTTTTGTCCAGAACAATGGGAGAAACCAAAAATTTCTTTACAGTGTAGAAAGAAGGGATGTGATAATAAGTCTTTTTTAAATGAATTTATCTACTTTTATATCTGTTCTGTTCATTTACTACCTTATTTTCCTTTTAATGAAAAGCAGATTTGAATTTTTTTCTTGCACAAGCTGGAATACTAGTAATAAAGACTAAACTAATTTATTTATTTAAATTTACAGATTGCAATGTGTTCTCATATCATTTGTTACCCCACTTTGAAAAAGTAGGTTGCTGAGTCCTTAGCCTCTCTAGAGGTATGACTCTATCAGTTTAATGTAGGGATGATTAATAAAGCTCATACAACTGTAATTCAAGTTATTACTGGTAGGTAGATAATATATTAGTATTGCAAACCTCTGTTTCTGCATGCTGACTTGAAATTGAACATAACTGAAAATTCTAGTTGGTTGATGCTTGAAGACTGATGAATTCACCCATCTTGTCTAATGAACCATTGCTTTTTCATTAATGAATAACAATGGTAAGGACTTACAAAAGACATATAAGCTTGCATTAGTTTGCTTTACATTGACACTTCCTTACAGTTTCTCACAACACAGTCACACTGATGTTCTTCACCGAGAGGCCTGCAGCAAAAGCAGAAAGACTAATTCAGTTCATTCAGATGTCTGGAATATGTAAGAACAATTTAAGTTTCTTCCCTAATGTGGATTTCTTTGGAATTAAATTTCCCATCATTTAGGCCATGCATGTAGACTTTTTAAGTTTTTCCCAGCAGCGTAAGTAGTTGCATAAAACACTGAGAGCATTTCAACTGAGTAGCACAGTTGTTGTGACATGACAAAGAAGAAACTGTCTCTGGAGTAACTGGGTCCTCAACCCTAAATTTTAATAAGTTCAAAGCTCATACCTTGAATTAGCATTAAAAAGTAAATTGCCAAGCAATATACAGCCAAGCATATTAGTAGATTTTGTTGTCTGTTTTAAAGTCTGTATTTAAAAGCAAATTCTTTCATAATAAACTGAAAATCTTTGAGTAGAGCCTTTAGAAAAAGGTCATGTCTTTCCTGTGTCTGATGTCTCATGTGGTTTCAGCCTCTATATATTACTATATTTTAAAATATAGTATTATGTAATATTGCATAAAATTATGCACTTCTATGTGGGAGGAATTTCTGACCTTAAGGACTTAAAATTATAGTCACATACACAGATAAAGGAGATAGGAACAAGGAGGAACAGAGGCACCTGGAAATCAGTGGCTTGCCCGTGATGACAAAGGGAATACAGTGCATAATTGGATATTGAATCCCTATTTTATCCTTCCCTAGCTAGTATTTGATTTGCAAAGTCAGTTTTCTTTATGCAAGACATCCTACTGGCATTTTCAGAGAGCTTATCATTCCAAACAGTGCTGCAGATCAGGGCTCTGCAGATGTTCTGGCAAAAAAAATCATGTTCTGCAAAGGAAATGGAGGGAGTAGCCAAATGGCTTCATGAAGAATAACTGGAATCTTTGGCAACCCACAGTATTCATGTGTCCCTAAATTGTTTGGTGCTTCTGCATTGTGTAATGTACTGATTTGCTGTATCTGCCTCTTGTGTGGTGGTCTGTCTAAATCACAAAATAGTCAATTCATTGGGAAGGAAGTAGAGGAAAACCACTTCCTCAGCATCCTGGCTGAGAGTCGTGTGACAGCCTATGAGAAACTGTTGGGAAAGGTTTCCAAGCTATCTTTGATTTTTCTTTCTTTTCTTACAGCATAAACATACCACGTGTTCCAACAAAGTTTTCGAAGCTTGGCATTTTTTTTGCACAACTACTAATATAACTCTATTCTTCTCAACAGCCACACAGCTTTGTCCCCTGGCGTCAGAGAACACCTAACAGCGTAATGCACCTTTGGGGATTTGATTGGGCACCAGTGTGAGAAGGTGATTTCCTCTGATCAAAGTCCTTGTGTTTCTGTCCCTATCCTCTGCAGCGTTGCGGAGTCGATCAGGACG
Organism: Phaethon aethereus; assembly: GCF_964289735.1. Taxonomy (NCBI): domain Eukaryota; kingdom Metazoa; phylum Chordata; class Aves; order Phaethontiformes; family Phaethontidae; genus Phaethon; species Phaethon aethereus. Next base: position 16,539,373 of record NC_138588.1, on the reverse strand, counting down.
GTCCATCATCAATGGAAACTGGGCAATTGATCGACCTGGGAGATACGAAGGTGGTGGGACCATGTTCACTTATAAACGCCCAAATGAAATCTCCAGCACTGCAGGAGAGTCATTTTTAGCTGATGGACCAACAAATGAAGTCCTTGATGTCTATGTAAGTTTCTTGTATTTCATTTAATCTTCCTGATGGAAAGAAATTGTTCAATTAATTGTTAACGTTCAACACTAAAATTGCATTCAGTGACAATACCTTGTTACTGTTTTGTTACTTTAATTTTGAAACATTATTTCTGATATTTTATGGTTGCTTGCTGTTGCTCCCATTTTGGCCCAGATCATAGGAAATCTAAATAACGATGAAGCCTTTTTCTCTCAGATCCAGTAAAATGAATTTTATGTTCAGTAAAATAGAGACAAAGCATACAAATGTCTGGGGGTTTTTTGTGAACTAGATTTTCTCCGAATGCTTTCCTACTCCAGCAAATTTGGCATAGTTTAATTTTACAGTGAACTGAAGCAAATATCTAAATCAGACGAGTCTTTTCACAGAGTGATACCATCTCAATTCCCTTTAAAAGAAACATAAATGCAAACAATGATAGGGTGTGGGATTTTAAGCAGGGAGGTTTTAATAGGAAGCTGCGCTAAGAGACCATACATGATAGCCATTTGAGAAAGGAAGAGAGGAGACAAATTGTGGCTAAGAGAAGGGAATCCTACCGAAAAAGCCGTTTACTTCAGATGGGACAGGTTTTTACTGCATTGTACTGAAATAAAAAAATATAACTCAAATTGATGACAACTTATTCAAAGATAAGTGATGTGTTCTGAGATTTTACACTTTCACATGGTAAAATCCATTAATTGAAAAAACTACTTTAATTGGTGATATGGTTGTTTCATCCAGCTACAGCTTTTTTGCCCTTAAGTGCAATGTGGGGTGGAAAAGTGAGTGCTATGGGTTGTTTCATAGGAAAACAATTACTAACTACCCTGATTACTCAGCTGGGAAAAGTTGATGTTGGCAAAGTTATTCCCTATCTGCTATATGGTGTCTTAATAAAGCAGTGTAATAATTACGCAAATATTACTTCTTTTTGGATAATTTCTGTTTGATTGCAACGTAAGACTGGCAAAAGCCTCAAAGATTAAATTGTTGGGCTCCTAGATTCTGCAATGCAGACTCCATGGTTTTAAAAGACGTGTCATTGTGCAGTTACAGGATGCTGTGAGCTGAGGTTTGGTCTTAAGTTTTTTTATTGTCAGGTGATTGATGCCTATTACATAATGACCCGGAGAGAAGAGGATCAGGAAATGGATTAAACAGATATTTCCAAAGTAATACCATAAAAAAAACCTTAAGCTTAAATTTGTCATATGCAGTGAATATAAGAAAGCTGGCATGATGGGCATAGCTTTAACAGTTTTGCTCTGTGGCTGCTACTATGGATTACCGCATCTAATTTGACTGGATTCTTATCCGAGACGTTTCTTGTAGATCTGATGAATACTACAATTCATTATAAGCTGATAGTTTCGTGTCTTTTCCAACTTATTGTGGGAAGATAAAAGTGGATAGTGCTAGATAAAAGAAAATCGATCATCAGTACTACACAGCCTCTCTTACAGGTTTGAGATTTGTAGCTGCGCAGATACGGATGTCTTTTTTCAGACTTCTTGCAGTTCCTGAATCATGTAATTCTCTTTTCTTCCGTACTCACGATCTTTATGCTCTTTGTAGAAAAAGAGAGAGATTTGCAGATGGGAACTCCAAACGGCTTTCCATTCTTTTTTCCTGAGATTATATTGTCTTTCTTCCGCTCTAGAAATGCAGAGGAAAAAGCTCTCTTAAGTTACAGCAGGTTATGATGAGCAAGATAAAGAGTTGCAAGTTTTCACAGAATCACAGAATCACTAGGTTGGAAAGGACCTTCAAGATCATCAAGTCCAACCATTAATCCAGCGCCACCATGTTCCCTAAACCATGTCCTGAAGTGCCACATCCACACGTTTTTTAAACACTTCCAGAGATGGTGACTCCACCACCTCCCTGGGCAGCCTGTTCCAATGCCTGACCACCCTCTCAGTGAAGAAATTTTTCCTAATATCCAATCTAAACCTCCCCCGGCGCAACTTGAGGCCATTTCCTCTCGTCCTATCACTAGTTACTTGGGAGAAGAGGCCAACACCCTCGTCGCCACACCCCCCTTTCAGGTAGTTGTAGAGAGTGATAAGGTCTCCCCTCAGCCTCCTCTTCTCCAGACTAAACAACCCCAGTTCCCTCAGCCGCTCCTCATAAGACTTGTGCTCCACACCCCTCACCAGCTTCATTGCCCTTCTCTGGACACGCTCCAGCACCTCAACATCCTTCTTGTAGTGAGGGGCCCAAAACTGAACACAGGATTCAAGGTGCGACCTCACCGGTGCCGAGTACCGGGGCACGATCACTTCCCTACTCCTGCTGGCCACACTATTTCTGATACAGGCCAGGACACTGTTGGCCTTCTTGGCCACCTGGGCACACTGCCGGCTCATGTTCAGCCGGCTGTCAACCAGCACCTCCAGGTCCTTTTCTGCTGGGCAGCTCTCCAGCTACTCTTCCTGAAGCCTGTAGCGTTGCATGGGGTTGTTGTGGCCAAAGTGCAGGACCCTGCACTTGGCCTTATTAAACCTCATACAGTTGACCTCTGCCCATCGATCCAGCCTGTCCAGATGCCTCTGCAGAGCCCTCCTACCCTCCAGCAGATCAACACTCCCACGCAACCTGGTGTCATCTGCAAACTTACTGAGGGAGCACTCGATCCCCTCATCCAGATCATCAATAAAGATATTGAACAAGATCAGCCCCAGAACCAAGCCCTGGGGAACACGCTTGTGACTGGCCGCCAGCCGGACTTCACGCCGTTCACCACAACTCTCTGGGCTCGGCCATCCAGCCAGTTCCTCAGCCAGCGAAGAGTAAACCTGTCTAAGCCACAAGCTGCCAGTTTCTCCAGGAGAATGCTGTGGGAGACGCTGTTAAAGGCTTTACTAAAGTCCAGGTAGACAACATCCACAGTCTTTCCCTCATCCACTAGGTGGGTCACCTGGTCATAGAAGGAGATCAGGTTGGTCAAGCAGGACCTGCCTTTCGTGAACCCGTGCTGTCTGGGCCTGATCCCTTGGTTGTCCTGCAGATGCCCTGTGAGCACTCTCAAGACCAACCGCTCCATAATCTTCCCCGGTACAGAGGTCAGGCTGACAGGCCTGTAGTTCCCAGGATCCTCCTTCCGGCCTTTCTTGTAGACGGGCGTCACATTGGCAAGCCTCCAGTCTTCTGGGACCTCCCCTTTTAACCAGGACTGCTGATAAATGATGGAGAGTGGCTTGGCAAGCTCCTCCGCCAGCTCTCTCAGTACTCTCGGGTGGATCCCATCAGGCCCCATAGACTTGTGGGTGTCCAGGTGGTTTAGCATGTCCTTGACTGCTTCCTCCTGGATTATGAGGAGTACATTGTGTGTGAGTATATTTGTCCAAGTGTGAAGTACACACTGCTGCAAAGACTTAGGCCACTAATTCAAAGCACAACTATTGTATAATTCCAGGTATTTTCCTGCAAGAAAGCTGTGACAGTATATTCATAGGGACTTACCAGTTAAGCTCTTTATAACATGTGGCTGTCGGTTGTTTTGAGAAATGTGTTAGAAAAACCATGGGAACCATTGGAAAGCTGTTCCTGGAACTATCTTAAGAGCAGGGTCCTGGTTTTGGAAGGTGGGGTGTACTCTTCTGCTGAAGTCAGCTTCACAGTGCTCAGTTCTCTCAGGACCAAACACAAAGAGGGTGTATTTTTTGGATAACAAAGTGACATGGGAAGGACCAGCCCATACAAAAAATGTTACAGGCAGTGCATTTTTAGATGGTTCAGAAAAGTGAATGATCTCTGAGGGACAGTTTAGAGGAACAGCTATTTTTGGCAAGGAAAAAGTGATTTTGACACAAGGGAAAACAAAGGTCTGAATCCCTAGTTGGTGTTAATTGGTGTGATGAATTTAGTGAAACCTTGAAGCTTAAGTGTGCTCTGCTGGGTCATAAAGCCATTGGCATAACATGACTTTTTTTTTCTTTTTGTCTCATGGTTTGTCAGACCCCAAGTATAGCATACATGAAATGAAGTGTAACATATATATTTTGTTTGTTTTTTAAAAATTATACTTTAACTTAAAGTATCATTAACTTAAATCTGTCTTACGAGACCAGTCCCCACAGAGTTCAGGACTTTTAAAGCAGCAGTGTCAGTAGAAGCAGTACTGAAGTAATCAAAGGTAAAGTAGTGCAATTAGCAGGTGAGGGCATTGTGCATTTCTGCTGAGAGTATGCTCAGGCTCTCAGTAGCAGCAATGTAATACAAGCCAGTTGGGTAAGGAGTGTGCTGCTAACAGTTTTAAAAAGCCTTTGTGAAGTCATATCTTGCCCAGGTCTTATTATGCCCAACTGCTTAAACAAGAAGTGACACTGACTTTCAGAGGTGTTCTCATGTCAGCTCACGTGCGCTTGGGCAGCAGCATTCTGAAACCACTCAGCTTCATTGTCACTTTTAAAGGAAAAAAGCTTATGGTTCCTGCCTGTGTTGCATAAAGAACACCTTTGATAGAGTTGTTCTGGCTAGCTGTAAAGCAGTGGGAGTCTGTCTGCACTTACATTACATCATCTTCAGCTGAAAATTAACATGGAAGTATGCAGGAGGGTTGCACAGGCACTCTTCAGCTGCTGCAGCGAGTATGTGGGCCTTTGTAATCTGTTCACTTGATACTGTTGAGCAATGCTGATGGTGATAGCGGCATCATGCTAATAATTTTTGCTAGTTGATTGTTGGGTCTCCATTGAGTGGTGGGTGCAGAGGTAGCTGCATGGCGACGAAAGAAACAGTTTGATTTGTAAGATGGTACACGCAGAATAACATATATGTGCTGTCTGTATGTGTCTATATGTGCTTCGTTCAAGTACAACTGATAAACCTTAAAAAATGTAGTTGGCTAGATTTGTAGACTGGGATCTGTGGTATTTTTCTCTGCTTTGTTTCTTCCTTGCTTATGTTTCCTCAGGCATCTGTCAAGCTCCTTCCACCTGAGAATGTTTTGGTGACCTTAGGACTGTCTCTGCTGCCGCTGCCGCCCAGTGTGAGCCTCTGCTGCCCACGCTGGCGAGAGGCCAGCCCGCGGCTGGTGCAGCCCGCGGCTGGTGCAGCCCGCAGCCGCACCTTGGCCCTCAGCATTTCAGGTTTACATTTTTCAAAGAAGATTTAGAGAAACAGTTTCTCTGCTGTCACAAGCTAGCTCAGTTTGCAAACTGAGCAATACTGCCTGTATTTTCTTATTTTTTCCAGAAAGAAATAGAATTTTTTGCATTTTTTGGTGACAGTTATTAACCACTGTTTCTGTGATAAGTAATGTTATGTAGTTGATCGGTTCAAGTGCATATGTAAGCATTAGTAATATAATAAGTGGAAGAAGTGAATATATGGGTGTTTTTCTTTCTAGATGATACATCAGCAGCCTAACCCAGGTATACATTATGAGTATATCATTCCAGGAGACAATGTCATTAGTCCTCAGTTGCTTGCTCACAGGAGGCCAGGTAAAATGCCACTATTTCTTATTACTAAACACCTTTTGTTACCCAATAAGCTAATGGAGAAATTCATAGCATTAAATTCAGTGTAAATGCTGCCATTGTTGTGGGAGAGACCCAGAATTTCACCCTATGTGTTGAAAGAGGAATCTGAATAGATTGGTAACTTCAGTGAATTCAGTGAATTGGCAGGGATTATTTATACTGTAGCAGGGGATCTGGTCACATATTTAGACTTTCAGTAACAATATTGTTGTTGGTAAAATGTTAACCATGGCTTTGCATGAGCTGGAGTGCTGTAACTATGTCTCAGAAATTAAATAGAACATTATTTTTCTCTTCAGAGTTTGAGGTAATTTAAAAAAAAAACCCTTCACAGTTTCTATTTCCTCTCACAACTAGAGAGGGTCAAACACACAACTGTTGCCTTCCCAAGATAGAATCTGGAGAGCTCGTGCTCCTGACTGAGCTGTGGGTATGGGCTGTGTGTACTAGTATGAAGTTCTGAAGGACAGTAGAAAATTTGCAAGCGAGTTTGGTCCTACTGTTAATGTTTGTGACTTGCCTTGACAAATTTCTAAGTGGGTTTGCAGTCTGTTTGTGACTGTGCAACATGGGGAGGCACAGAATACAGAGCATGGTACAAAAAAAAAAAGGCTTTGGGAAATGTTGGCACTGGGTGCATTAACTCTACAGCATGTTTGGAGGTTCTTCAGTTTTTAATGTATTTGCTGGCTGAGACTTGGTTATCTTAGCTTAAAACAACACAGTCTTTGCAAGACACTATTAGGAGGTCTCTGCAGAGCAGATTAAATCTGCTTTCAAGTTTAAGGATTTTCCAATCGTGATTATTAGTGGATGAAAACATAGACTGCTACTTGCAAGTGAGGCTCATTGTTTTACCTTTTTGTATTTTCTGTCATCAGGGGAGCCCTTGAATGGTCAGTTAGGAATGCCAGAAAGTACAAACCATGAGGATGAGGATTTGCATAGGGAGACAGACACTCTCACTGGACAGTCAGCTGGAACTTTCCCAGTTATTCATCCAGGAAGATTTCCTTCTCATCAACCAGAAAACCAGGTGCCTGCTGTGCAACCACCAAGACAAAACCGAGAACACAACTGGAAACAAATTGGAAAAACTGAGTGCACTACTACATGTGGGAAAGGTAAGTTCTTCATATACCGTGCACAGGAAATAGATGACACACGGGAGGGTTCCAGTGTGGGAGCGGGGAAGCACGGAGGGAAGAAGCAGTGTGACTGTTCAGCAGCTCTTGTATGCACAAAGCATTGCTGGACCTGGTATTTTCTGTTATCTTACAAGAAAAAGACATGTCAATACTATTATGTGTGTTTATTTTAAATTGGTAGAAAAAACAAAAATAAAAATATTAAATACAAAGTATGTAAATTACAAGGGAATATATGGCATTTACCTCTGAAAGGAAATATTTCAGGATTTTATGGCAAGCTTCCCTCTCTCTCACACCCTTGAAACACAGCTGCTTTCCTCAACATTCTTTGGCATTCTTTATCCTTCCATTTGGCTTCTCCAGCTTTGTCAGATACCCTCTCAGTGCTTTTTGTGTCTTTGTCAACAGTTTTCTGATCTTTACGGGAAAGTTTCACAGGGATTGATCAGCCATATCTTTGCCTCATTAGATGTTGCTGGAACAGCAATAATGTGACTTCAGAAAACTGAGGTTTTCATAGGGGAGAAGTGGGAGGGAAGAGGGACAGAAAGGGACTGGTAATTAGTGAGCTTTTGGGATGTGAGGGATACACTACTTTTAGCTTGCCAGATTAATCTTTGCCATAACACATTCACAGTGACCACAGATTCAATAATGCATAGCATAAGCAATTACTGGGAAGAATAAGTTTTTGTGGTAGTAAAGGTGGAGTCTTTCGTACTATACATCGCCACCCACCACCATACCTACAAAATCAGAGAGCTTTGAAATAAAGACGTACCAGTGAGGGAACTCCACTGACTGTCACAAGTTCATATACATTGAGAATAGTTGCTTCCTAATTAGTTTGGGAGGACACCTTGTGAATTTGGTCCAAGGCCAGATGAGTGTCCATGTTATAGCTACAGATGGAGCTAAAAAAATTCAGCATTATTGACACCAGTGAAAATTGCTTCCCAGCATATTGAGAAAACTTTTTTCCTTAGAGGAGTTACTGCAGAAGTGTTAGAGCTAAAATGCAGCCAGAAGACTTTTTGTGGAGAAAAGGAGGGAAGGTAAACAAGAATTATTTTGATTAGCATTTAAATATGCTCTGTGTCTTTAATACAAGTCATATGGGCAGAATCCTTAACTGCACCTGATCATTCTTCAGCAGCAACGGGTGAGTATCACCTGCTGAGTGTCTAGTTTATCGTGTATGTGGTGAATTTTAGTATCCAAATCAGGTAATTTACGATGCCATTGCCGGAACACATCAGGCTAGATGTATTCTTCCTTTACATCATAGAAGTCTTGGCTGTATTTCCTATGGATCTTACGGGCATCTGAATGTAGTTCTTGCCATTTCTTCAGAGATCTGGTAGCGGTTGGCAGTGGTATTAATGAAATCTGAGTCAAAACTACAATACCAAAGTTGTAGGAAAACAGAATCCAAAGGATATCCTTCAGCCTCCTATACAGCGTAAATTTAGTCCGTGAAATTTAGCAAGAGAACTGTCAAAAATTAGTATCTCTTTTTCCTGATATTTGGAGAATGTGTGCATGTTCTGGTCAAGTTAAATTCAAAAGGAACTGGACCTTGGGAGCAGGATCCTAATACTGTTGAGACTGTATGGACATTCCTTGTGATGTTGGTGTGAGAAGTCTGTGTGAATCTGATGCCCTTAAGGCGTTTCAAGTCAAACTAGCTTATATAGGCTGATAAGAAATGGAGTGAAAAAAAATCAGAAAGAAATCTTGATACTATTTAAGGCTTTGTTTTCATTTTGGTATGTATGGTTCCATACAGGACACTCTATTCTTTTTTCTTTTTTCCATGTTTTCCTTTTTTCTGCCACTTCATATCTTCATGCAGAAATGCAGATGATACATGGTCTTTAATTTTTTTTTTCTTTAACGTTAGGAATTTTTAAGTTGGAAGAAGGAAGACAAATTATTTTTGTGCTAGCTAAGGAAAAAGGGAGGATAAATTAACAGTTTTGATGAAAAACTGTGAGATTTCAAAGCACTTTTCAGTAAAACTTTGGCTTGGAAAAAAAAGACTATTACAATTTTTTTAAAAGTGAAATTGCTTCCCGTGCAAACTACTGCCAACTCTTGTCACAAATTTCCATTTAAGATGACTGAGTGAATAGATCTACTAGAATCTGGACAGTGTGGAAACTGCTACTGCATCCTGCTGGAGAAGGAAGTAGCACATCATCCCTCAGTGTTGTCCAGAGAGAAGAGGGCTGGTGCACTGCAGATTCCTCACAGGAACTTTGTCCAAATTTTGTCTGAGAGATCTTACAGGAGGAGTACCTCACTTCATCTTCTCTGAGCACACCCTGTGCCTTAAAACTGGTGGTATCTACACCTTGGAAATTACTTGGAATATGTTGATTTGTTTTCAGTCATGGCAGCATGTTTGTTACTTCTTGAAAGAAGAATTATAAAGGAGGTTAAAGAGTGTAAACTGCTGATTTTTTCCTTCAATTTCAGAAAATATAATAGCTTTTCCTGAAGTATTAGCATAAGGTAGGTGATGAGACACAAAGCCTTACTTTTGATAAAATTAAATTCTTGAACAAATACAACTTCAGTGGGAATTGTAATTTCAAATTTTCTATCCTGAAATTGAAGTATACCAGCCAGCAGTTACCATCACTATGGCCACCCTTATTTTATTTAAAGTCATGATGTCATAATTTAGAGTTACTATAGGTAATATGTAATATGATAATACAATTTAAAAAATTATTTAGCTGTTACCATTAAATCTACAGAAGTTTTGAGCTCCAGGAGATAAAAAATGCGGAGCTAATTAACCACAGATCTTAGACCTAAGACCGCAAGTTCAAGTTGATCATTGGAAATGCAGAGCTGGAGAAAACTGATCTTCTAACGCAGTGGCCTAAGACTTGCAGTGTCAATAATCTTATGAATCGGTGCCACTGACAGTGCAAGCTTTAGTAAACCCATATTTGGGATACATAAGCTTTAACTGTTAGAACCTAGCCCTTTTCTACAGTCTTTAGACACAAATACGGACAAAGATGCACCTGAGTTTTCTGTGCAAATTGCCTTGGCCGTGTAGGCAAGATGGGACTTCTTTTTGCCTTTGACTCAGAGGCATGGCAGTTCGGTTTTTGGAAATGTGCAGACAGATATTTTGATCTAAGGAAAAAGAGAAGTCTGTTTGCGGAAAGATTAGGCTATTGTACTCATAACTTGTTCCTTGCTTCTTCCTATACTGCCAGCAACACGGGAAAAAGCGCATTTCTGTAGTCTTTCTGATGCTTGGTCTTAGAGACACTGTTGTATAGGGTGCATTCCTGAGGTAGAGTGGTAGCTTTCCTAGATAGACATAGGTGTTTCAGACAAGAGCAGTGTGAGTGTAAGCAATGAGAGTTCTGTTGAAAAAGTGCTTGCTTTTAAACCACCTGAATTTTGGTTTTTTATCATGTTCTATTTGTGATTGCAAACACTGAGAACTAGGCGTTTATGACCCTGTCTTCAGGTTGTACACTGTATTTCCCCAAATTCTGAAGTATATTGTTAATATCAAGGTTAGTCAGTGTATATGTCTAAAACTACAGCCTTATTCAGAACGACTGCACATCATCCATGCATTTCAAAGGCAAAATGACAACCATGAAATCTGAGCAAGAAGGCGTTCCAGGAAAAGGTTGTGGGAAGAAGTGTAAACTCTGTATCTGCTTGTCTGGTTGAAGAGCATTATTGTGCTTATTTCATTCTGTGGAAGAAAGTTAGGTCTAACCTAAGCAAAACGTTTCTCTTACAGTTCAAAGTTAATTTTCCTGTTTGTGGTTTCTTTCTCTGTCTAAGTCTGAATATCTTCACTAATTAAGTCTTCAATACCAATAAATAATTAGTCATTTGGAGTTACTTGCTGTAGGATAGCCTAAAACAACTAAAAACACCCTATTTGTAAGTCAGTGGGTCTAGCTTCAAGTGGGTGAACGGGCACTTGTGGACTGTGCCTTGACCACTTCTCTTTGTCTGAGCCCTGTTTCTCTTGCAATCACACGGCTCCTATTACCATGGAGGTGTCCTGTGCCATTAGAGAGGAGGGGTTGTTGCTGCTTTACAGGGTGTAAACACGGCAGGGAGAGAATCGGCAGACTTTTGTGCTAGTTTCTAAAAAGAAATAAAAAGAAAAATTTTCCTAGTCTTCCTTTTGCTGTTCTATATTTTTATATATATATTATATACTATATATACTGTACATATACTATACTATATACTACTATATGTAGTACAGTATCTGTGTGTGTATGTATATACAAGTATATAGTGTGTGTGTGTATATTATACACACACACACACTTGTAGAGTTGTCTTTCACATCCTTTGCCAGATTCAACTGCAGGTGGGCCTTGCCTTTCCTAACCCCACCCCTGCACTATCAGACAGCATGCCTGAACCCCTCTGGGATCACCTGCCCCTGCTTACACCTTTTCATGTCTAAGTTTAGTTAGGAGCTCCTTACTTATCCATGCAGTCCTCCTGCCACCTTTGCTTGATTTCCTACTTACTGAGACAGACCTTTCTTGAGCTTGGAGGAGGTGGAGGACGTGGTCTTTGAATATCAACCAACTCTTCTGGACCCCTCTTCTCTCTAGGGCTTTATCCCATGGGATTCTTCCAGGCAGATCTCTGAAGAGGTTTGGGTCTGCTCTTCTGAAATTCAGGGTTGTGGTCTTGCTTTTTGCCCTGCTCCGTCCTCTTAGAATCCTGAACTCTACCATTTCATGGTCACTGCAGCCAAAGCTGCCCCTGACTTTCACATCCCTGACTTTTTCTTCCTTGCTTTTATGTATCAGGTCTAGCAGAGCACCTTTTCTGATTGGATCCTCGATTACTTGTGTCAGGAAACTTGTTAATGTACTCAAACTTTTCACTTACCAAATACAAGTAGGCATGTTAGCCACCTTGCTCTTTGTCATCATTTCAGTAGTCAATTTGCAGCAGTAATAGAAGTAGAGTTCTGTTTTTCAGCTCTAGCATGAAAATTATTTAAAGATCAAGCATTAAATATGGAGAGTAGTAACTTCTAGTGAGTCTATAGCCTACAGTAATGTTTAACCTGTAAGCTTTTATCTCATAAATCTTTTAAAAAAACAGGTAAAGTGGATAATATTCTCATGTGTTTACTCACCACATAACTCTGAAGTAAGGAGGCTCAGTCTCTTTCCAGAAGCACAACAGAATTGCTGCTAAATTTTTCCTCCTCTCAAGCATGTGTTGTGGCCACTTGGCTTCATTTTTTTAAATTCCCTGAATACTTGATGTTTGTATTCTCTGCACTGTAAAGTCCTCATGCAGACCAAGGAGGATGTTTTCTCAGCCTTTTCTACAGTGCCATGCTGTACTTTCTATATACTAAGGACTTCCTTTAACACTACAATGTAAACAGTATAGCATTCAGCTCTCACATTTGGAAATTTTGGATATAATCTTAGTCTGTATCTCCTGTTGTTAATGTTACGCTTTTCCTTTCTGCATCAGTGTTAGATACTACTGTTACGCCTTATACTGCGGAGTCTTTTGCAATGCATCACCTAATTTTCTTCTTCATTTCAGGGTCACAGTACCCAGTTTTCCACTGCGTCAACAGAGTCACTCATGAGGAGGTATCTGAGAGTTACTGTGACAGCAACACCAAACCTATTCCAGAAGAGGAGGCCTGCAACCTCTTCCCATGTCCAGCTTTGTAAGATATTACCATTTAAGTCAAGTGAAATAAGCCAATATCATTGAGGTTTTGCATGTGAAAGAGGCTATTCCAAGTAGGAAACTAGTTTGAACTTCTAAGTACTACACACTTGTGACATAAAGTATAGTGGATATTTTTTCCTTAGTTGGTCATGGCCTTCTTCCCCTTCACAGGGAGCAATAACATTCAGGGAAGGCAAAAGGGAAGTTGGCAACAAGTAGATGTAGTAATTTCTCAAAATCTGTGTGATTGTTCAGATATGCACACTATACATGGTCTCTCTGCGGGTATGTTTTTTCAAGTGACGGGCTTCTGCATATACCTGTCTAAAGGAGGCTCTGTAGGTTATATCACTCCATCCTGGATCGTGTGCTGTAGTACCCACCTGTTCATTCCATGGTGTCATATTCAAAGATGAGATTAGGCTGATAGGGCTCACAACAGCCCCTTCCTAAACATCACCTCTCTTTCCTGCAATTCAGTAGTTCTTCAACTCGAAGACTGGATTCTGAAGTAATAGTCCTTGTTTCAAGCACACTAATACAGCCAGTTCAGGTCTGAAAAGACACTTGCCATCAGGAGACTGTGATTTAGAATTGCCTAAGCAACTTCTTCTAAATAATGTGTGTGTGTGTGTGTGTGTATATATATAAAAAAAAAAAGTCAATTCATCCAGGGTGTATACCAAGAAGAGAAAAGGGTTAAACCCAGTTGCTGTTATAGCAACTTTATTTCGGGTCAGCAGCTGTATTTTCCATCTCTCCTGGTTACATTCTTCAGTTCTCTTCTGAGCAGCAAGTGGCCACTCCTTATCCCACAGAAGTTTCTAACAGTGTACGTGCTGCTAACAGTGTTAGAGATGCTGGACAAGCAACTTCCTAGTGCATATTAGATACTCGGGAACTTCTGAAGCCGTTTACTGATGGATGTCTTCTTTCACCAAGCATTTTTCTCACCTTTTTCTTTCTAACAACTCATACTAATTCAGCTTCATTTGTTTACACAGTATAATATCAAGAGTATAAACAAAGATGTGTAAATATTTATTTAAAAGAATACGGAGATTTTGCTTGCTCTCCAGAAGAGTTCTGAAATAAAATGTGTAAACAGTTCAGATACTTCCCTATTTGTGTATATGTTTTCATGCTTGAAATGAAAACTCAAAGGGGAAAACGACATGTTTATACAAAAGTGATTAAATAAATACAGTGAAATCTTGGAATGAGAAGAACATACCTAGGAATTTTTTTTCATCTCCAAAATCAAATGTATTTATTCATTGCTTATAACTTGCTATTTCAGTTTTACTGATGAATGAATGCCTGGATGCAGTATGTAATTTCTGTGGTATTGTCCTTTTTAGTCTTTGCTGCAGAAAAATTTTATATAACCCATCTTAAATTTTTAGGAGCTGTCATTAGAGCAATAATATATATTATAGATAAATTCTTTAAAAAAACAAACAGCTATTAGTGGCTTAATGTTTGTAACGTGTCTTGAAACCGTGAATTGTGCAATCTGTATGCATGCTTATTGTTATTAACCACTACAAGTAGATCGGTTACAAGTATGTAACGTTGTCTTCATAAAGGGTTTAGTTACGCATGTGGAGGCTTAAGTGTTATTTTATAAAATTCTGTACCAGCATCAGAATCATGTAATTTGAGTTCTGTTAAGGTTCGTATTAGAGAAATCATTACTGAAAAAATACCTTCTCTCTTTTTTTTTTTTTTTTTTTTTGCTTTAGCTGGGATATAGGGGAGTGGTCTGAGTGCAGCAAAACATGTGGCCTTGGTATGCAGCATCGACAGATCTTATGCCGGCAAATGTATGCCAACCGTACCTTGACAGTTCAGCAGTACCGCTGTCATCACCTGGAGAAACCAGAGACAACCAGCACTTGCCAGCTGAAGATCTGCAGTGAATGGCAGATTAGGACAGAGTGGACTTCAGTAAGTAAGATTGATTAATGTGGATTAACATTGAGAAAATAATTTTCTTCCAGGTATCACTAATCCAACATGAAATTTGTTTTTGTTTACAACAGGGAAGTGGAATGTGAAAAGCCTTGGAAATAGGTGAATCTTAGTTAAAGAAAACCCTGCTCGATTGTGGTCATTAAAGTTTACTGTTCGTAACCAGAAAGGAGCTGAAAAAGAGCAATTGGATAGTACAAAACATGCAGATGTGTGTGTACAGAAGTACACAAGCTTTCTGAGCAATGCCTTTTTTAAATACTATATGAAGTAGAGCCGTGAGAGTCCTGATAGGTTTACCTGTACTGCTCGCTCTCATGGCATGTAGAGTTTAGTTCCAGGAGTTATTTATTAAGGGTCAGTAGTTGCTGTTACTGTAGTTGGTTTGAGGCTATGCCGAGACTTTCAGGTAAATGTGGACAGTACAGTTTTAAGCTTCAATTTCTGTGTTGCGTACAAAAGGTTTGGCCAACGTGACAACTATCCTAGATACTTTTATGGCCTTTGTGTGAAAGAGAAAATATCACGGTGTTTTAGGTGTAGAGATAAACAAATGTCTTTGTTAACCATTAAAAAAAAACACAAAAAAATTTTGGAGTTGCCGAATTGTGTGGGTGAATAGACCGTTAAAAATGTCAGCTTAAGCTCTGAACCTAAACCTTCTTTTTCCTTTCTACTGAAGCGCTTCCTTGCTCCTAATTCCCCCAGCCTGTGCTGGAATGGATGTTGCAGCACACAGTGTGTTGTGCGTGGACCACCACTGGAAGTGTTCAAAAAACGTGTGGATGTGGCACTTCAGGATGTGGTTTAGTGGGCATGGTGGTGTTGGGCTGATGGTTGGACTTGATGATCCTAAAGGTCTTTTCCAACCTTAATGATTCTCTGTGATTCTGCGTGTGACTAGCTGCACTGGCCGTAGCAGCACAGCCTTCCATGCACACGGTCACAGTAGGCTAAAGAGTCATACAGCAGACTTTGTGTAGCTTTATAGTGGGTCTTCCCTCATGGCAAAGCCTGTGTATTTCTGAGGCAGAAATGTTAACTTCCTAGTCATGAAATATCTGTGATACATGGATATAGTCTTGATTAAAAAATACCTAGACAGTGGAGTGTTAAGATATATTGGTTAACTCATTATTCATGATGAATTAAAATCCATCTAGAGTTAAAGGACAGTAAAATTCATATTAGAGATAAAGTTTTTATTGTTTTATTGTGTTGGTAATGAGAAAGGGGAGCTGGTTTTGTGTTTTATTGCATTTTGAGAAGTATTTCAGTGTACAGAGCCTTTAGAGGTTTACTGCCTATGGTGAATCAAGCTAAACAAATGCTTTAGAAATTGTAGCTGGTTGAACATAAGCGTAATTCCAATAAAATTCGGTGATTGATTTCCTCTTGGAAGTAAAATTAAAATTCTCGGCGTGAGAAAGATCCATCATAAAGAAAGAAGCAATTAACTTTGCAAACTGGTTTCAGTAGAACCTTTATTTTTGTTTGTGCTTACTGAAGTACAATTAGGTTTTCACTTTGGAGACAGGTCTGTGATCTTGAAAGCAAGTCCGTCTTAAGATTTTAATGTGCTTATCATTTTTCCTGAGATACAAATGTCAAAAACATTGATCTAAATCTGATTAGAAAAAATGGCATTGTGGTAATTTAAAGTTTGGAGTCAGCAGACTAGACTTCGAGAGTAACTCTGGACAAATTGCCCCGTTTATGACATAACGAATGGGGTATTTGTTTTCATTAGTATTTTGCTATTTAATGATCTCACACATCTAGTCTGGGTTTTGGTCAGTGTTCTAGAGTGAACAGTTGAAGAAATAGCTGCAGTCTGAAGATGAAGTCTGTGAAGTATCTTGCTGGTAGGGAATGCATTTTACATGGTAAAAAGATTTGACGTGTAAATATGGTAGATGTTTAAGTATTCAAAAGCAAGTTAAAAGCAATGAGGCTGCCTTTGGAAGCTTTGCTAGGTACCCTTGTATGCAGGTACTGTAGTCTTTAATCTTCAAATTCCCAGAGATTTCCCCTTTAATTCTAGAGTGTTTACAGGACTCATAAAAACATTCCATGCTTACACAGCATAAAATTATGTTTCCATGTTGCTTCATGATCTGGATGCTTCACATCATCAGGCAGAAATATCAATAACTGTCAGCATTCTCTGAGGTTGAAGAAGAGAGAGCAGGAGAAGGCCTTGACTTGTAAGAAGGATTTAGAAGTTGTGTTTCTTTGCATTTCTCTTGCTTCATATCTACTTGTAGGTCAAGATCAGAATTATGCAGAATAATGTCAGCAGTTCGTTTGATAAGGTGCAGCATGGCTTGTTGAAGATAGGGTTTAATTTTATGTTTTCAAAGGTATCTGCATAATATACTGTAGAATACTACAGGCTGAGAATATGATTTAAAACTACTAGTGTGTTTTTTATTCCCTATTCTTAGCAATCTAGAGTAGTTCTATAGCTTCTGTGGATGTCTTAGCAGGAATGAGTGAGTTGTATGTTCCCAGCTCCCTGATGAACCTCTGCAGTTCTTGCATAGAGTCCTGATGCAACCTCCCTTTTATTACAGTGTTCAGTGCCTTGCGGAGTGGGGCAGAGGACCCGAGATGTGAAATGTGTCAGCAACCTTGGAGACATTGTTGATGATGAGGAATGTAACATGAAGCTGCGACCAAATGATATTGAGAACTGCGACATGGGTCCCTGTGCTAAGAGCTGGTTCCTTACAGAGTGGAGTGACAGGGTAAGGCTTCTCATTATCTCTGTGCTGCCAAATCTTCTAAAACAATGTAGATGCATCAAAATTTAAAAATAATACATCTGTACAACCATAAACGGAGTGATCTTATTTTCCATGTTTATCCTTGATCTGTTAAACAGGCAAGAGCAAACAAAACAATAAAGATCCCAAGGGCATCTTGAGTTTGTTTTAGATACAAGAATGCATGGAAAGGGCAAGCCTGTGGGTACATGGCCAAACATCTGGATTTAGAATTGGCTCTGTGTCTGAACTTCCCAAAATACTGAGTGTGCTGAGATTTATTATTCTGCCTTGCTTAGCCCTGAGTCTCAAGATTCAGACTCTAAAAGTTTCCCTACTGTTTTTTTAAGGATGGAGGTTTGAGGCCTGATGTCTGTGCTTAAGTTCAAACCATAAAACAATTATTCTATAGCTGTGAAAAGAGGGGAACAACTTCATAAACTCAGGCAAGGTTGATACAGGCTTTTGTACTTTGTGAGCATTGATGTATTTTTTTTTAATTTCAATGAGTCAGATTCTCCACATGAAAGCCATAAAAACAGTGGTGATTTACCTTGTTTCATGATTGGGCTCAGAGTTCTTGTTCAGTAGCGATATTTATATGCTTTCATTAAAAGGCTTACAAACATGGGCAAAGAAGAGACTGGCATTTTGGTCCCTCTCATGGATGCTTGCATATCAATTTCATCCATACACGAGCTGAGCCTTCAGTCTGTAAAATCCTGATCGCATCTCCCTTTTCGTCGGTTCTTTTGGCAGGCAAATAATATAATTTATTGTTGAAGCTGTAAGACTACATTCATAACTTCATGGATTCATAATTCAGATCACTTTGTGGTAGTATCTCTGAAAGCTAGGAAAGTCTGGCTCATAGGTTATGCATTAGTTTGGACACTCAGAAGATTTTCCACGTGTTTTAGATGCAGAGGAGGAGGAACAACTTCACAAGTAGAACAGGTTCCTGGTATGTCACTTAATTTTTAAAAGGCTGATCAGACTCCTGCAAAATTTTCAGCCTCCAGACAACGCATATTTTCGAAAGAAGAAGAAATTATACATTAATAAATCTTTGTTGTTGTCATTTGAACTTTTTTTTCCAGTTGTTATTCACTCAGTGTACGTTCTTGCATAGCGTAGGCAGAAAGTTACCAGGTAAACTATAGGTATTGGTGCAAACGGCAAAGTTTTTGCTGTAGGTGAAATGGCAGTGCCTTTTGGAATGGCAGTGCCTTTTTTGTTTCTTTTTTAGCTTGTAGAGCTGTTCTTTGTACAGTGCTATTACAGTGATACTTTACAAGTAAGAAGGAAAAACGCATTCTACCCTCAAAGACATCTTGAAAAATATGGCCCAACTACTACTATCAGCTAGTGAAGTTCCACCACATAAAGCACATAAATTCCAGTGAAGACTCTAGCACCAATGTTGTCTTCATTATTCTGCACTGATGTTTTGTCCTCTGCAGAATTAAAAAGTTTTTGTAGCTGAAGGTTATGACTATAGAATGTTATTATGCTTATTTATATGTATTAAATGAGACATAAAAGTGAAGCAGGTAATGTGGAAAATGTTGGAGTTTTTTCTTACCACAGATGTTTTAGGGTCAGAGAGTAAAGAATGGATTTTGTTACCTTCTCAGCTTATATAAGTGTACAAATTAATTTCTTCCAAATGCTTGCTACTGTAGTTGGCATTGTTCACCATCACTTCTGCCAGCAGTGGGCTTGGAGTTTGATTCACAAAGAGAATGGAAGGAACAGCTTATTTCAGGAAAAAAAGGATATCCGGGCTAGAATATGCAGGATCTTTTGAGGTTCTCACATACCTTAGAACTCAGATGTTCAGAGACATTTAGTGGCAGTGATTCCAGTGGAAGTCAGTGGAATATAGGAGTAGTCAATAGCTTTGCAAAGACAGGCCTTTGGCCATTAGCTTTCTTATTGTGCCTTTCAAGGGATGTTTTTCAGGATCAGAAGTCTCTCTTTGTAGAGGAGTGTGTTTCTATTGAAAGACAAGAGGAGAATTCTGTCACGGAATGGAAATGGGCATTCCCAGGTGTATGGACTTCGCATGTGTAATTTCCCCAAACAATTCTTTAAAAAGTACTTTAAGCCAAGCTGCACTTCAGCAATAAGCATAGATCTGCGATGGGCAGCCACAAATGGTTCAGATAAGCAGCCAGAAGTTCAAATGCTTAAAGAAAGCTTGTTCAAACCTCTTGAGTCTGCAGAACTGTGGTAGAAATCGCACAAGAACAGACCTTCTTTGTGAGATTTATTACACGCCTACTTCAAGTCCCAGCTGGAAATACCACAGAACAGTCTTTCCCATTATATTTTGACATTTCAGCTGTGGCTAGAAATAAGAGGCAAAAGAACTTACCATAACTTCTGAGAGCATTGGAACTTTGAAATGATTGAGTTCGAACTTGGTTACAGCCATAAGAGAAGACCTGGCCTGTACTTTCCTGAACCCATTTTGCAAACACTTAATGTGTACTGTTGCACATGCAGCAAGTAGAGATTTCCAGAGGCCTGTCAGAGATTGGTTAGGCACATACTTTCTCTTTCAGCAAGGGCTATATCAAACTTCCATGTCCAGATTTATGTGATGCATGGGGCATTACAATACAGCCTTGGTTAATTAGCAAAACACCAAGAAAAAGCACAGTAACATAAAAATTATACAATTGTCTTGCTGCCAACAGATGTTACATTTCAGGGTTTGATATATATTTGTGCATAATTTGACAAGGATATTCTCTAGCATAGGGAGAGTGAGAGATGAATAGTCACGTCTGAGTTTTAAGAAAAAGACAGGATGTAATTTAGGATTGGTGGAAAGATACTGGGTTTTCTTATTTTACTGAAACCTTGTAAAGTTTTAATTGATGTAAAATCATGCTAATTGCCTTCATTTTCATTAATAGTTTGGTGGTTCTGAATTGGAGGATTATATAATTAAATTTCCCTAAATGTAACTTCTACAATGCAACATAACATGCACGTAAAAACCTGCAGAGAACATACAGAATTGTGTATAGGAGCTGCATTTCCTTCCCAGGGTGAGCCATATGTAGCTTTACTCTGTAAATAATACTTGGCTGCCTTCTTGCCATGTTCTCCTGTCTTGTTTTCCCACAAAATATATTTATGTATTTTATAGCCACCTCTTTCCCTCCATGGCATCAACCTTCTTGGATTCAGGATCTGCACAGACTGATTATACATATAATTAATCCTAAGTAATAAAAAAACCCCTCCATCTTCCTAAAACAATACAGTTCTTGATTTGAGTTATTTTGATAAACAGGTATCAGCATCCATTGTATGTATGTTACACACACACGGGTAAAAACCTGCAAAGCTTATGAGCTCTGTGGCTACCAGGTACACACTTGTGGAACATGTGAAGGGAGGAAGGAAAGCAATTCATCCTTAAGAAACGAACCCTTATTTTCTGAAAAGTATATGCTCTGTTATTTGTCTTTGAGGTAGATCTAAACACCATATTCTGATATCCGTCAGGCTCAATCTTGAGAGAAACTGAGATTTTTACTCATTTCAAAGGGAAAAATTACAGGTTAAAAGTCTCTAGCAGCAGAGTGAGACTTATCTTACTCTGTATGTGCCTGTCTTTACACTTATTGCTCTATCTTGATTATCAATAAGAGAATTAAGTTTCATGGCTTTGTCTTCTACGTGATCTTTAACCCCTTTTGATTATAGAGAGTCTGGACACACTTTTGTGATACTTTTACGTGCTTTTGTAGAAAGACGGTTTCCTGTCTCATAATTCTCTTTAAGATGTCATCCTGTGCTAAAATGCCAGCGTTCCACCAAACTGCATCCATTAATCAGTAGAGTAAAGCTGGTGAACCTTACTGAACTTAGCAACAAAATTGGATTGATGGCAGCAGATGAGATTCTTGCAAACATTTCACATGACCGGTTCTTTGACAGCTCTAATTGCTGGAAAGTTTAGTTCTCCTATGGGTCAGAAGCGGGAAACTGCATTCTCCTGATTTACAGCAATGGGAGACCCATCAGTTTCCTTCCAGCTAACTGGAGCATTCCCCTCTTGCATTTTTGTTTGTTCCTCATTGCCATCTTCTCTGTTCATTTGTTTCTCATTTTATGTTTAGAACATACTTAGAAAAGAAGCCAAAATACAAAAAATTCTTAGATGTTAATGAGATTCTGAGGCCAAAATAAAATCTTGGGAAGAAAGAAAATATGCTGCACATCAGGGAACAAAATCAAAACAGATCAAACGCATGCTCTGGGTTTCACTCTTCATTAAAAGGAGTAACAGCAATGCTTCTGTAATATCTTCCATTACAGAGCTGTAGTTCTGATTCACTGCTTCATAAAAGTCAATGCTTTATTCCTAACAATCAAGTTACAGGTGGGTTTGTTGACCAGGAAAATGTGGAACCACCAATGAATATTGTAGCTTACACTCATCTTTCACTGTTTTCTATTTAAATCTGTGTAGCTCACTTAAAATCTGCCTGGATCCTGAAAGAAAAAAAAACAAAGGAAAAGAGACCACCATGGAGCTTGTGCAGGCATTTTGTTATTTTTGATTATCACTGTTTATTTGTTCTCAACATAAAATGAAAACAAGATAATATACCCCTTTCCATTGATTTAATGTAGAAATCATATCGAAATAGAACTTTTGCATTCTTTATGAATAAATATGTAATTCATTTCATGATTTTTAATGAAACATACAACCAGGAGGGTTTTGAAGGAGACTTTGATAGAAGGGTGGCCAAAACCTACAGAGATTGCTGTTTTCTTTTCTAGAGCTGATCTCTCTGCGACAATTCAGCTGCTTTAGATGAAAATCAGTGTATGTAAGTCTGCATGGCAGGGAGGAGCCTTGCCAGCTGCGGCCCAGAGTATCCCAGTTAGGTCAGCAGGCTCAGAGGTGTCAGGCAGGGGCAAAGAAGAGCCCAAATTATCAGGTAACATCATGATGACAGGGCAGGTCCAAGGTAAAGCTGGGAAGTCAGTCCACAGCTCAGGTCCAGTGACAGTATGCAGCGTTGGACGCAGCCTAGTGATCCTGAGGCAGGTCCATGGTAATGAGGCATGGTCAAGGTCAAGCACAGAAGTGAATCCAAGGGCAAGGGATCAATGAGGCCGAGGCCCATGCCCAGGCTGTGGCTGGGGACAGATGCAGCTCTGATAAAGCTCAGGCAGGGACTGATGGGCCAGGGCTGAGGTTAAATGGAGACCCTGGACCATGGGCAGGGGTGTTGGTGGAGGCCCCAGGTGAGGCTGGCCAGCCATACTGGTGCACTCAGGCCCTGAGAAGTCCTTACAGGTCTCAAGGCAAGTGATACTTACTGTAACAGCCAGAGTAGTGAGGAAATCTGTTCCCTAATGTTACTTACTTCAGAGAGCATTAGTAATGTGTAAGTACCAGCAGTGTTACCAACTACATATAAAGAAAGCAGCAGTGCACATGCAGAAGCAATCATGATCCAGATGAAGTGTCCACAGATTCCAAGACCTTATTTAAAAACTTTTGTTACCTTGGAAGGATACCATGGATCTGCTAGACTAAATACAGGGGACAGTTTGGCTTCTGGTGCAGCACCTACTGTATGCATAGATGTACTCTAAAGGGAAATAATATAAATCCTGGTATCAGAAAATGTTTTGCCAATACATAAGGATATTTCTGACTGGGCCTTCCCCACACACACCCCCTTTTTTTTTTTTCTTAAGAAATCAAGGCTCCTCTCAACAGTATTAATGTCCTTTGATAATCTGCCCCCAGTCTCAGAACTGCAGCAGAAGTGAGCTTCTGAAATACAATTCTTAGTTTATTATTGGGAAAACAAAGGTTACATAATCCTTCTAAAATCCCTTCTGAAAAGGATTTTCTCAGAGTAGATCAAATAATGCTAAGGAGTTTCATAAATAAATTTCAAACACAGATCTTCATTTTTATTTTTTGCAGTAGTGTCATATCAGGAGGATGAACTGCAAAAAGCTTTGCTATCCTGTGGGGAATAATTAAGATGATGAAGGTTAGAGCATGGTAGACAGAAATCCTGCATAAATGGGGATGTTTTACTAGAACTCAATTGATTTTTATTTAAAAATTTAATTACGGCTAGCAGTGATGCTGAAACCTGGCTGAAAGGACTCCTGAGTTCTGGGAGACTTTCTGCTGCCCCTTTCTGGTGGTCTGTTGCCCCAGTTGAGGGTAATGAGTAGGGCTGGCACATTAGTGAAAGAGAACTGGCACTGTTAAAGGGGTTTTTTTCTCTACCGTGTCCTGTGGCTGTGACAAAAATTCAGGCTTCTACTTGCAGTTTTTCAAGTTTGCAGGAGCTAGACTTATTTTCCTGGACTGTTGTTACAGTTGTTTTCTGACAACTATCAGAGCACTGGATTAGGAGGGGTTTTTTTAGTTTTAGTTTTTAATGGGAATGGAAAGCTGCTGAAACTGAACTCGTCAGGGAAGGACCTCAGGAAGAGGAGAAATGGCAGACTCCTTAAAACTAGGGAGGGTGTTCCACAGACTAAGGTTTCTGAGGAATTTCTGCCAATTAAAACAAGACAGTGAAACAAAATATCTTTAATAATAGGACCAGAACAGAGAACTTGCAGCTTGTGAAAGTTCCTCATGTCATACAATGTTAGGTTATGGCAGTTACTATGTATTAATGCACAAATCAATGTCACAAAATTGAAACTAGTGGGTGTGTCAGTTGTGAAAACGGAAGGGAGACGATTCATTATCCAAACACTCCCTACTCCCTGCCTTGGGCTTTGGAACCAATCATGGCTTTCACATGGAAGATTTTTACTGAAAGGAAGAAAAAACATGAAAAACCAAGTACTTAATGCAGAAACATTCAAGTTTAAGTTTGCTTTGTAAATCCTATGAGGGTGGTTAATCTGTAGTAAAATCTTGCAGCAGAGGGTGGGACAACCCTATACCTTCCCATTTGGTATTTCCTTTGTTATTTTATATGTAAGCCTAGTTCATGCATAGTCATTTAAAACATAAGACTATGGAGATTTTCTGGATGACTTTATAGACTAAACTTGTTCGCAGCTCTTGTTTGCAAAGCAGAAAAGCAAACTGCCAAATGAAAATTACTTAGAAATAAGAAAAGTATTTGCAGAGTGTATGCATAGTTTTCTATGCATAATGTAGCTGAACGTACTTGCCGAGGATAAAATATGAACCGCCACAAAATTTATTTCTGTGTAGTGGGTTTGAAAGGTAGGCATTTTGTGGGGCCCAGTTTAACAGGCCATTTACCAAGGACTGGATTGTTTGAAATAGGTTTGGTTTAGTTTAGTTTTAGTTCACATAAGCAGGAAAATGTTCACTACTAGCACAATTTACATCATTCTTGTATTTTCAAGATTTTGCCAGTTTACTTTGAAAAGACCTCCTTAGCCATCAAATCTGGCATGCTGAGGAGGTAAGTATATTTTATGTATCTGTGTGGAAGTGGAAAATTTTGCTGTGCACCACCAACAAAGAAAGGTTCATCGTGTTACTTATAGGCATCATTTAAGAGAAGCTTAATTATTCGATCTTGCAGATGGAGGAAGAAACCATTCCAATCAGAGCAATTTTTTCCTATTTCTGTGGAGTACATAAGCATCTCTTTACATTCTGAATTTCTAGTTAATCAAAAATTGTATTTGGTTTGTTAAAAAAATGACTTGTAAAAAGTTGCACCACTTCTTTAGTTTTCTAGGGATTCCATTTCAGTAAAGCTTTGCCCTTCTATTTGAACATCTTGTGAAAGAAACCAACTTGCTGATAGGGAAAATGTTTTTCTATGCTGGACTTCACAAATAACCAGTATTCTTCAGTGTGAGTAAATAGTAGTTTGCAACCAATTATACATTCAGTCCCTGGTCTCTCTCTTGAGAAGATGAATGACTCTTGGTTAATCCTGTTTCAATAGCAGTGCTATCATGGAATCTGCTGTTCTGTAGTTGAACTACTGGATGGGGCCCCTTACATTACTACCAATGTCAAGCTAGTTGTCAACTCTGTGTCTCATCACTCGTTCTTTGAATCATTCTTACTTTTACTGAGTAAAATTTTAAAAAATGTCCCAGTACAGAGTTACATTATTCACAAGGAATGTACTGTTCATTGTGGAAGTAATACACGGATTCTGCTTTAAAAATAACATCTGAAGTGTGAATCAAATGCATCTTTTTCCTTCATATACTATAGACTTATTTTTGGTTTTCTTTGCATATATAATGTAATTGTTTAAATTCAATTGTATACGTATCTTTCAGTGAGCTGTACATGGGGTTTTCTTTATTTTGATGGTCTAGACATGAAATGCCAAATGCATTTTAAAAGAAAAAGAAAGAAATGGAAGATTAAGAAAGAATTAAGCAACAAAAAAAAAAGTCTTAACACTAGAATTGATTATTTCCCTGGCATGTTTCTGTTTTTTAAATGTCAGTAGTTTGATGCTGTCCAGAACAGTGGAAAATTGGAGATGTTCCCACTGAAGTAGAGGAATGACCAAACTGTAAGGGCATAAATGGGGTCTATCCTGTGTGATTTGTGGATGACGTGCATACCAGCTCTGAATATGTGACATAAGAATCTGCATATCACTACTTATTAAGAGCTTTCAGAATTTAGCAGTGAAAAGTTGGGAATGGTGAATGTTACTGGGAAGTCATATCATTAGAAAACAACATTGAATTTACATAAACTTCTATGGCCACCTCTTCTGCTAAAACTAGTTAACAACTTACGATTGAAACAGGTTGGGCAATAATAAGTGGCAATTGCAGTTATTTGCTGAGGATTTACTGGAATCTTTTGAAACTACCTGTGAAGATTTTTGTAGTTTTCTACTTTATTATGCCTTCATACTCTGTCAGCTTGTTATATGGAAGAACTCCAGGATGTGCTATGCAGTCATTTTGCTACCAATGCCACAGCCGTCAGAGTCTTCCTAGCCTCATCCTTTTAACCAGTGTAAGAGTTCACCTGGCTGACAGCTTGAATGGTCACAGGAGGAACTCACAGAACAATTCAAAGGCTGAAATATGACTGCTCTCTGAAAAGCTGCCTATTGAAATTATCCCTTCTTAGTTCTATTAATTGGTATGCAAAGAGATGAATAAAATGAAAACTGAAAGATCTTACAGACAGGAAGAAGGAAAGAAAATAAGAAAGCTAATAAAAAGCTATAAAAAATAGATTTCCTTCATCCCTAATACTTCAATTTCTTTCATTTGTGACTGTAAAGGACAGGTACTACTTGTAGTGTATTCAAAAGTATGAAGCTGTGAGATGACTTTCTACAGCTGAATTACAAGTAAAAATAGTTGACTTTGCATAAATTTACTTTCGTGACTGTTGCTTCTCATTTTATTGTGCAGTCTGGAGGACAGACTAGTGACATGTTCTGTCTTTTGCTCCCCAGTGTTCTGCAGAATGCGGTGATGGAGTCCGTACGCGTTCAGTGGTTTGTATGACAAACCATGTCAGCAGTTTGCCTCTGGAAGGCTGTGGCAATAACAGACCCTCCGAAACGACTCTCTGTAATAATGGACCCTGTGCTGGTAAAGTGGAGTGGTTTGCTGGGGGCTGGACACAGGTAAACTCTCTATCTAACATGTGTATTCGTTTTCTGCTGGTATTTTAATGTTTAAAACATATTTTTGTGCATTGAAGATGTGTGCCGTAAGGTACATTCTACACGAGGAATATTTGGAATTTTTTTCCCTGCATTTTGCCGAGATGATGTTCAATACTTTTCAGCACCTGCTGTTTTCCTACTTTGATGAAAATAAGATTTTGTTCCTCTTTTCCTCTGTTCCTTCATTTTTATTTCTCATCTACTGACACAGTGTATTTATGAAACAAAAGGTAACAGAAAGCTGCTTAGCATATTCAGATGAGCGCTAAAGCAACCGATTTGCACCTTGTAAAATAGAGCCTTTGTGATCAGGCATGCCTGCAGGGACATATATATAGTTATATAACCGTAGAGAATTTCCAAAAGACAAATAAAACAAAAAATAACAGCTAACCTCAAAAGTTAGCTTCAGTATTGTTGTGCTGAAATTCGTGATAAGAGGTGAAAAGAACAAAATTTGGTTAGTGGCCTGGCTCTTCCCTCAGCGTAAATCCTTCCCTCGATCCACATCTCGATAGTCTTTCTCCTTCTAAATAAACTTCTGCTGTCAGAAACGAAGGCATTTCAGAAGCTCAGCTGGTTCACAGGCATTTATGTCCCTTTGCGTCGGCTCTCATACAGCCTGGAGAGCCTTTTGGCCGGCTGGTGCCAGCACTTCATCGAGTTGTTAGGGAAAAGTCTGTCGGCTGTGCTGTTAACTCGCTGCCTTTCAGATTCCAAGATCCTCCCGGGTGATAAGGAGTTGGAAATTAAATCAGTACAGCTGAGGTGGAGATTGCAGGGCTGCTACTATGCTAATGCTTTCAAGTGTAAGTGAGAATTATTTGTGTTGTATGAGAGTAATAACAAATTCATATTTAAAACACGCTTAGCTGCAGTTCTAATGACAGAAAATCTGGGGCTCCCCACTCCATGCAGGTGAACAGGAGCTTTGTATCCTTTCTTGCTGCCAGAGAGAGGAGCGTTCAGTAAGGTCACCCTAGCTCTCCCCATTCTGTTCTGAATAAGAAAGTTTCTGTTCTTTACAGTTTCCTGTTCTTTAAGCTAATTCATCCCCTTTCTTTGCATGAGGTTGAATTGTTTTATGCATATCAAGGGTACCGGGTCTTTGCTGTATGTTACTTGAAAGAAGTGTCTGACAACATCTATTCTACTGGCCAAATCCTGACTCTTAGATACCAGAATGAAAGCAGGCAGTCAGTAGACCAGAACAGGAGGAGGAAGCACTGGTGGATGAACTTCTGTATTTTGCTCCGCTAGAGCTAAGGCTGAATGTTAAGATACTGTCTTTTGGAGGAACCATTAAAAGAGAACAGTGACAGAGAAGTTCAGTGTTAAAGAAAGTGCAGTTACATTATTTACTGTAGAATTTATTTGGGTCCGTTCATCTCAAGGTTCTTCATTCAGCTCAAGGGTTTTGTGGGTATCTGGTAAAGGGATCATAAATTCCACCCAAAATATAAACAAAATCTCCACTTTTAATAACATTTGATTGGTTTAGGCTGGAAAAAGCCTTTGAAAATCATATTCCTTTACGCAACGTAGAAACCAATATGTTGCTGGAATCATCTTCTAAAAACTTTTTTACAAGTGCCAGGAACCGTATTGTGTTTGTATTTAACCTTTAAATGGGCAGTAAGAGTCCACGTGAGTCAAATTTGCTTTTCAGAACTGGAACCAACACTGCCTCACATAGATCCTTGCAAACATGAAAAGAATACCCTGGCAGATCAAAGCATTTTCTAAAAACCACACAGAATGTGGGGATTTTTAAAGCTGCAAAACTGTGCTCTGACCTTAAAACCCTCAAAGGTCCAGTGCAGCGCATACAATCCTGCTTCAGCAAGAAGCAGTAATGCTGTTTATGGAGAAAGTAAATTATGTTTCTCTTTTTACTAGAAAAATAAATACCCGTTTCTGTTTGTAGCTACAGGTAAAACTACACTTCCAGATTTCTCCAAAAGCACATTTACAGTCATATATCTTATTCTTCATAAAAGTAATTAGAAATATGTTTTGAGTCTGTGGTACCACGTGGAATAAATACTCACAGAAGTACAGTTTTAACTGCTGTAACAATTTTTAAGATTAAAAATTAAATACGTAATACCTGACACTTAGAGTCAGTAGTCACTCAATGAACTAAGTCATTATTGTATCCTGCAGCATTTTCTTGTCCTGGTTCCTAACTGGGACCGCTGGCTACTATGTTAGTCCAATGTTGTTGTTGTTGTTGTAGTAGTAGTAGTAGTAATAATAATAATAACAACCACCACCACCACCACCACCCAGGGTTTATCTAGGCTACTATTCTGGTTCTGAGAGAAAAACCCTACCACAGGAACTTAAGGAATACTTTATCCTTTTACTTTCTCTTCAAGTCATACATATGCCAGTGATGGAAGGAAAGATACAGTTAAGTTCATTTTATTGAGGAAAGAACATATAAAAGTAAGGAAATGGATTTTGGATGTTAGTGTCTAGGTATGTGTCCAGGAATAGGGAATAAGCAAAACTTTACAAAGTTTCCTCTTTGAATATTAATTTAAAATGCGTGTGTGTGGTTTTATTTCAGAAGCAAATAACATGGAGACATGTTACTTAGGAAACAAGTTGAAGGACATAAGTAGAATAACAAATTCCACCACTTTTTTTGTTCTCTGATACAGTGCTCTACTGAATGTGGCAGTGGAACTCAACAGAGAGAAGTCATTTGTGTTAGGAAAACTGAAGGTAATTTTGATGTTTTGAACCCCTACGAATGTTCATATTTGGAAAAGCCTCCCAGCCAGCAGTCCTGCTACCTCAAACCCTGTGGATCTAAGTGGTTTCATACAGAATGGAGCACAGTAAGTCTACCATGCTTTTCTATATCTAGCTTTGTTTGATACATCTTTTTCCATGTATGTTGAAAGGCAACACCATTTGGTTGATTGTGACATTGACTTAACCTTGCACAGGAACAATACGTAAAAGAAAGCATACTCTTTAGTACCTGGTGGAGCTTAGGAGAGTTAGGAAGTATCTTAACAAGAAAGATATACTGCATTTGTCTTTTCATCACTGATCACTTCTTCCAAGAATCTTCCTGTGTTATAGAGTGGTTTGCCCCTGAATGAGACTATGGAGTGCATGAAGTTCTCTTCAGACGTCTAGTTTCATTAAAATTAAGGAGCATTTAATAAAGAGGGATGTATTCTGTTTTTAAAGTCAGCTTTATCATAATATTTTACTGTAAACTCTTCATGTAATACTTAGAACTTCACTGAGAGAAAACTTACTGTAGAGCTTGAGGTATCTTCAGTCTTCCCTGGAAGTGGAACAGCCACACTCACCAGTGCCACAAAATGCTTTGGTTTCACCTGTCTTTCCATCATTTCCTATACCTGACAAAGCTTACTGGATTTTTATGAAAAATCAACATTTTTCTCCTAAATGAAAATCAGAAACTCCATTGTTGTCTTAGAATTAAAAATGGTGTGAAAACTACTTAGATGACATCATATCTAATGCAGTAACTTACACCATTTCTTGAGCCATAAATCAAATTCAGAATGACAGCTATGAAATGTGGAAGCATCTCAGATGTCTTCAGTTTGAGTTCCCTTAGTCAGGAACCCTTGGAAATACCTCATCTACATGAAATGAGAGACAATTTATTTTGGTTTTCCCTTTTACTAAATGCTTAATTATTTGCCTGGCCTACTGGCAAAACTAGAGAGCAGGAAAAGAAGGTAGAATGGTTTTAACAAAATAAACAGGCTGCAGGGAATCCTGATTTTTCTTCCTTAATTGCAGGTATGGGTGTTTATTTGAAAATGAACATCTGAGTTAGGCTCATAATAGAAGTAGATTGAAGTATGTTCTTTGATGTTGCTGGAAATTCTTTGGATTCTTTACTGAACTGTTAGTTTAGATAAAATAACTTCCCCTTAGCAAACCTATTTTCAAATGTGAACCTCCAGGTGCATAAGCACATGAGATACAGCCGTCTGCATCCATACAATGCAGCAGATAGATTCCTTCTGAAAGTGAAAATATGTGCTCTTTTTGGCAGGCACAGAAGAAACAAGGTGCTAAGACTCAGAATCTGACAGGTATTTGGAGATCCCTAGTTACTGTTTAAGTGCCTACATCCTAAGAAGCGGTGTCCAAAATCCTTATGTCTAAGCCTTTGTGATCATCTTCACTGCAGGAACAAATATGTATGCTAGCTGAGGTTCTACAAGGTTTACAAAACAAACGTTTTTCAATTCTCCTTCTGATATTGTTACTGTTCTCAACAGAGTAAGTGGTATTTCCTACTGTCAGACCTGAAGAGAAAGGAGTATGGGGTTAGCTGTGAACGGAATAGCTGGTTCAAAGCCCCTGTACTAGGTTTTGAAACTGTTCAGTTCGTATCTCCAGCAGGCTTTTTATATGACCCAGGATAAATGGTGTGGCCTCTCAGACATGGAGATTAAGTGGCAGGCTAACGCAGAATGCTGGGTTTTGTGTATAGTGTGTTGTATGTAACATCTAAATTCTGTCTTGGTTCCATTTTGAGTGCTCAAGATCTGTACAGACCTGAACTGAAGTTCTTATTGCTGGATGTGGGATAGTTACAATATTCTATACAGGCATGTAACAAGAATAATTTTTAATATATATATATATATAAAAATATTATTAAAAATATATTTTAAAAGTGTTCTAGTACTGTCATCACAAGGCTATGTGTTTTCTAAAACGGGGAAAGGTTGTACTTGAAAGAGCAATTTAAGACTATACTATTGAGAATATTTTCGTTAGTTTGCTGCGATACCTGATCTTATGATAGTCCTAAGTTGTTTTTGCAATGTTAGGAAAATAAATAATTATGCCAAAAAAGTCAGAAAGAAAACATTCTTACTAGTTTGGGGCTATTAAGGTTTTAAGCATTATAAATGACCCAGGTTTAATTAAGTTTGTGAGCATTTCGGTCAAACTGAACAGTGAGCCAAATCTCAAAAGACCTTACTCAGGTGAAATTCTTGAAGTCAACAGGGGATTTGCTTCAGTATGGGCAGAAATGTGTAATAATTGGCTTTAACAGTACCATGACAAGCAAGTACAAAAGTCTCTGGCTTCATAACGGACTTTGAAGGAGCACAAAAATATTATATTTAGAAATTAAAAAAAAAACTGTAATGCTTAGTAAAATTGTTGTGCTGCAAGAAGTGAAAAATAATTGAGCGCTAGGAAAAAGGCAATTGAAATTATTCCTGATTGTATATAAATGGAGGCAAAAGGGCAGTGATGGGCAATGCAGTCAAGTAGTAAAGTTCAGTGCAGGAAGTTCTTAAAGTAAGAAATGTGAACACTGTGGAAGGAGTAGATTTGGGAGGTGTGTATAAATAAGCAGAGAAGAACAAGACTAATGAGAGAAGCAAGAAGCTAACTAACAAATTCAGAAAGGGAAATACAGTGTGCTATAGTGCTAGTGTGCTTTCAGATTGCGCAGTGTCCACCACATTTAACTTGTCAAGTTGTTGCCCCTGTCAGCAAAAATGTTTTCGAACCTTTACTGAAGTTGCACCAGCATGTTAAGGACTTTACAGTTAGAAAACAAAAAACAGAAGTGGTGAAGTTGATAGGCTGCAGCGATACCTGGGTCTGGCTTCAAGGCTCCCATTTTTTTCTCTTTGTGTTTGGACATCTCATATGGTCTTCATGAACTTCAGCTTTTGTGTTTCAGTGTTCCAAATCCTGTGAAGGAGGATTTCGGGTTCGAGAGGTACGATGTCTATCAGATGACATGACAGCTAGTACTCAGTGTGATCCACAGCTTAAACCTGAAGAAAAGGAACCATGTAACACACAAGATTGTATCCCTGAAATAGGTAAGAGGAAGCTTCTGTTTTAATTGTGGAACTCCATCTAGTGGAGAAAATATTTAATAATCTTGCAGAGGTTTTAGAGTATGTTTTCTTTATCAAGTTCAGGGTTTTATTTTTACACAAAATACGCCTTTTTTCCTATGGTGTAAAAGTAGGTTTCGTTGCCTATTAAAAACATTTTCCTTGTAACATGTAAGAAACTGGCTTACTTTTAAAGTTGCTGAAATGTGAGAAATCTGCTTCTGTGAAAACGGTTCAGAAAGGGTGTTTTTATGCAGCCTCCTTGCATTCTCAAAGGTTTCTCTTGCCAGAGTCTTTAAAACAAAAAAAGGATCATGTATGATATACTGTATTTGGTAACAGGTTCTATAAGAACCAATAACATTAAATGAAGACATGAAGGGCAATTAAGCAATTTTATATATAGTAAATATACACATAATTTGGTATTGAAATTAGTCATTCATCACATACAGCTTTGATTTTAATAGTAATGAGAATGACTAGAGAAAGGAAGATGCAAGTATTGAGAAACAGTTTTAACGCTGTTATGAGTTGAGTATTATTCTTCAATATAATCTAATTATATAATAAACCTGGTATAGCAATATTATTGAAAAATGTATTTGTGTTGTTATTTCTTTATTTAAAACAAGTTTGTACAGAATTGCTCATTTTTACATTTGCCATTAGTGTTTTGTCATTCAGTCTTTTTCTTAACACCTCAGTTTCTGTGATCACATACATGATCATATGAAAATCTTAGGTGTCACTTAAACAGTATCTCTAAACTTGCTGATTGCAAAGTAAAACTTAAATATGAACAGACCACATCCTAACAGCTTAGAAAAATGGAGAATGTTAAGAACACCAGCTTTTGTCTTTTTTAATAGTTATTTGAAACCATTTGTAATGTTTGTATGGAGGGAGGTGGTTTACTACTTTCCGGTATTTAGCTTTGTCAGTACTTGAAAATAACATTTGCAGGTTCTGCTGCCATCTGTACACTGCCACAAGAGATTAGTACCTGTGAATCTAAAAGTGAAGTGGACAGGTACCTAACTGAAGAATACCAGAGACTTTGCTATCATGTTTATTCAAGACAAGTTTTGTGTTTAAAAAAAACAGCAACAAAACCCAGACAACACTATAAATGGGGATAGGTACATTTCTTCCATGGTTTTGTGTATCTTTATATTAAATGTAGAGAATCTTGAATAATCTAACGTATTTGCATAGGTAGCCTGTTTTAACCTGACAATGAATGTTTAAATAGAGGTCCAAGGGGTTTTACATGGTAGAAAGAAAGGACTTTGGTATTTATTGCTCTACTACTGTTTTCTTCAGTTTCTTCTCTCTTCCTTTTTCTCCACAGATGAGAACTGCAAAGATAAATACTACAATTGCAATGTGGTGGTTCAGGCCCGGCTCTGTGTCTACACCTATTACAAAACAGCCTGTTGTGCATCCTGTTCACGTGTGGCAAACAGACAATCAGGGTTTCTAGGACGTAGATAACAAATACTCTTCTACTCAAAGTGGCAATGTCAGTCTTCGGATGGAGCTTGAACAGTGTTACTGTTTTGACTACAGCAGGTTTTAGCTTCGTAGAGATGGTTTTTTATATTGCTGAGTACATCAAGACTATGGTTAAATCTCACACCCTTTCAGTTACAGTTACTGTGCAGTTATCTTTTTTAAAACGTTTGTTGTAAAACCATGATATTTTTAAGGCATTAATTTTTAATGATACTATTCTTTGCACCTGCTCATCAGATATTTATTTAAAGAACATACCAGCCTTAGTATTGTGAAATTAATGAAAACCAATCACAGCCAATTACTGGAGATATTTGACCCTGTTGGATGCAGCTGCTGCATTGTTTTTGAGTGCTTACTCGGTGTTTTGGACTGCCTTGAATTAGACAACTAAATCAATGAAACACGCTCATGAGAAAAATTACTTCACAAAGAACCAGACCCTTGAAGACCCATTTATCATCAGTTTCTTAGCACTCTAATGTGTATTTTTAATTACTTCAGTCCATTAATAATAAATTGGAGACACTGTTAAGCTCTCTCAGTTGTACTTTTAACTAACTTCCTGTCCTCAGGCAGCAAATATATATACACTTGGCTGCCAAAAAGTGCCTTTATACTTAATTCATAAACTCTTGAGGTTACACATGGATTTTAAAATACATTACCTACCAGAGTGCCACTAGCGTCTATCCCTTTAAGTCTTCAACAACTGCAGCTGTCAGTGAGACGCATTTACCAGAAAGGTAATGGTTTCTTTACCAGAAAGGTAAAGCCTTCACTGGTATAAAAAAAAAGTGATTGTTTCCATTGGCGAGGCCTCTTTTCTGTAGGGCAGTTATTTCAGTGAACTGGTATCTTGCCTAATGTCTTGTCTCTGCACTATTGCTTAACAACTGCCGTACCAAAGTACTTTGTCCAGACCTAGTGTGGATATGTCACCAGTTTCTGAAACAACCACCAAAGGATGCAGGCCTCTGTGCTTTACAGTAGTTTGTTACTCTTGGTATCAGGCAGCAGTATGAGTGTAGTAGCTGAGTATCTGTAAAAAGGAGATCTTAGCTATTGACATTCTTCAGGTTTCGATCAATTATTACAACAGACTTTCATCCCGCAGATCCATTCATATCACTCCTTTTCTACTATTCAAGAATGGCTCCAGACTTAGAGCTGAATTTAGGTGGTGATTTTTCATTTCTGCTGTTACTATACTCAGCTTTGGGACTTGCTAAAAGCAAATAGAATGTGCTATGCAGTGCAGATGAAAGTTTTTTGCATTAATCTGCACATTCTCTAACCTTTACCTGAGAGGTCTTTCAAATGCGTAAGTAAGGCTGAGGGAAAAAATAAAACAGCTCTGCTTATTCAGCTGTTTATTACAGCATATTGCGTGTAAATTAGTGATACCCAACTATGCATCTGTTTCTAAGGTACCTGTTGTCTGACTTGAAAAACAGTTTTAATAATCTGTGTTAAGTAACTCCCAGTGGTGTGATATAACGGGTGTCTTGCTACTGATGAAGAGCTATGTTTGAGCCTCATTGTGTATTCTTTTCTTCTTACTGCTCTGGTGGAGGGGATATAGGAGGGAGAACGGGGCACTGGGAGGCAAAGGTTGCTGGGTGTGGTACTAGTCACATCAGTCTGTGTGCTGGAAGCCACAGGAAGGTGGAATGCCTGTAGTCTAAAAGCTGCCTTGGATTGTGACAAACCTTAGTTTTTTTGATTCGGTCACTGGTGAAAAATACATTTCGGACATGATGAACTACTACTGTTTGGCTAAGTGAAATGAAGAAGTGCTTCCCCTAAGATTTGAAGTTACTCTTTGTGACTATAAACCAATAATGTCATTGGCTGTTTCTATACACCTTGATTTGGGCTTTTTCACTGTAATTAATTGAGATAATGCTGTTAGAAACAGAAA
Source organism: Phaethon aethereus (assembly GCF_964289735.1). Lineage (NCBI taxonomy): Eukaryota > Metazoa > Chordata > Aves > Phaethontiformes > Phaethontidae > Phaethon > Phaethon aethereus. The sequence goes on along the minus strand of NC_138588.1, from coordinate 16,503,115 downwards.
TGCTAATTAGAAAACCTTTCATTTGAGTTTATGAATTTTTTCCAGTCCTATTCCTTTCTATTACAAAGATTTATCCATGAGGATAACTTAGAGATTTGTGATGACGTTATATTCCTTAGATTCTTGACCAGAGCGTGATAAGGAGAAAGTGCGGCATAAACTCTGGAATCCAGTATTTGTAAATACAGATTTTCATATGGATATCTCATTGCTGCAAACCTTGACGTACCGTATATAATTTTTGCTGTTGTCTCTTTTGTCCCAAAGAAGTGTATCCTGTCAGCTTGAGGGAAATACCTGTTCCATAAAAAGGCTTTCTGAAAACCACAAGACGAAAGAAATGCAGAGTTAATCAGGTTTGCAATCAGTTCATAGAAAATAATCTGCTTGCACACACATTGGCTGTTGGAGAGCCAGCAATTCAGCACATAGGCGATCCTGGTCTTTTATAAAGTATGTTATTTTACCCTGGAATATATGGCCATTGGGTTATTTTACAAAGATTGTAATCTTGTAGGCTCCATTAAGCTGCCACTAAAGTAAACAGAATTCCTGGGAGCTAAATATCAAAGAATATATACATACACATAGCAACATAACACTGTATTATGCCTAAGGTATAAAGCTTTGTGAATTGAATGCAGTGAGTTACGGTTATACAAATTACACTTTTGTTTTCAGTAAAGGGACAGTTTTCAGATGTACCAGATAAAACAGAAAAGATTGTTTCATCTAATTAAACATCTAATGATAAGGAAACTGCTAGAATGTTGCTGAATGTAATCATTTATCATCTCTTCCCGTGTGCCAGCATAAGCAAAATAGTTGTTCCTGGAAAATGAACTAATGAACCCTTCTTTTCAGCACTTTGACGTACTGATATTATCTACACAAAGTAAGTGCTACGCTAAGATTTCACCATCACACAAAGTGCAGTTTTGAAATTGTGACTATAGCAAGTGTTTGTTTTAATAGAGCAGTGCATAGGATGATGCCTGCAGAGGGCCTCAATGCAGGAGACTTAGAGCAGGTATAAACCCAATGTAAGTAAGAAATGACACGGACTTCTGAATTTGAATGCTTTAATTTCTTTTTCTGACATTTTTAACATCAGTCAAAATCCTACAGAACAGTGGAAAAAAATGCTTCCTTGCCTTAAAGATTTTCACCTTACACAATCCAGTAAGACCAGAGTAAGTGTAGGAAGACTGCTGTAGAGCATTGATTTAAAGAATCTAAGCAGTCTAACTGCTTATAGGGGTAAAATCAGCATACAGCTTTCACGTTTTACAGACATGCAGCTGGCCAAAATTGGATCCATCCAGAGCAGGCTCTGTGTCTCAGAAGACTTTCCTTCTGGAACTGAGGACTGCTGGTGCAGTTGTTTATCAAGTTATCAAGGGCCCGTCAGGGTTTGCTAGCTCCTGCGCAGTGTCAGATCCAAGCATATGTTGAGTATAGCAACTGCATACCGAGTTTGAGAGAGCTTATTAGCAGCGCTGAATGCATGGAGTTCTCCCTTTCTCTCGCTAGCTGAGAAAGCCGAAGAAGATGGTTGTGGAAGCGTGAGGGTTGCTACTGTGTGACCCTGTGTCTGACATGGCCAGCAGTGAGACAGAGTTACTATTGGCTTTAGCTTCTCTGACCTTCAGCCCCCGGGGCTCTGAATTAGGGAAGGGCTTGTTAGCAGGCAGTTGAGTGCTGGGGAGTGCAGTGCAGGAGACATGGGTATGCTTGTAAGCCTGCTAGCCTTGAAGTCCAGCTGTGGTGTATGCCCACGATTTCGATGCAGGACTACCTCAGTATCCCTGTACAGGAAACTAGTGTCTTCTTCATTACACGCATAATCTGATTTCTTTTTTTTCCCCAATATTTCAGCAAATGAAGAACTTCCTGTATGAATAAAGCAGTGCTTAACATTAATGGTGTTGGTTAGATCCCGCTTTTATGACAGTATGGCCCAGTTCAGAGTTTGGTGCTTTTATACAGAAAAAACCCAATGTGTCGCAGAGCATGTTAAGATAATGACATGTTAATGCAAAGACTTATTTTCAGTTACTTGTTCATAGACTTGATAAAAGTGGTCAGTATAGCCCTGACTCAAGTGAGTACATGAAACTCGCAGAAGGCCACGTGGGGTAGTAGTATTGCCAAGACCTTGCTACTTACTTTGCTTACATCTGAGTCCTAGAAGGTGCCAGTGGTCACCACTGAGGGAGGAAGGAGGTGGGGACTGGAAACAGCTTCTGGCTAGTAAAGGGGAGGTTATGCCTTCCTGAAGGAAATACTTCGCTTCCACTCTTCATACCATTGTAAGTAGTAACATGTGCTTTCCAGGGCTTTGCTTTTCTTCATCCTCATCCTGACCTGTCTCTCTCTCACACCCCCAAGTGTTCTCCTCTTCCTCTTAACCTTGCCTCCATCCCTTTGTGCTTCGGATGACAATATTCAGTTTTGCCAGAATTACTGAAAATCCTGAACTGGCCACCTGGTTGATAAGAACCGGTGTTAGAAATAAGTCCAGCTATTAAGAGACATATTCCTGCCAGTCCAGTGATTTTTTTTTTTTTTTTTTTTTTTTTTTTGGTGTGTGTCTATGCTGGCTAGTTTCAAATGCATAGTATTAAAGTACCTACTGAATTAATTAATGTGCAGTGAACCTGTGATTGCACAGCTATTGAAGTATGTAGTGGCCCTTCATTTTCACAGCTATTGAAGTATGTAGTGGCCCTTCATTTTCACATCCAACATCTATTGCATAAAAAAAGAGAATTATCCTGTTCACACTCAAAAAGGAAAAACTCTGTTTCTGCCTGGTTTTCTTGAGACTTACACTTAGTGTCTCAGTTCTTTAAGAGCTGTTTTGTGTTTTGGGCAGATAATTTGTGTGCATGTCTGTAACTGGAACACAAAACACGAAATTACGAACACTGAAAGTAAATGTCCTTTATTTCAAAGCTTACAGAGCATGTTTGTGGGAGTTACATTAGCTGTTGTTTAGGAAGTGGAGGAAAAATAATTATATCAGAAATGAAAAATCATCCACTAAGCTTTTTCAATATATTCTAAACCAAACTTGTCGTCATTATAATATCTCAGTACTGTGGGTGAAATTTGGGCCTGGTGAAAAGGGAGAAAATTCCGTTTAAGAGAACTCACACTAGACCTGAACTCAGCTCTTTGCTTCTCAGATTTTAGCAACCAGAAGATCTTAAGAATGCGAGTTCCCAATCTTCTACATCTGCATTTACTATAATGGGTTATAGATAACTACCGCTATATCTGGAGAGGAAGGGAGCTTAATTTTGAGAAATCATTGACCTTCCAGCGACAGTGTGTCATTGCTGCTTGCCCTGAACTGTGTTGTCCATGCTGTGTTTGGGTCTCTTGAGACCAGTGGCCTTGGCAGGGGTTGGGTACGTACGAGCTTGCGAAGTTCCATTGTAGTCACTCAGGATCTACAGAGGATCAGGAAGGACTGGAGACAAAAGAAACCCTAACTTTTTTAATATGTATAAAATTGTCTACTTGACCCTCATAATTGATTTTGGCAGAAGGATATACTTTATTATAAGTTATTTTGTTATTTGTAAATACAAGATGTCTATGGGAAATATGTAATTCTGAGCTGTGCCTATGGAACAAGCCACTGCACCAAAATATTTCAAATATTTAGAATAGGCAGATTTTTTATTAAAAGGGACCTAATATGTATTTATTTACATATACCATTCAAATTTTGTCCATCTCTTTCATTATACTAACCCAGCTTTTTAGGGAATTTTATAGCACAGGTATTACATATATACTTTTGTATATATGTCGTACTGTAAATCCATTATACAATTTTCTGAAGTTTGTGATTAGCCAGTTCCTTGAGTGATTAAAGGGGGAGAGTATAGGCAAATTGCTTTCTGACTCGTTCAGGAATATGTATCCATGGCAATGCACCTGAACCAGAACTGTACAGCATCCTTTTCATATCGTATACGTTTTCTCTTTGATGAAAAATTGTTAACTATTTTTGTTTATGACTAATTTATTTTTTATTATTGTGAAAAATAAAGTAATTCAAGATGAATTCATGTGGCATGATTTATTTCTTCTTTCTTTGATTTTTTCTTCCAGTGTTTCTTGAGAATTAAGTACAATCAACAAGGGTATAACAATTCTTGCTCAAATTTAGGAGTAGGCAAAATACAGTCATGTTGCAAAAGGCTGCATAACCTGTGGTACAGCCTTACAGAAGTGATCACAACATCCCGATGCACTGCGTCTAGGATAACCATGCGCACTACACAGGGGAAAGACAGGCAGCCATTTTGTGGAGGTCTGTCGGGGCCTGTTCATGTCCTCTGCAGGTTTGCTCCCAGTGTATTCTCAACTTTACTGTCGGTTTGCAGGATGAGGCTCTGTCACTTCCCCACACAGACTCGGCAAAGGAAGTGGTTTGTATTCTCAGGAAGTGGGGTATAAACCCCCTGCAGCAGCCATGCTTGCTGTGCCTTGCTTGAGCCACCATTCTGAGTTTTGGAATCTTGCAATTCTTTTCTTTGTAATTGCATCTTTTTTTCAGTTAGTGCTTTACCAGTGAAAAATTAGCAATATAGCAGCAAAATAATCTAAGCATGGATGCACTTGAAGTGTGTTCATACCGTAAAAAAAAAAAGTCTTATATTTGCTGTAAAACAAGTGTCCTGGGTGCTGAGGCAACATCCAGTCTCTGGGTAGAATTTCTCTTGGTAGCTGGTGAAGGATCGTACTTTTTTTCCCCACTCTCGCATAACCAGACCAGCACTACTGGCAATCCGTTACAAATTGCATTATAATTTCACTGTAAATCAGTGAAATTCCAAGGGAGAAAAACTTTTTGGAGAGAACTTAATGTTATTTCAGCTTTCATCTTTGCTGTTATGGAGCATTCTGCACAGTTCAAGAAAAGTAGAAGTTACCGGTACTTTGAGTTTTGCATTTTATTCCAATGTTCGTAATTAACCGTGCATTGAAAATATCAAATACACTTGAGGTGCGCGGGGACGCTTGCCGCCTCCGCGCGCGGCACGCGCAGCCGCCACAAAGCGCCGCCTCGTGCCTTTCGCGCTCAAACCGCGGCCCTGCGGCGCGAGCCTGCTGCCTCAGGAGCAGGTGCGGGCACACGCCGCAGCGGCCGTTGGGCGGCCCCGCCCCGCGCTGAGGGGCTGCCGGCCGCGCTGCGCGGCGCGTGGTGGTGGTGGTGCTGCGCGCAGGCGGAGCTCGCGTACCCCCACGCCGTGAGTGGGTTTACGCGGAGGGCGCTGGGCTCGGTGAAGCGGAACACGGCGCTCCGCAGCCATCTGGAGCAGAACTGGACGGGCCCACCGATAGGGGCAGCGCGGGGCCAGCCCGGGCCTCCTTCCCCGCGGCTGAGGGGCCGGGCGCCGCGGGCGGGAAACCAGCTGTTGTTTCCCGCTCTCTGAGCTCTGCATATGCCGAGGTTTGTGTAAGTGTTTGATAGGCGTTTGGTTTTTAAAAGTAGAACGTGAATTATTAAGCTATAGAATTACGCGGTAATAAATTCCTTGTTCTTCTTCCATGTGTTCTTTATGTTTAAAATAAAATTTAAGTGTAAAACTAGGAGTCCTCTAGCAGGTGCCGTACTTGTTTTTTTTCTCACTTTGTTCGGCAGTGAGGTGGTCATCATACATGTGGTGATTTGTCAGAGCCTTCAAGCCCAAGTAGCATCAGAAGGATCCATCTTACTAGATGCCGCCAGAAGTGGAGTGGGTTTGCTACTTGCCGTGACTTGTGGAAAGAGTAGACCTGTCTAAAGGTAAATGCGGAGGCTGTAGCCAAAGTTACATAAGCTGTATGTGACCCTGCACTGATTAATTGTTGAGTGCAAAACACTCATCTTTAATGCGTGACTCCACACCCTATTTCCATGTTAAACTTTGTTAGTTCAGAATGTTCTTATGCACGGCATCTTACGTAGATGTAGCTAATCACATGGTCTTAAAAGGAAATGGGAACCAAAGGAAGCCATTATGGAGAGTTTATCGATGAGGTAAAATGAAAGAATTGCTCTTAAAAGAACACAAAAATTTAATTCTGGCTCTTCATAGATGCAAGTTCCAGTGAGGAACAAATACAGGAATGTCAGTGCTATCTTCCTGTCCTGTTTTCTAATATAGCTAAGCTGTTCTGAGCATTGATGAAGAATCAGCTGCTGCCTTTGATTTGGTTGGTTTTGGTGGGGTTTTTTTGAGGTATATGTATACAGAGAAAGAGAATGTAGCATAACACCTATCCACAAAAAAGTGTAAAGCTCTTCACAGAATAGTTGAGGTTGGAGGGCACCTCTGGAGACCAGCTACTTCAACCCTCCTGCTCAAAGCAGGGTCAGCTACAGCAGGTTTCCCAGGGCTGTGTCCAGTCGAGTTTTGAATATCTTCCAAAGTTGTTTTCTTACTTTCAGGTGGCATTTCCTGTTTGTTGTTCAGTTTGTGCCCATTGCCTCTTGTCCTGTCACTGTGCATCCCTGAGAAGAGCCTGGCTCCGCCATCTTCAGTCCTTCCTATCAGGTATTTACACACATTGATAAGATCCCCCTGAGCCTTCTCTGCTCCGGATTGAACAGTCCCAGCTCTCTCAGCCTCTTGTTGTATGAAGTCCTTTAATCATCTTTGTGACCCTTCACTGGACTCCCTCTACTAAGTCTATCTCTGTCTTGTACTCAGATAGATCCTTGAACTTAATTGATCCTGATGACCTATGCCTTAATATTCTAAGTGAGCCAGACAGGACACTGCACACAAGATACTCTTCTCTGTAAAGACATAATATAATCTAGCTAGTATAAGTAATATGCACTTATTTCTGTGGTGTACCTAGCATAAGTGATAAAAAAAGCATCCAAAATTAAGGCGGTAGATATATAAAAGATGTACCTAAAACATGCACTTAACGGCCTGGTAAATAAGTGCTAAAATCTTTCAGCTTTTTTCACATATCTGTCTTTTTTTCTTTTTTTTTTTTAATTTCTCTGGCTGATTTTGTGCTTCGGCCATATGCTAGCAGTCAAGGCTTTGGTTACAGATAATGAGAGATACAATAATAAGAGTTTTGACTTAAAACTTCTCAGAGGCCTTGTTAAAAACACATAGGTACCTTGTTTAGGCTGTTTAAGTCTCTTGTTTAGCTGAATTACTGTTCATCAACTATTACTTGTTACCATATTACAAAATACAATTTTTTGTAAATATATGCGAGAGAGCATTTTTTTAGTAGATAGGTGCTCAGAAGATTGAAGTGGATCTTAGATTCTCTCTGTCAAGACACAAGATGAGAATTTTTATGTTAAGGTCTCAAATTTCACCTTCTTTAGGAGTTGTACCCATAGTGAAATGCCATTTCTCTTTGTTTTGAGCTTTCGTTTTCTGGTTTCCAGGGTGTATTCTCCTTCACTGTATCGGCAGTCAGTCTTTGTCTGAGCAGTAGGTTGGATGGGAGTGAGTAATTCTAATATGATCCAAGAAGCTGTCTCCTTTTGAATCCTGCTACTAGATTTGCTACTGGTAGAAGAGAAGGGGAATTGCATCCTCCTTGGGTCTGCTGGTTTTGAAAATTCTTCTGCACTTAGTAACTTGCATTTATGTGAAACACTGTGAGAGGCCTTAATCGGGGGCTGGTTGCTACTGACTTCTGTGGGAGTTAACATTTGCAAACCTACACGCTGAACTTGTCTCTAATAGAGCTTTTTTTTCCACATAATGTCTCTTAAATATTAAGTTGAGAACACTTCTATGTTTAACTAACTTGGATCATTTATATTCTACATTGCTAAGGAAAATAAGACCTAACTAAAATTGTATTAGATCTTTAATTCTATTTCAACTACCAGAAGAAAAACAGGGGCATTAACTCCAGTGGTTCTAAAAAGCAAGGATTTTTTTTCCTTACTAGTGATGTGGAGGCGTGGCCAAATTAAGTCTGGATGGTGTTAATGCTCCTTACCAAGAACAAATTACTATTCAGTAGAGCTTTTTCTCTCAATGTTTTTTCCATATGTAATTTATGAAAGAGGGGAGAAAAATGCTGTAGTACAACCCCTTATTACTCTTCTATTTTACTAGAAATCTATGGATTTTTTAAAAATGTATGGATTTCTAAAAACTTAATGAATGCTATAGAACAACCTTAAGTGAAAACAGATATGCAGTAAGTATAGATGAACTTGGGACTGTCCTCAGTGCTTCCAGTCAGAAGCTTCCACTGCTGAATCTGTGCCAAAAGGTGCTCTTTGCTCTGGAGTCTTTTCAGCTAGTTAGGGACAAATGTTCAGTCCTTGCTGAAGGAGGGTGGATTCAAAGCATAACAGGTGAGAGTCTGCAATGTTGTTTACTGTTGATGGCCTTCAGAAAGTTGAAGGGAAGTGCTCCTCAGTTTCTGAACGGTGCAGAATGTTGAGATTGGAATGTCAGTTGTGTTGTCTTCAACCAGGTGACTTCTACAGCTGAAATGCCTGAGAAGATTTGATTGCAAACTTGAGATCCAAAGCAGAGATTTTGGCATTGAGTTGAAGCAGTTACTGAGTGGAGGAGAGGAAATAAATGCTCATAAATGTCTGGCACAGCTTTGGGGACTGTAGATAATTTCTGTTGATCTTTCCTTTGCACTGTTACTCATTTTTGGTTGGGATATATTGAAAGAAGAGTGACTATTTGAAGGAGGAAGATTCTGACTTTCAAAAGGAGGAAAAATCCAAGCAGGTGCATCGGGAACCAAAAGTAAATTTACTCTAATATTAAAATAACTTTCATGCTGCATTACTACTTACTCGGTGTGTAATTTTGAGTAAGGCTTAAAAAAGTAAATATTTAAAGTGCACGTTAATAGGAAATTAACGTAATGCACCTGCACTGAAATTGCAATTACTAGGACATATATAATGCACATGGATGAGAGAAGCATACCAAAAATTATCAAGAAAATCACATTGTGTGCTTTCCAGTATCCAGCAACTTGTAAAAAACAATCAGTGTCCAGCAACTGTAAAATCATTAGTCGCTTTGCACCAGACTAACTGCTGCTTGGAACATAGGTAATCTTTCTCCAGTGTGGTAGGTAAACTGGAATCTGAAAGTTGTATCTATGAACTGTACCTTTGCAAATTCTCTTGATGAATAAATGCAAATAGTATAATTCCTCAGTATTCCAATTTGGTTTTCTTGCTAAATATGTTTAAAAAAATGCACAAAACCCCCAAACCAAATAACCCCAAACCTTCGTGAATGATCCTGTGCAATTGTGTGGATTATAAGTACCTGGACTTTGGCATCTCTAGTTTTAGTTCCTTAATCTTAAGTCAGATGACTGGAATGGCAGTGGATAGCAGTGTTATATTAATGCAGTGGAAGTCAGATCCTTTGGGGATAGGGAACTGTCTGCATCAGGTAATTATTTTTGCTTTATATTAAGATGCGTGACCAAGAGTCAGCCCTTGTGAGGAAGAGGAAGCAGCTATTGTCTATATTGCTCAGGCTTTGGTAACAGTAAACATATGCAGACAGCTCCTGCTTCCCAGTTCAAGTTACTAGCTGGCTTTTATATTGTCACATGTCCCTGTGGTGTGAGGCTGAGAGAAAGAGCAAAGTTTACCAAGGAGAAACGAAATGGTATCATGTTGTTGTGGAGCTTTGTGAAGGTAGCCTTCCTTACTCTGGAAAACTCCGAGATTGGTAATAAGAGTTGAGAGAACCACGAATCTGGTGGTTGGAAAGTAGATTGGCAAAATTCCACTGAAAGTAAGGGAGCTACGCCAGACAGCAATACCAGCAGTCTCTGGTCAAAAATGTTTCTATTCAATGAGTGGATCTACTATTACCTGCAAGGGAGTATCAAAACTGAATTAAAAGCATGTTGTCCAGGGAAGTGCACTAAACTCTGTATTCTCTCCTGTAGGACGTGACTGGCTGTTGCTTTGGCTTTGCATAAAGGGATAGACCTTCTGACTTCGGAATGAAATAGGAAGAAACATGCTCATGGAAGAAAATGTTACTGGAACCGGAGATGCTGCTTTGGAGCAAGTCTGAGGTATCCTCTGTTGTTTTCTCTTCAGGACTGTTCACTTAATTACATCTCCAGAACTTTAAAGTTGTGTAAATTCCAGACAGTCTTCTCCACCCCTGTTGCAGCTCTTTGCCTACAACTTGTGGTAGAAGTATTGCTGCTCGTCTCAGCAACCAGTTGAAATAGCTGCTGCTAGTTCTAATTTACAGTCAGGTGGTGTCAGACTGCAGAAGGTACTTCAGATAGATCAAAAGGCCTGCTTAGTTAAAATCAAATAACAGGTAACACAAAAAAAGTAACATGTTACAGTTTCTGGAAGAAGCATCCAACGTGCTTCTCCCACTATGTGGTAATTTCTTTTTACAAACAGTAGAGACGAGCAAAGGGCTAACATCATCACATACTGTATTTCCACTACTAGGATGTCCTCTTTAAACCACATTTCCTGCTGCCTGAAAAAGTCTCTTGGCTTTCTTGCTTGTTTTGTGGAAAGAATCCTTACCCTTTTTTACGGTTAAAGGTTAACTTGTCTTGGAAATAATTGCTATTGCCCTAGGAAGAGAGTGTATGCTAAGGATACAGGCTGAAGAAGGAGCAGGAATGTGGCTTGCTTAAAAAGGCTGTCATAAATTCAATAGGTCAGGTGGGCCTTTAACTATGAGTGAATGCTGTTTGGATGCTGCAGAATAAAGGGAAAGGAGAGTTTGTCAAATCCAGTCCAGCTTAATTACAGAGAAGCACCTGCCTGAAAAGTTGTTTTTGCTTGGTAACTGAACGAACTTGCTCAGCAGTGCGTTTTGGCTGAGACCGGAGAATAAAATGTAGTAATACTATATAGTCTCATCCTAGAGATTGTTAAGTCGTGCGCTCAGCTATATAAGTGCACAAGTGTCCAATCAGACTTTTCTGATGTATTTTGACTCAAAAATCTGAAGAATTGGGGGCTTGCAGCAGCGGTAAAACTTTGTTATTTTAACAACAAAGTAGTGAAGGAGAGAACAAGGAAAAACATATGTGCAAATATTCTGCTAACTTTTTTATAGTCGTTAGTAGATAACCTTGGGAAAAGGTGTTTATTTGAAAGATTGCTTCCAGAAAAAGGAGAAATTCTGTGCATACTTCACATTCTAACACTTAGAACACAGTGTCCATTTTTAATGTTCTTGCTGTAGCAATTTGACATACAGTTTTTTAATTTAAAATGTCATTAGTGTGTGAGGTACTGGTTTTCATTAAAACATCACTTTTTTTACACTAAACTGTAATACTTGGATTCCACCCCCACTTATTTTTTACCTTGGGTGTAATTTTCCTTAGCATAAAATAAAAAAAACCCTAAAAATGCTTGACTTGCCCTGTCTTTTCTTGATGTAAATTTCCTAAGTTATGCTGTTGTACCAGGTCAGTAAGTACAACTTGTGGGACTTGGATGCAGAGCATACAATACTTAACATAAGTAAAGAATGAGAGGGCAACAGATAATACGTGGGTGGAAGACATGCAGACAATGGATCAGGTTCTTAACTTCTTAATTCTTGCTGACGTATACTGACATGAATACATAACGCTATCTCCATGCTTTATGCAAGCACTTTTCAGGGCAAGATTAGAAAGCCAAATTGTGAGTTATAACTGTGATGTGAAATCAATAAAATGAAATAAAGTAGAGAAAGGTTACATTATAAAATACTGCATTTGGAATGTAAAATTAAATGATCCAATGCAAACTGGAGAACAACTGCTTTACAAAAAGCCCACATTGGATGAATAATTACAGGTAACACTTCCAGCAGTGACTTTTTTTGAACAACCTGAGTTCATGCGAGGTATAATGATTTCTCTCTCACTAGCATTAACGGGATCTATACTGAAATCCTGTGTCACATGGAAAGTATTGTTGGTGAATTGAAAGGCAAACCAAAATAAATATGTTTGCCTCTATCCACTGTGAGCAATTTTTAAATGAATTATGTTTGTTTATTCTGGAAGAGGAAGCCTGGATGTGGATTTAACAGTCCACAGTGTGAATTTTTTTTTTTTTTTCATGTAATTATTTTGATCCTTAGGAGGCTAGTGATCAATAAGAGTCTTGCAAGGATAGAGGGGGAAAAAGCAATTTAATTTTCAAGAAGGAAGATTACATTTACCATGTGTAAATAACAGAATTATTTTCTGACTGGGGGGATATGGTGCAATTGTTGTAGGGTACGAATAGTTTAGACAGATGTCTAAATTTTTGAATCTTGCCTCAAGACAGGAAGGTGGACTCAGCAGTTATTTGAAACTTCTTCTGTTCTTGGCTGTACAGTAGAGCAATAACGGTAAGAATAATAAAGTGATTCTGTTTGTCTTGCGTGTTCTGTATCCTGTGAAATAGGGAATAAGCTCTGCTTAATTTTGGGAAATAGGCATATTTGGAGTGGGGGGGATACTGACAGAAAAGGCTGTTGTTGTGATTGGGGATCTGGCAGGAGTGGGTAAGTAGATGAAATTTATATACAACCTCCCCTTGCTGACAGCATCCAATTTCTTTTGATTTTGATGAGCTCTCAATTGAGTACTTGTTTCTGTGCTACAGAACAATAGTTTAATTGTCATTCAGCTAGATTCATATCCCACTTTAGGGATGTTTTGTTCAGTAGGGGTTTTTTGTTTGTGTTAGGATTTTTTTTAACGAATATGTATTTTAAAATTTGTATTCATAGGAAGTGCGTTCTTTTGTGCATACCCTAGTTATGAAAAGTGGATCCTCCAGTCCTGTATTTTCTGGAGACCTCTGTTCCATCTTTATGTACAAGCCCTTGTTCTTGTCATGCTGGGGTTGAACTCGGATGTCTGGCCTGGGCTGAAGTTTTCCTTTAGTTGTATTTATTTTTCCAACCAAAAGCTACTCTTCTCCACTCATTCTTTCTATCATCTTTCTTGCATACATGCTTCCTAATTCCTTGCATGCCTTTTCTGTCTTTTGCAGGCTGAATTTTCAGTCTGTAGACACCTCCTCTTGAACAGCAAGAGAACTATAATCCAAAGCTGTTTTGCTTAAATAACATGCCTTCACAAATTGATAGGATATGCCATTCTTTAGGCATGAATTTCTACAGTGTTTATGTGAAAATACAGCCTTTCTTTTCTGTTGTGAGATTTCTGCAGTGTCAGAACCTTGAACATTTTAGCATAGTCCTACGGTTCCCAAGTTGTCACTTTTTTTCCTAGAATTGCTTCAATAATGTATTGAAATGGAACAGTAAATCCACTGTGATTATGAACGTGTTTAGCAAAAAGGCAGAAGCACTTGGCTGTGTGAGCAATGACTGATCAGACTGAGAGTGCTATAAAACTCAGTTGCTGCTTCTGCCATTGCTTTTCAGCTTCTGCTGCTAAAAAATGGGCATTTTTCTCTTAGAAGTACAAAGGGAATGGACTGCCTTCCACCCCCTTTCTTCCAGCTGTAAAGTTGTAGTTTTTCCACATTAACACAGTACATTTGGCATCTTTTCAGTCCTGTATTGGAAAGGTATTGTATAATTCAACATGAGTCATCTTGGATTCATTGATAATGATGCCAGCATAACTGCATGTGATACAGCATTTGCATCTAAAATACTTGAAAGTAGTTGTCAACTACTTTACTTCCTTCAGTTTGGCTCTATAGCATCTTAGTATTCTGCAGGAGATGGAAACTCACTTTTTAGTAAAGGAGAACAGTTTTATGTTTCAGTTTAATTTTATTAATATTTATTGCAAACTAAAATCTGTCACTCTGAAAATTACTTGAAGATTCTTGAAAAGTATTTTTCAGTATTTTCATGCAGATAAATTTAGTATCATGGGAGTTTGTATTTAAACACATGTATTTCAGTTACTCTCGTTTTGTGGTTTAATGTGCTTTAATAATATGCATGGTAATATTTAAATATGCTTTGAACTGAATACATCCCTGCCTCCTCTCTGGGTGCAACCTTCCGCCCTGCCCCCTGCAGTTATCACCAACAACAGAAAAGTTGGATAGGAATTCTAAAGTTTAGATTCTTTCACTTTCAGAGTCTGTGCTCATACAGAGTACCTGGATGAGAAGGTCACTTCCCTTTTACTTGATGTAGATGCATATAGTCTGAGTCAGCATGTAGCCTGCAGGCACCTGGAGCAAAGCTAAGAAAATTTTGAAATAAAACTTGATCCGTTCATTTTCATTTAAGTTAATGCCGTTAAGAAAAACAGTCTTTTCCACGACTGGAATTCGGATTATTACAGAGCAGAGGGAATGGAAATTGTGTTTCTAGGTAGGAATTACGTTTCGTCTGCAACTTTCTACTTCAGATTTCTGTTGGTATATGTTTTGTAGGCTTTTTAGTTTGAAAATATTAGCTGCAATTGAGATTGAAGTGCCTCACAATAGAGAAGACCAAATGACAATGAGTAGTGACCACAGCTAATATCAGTGTGAACATTCCATTTTGGCTTGTTATGCTGTGCTTTTTTTGTAATGCTCTTTGTTTTTGTTTTATTTTTCAACATAAGTCAGCATTTAGCTGTGCTTGAGAAGTAGCATGAATTTTCTTTGTACGGTGCCTTTCATTTTCGGAACATCGCAGTATGCTTTCCAAAAATTGGAAAGTTGACAGCACAAATTCTTCACAGTACCTTGCCCATTTCATAATGAAGAGACTTCACAAGGAGTTTTCTTGAACTAGTGGAAGAGACTTGTAATAGTTCTTCTGTCGAAGGGCCGTGGGCATACTCAATCTCCCAGGGTCTCCCAGAAGACCCCCTCTGCCACTAATCTGGATCACTTTTGCCAGGGGAAGGTTCTGTGCAGGGAAGTGGATCAGGTGGTTGATTTCTGTTTTCACCCAATACAGTAATAATGAAGAAACTGTAACACTTTTCCTCCACATAGAAATCCAAAGTGTAACATGTTTGCCCAGTGTACATAAATAATTTAATTAATCTGAGTCAGATGTGTAACACTGCAATGTCACATGTCTTCCCGTCCTCCCCACCCCCTGAAATCTCTGAGGTGCTCTCCTTTTCACAGGGTTTTCATAGGAATGATTACAAATTCAGTCTCTCACAAATTCCTACCTCCCAGCTTGTTGTGTTACAAGTTGTGAGAATGTTGTTTGAAAACTAAAAGAAAAAATAATCTTTTTTGAAGCTGTGAACAGGTACTCTCAGAAGACTTAACAGTTCAGGGACAAGACCTTGCTGCATTATATATTGCTTCATGAGAGCTTAATGCAGTTACCAGACTGTACAGAGAAAAATTCTGCCATGAGTCCAGCACGCGCACACACCGTGGGAAGCCTCTGAAGAAGACTTAAGGGCTGGGCCTTTGCATGCAAGTGTCTTTCACCACAGCAAATGATCCAAAGAGCAACTTCTGTGAATACTGTAATTTCCAGCTGCAGAGGTTTCTTGTTCTTTCCTGTGGATTCCTTGCCAACCATCTTCTCAGTTCTGAAGTAGAGATGGTTCTGTAGCCAGCATGCACTTGAATAGCCTTTTGAGAGCTGTATTGGATTTTTGTTGGCTTTTGTTTGAACTTTCAAACTGATTATTTTAGCAACATTTGTATAGAAACATTGCCTCTTGGTGTTGCTTGTTCTTTTCCATTGTTACAACAACACAGTAAAATGAGGTTGTGGCTAATGTCAAGTCTAATATTTATAGCAAGATTATCACATTGCTATGGAGCACTGTTCTAAACAGTGTCTAAACCTTGGAGCACAAAGGACAATGGCTCAAGAAAACTTTTTGAACAAAGGGGATGTACATTTATTTGCAGATTTCCCAACAAAAGTTTTGGCACTTCTTGTCTCTGAGGAAGTTGTATTGAGAAAATGCTGGTTTGTCTTTATCAGAGGATGTTGAAACTGAAGTATAGTTAATGGTCATATATCAGAAGTGAAAAAAGTTCCGTTCAGAGGATCATGTTTAACAGAGTAACCATGCTTTGACAATTTTCAAGTATTAAATAGCTTATTGGAGATTACTTTAGAGATCAACAAGGGGAAATATTTACTTAAAAATAAGGGATGCAAAGATACAGCTGGTTTAAGAAAAATCAAGTTTCATAAAGTACTTCATGCTGGAAAATATGTCAGAGCGTTGCTGCAGCAGCTCTGCACTTTTGGAGAACATTAATGCAAGTTGGGGTGTTTCACTGTTCTCTTCTTCTCATAGGTATTTTCTGGTTCTTTCTTAATTAAGCATGTTTTTGCAAAATAACTTAATTAATAATGTGATCATACCACTAATTTCAGCTGGCTTCTACCAAGACAGCTTAAAACTAGATTTATAAGTGCACACCTTCGAATGCATAGCATTTTTTCTAATTTAGTGAAGAATTTATACAAAATTTATACAAAAGAAACTACCCTTGAGTGAGCTTAGAGCTTGTTAACACAGGATCTATTGCTATTACAATGTGGCTGTGGTACAGTGGTAAGAGAAGGTACTGGAAGTTGTCCAGCAAGAGGAGGATTCTTTCTTCTTTTTGTTTACAGTGAGTATTCTGACACTGTTCGAGACAAATACCACAGTTTAGTAATGTAATTCATGACAAGTTAAGGTACAGCAGATGGATGCATGCCAGTATTTCAAGGAATTCAAATGGTTTCTTTCTCTAGGTTATTCTGGAGAATTCCTAGTCCAGAGATTTTAAACTTTTTTAGACAAGATTTTTTTTCATGATATTTTTATGAAGTTTTAAGAAGCAGCTGCAGTTGGTGGCAAGTATCTAAATGAGCTTAAAATGATATTCCTGAATATAGTCATATATATATAAAATATATATTCATTCCAACATGCTACCTACCGGTGATGAGTTTACTACCAAGCATAATGCCTACATTTTCAAACTGGTATGAGTTGCAACTGTGATACTATCTACAGAGCTAAGAATGTATTGTTGTGATCTTCCTTTGCAAATGAAGAACAATAATGATCATAAACCTAAACATTGTTATCTTCATTTACAAAAAAGGAAAACTGAAGTAATACCTTTAGGATTTCAAACTAGTAAAATACATATTGTCTATAGCATACCTTGCCATTAAAGGATTGCAGGTTTTTTATGCAAGGGGCTTAGCATCTGTAAGTCATTCATAGTAAAGTCTAATCCCTTATGTGCCATGGAAAGCAGAAAGCAATGATAGTTGCAGTTATGCAGCTGATAGATTGATAGTTGCAGTTAAGCTTGATTAAGCATTTAATGCCAGCTGCTGGATAGGATTCAGGGTTTGGTTCCATTGCAGCCTAACCCAGTTGAATCCAATTGAAATTGATAGTCTTCATTTCTTCTGAAGGATTAACTATGAATCACTTTAGTGATTTTTTTTTTTTTCTTGTGTCTGTCTACAGCCATGTAAGCATAAACATTCCACTGGAGTTTAACTGGATAAAACTAGGGCAGAAGTTGCTAGCAAAAAGATCATGTTCAAATCCTTTGCTTCAAGAGAACAAAGTATACCTGAGCTTGGCTAAAAGCAAAACTTTTTTTACAGCAGTGAAAGGTACCTGAATTGATCTTGCTTCAGTAGCTAAATGTCGCAGTAATGACTATGGGAACAATATAGTACTGGGAGGAGAGAACAAAGAAAAATAAAATTACATTATGGGAGGAGGACAAGAAAAAGAAGCATGCTGTTGTCTGTCTGGGGAGGAGGAAGAGTGAGCAGATTCTTTGCTCGCTTCTTTATGCCTTCTTCTTCAGCTTTTTTGTGTATGTTAACCATTCAAACTTCTGATTCCTTCATCAAAACAGCATGAATATTCTGTCAAAAATAATACTGCTTTATGAAATATTTGAAAAAATTAGAAGTCCTTCAAATCATCATTTTATCCCGAAACCTACTTTGGTCTAAATTCTGCTCTAGAAGCTCTATGAATACATCAGTTGGAGACTGAGGTTGCAAAGGCCTTTCTAGTGTTCTGTATTTTCATAAAAGGCTTGGCTTTGACCCCAGTACACTGTATGATGTTGGATTATTAGGATATTGAGTGTTGAATCAACTGAAATGAACTCTTTGGAAATTTATGCATGATATTTGGCAAAGTGGTATAAAAAAGAACATGAAGCATGACAAACTGAAATGCAGTTGCTTACTGTTTATATAGACAGTGGTGTTTTCGGTGCTGCAAGTATTTTAGACTATCCAAACTGCAGTATAATCTTCTAAATGCTTGGCCTTGTCACAGTAGAACTCCGTGGACCAAACAGAAAACACCTTAATAGAAACAGTAAGTAATAAAAATCAATTTATTAGAGAATTCAGTGCTGAATTGTGTTTGTGGGAAATATTTTGAGGATTTGTCAAGGCTGAGAAATTATGACGTTATGTGAGCAATGATTGCTGTAATGAGTCTCCAAAATAAAAAAATAGAGGTTACTGCATATACATTCGTATTTATTTTAAATAACAAAACCTACTACTCTCTTTTTTTTTTCATATTCTGAATAATATTTTTTGAATCTACCTCAGATACATTGTAGGAAGCAGGTTCTTCCTCCTCCCTGATGTGCCATTAATATAAAGGTTCAATGACTGGTCAGATAAAATTGTTCATTCGGGGCTCAGCTGTTCAAGAGAGTCAAAATCTGGTAGCTGCTATGAGGACTAAATTAGGGCTGGTGTTAACAGTGGAGTTTTGTGATTTTCTAGTACCTCTCAGCACAAATGTTACTTCATTTGAGCGTTGCTTTAGAGACCTAGGCCCTGGAGGCACGTCACTAACCTTGAACTTCAGCTTGAAGTGCAAGTTCCTGACCCTTCTGATGGAGAAGATTGGAGTGAATAGTGAATAAGCAAATCTGGACTTCTGAGGTTCAGAAACTGGGAAAAGCGAACTCAAACATGTGCCAACATTTGGAATGTAGCCAAGAACTTTAATACCTAGAGAGAGTAACACTAGTATCTGTTACTTAATATTTATTTGATAGCAAGCTGTGTTATGCACTGTAGAATTGACATACATAGTTATATTAGTAGTTAGAAAGGACATTCTTTTCCATATTATGATTTATGGGGTAGTGAGGAATTAGAAAGAAGTTGTGCACTAGTCATATGTTCCCTTAAGCCACTGCTTAAACATTACCTAACAGGTGGAAATAAATATTTAATTTCAAATACTGCTTAAAGAAGGGACAGGCAGTTCATTACAAATCTAATTCAAATGAACCACATAGGGGGAGGAGACTATACAGTAAAGTGAATCTCCTTTGAGAGTTGTATAAGACCTAAACAAATCTTGCAGTTACAATCTAAAACAGTATCATTGCATGTAGTAGAGTTGTAAGGTGCTTGATGAACCAGAAGTTCGGTTGCTAAAATCATGTAACTGTAATATTTAAAAAAGTATTTAGAAAGACACATTTTGTTGTATATTTCCTTGTAACTGCTTCTATTTCCTACTTGAATGTAACACTAATAATTTGTGGCATAAGTTAATGATTTAGAATTGTTGCTTTTGTTGTGGTGGGTTTTTTCTCTTTTTTTCTTTCTTCTTGAACAACTCCAAATGTCTGATACTTGCATAATTACTGGGCAGGGGGTGAAGTGCTCAGGCAAGCTTCTTCAAATTTTATTTAAGGGTGTGCTTCACTGGTGGAATGGACAGATGAATTTTCTTAAACACATAAAAAAATAATTTTACAACTTTTACATTGCAACAGTAAGATGTAAAAGAACGTTTACCTTAAGTTGAATAAGTTCGTATATTTAGAAGTAGTCAGATTGTTCCCAAAAAAGCAATATCCTGAACCTTTCTGTCACTGAATTTGAGCCGGAAAGACGTTAGCTCAAAAAAGAATGTATAAGGGCCCAGACCTTCAGAATTCAGTACAAACGTGGTAGGTTTTTATTTCTTGAGCAGCGTCTGTTTAAACTAGTCAACAGTTTACTGTTTATTTACACTTCCATTGTATCGGGTGTTAACACCCTTCCTTTTTTCATGTTTTATTTGAAGGCTGTTCATTAGAAAACATGCATGGTGTCATGAGTATATGTTCTCACATATTGTGGCTCTCAGTTGTGGTGGCTAGAACTAGGGATGGTAGAGTATTTCTGTTCAACGGAAGACAAAAATGTTGGTTACCCAAATCTAGACTAAATAAAAAAAGATTGAGACCATAATGTGTATGTGAGCTGGAATCTAGGCACCTAAATGCAAAACTGTAATATTTAAATGTTTGTTCAGCTGTTGCCTGGTCTAAGGCGTAGGTTCTCCCTGCCCTCTTCTCACCCCCACCCCCCCCAAAAAAAAACCCCAAAAAACTGTTTTCCCTGTGCTTGGGAAGTTTTGCTTCTGCATGTGTTGGAGGCTTGAGCCTTATTCCCTTTTCTTTGTAAGTAGGCTCATGCTGGTGTTTTGTGCTACAGATGCTTTCTCTTCCTCTTAATGATTCTGTGCTGGTGCAGAGGAAATGAATCAAAAAGAAACCACTGCAGAGTGTCACCTTCATCAAGTTGTTATGATCATGAGTTGGAAGGAACTCATCCTTGCTGCAGGTACTGTTGTTCAGTTTATTCAGAGGCTGTTTAATGTCATATGCCACTTAGAGCACATGACCTCCAGGTCAGAGACCTTGCCCCTGCTCTTTTTTCTTGACTCTTGAAATTCTCTATGTAAAGCACAATGGCTTCAATAGGTGAATTTCACAATAGGCAACTGCCTGGATGTGAAGCATGCTCCTGGGGGACAAGTGCTGCAAATTTAATTAAAAAAAAAAAATTAAATTAAAAATTAAGGTGGAAGAGGGAATTGAACCTCATCAGACTCCTAGAAGAATGAGCTAATGTGGAGGGAAGAAGGATGGCAGTGGCAGCCTTCCTTCTCTGCCATACTTTAAACTTAAGAATGGTTTTAGATACTTTTCTTCAGGAGGGGATACCAGGTTCTTCTTCCCAACTAGGAGGAAGAATTCCCTAATTGCACTGAGTGATGTGTCAAAGTCAAGAGAAGATAAATCCACATGCCATCAGTGTTTCCTGCTGACCATCTTACGAAGCTTCAATATCAGTGGGCAGGGAATTTCCTTTCTGTGGTATTTTAGTTTTCTCTCAGCATTACAGTTAGATTAAGTTAGATCCCTGTAGTCCAAACCCATGTGTCCCACTTAGGAGATCTGAAAGAATTGCTCAGTGCTGAGATGACAAATTTCTCTTTTGATCTGCACCATGGATTCTTTTGAGACCCTGTTAAAGGTAAGACTTTAATGTAACATTGAAGTATGCACAGAAGACTCTGCTATGATAGTTGCAGAGTTGTTCTATTTTTGTGATTATTTTCTTATGTTTTGCAGGAAGGTTATTTTCATAGGCCAATTTAAAACACTGTTTTGTTCTAATTGTGCAGTCTAAATGGTTAGATAACTTTGATTCTGACTGAAGGTGTTACAAGAGAGCTGTTAGGGGCTTTTTTGCTATCCTGTGCTTCACTTCAGTTTTAAGTTTATAAAAAATGTGAATCTAGTTCTGTTGGTTTTCTTGTTCTGGCATGTAAATTGCCTAAGCTGATGAATTCAGTGTGGTAGCTGATCTAACTTGAGTTTGTCATCTGTGATTGTGTTTCTTAGATGCTATAACTGATTACAGTCAAACTGATTTTACAACAAGTCTTGTTTGAACAGTATTCCTGCACAAAAATTTTATTATGGTTCATGACAAGAAGGATACACCACTTTATGTCATCATTCATACTTCAGTATTTTTTATCTCAGAAATCTTTTTTTTTTTTTCTGTGTCAGGTTAATTTGTGTGAGAAATGATCGTGGAACACTGTGCCAAATATGTCTTCTTATCCACCAGCTTTCTTAATTTCTGTGGGGCTCGCAGGAGTTGAAACCACATATCTCATCCATGAATTGACTTATTTTGTCTTCAGTGAGTTTGCTTTAATCCTTAAATCAACTACAACATTAAGATCAGACAAGCCGTTGGGACTGAGTAGTTCTGTGAATATTGACATAGGGTCATAAGAAAGGATTGTTTCTCTTGTAGAGTTTTGAAAATATGTTAGTGACTGAATTCAAGGGCTATAGTTAGGGAATACTCTATCTGTGTAAGAGGCTTAGTAAAGGAATTAAAGTTTAATCAGAAGTGCTGATTATACTAAATAACGTACCCTAGTAAAGGCTGAAGAGTTCCAGAAATTGGATGCTAAAATGTGCGATTATGTTGACCTACAATAAATTTTAAGTGATCCACATGGATGGGGAAATCCTAATGTTGCATGTGAAGCAATGAGGCGTGACCTGACCAGTAACTCCTCAGGAGTACTGTTAGTTCCACGGAAACATCCTGGACTGGTAAAAAGGAATGTGAATGTCCAGAATTATTGGGAAAGGAACAGAGAAAATGATAGTTGTACTAGACTGAACAGGCTGTAAAACAGATGACTAAGATGGGATGTTGATAATGGTCTGTAAAATAATGAAAAGACGGTATAATTGGTACTTTTTTATAAGAGGGAGAATGTATAATGAAGGTGATAAGCTCAAACAGAAGAAGGTACTTTTTCAGTGATGTGTAAGCTATGAAACTCCTTCCCCAGAGCATGTGCAAATGCTAAAAATCTACTTAAGGTTAAGTAAATATATGAAAAATAATTTTATTGAGTGATTTTAAGTACAGAGAGTGGTTCATAAAGTCTCTGACTTCCAACCAGTTGGAACTGGACCCTGACTCAGAAAGACTTTGTGTCAGCCCTTGTCATCTTAAGCTGCTTTCCATGGCTTCTCATTCTGTTTTGCCTTCAACAGCTGTTTTCTTTGAGAGGATCTGAAATACAGTTGCTTATCTATGACCAGATTCTGCTCAGACTTGCCAGCAGCACCAGGGGAATTGATAAGAGGAGTCAGGGAAAAACATTTGTTTGTAATGTGTGTGCTAGGAGATCTAATTATCTGCTTATTGTTCTAGCATTGCAAAAGCAGGGTGACAAATTATACAATGGCTGTGTGAATAGTACGCTTTGTGGCAGTTTCCCTGGAAAGGAGAGGTGAAAAACATTATGTTCAAGCTGAGTACTGTCAATGTACACCATCTCTTTCTTCTGCTTTCTTTTCTTGCAGTGTGGAATTGTGGATTAGTATAAAACTAATTAATTTCACATGCATATAGGAATATAGAATCATAGAATCTTTGGGTTGGAAGGGACCTTTTAAAGTCATCTAGTCCACCCCCTCGCAATGAGCAGGGACGTCTTCAACTAGAGCAGGTTGCTCTAACTTGGTCCAACCTGACCCTGAATGTTTCCAGGGATGGGGCATCTACCACCTCCCTGGACAACCCGTGCCAGTGCTTCACCACCCTCATTGTGAAAAATTTCCGCCTTCTATCTAGTCAAAATCTACCCTCTTTTAGTTTAAAGCCATTACCTCTTGTCCTGTCGCTACAGACCCTGCTAAAAAGTCTGTCCCCATCTTTCTCATAAGCCCCCTGGAAGTACTGGAAGGCTGCAACAAGGTCTCCCCCCGGTATCTTCTGTGGTCAGCTAGGCAGAAGCACTGGTGCACTGAACATAAAAGCCAAACCTCTGCTTAAAGGAAATGCCTCTTTTTATCCACAGGAAACTAATTAGGAATGATATAATTTTTCCATTTACATGATTGTATGTGGAGTGAGTAGAGGTGACTTGCAGAGTGTGAGTGGGTCACGAAATGAGCTTCAGTTTGTGAGGGTTTATAGGATGTTTCCTAGGTATAGAGCCTGGTGGAGTACATGTGTTGGGGAAGAGCTGCTCTTTGTACTGTTTTTCCTTAGCACTCAGAAGCCCTAACAGTCACAAGAATCCTTTTTAGCTTTGTTACATAGCTATTGAAAAGGCTCTTTTCCCTTGTAGGCCGCTGCTGATGTGGCCCAGAAAATGGTGGGGAAGAATGAATCGGTATAAAATGTGTGTAGTAACTGGTCAGTGAATCCATGAACTTAATACAAAAGGAAGATTTTGTGAGTGTTTGTGTGATACATTCCATTAACAGAAAGCTGGTAAATGACTGAGCTGTTTGAAATTAGAATTTGGAATGAAGGAATGGGTGATTCTTGTATATAGAGGCATGCTTCATTCTTTTCTCAGTAGGATTTTAGGCATTGCTGTCCTTGGCAGGACAAATGGGCTGGAACCAAGTCAGAGAATGTGGCTTGTATCAGTGAAAGATGTCTGCATGTAGGCAGTGAGAGCCAAGAGAATAAACGGGTCTGGCTCTGGATGCATGTTCCTCTTCCAAGATTCCAGCTAATAAACATACAGATTGACTATTGCAAAGGCAGGAAGAAAGACTTAAAGAATTTTTTTTATCTCAATAGTTTATTTTTTATTGGGCATAAATGGCAAGGTTGTGGTGGTGTTGGGGAGGGGAAGGATCTGCAGAGGTGGCCTCACTGAGAAGAGGCCAGAGGCTGCACTGTGCCAGATGTAGTTGGCTCCACAATGGACACACTGCAGGACATGTATAGGCCCATCAGTGAAGCTGGCCACGCCTCTGTGAGAATATATTTAAGAAAAGGCAGAAAGTGCCCAGAAAGAGGAACAATAAGGCCAGAGCGCTAGGTGGTGCTCCATGGTGGAGCTCATAACATCCTTGAAGGGAGTGTGGCAGGTACTGCCCCTGAAGGGACTGAGTGCAACCCGCAGGCTTGACAAAGGGAGTGGAGACTGGAGGGGGGGTGAGGGGATGAAGATGTGTCCAGAGTGAAGTTGAGCCTGCGAAAGTGGGAGGAAAAGTGTTTTCTTATAAGTGTTCATTTAACTGTTGTTGTCTTTGTTTCTGAATACCTGAATCAGTAATTAAAATGTTAACTTACATTAAGTTAAATTCCCCAAGTTGTGTGGGTTTTTTTTGCAACGGTAATTGGTGAGTGATTTTTTTTTTTCTGTAGTTTTTTTTTTGACTGTCAAATTCTCTCCCTTTTTTTGTATGTTCTTTTTAAAATTCATTAATTGTTTCTATTAATTTTTTTTTAAATGCGGGATTATAATATGAATAATGGAACACAGTCTGATGCATCTCCTCTTTTATAATGACAGACTCATGCTAATAAGCATATTGCTTTAAAATGTATTACATTTCTTAGAGCTCTTAGTCGCAAACTGCAGTATAGTAATCCCAATGACAGACCTTTGCATTCTTAACCTTGTTACCCTGCACTTACTCAGGAATTTGGAACAGGTGACTGATGATAGAAGATGCACTGAACAGTGGACTCCAATTGCAGCTGGCTAAACAGCCATGTAAATTAAATCTCTCCTTTTTGTTGGGGGTAGCTTTTAACTATTCAGGATATTATGTATGTAAAATTATTACATTCCCTAAACCTGAGGTTATATCAATATGTACTGAAATAAACTGTAGTCAATTTTCTGAGCAGGTGCATATGCCTGCTTTCTGAGAATAAAATACAAAGTGATCCCTACATGTCAAACAGTCTTTAAAAACAAGAATTCAGAATGCCCTTTTCAGAGGATTGGATGTGTGAGTAGATAATGGAAATTTCTTTCAAATTACTCTTGTAGAAGTTAAAACTGAAGGAAAAATAAAGTCATAGCAAAAGGCAGATGGACACTTGATATGAAGATTGGCTCACATCTCTGCCTCTGGCAAATCTGCAAGGAGAAACAGAATTTCATTATTATAAGTGGCATGATAATGCCTATATAAGTAATGTATGAACCTGAGGTATGCTTCCCTGGAACTGATTATCTGGACTGAAAGTACTGGGGTGTCTAGTCCCAAGCAATGGAAGGCAGATATTTTTAACAATGGACTAAGTTTTGATCTTTTATTTACCTCTTGTACCAGTGTAGCATCAGTTGATTTTTGGCAGATATGTAATTAGTTACTAGCTTGAGTGAAGACAATTCTTTGTTCCTTTTCTTTCACTGCCACGGTCCAAGTCTGGGCATGTGATGATAACATGTCTCAATGCTTTTTGAGCTTTATTCCTTCTATGTATTGGAACCTAAATGTCCTCAACTCTTGTAGGAAAACAAACCTCCATTTGGACATGATGGGAGTCTAAAAGTTTTAAAGACTAATGTTTCACACTTTTTCAAGTGTAAATGTATTCTGATTACTGTCAGTTTTATCAGTGTGATCACAGCGTTAACTGTCATTACTGAAGGAACATCACCATGTCTTAGTATCTGCCAAAGAGACCAGATTATAACTTTTTCTAGGGTAAACAAAACCTTTTGCAGGAAGAATTCTCTTGTCACATGCATTACTTTGTACCCTTTTTATTTTGTGAGCAGGATGATTATGTTTTAACAGAAGCCACATATTTTAAATACTTGTCTGCCCTTCTACACTTGGACAAGGTTTAGAAGTCTGTTGTGACTTTTCGTTTAAATGAGTGGGTATTATTTGGCTATGGAGAAGCCCCAGCTTTGGTGCTGCTGGTGATGGAGCAATGCTGTGCAGCAGGTCTATTGCATGCTTTGAGGTCAGTGTTAGGAGAGTTAACTGACCTGTTTTTCATTGAAAGTTTGTTTTCTTTCTTTAGCTTAAAAAAAAAAAAGTGTATATTTTTGTAAAAAATGATCTATTTCTTTGGAAATTTTTTTTATAAGTTCCTGTATCTTTTATTCTTTTTTAGGTGAGTCAGTGGCCTTGCCTAACAAGCAACTCCCTGCTTCCTGGGTAGATAACAAACAAACAAATCTTAAAAATTTGAGGTGCTTTTTCAGTTTCTTCCTCTTTTTTTTTTTTTCCCCTCCCTGTGAACTTAGTAGAAATCCTGTGTGATTTTTTCAGATGAGATCAAGTTTTTATGTAAGTTCCTCTCTAGAAATGATTGAAATTAATTGAATTTTTTTCAACTTTTTAGAAAAATTTTAACTCAGTTCTGGCACCACTAAATGTGTCATTCACATGAGTGTCAGTAAGAATGTGGCCTTTATTTCTTGATCATTAATCTGGATTATAATAGAGTAGGTCTTCTGTCAAAACAAATGCTGATATCTCTTCAAGAGTTGGACTCCTTGTTTTGAGTGAGTCTGGATTTGATTAACATCGCCATTGGTTCCACTGTTACACTCCTATTCACTGTTAACATGAAGCAAACAAACTTTTCCTGTGATCCAAGCAGAGTTGTACTGAGGATTCATATCAGGGGAGGGAGGGGAAAGACAGAGTCCTTCGCAGAGAGAAGTGCTTACTTTTTAGCTCATGTATAGTGTTGCAGATTTCAAAGTAAATTTTGTAGTGTTAGTATATCAAAATACTACCACCATCTAGAGAGGATAAACTTTTACTCTTTGTGGGATGATTGTAAGTATATGCAGTACATAGCACCTTCTTGATAAGACTTTTTTTCATATATTTGCTCTCTAACTTTTTAGTTTTATCTTTTGATCTTTTATGGATCAGTAAATCAAGAAGAAGCACTGGTTGTAGCAGAAGGGCTTGCAAGCATGTTGAATACCTTACTTGGAAAATAATTATTGGAAGACTGTACTTGTAATGCAGTGCCTGACTAACATATTCAAGTTAAAGGTATTTGGTGATTCCTGTTAGTGCCCGAATCCTTTGCTGTGAACATTTCTGATCTTTCCTGCAACTGTGGTGACTTTTTTTTACTGTTGAAATATCCTTAAACAAAGGAAGCTAAGAAGCATTCTGAAAATACCATGACTACAACAGTTAATGTTAGTACCTCTTTTTTTGCTTACACGAGGGGGCGGGGAGAGAGCATACATGCTCAACACCAATTCAGAGAGTCTTGGAGGAGGGTCCACATGAGACTGGTATGTTTCTTTAGTGCACTGACTGGCGCAACCCAAGGAGTTTTACATTGCATTTGTAAATTGTGAACGCTGCTAGGGAAATTTCACAATTTGAAAACACTTCGATTTGGATGTCTAAGGAAGCCATCAACAGTTGATGAAAGCCTCTGTACTCATATTCAGGCATATAAGAATGTAATCTGAGACGCAGAACATGTTTCTGTGTTATATCTATTGAGCACAGATTGTTTTTGAAACTGTCTCCTGGCTGTAAGCTGTGTGTTGCAGGGGGAAGGAGAGGCGGGGATTCACAAAAGATGGTGTACCAATGCTAATTTTAAATGGCTTTTTTAAGATGGAAAGAAGGGTATAGTTTACTAGCGGTACCACATGCATTTCAGTTGGTTTTCATTTCTCTGGAGGGTGACATGCACTCGTACAATAATCTGAGCTTCTGTGAGTAAAATAAAATGTTAGGTGCCATATAGATCTTAGGGAACATGTTAGACCATATTTCCAGGATCTAAAGAAGCTGGGATTCTGTATGTTCCCATGGATAGTTTTCCCTTTTTTCTGTTCAGTCAGGTTGTCTGCAATGTGCAAAGATTAAATGTATTTTTCTTGGTATGTAGTTGTATTTTTAATGCGTGATAGATGACAGGAATCGTGTTTGTACAGTTCTAGCTTATTTGCTATACTTGATTTCCTCATATTTTGCCATCAAATCCTGTTTGAAGAAAATTTGTTGTGATTTAAGAAAATAAACAAAAGCTTCAGAGGTTCAGAAATGCATTTATAGTGACAAACTCATTTATCTCAAAGTCCCTGTGACATGCAAAACAAACAGTATCAAAACAAATGTTGTTATGGTTTCTTCATAAGAAATTATGGGAAAACAGAAAATGTCCTGTGTGAAAGTAAAATTTCCAAGGATGGCTATCCTGAAGGGCGAAAAACGTAATCCAAATGCTAAAAGCAGTGTAAGCTTTTAATTGCATATTTAATCTATATGCAATTAGTTATTTAAGTTTATATACTTCTATACTGCTTAAAATTCTCAATACTGAAAAATTTTTTGAAAGATTTTTGTGTGGGTGGGTATTATGTGCAGGCTTTACTGATAAGGCAAGGCCATAGTGAGTCTTGGGAGGGTGACGCAGCAGACCAAGGTGGGTTGTTTTTTTTAGTGTGTTGGTGTTAGTTACACATCTCTATCTGCAGTCTGCATAGTTTGGCTGAATCTGAGCATGTTGTTTCATGCCTATTACAAATTAATCTTTTTTTGGCAAATTTAGTGGCTTTTTTTTGTTTCTTCTTATTGCCTAGAAGTCTGTTGCAGGAATCCAATCCAGGCTTATTGATTCAGATTAATAAACAATGAAAATTGAGTCCTAACAGTGAAGAGCTTGAGTGTGAAAGTTTTTTCCATCACATCAATATAAGTAAGTGTTCAAAGAACAATAAAGTGTTAATCTACATAGTATAGCTTAACCTACTTGAAGGGAATCGATCTGAGACCCACTCAGCATGGCATGTTTTCCTTTTGAATTATAAAACATAAGCAGGGCTCAGAGTTTGTGATGGCATCTCTGAAGGTATATATGGAGACAGTGGTCAGCTTTGCAAGCAAACTGAAGTTGGAATAAATCGGATTTTTTTTCTATGAAAGAAACTTTCTTGCTTTAGCAGTTGCGGAGACACACAGTTTTAAAACCTTTTTTTTTTTTTTATGTGTCTAAATAGGAAACATAATTAGCAGCTTCGTTTTTGATAATTTGGATATTTTTGTCTCCTGACTACTAAGATTTGCATACCAAAGTGAGTAGCAGTCTTGCGTTTGGAAAGTATAAGACTAGAGTACTAAGCACTGAGTCTCCAGGGATGGAAGAGTAAATTATGTGACTCTGCAGCATCTTCTAAAGTAGGTGGTGGCTGGAAAACATTCCATTGAATATTCTATCCTAAATTAAATGAACATTTATATAAGTCTTAGATCACATGTTGCCTTTAAGCCATGTTTGTGCAGGTAGAGCACACAACTTTTCAAAGCTCCTGAGGAGAGCATTTCTGGAGGTGCTGTAGGTGATTTTCTTTGCCAGTAGTCTACCCCAGTGGCTGAAAAATCCCAT
Source organism: Phaethon aethereus (assembly GCF_964289735.1). Classification (NCBI taxonomy): domain Eukaryota; kingdom Metazoa; phylum Chordata; class Aves; order Phaethontiformes; family Phaethontidae; genus Phaethon; species Phaethon aethereus. The sequence goes on along the minus strand of NC_138588.1, from coordinate 16,473,215 downwards.
CCGTTCATTTGTAGAGATTAATGATGTAAATTGATACAAGTCCTTTATATTAGTCCAAAAGAAGAATATGCTTTCTTTTTTTTATGTTTAATTCTGTCCAGTCTTGTGAGCAGGCCTATACTGATAATTACCTTCAGAGCTTAACCCTTGAACAGAAAGTAACATCAGAATTTTGTCAACACAAGCAGTAGCGCAGAGTTCTCAACTAGAATAAATCAACTCAGTTGTAATGAAAGCAGCTGATTTAAATTGACTTGTTCAATGTAGTAGTCATGCTATGTAGAGAGTCAAATGCACCTGTTTTGAGTAATGAGTTCTTAAAACAGAAGAACAAGCAAATGGCCGAACAGTCCTTTTTCTAGTTATAGCCTCCAGGCTTCCAGAAGGCAGTGGCTTTGGACCTGTGTGGGCCACTATTTCTACATGGACTAGAAAATGATGAAAGAACTCTTTCTGAATGAAGTACTAAACTAGGGAGATTTCTGTTCACTCTTCCATGATTTAATTTCTTTGCAATTTCTAGAACAAGAATAATACAGCAGTGGAGATGGCAGTGGGGGAAATACCATATCTTCCCTTTCCTTTTCCTTGTCTTTAGCTGTCAAATGGCAGAGACTGACTTGCTACTTGCAGAGTGCCTTTCTTAAGTGTAGGTGGAGTCCCAAACAGTGATAGAAATGTTTTGAAATAAAACAGGTTCTAGCAGGAAATGGCACAAGTCCTAAACAGTGGGTGAGCCATGATTCTGTTTTCAAAAACGGTATTCAAGATGGCTGAAGATGATCAACCTTCTAGGCTGTCAATTAAAAGGATGCTTTCAGAATTGAAAATGAAGTTTTAGTCACCCTTTAAAATGATGCAGTGTTAATAAGAGCATGGTAGTATGGGAGAATGTTATAATGGGACACTGTTCTTTTATATCCATGTTGTTCTTGCTACAGAGATTTTTAATAGCTGTGAGTTAATATTATAGCACTGAACCTTCCTGCTCACCCACTGGGGGATTTTGTTGAAAAGTGAGCATGAAAGACTTCCATTTCTTTTTAGGTTTTTAAAGTGAAGAAAGATGGATGTGTAGGGGATAACAATAGGAGATTTTCATATTTTCTAAGGCAGGAAAAGTTGAATTCATGCTAAAAAAAAGACTTATTTGGGAGTTACATCTAGGACACAGTGGAGATCTGAATATGATAAAAAGCAGTTTTGTGAAGGTGCTTTGAAGTCTTTGATTGTTTACAGTTGATGAAACAGTCCTAAGTGAACCCACTGGAAAGGTGTCAGTGAACTAACTGGGATAGGGGAAAGATTTCAGTAAAGGTGAATCTTCCAGAAGAGAAGGGGAAAAAAACCAACCTATTAATAAAAAAACCAACCAACCAACCAAAGAAAACCCCGTCTAAATAGCTAATTAGATATGCTCACTGTAATGTGAATACTAAAGAGCTATATTTCACCCTTTCATAGAAATGAATCAAAAGCCTAACATTGCAATATTCTATTTTAGGTTCTTTTCAGGAGGAATATGTGTGTTAATCTTTGTGTTTGCAGACTGCATTTGGAGTTCCAGAATGTTTGCAAACCATTTAAATTAAACTAACGATGTAGTGGTAAGTTGTAAAGCAGCCTGATATTAAATTAGTTTTCTTGCACCAAGATGCCTGCTTTTGAATTCTGGTAACATCCTCCTTATTAAATAAACCTGGATATCATTAACAGTTCTGCAGATGTTTTTGCTATTATATGATATATTTGCACTATTTATTCTGTGTCTATTACCTTACATCTGTGTTACTAGATTATACTTTCAGAACTTGGGAACTGCCAAGAAAATTGGTTCTGTACTTGTGGAGTTTGTGATCATTGGACAATGACACTCAATTTCCGTTGTAGGGCCTTACCTTTTCCCCGCCCTGTTCTAGACCTTTGTACACTAAATATTAATGTTGTCATTGGTTTCTTTAATTTTCTTAAACACAATGTCTATGGAAGGAACTAATGACTACAAACCAACAGATTATTAGTTTCTGTACCACATAATTGTGCCAAAGTGTTGCTTCATTTAGGGAGGTTGAACACCTTCATGGGGCGTACAGTAAATGGAAAAATACAGGGAGTAAATCTCATGCATTTCAAGAGCTACAGCTATCTTGCTTTAGTTCATTTGAATTGCCATGTTCCATAAAAAATACTCCCTGGAACCTAAATTTTAAGAAACTAAAGGTGTTTTCTGGTAGTATTTACAGTATATGGTATTATTTCCCGGCATTGAGTAAAAATTTGATTAAAGTGACTACTCTCATCTGCACCGCTGAATTTACACTGAGTGTATAAAACCATCCTTTTTTTTAATTAATTAAACCTTAAGTTTATTTCTCCTTTTGAATTCTGAGCTTTACTGTCATCAACAGACAATGTTGCTTTGCTTTGTGTAAACTTCTTTATTGCAATGTCCTTGTTTTTCTGGTTTGCCTTCAGTCTTTCTTGCTACTTGTTTTTCTTGTAGTTCATAAAATGAGCTGTACAGAGATGTTTTCTGTTCCATGTTTTTTCTGATTTCTTGCACATAGGGATTCTGATTTGTGGCTGAAGTTCCTTTCCAGGCACATTTTATGCTAATAGTAAATGCAAACCCAAATAATTTATAAAGTGCTAAAACATTTTAAAATAACTTCCCAAACTTCTGATAACTTCATATTGTCATCTTAATGATTATTCATAAATGTATATTGACATGAAAACTGTGCATAAGATTATGTACAGCACATGTTTGTGTCTTGGGACAAAAAAGTACTTGAATTTTGAAAAGCTCTTCCATTCAGGTGAAAGGTAATAGGTCAGTCCCAAAGATTTCTTTAGTTTTAGGAATGACTGCTAATGTAATAGAAGTTTAACAGGTGATAAAAGTTCTTTTATAGTTATGACATGATGCACATGGCATTGTGCAGTTTGTTCTCAAATAGCAAGATAAATGTTACAATTGTGTAACATAACTGTAAAATGTAAAATGTGTGCAGAGGTTGAGGGGAGACTTTTCCCTTAACTTATTTCAGCTTTGCAGTGTGACTTAAAAATTGCTGTCTTGAAGCCAGTTATCTAAATCAATAATGTGCAAGATTGTTTTGGCCAGGGTGGCTTCCTTTATTTTTTAAATTTTTTTTACAGGCAGAAGGTCTATTGGAAGTTAAAAAATTCAAAAGCCAACAAGGGTCTTTCTAATTTTGGTTTAAATAATTTTAAATGTTCTTCTCTCCTGTGTATAATGCCTCAGTGAGCAAGCAATGATGGATGCCACTGAATGGATCTGAAGAATGTGACTAAAATAGAAAGATCTTTCACATTTAGGAAGTAGAAATTATACAAGATGGATATTTCATGTGTTTCAGAAATAATGTATGCCCTTCTTGCTAGCAAGTATAAATTGCAATGGAAAAATGTGCATTTCTTGTTTTCAGTGCGAGCTTCCTTCAATGAACATTATTTTTCTGCCTGTGATGCATCTTTTCAAACTGGTTTGTACCTTATTCAGCATCTTCAGTGCCATGTAGGAGAGAAGTCCTTTTTTACTCTGAACGCAGGTTCTCAGCATCAGTGTATCGACTCAGCATCAGGGTGAATCATCAACTCTCCTTTGAGAGTCTGTTTTCTATTTGAGTATTTATCTAGATATATTGGAAACTTCAGCATAAAAATCTTTTGCCCGTATTGAATCAGCCGTGAACATATAAAGGAAAATATCTCATATTGTCTGCAACATAGGGTTATTTTCTCATTAACAACCTGAGAAGCAGTGATATGGCTTGAAATTGACATGAATGAGTTTCTGTTGAAGGCACTTATTAATTCTTACTATTATTATAAATACTTGGGAACATGATCCAATGAAACAGATGATGAGATGATCAATGAAATTATACAATAATGACTTCATGTTATTATTATGAAGTCAAGTTGTGCACTTCACAGTTCTATAGAATAACAGTGATTAATTAGATAATTTTTTACTTCCATCAAAGCATTTACAAGTATTAGCAAGTATGTGGTTCTCATTTTTCATATCTAGACCTCAGAGTATTTTATCTATGACTTTCCTAATTTTACACAGTGCTGTGGGGTGTTGGATTTTTTTGATACTTCCAAAGCCTGTGTCTTTGGTGAAGTTGCTTCTTGCACTCTGTTATAATAGCCCTGGGATTCAGGAGGAATGCAGTGCTGCAAGTAAACTTCAGTGGTGGCAGACAGTATACAGCCTTGGAGAAATATCTTAACCTGGCCCCATTTTATTTCCTTTATAATGTAGAACAGAGATGAGACCCTCTCACAAGCTTGTGAAGAGACTTCAGTAGCATTTTCAGTAGTCTTTAAAAATGAAAAAATATACATGAATTGTGGAGTTGTCATTGTCAGGTTGCAGCAAGGGGTTGTCAGGCTGCCCCCTAAGGGACAGGTGCATGGGGGCTTTGCCAGCCAAGGCAGGTGGGACAGATCTGGGGATAGCGGCCATGTTCAACCAAAAGCCCGGATCACCGGGGAAGTTTGTGGTGATGAGGCAGGTCCAAGGTCAAGCTGGAAAGTTGATTGGCAAGTCAGGATCAGGCCCAGCGATGGTAACCGGACTCAGATACAGCCCAGTCATTACTGGACGGTTCCATGGTGATGAGGCTGAGTCAAGTTCCAGCTGAGAAATCGGCCCACAGGTCTGGATCCAGATCAGTGGGGTTCATGGCCAGGCACGGGCATGGCAATGGCAGAGCTGGAGACAGGCACAACTGTGAGAGCTCAGGCAGGGACTAATGGCCCAAGCTGAAATGGAGCCCGTTGGCCCCTCTGCAGGGGGTGTGGAGGGAGGCTGGTCAGGGCTGTAAGGCCTGTTAGTACACTCATGGACCTGATAACCATTCCGCGTATCTATGCATAGTTTTGAAGATAAGATGCTTTTACAAAAAGAAAATGGGGAAATAATATCCTGAGGAACAGAGAACTATTGACAATCTTGTATGAGACCTTTATGTAACTGTAAAATGTCAAAGACTGTAACTGAAACCTCTGGTCTAGGGAAAGAGTTCTGCAGTAGAAGCAGCAGCTGCCAGAGGGGGGAATACACTAGATGGCAGCAGTCAATTACTGTGGCAGTGGTGACTACACGATTCCCAAAACAAGACTGGACAGCCTCAGTAGGTTCTGGAGAGGCTCAGACACTATTGTAGAAGATTTTTCTTGTCCCCTGACTGTTGGCCATAAATATGATCAGTGTAACAATCTCTGTTTCATCTTGAAGTGGAAAAGGGATTCTTAGGGGGCTGCTTGCTTTTTCTAATGGATCTTCTGTTCCGAACAGTAAAGGAAAATTTTTACAAACGTACATGATAAATGTGTTTGATATTAATGTGAATAGGATTTTATGTGACAGATGACTGCTGAGGCCTTGTGAGAGTTCATTCCTGAAATGGGTGAAGAGCACAATTACTACTGTGTGCTCCAGACAAAATTTTGATATCATGATTGCTACAGTAAAAGCTATTTTCACACGTAATTGATAATTATACATGCTGTGGAAGAGAACTGGGGCATTTGTGGTAGACTACTGCTGAAGAAAAGGAGTTGCATACCATTCAGCCTTTGGTGTTCTGTTGTTAGTTGTCTTGGTTCTGACACTGAGGAAGGCCTCGTATAAAATATTGTAAAGGGGTGCTGCGGAACTGTGCCCTTATGGAGTTAATTTTAAAGGATGTCAGAGAACATGTTTTTCAAAGGATAGGAATGAGTAATTAGCTCCCAAACAGTTGACTACTTAGGCACTACAGAACATCAGAAAATTAGAATTTATTCATTGAACATGAACACAATCATGCGGCTGTAGACTTTCTGGAACTGAGGAAACAGGCTGATAGCCAAGTTCCTGAAGTATCTGAGAACTCTGAGCAAGACCAGAGATTAAACCTTCAGGGGAAGATTGTTTAGCCCAGGCTCCTGTTCCCTCACTGTGGTAATGATAATGCTGTAGTGAACCGTTTGTGCACAATTCACTTCTACATTTTTATGATTTTGGCAGAACAGAGGAAACATAACTTTAAAAGAACTCGAATACTATGTTTTCCTCTCTTAGTAGTGGAATTATACCATTGTTGTTATTTTTTTTTTGTCCTCTTGTTACAGTTGATGGGCTTTACACAAATCCCAGTCAAAACATGCTGATTTGTTTTTTAGCATAGTGTAGAGGGCTGTCTGAAGGTTTCAGTGCTGTGATAACAAAGATAACAAAGCTGCCCACGCATAGCCTTTGTCAGGTCCAAGAGCATTTACAGAAACAAGAGGCCCATTTTCTCATTGTATTGGGCTTGTGTGGCAAGGTTCTGGTAGCAGGGGGGCAACAGCGGTGGCTTCTGTGAGAAGCTGCTAGAAGCTTCCCTTATATTTAAGATGTGTAGATGTGGTGCTTAGGGGCATGGTTTAGTGGTGAACTTGGCAGTGCTAGGTTAACGATTGGACTTGATGACCTTAAAAGTCTTTTCCAACCCAAATGATTCTGTGTTTCTATGTCTGATAGAGCCACTGCCGGCTGGCTCCAAGTTGGACCCGCCGCTGGGCAAGGCCAAGCCAATCAGCGATGGTGGTAGTGCCTTTTGGGGTAACATAGTTAAGACGGGGGGGGACACACGGGGACGGGGTGGGACGACAATGACGATATGGACTGTGCACAGCAATGGCAGCCAAGGAGAGAAGTGAGAATACATGAGAGGAACAGCTCTGAAGACACCAAGGTCGGTGCAGAAGGAGGGGCAGGAGGTGCTCCAGGTGCTGGAGCAGAAATTCCCCTGCAGCTCCTGGTGAAGCCCATGGTGAGGCAGGCTGTCCCCCTGAAGCCCATGGAGCTCCACGCTGGAGCAGATCTCCACCTGTGGCCCGTGGAGGACCCCACACCAGAGCAGGTGGATGCACCTGAAGAAGGCTGTGACCCCGTGGGAAGCCCACACTGGAGCAGGCTCCTGGCAGGACCTGTGGCCCCATGGAGGGAGGAGCCCATGCGGGAGCAGGTTTGCTGGCAGGACTTTTGACCCCGTGGAGGACCCAGGCTGAAGCAGCCTGTTTCTGAAGGACGGCACCCATGGGGGGACCCAGGCTGGAGCAGTTAGTGAAGAACTGCAGCCTGTGAGAAGGACTCTTGCTGGAGAAGTCTGTGGAGGACTGTCTCCTGTGGCAGGGACCTCACACTGGAGCAGGGGAAGAGTGTGAGGAATCCTTCCCCTGAGGAGGAGGCAGCTGCAGAAACATGTGATGAACTGACTGTAACTCCCATTCCCTGTTCCCCTGCGCTGCTAGTGGGGAGGAGGTAGAGAAAATCAGGAGTAAAGTTGAGCCTGGGAAGAAGGGAAGGATGGGGGGAAGGTGTGGTGTGGACTTTTTTTTTCTTCAAGATTTGGTTTTATTTGTTATTATCCTACTCTGATTCGATGGGTAATAAATTAAATTAATTTTTTTCCCCAAGTCATCTCCTTGGCCCATGACGATAATTGCTGAGTGATCTCCCTGTCCTTATCTCGACCCATGGGCCTTTCATTATATTTTCTCTCCCCTGTCCAGCTGAGTAGGGGAGTGGTAGAGCGGCTTGGTGGGAACCTGGCATCCAGCCAGGGTCAACTCATCACACTTATGAAACATTAGAGTTGTTTCTATTTTAGGATAAATTACTAACATTTGAGAGACCTGTTCATTTGACTTCTTTTTCCAGTGAAAAACAAGGTGATTAAAATGCACAAAACAACAGTGTATGCAAACAGTGTGAATTTCTGATGCAAACTATATGTTTTCCAAAAGCAAATCCAGCCTTTTTTCTCATCCCTTTTCAGTGATACTTGACTGGATCATGTCTGTCAATACAGGTGAGCTTAGTAGAATATGCTTTTCTTTTTTGATAAAGAGTGATTATTTGCATATGCTGTTCCCTTTTCCAGCTTAAGGTATTTTGTAATTAATTAGTTCCACAGAGTGGTTTGATAAAGTAATATAAAAAGGTGAGGCCATAATTTGACAGTTATTCAATAAATTCCACTGATACATATGATATTTAATAATGCACTTGGTTTTTAGAGGTTTGTCTCTTTCATAGGACATTTGTGGCAAGTCCAAAAGAGTTTTTTAGGGTGTTCTGTGTGACCTTAGGGTGAGGGAAAAGGCAGGAGTGATTTATAGTATTGTTATGCTTGGGAAGTGTTGATGAGGCAGTCTTTAAACACTTAGAGCAATAAGATGTAAGTTCGTATTGCAAATCTGAGTTACAGCCAACTTGTCTGCTTGTCTCTAGAAGGGTGAAATGCTTCTAAGATTACTTTATTGTTGTCAATATTTCTATGACAGATTCATTGCAAGGGCTTGCATTGCTTTGACAGATGGTCTGCGTGCAGGTACTTAGCAAGCTGCAGCCTAGTGAGTCATTGGGAGGGGCACTCATTCAGAAATTTCTTCACTTGGCAATATGTGACAGGCATAAATGCAAGAAGTAAGTAGTCAGGTACAGTCCAAGGAAACCTGTGATGTATTGGGCATACATGGGAGGGGCTTGGTAGCCGGGGGTGCTGCAGGGGTAGCCTCTGTGGGAGATGTTCGACAGCTGCCCTGTGCTGGTCACAGCTGCTTCAGATATTTGAATTTGTATGTGCATATACACACACACACACATATACATATAGACACACACACACACATATATATGTATAAAAAATTAAGATGCACTTGTCAAAAATACCGGGAGCAGGGAAATAAAGATTCCTAAATGTCCACTGGTAGAAAAGTTTGGTCTGAGTAATTCTGGGTTGAGCCTCTAGTGATAACGGGCAAGTACTCTTTTATTTTTAGAGATCTTCCTTCTTGCAGTCTTCTGGTTTAAAACGATAATGAAGCTGCATAGTTATCTTGTAGGCACTGATGTATTAAGGTTTATGCTACATGATTTGGAATACTAGCTGTTTAGTTACTGAGTTACTTATCCTAGCTCGTTACCGTGTAGGTTTTCCCATTAATTTTCCTGCATTAGCTCCTATTACAGTTAAATCTGATTACATCAGTTCACTCTGTTTGTTTGTTTGTTTTCTTCAATAAAAGCATGTTGCTTTTTCCTCTAGCAAAATGAGATTAAGTTACATTAGAAGAGAATAGGGCATTGTTTTTTTTTACCTACCCAGTGTTGTGTTTGAATGTCTACTCCCTTCTGGGAGAAAAACAGCTTATAGCCATATGCTTCAATCAATAAACTCTTGATAATTTAATGAGGAACGTGGTGTGATAGCAATATTTATTGAGTTTATCAAAAGAGTACAGCACTTCAGTAAATTAATGTAGTAGAATTTATAAAACTTTTACCATTTTGAGAAAGTATAGTGATAGGAGTGTGCTTGTATGTCTTCAGTCCGTCATTTGCTGGTTTTCATCTGTGTTAATAGTCACCCATAGAAGATTTTAATGTTTCAGGAAAAAAGCTGATTGGCATGTATTATGCAGTAACACTAGAGAAGGAAGTTTCTTTCTCATATAAATATACACATTATTATATGGCGGCTTATTTCTCATTTACTTTTGAGAAGCAAAGCTAATTTTGGTGATTTTTCAAGTATTATAAAAGAGTATAAATGCTTATAACAAAATGTAAGTTTGTTGTTTCATTAAGACAGAATAATTTTGCTACCATAAACGTTGTGACACTTGCAAAATTATTTATTTCAATGACAGCAATAGCAAGAACTAATGCCTTTGAGGTCTGAACACCAACTTTGAAATATAAAGTCTTACTGGAGCTTCAGGTTGAAGTCCCAGGAGGGATGATTCAAACCTCTGTCTCTTGGCTGCTAAATTAAGGGTTTTTTGCAACTTATTGTGACAGCTGTTTGGGCTGAGACCTTGCAAAGTAAAGTGCCATCTGGTCTGTTTTGGGCATCAGGAGTCGTTGTCACAATGTGGAAGTATTAATTTTCCTTGCTCTTTCCAATTACATAAATGGCTTTATTGTCTTACAACGCCTTTCCAATTTGTTTGTCTAGATTCTAATAACACAGGCTTTATATGAACCAAGTGAATTTCTTCCTCTAGTGAAAGGAGCAGTGTGAGAAGGAGTTCTCCAAACATTACAGGACTGTACAATAGTTGTTTAACTGCCTAACAATTGCCATTCTTAAAAAACTAACTTTGTGCTGGAAATCTGCAAGATGAGCTACAACAGTGCACAGTAGTGGATCAACTCAGACAACGCGGTGTTTTCTTCCCCTCAATACTTTTTTGGCCATAAATCAGAGATCCTGTAATTCTAGTGGTGAATGCTCAATAAAATCTTGTTTATTGTTGCAAGAGGAAAAACAGATGACACCTGATCTTCCTCTGTGTGACTGGTCATGTGAACTCTCTCATCATTAATTTCAATGTAAGCCTTAGTAGGTCTGAGCTTTTTTTAATTAAGATGCTAACATCCTGACAGTGCAGAATGTTACCATTAAATTTACCATTAGATTAGGATGACTAGAATCACAATCAAAAATAAAGTTTTTATAGGAGACTGTAATGCTCTTTCAAGAAAATAATAAATTAATGTTCTGAAGGTCTAGAAGTGTTTACAGTGTTGTCTTCAGAACATTTTATTATTTTCAGTGCTGCTTAATTATTTGGTATCATCAATGCTAAATGTTTGAGATCATAGTAAAATACAATAGCTGATGTTTTGGTTTCATGTAAGAAATTGTTCTTGAGATCTCGGGTTCGTTAACTACATGTGCTTATTTAACAACTTGCCTTGCCTTGCTCTATTTCAGTATATGACAGGATACTTTTGGCAGAGGTGAAATTAGAAAATTATTGCAAATCATTACTAATAAAGGTGGTATTAGGAGAGGCTGTACGATGCATTGCCCAAAGATAGACAATATTATAATGTAAACAACGAGAAGAAACCCAATTTAATATCCAGTACAAATCTACCTGTCCACTGCTGTAGCTTCCAATATAGGCGATCTTTAGTGGTATAGAATTACTTTTACATGGTACTACATGTACAGATGGCACCTCTCTTTTTCCATTAAGTGTATGTGTTTAGGTATCTATCTAATGTCTAGAAAATTTTTCAGTGTATGGTAACTGCCATTAGGATATAGATCCATGTTTGTTCTGCCTAAAGAAACAGGGGACCATTAATACTTTGCTTATTTCCTCTGTAGAGAGTAAAAGATGACTGAGATACTGGGTTTTTTTGTGCGTGATAACTTCATTAGTAGTGGGGAATGAAGAGAGAAGGTTGACATTATGCTCTGAAAGATACATGTAAATTTTGTCTTTGAGTTACACAGGAAATTATGTGGTTTCCAAAAGTGCGAGTAGGTCCAAGGAAAGCACAAAATAGATGAAGACTGCAGGAGGTGTTAAAAGCAAGAAAAATCCTCAGGAATAAAACAATTGTCTCATTTACTAAAAATATAAATGAGCAGGGGGTTGTTTTGTTTTGAAATTACAAAATAGACTAGTCATTGCAGTATTAATGGATTTCCTTCCTTAGTAAAAGGGAATGCTCCTAGGGAATTAAATAATTTAAAAATGCTTAATATACCTATAACTTGGAGCAATCTTATCTATCTGTATTTCCTGCTCATACAGGCTAAGTCTAACAGCTTGTTAGACTTCTGGTCACAATTCACAGTGTGGGGACTCTGACGTATGATGATAGTAGTGCACAGTATTTTCTGCTTATTTCTGTACTTGTCACTGGTACACTTTGTTTTTCCAGACTTACACAGCTCTAGTGTGGTGTTTCAAAAAGTAACAGACTGACTTTGTGTGTATTTGCAGAAGCTTTGGATTGCCAGTATTTTGGATTTTTGGTGCAAGTTCTACACCATTTAAGATGTTGTTCTCTTTCTGGACCAACAATTAAAAATTGTTGAATAGAATTAGAATAGAATTTCAAAAAGCAAAATGTTGCTTGTAGATTGAAACATTGTCATTTAATTGTCATTTAACCATTGTTAAATACCAAGTCTTTTTTTAATAGTCTTTCATTGTGTGTTGCCCCTCTATGTCAAACATACCATTAGAAAAGGTCACATAGCCATCAGCCAGATAGAAATCATTGTGCAAATGTGTCTGTAAATGTCAAAGACTATGTGCAAAAAAGACCTGCAAGGGACTTAATTTAGTCTTAGGTCCATACACTGAGTCCTGATGTGTCAGACTTACTGCACACTGACAGCTGGCTGTAAAGGACCCTTCAAACTATGGCCTGAGGCTTCAGCTTTGTGGGCCCATGTTGAAAAATAACACTGGTTACTGTTTTTATCAAAATTGACTTTGGGTTGGTCTTTGCTGGGGCCTCTAATCATGGCTCGGCTAACTTGCTTTCAGATGCCCAACTCCTTGCAGCTCAGAACGAGGGAGACTTGATGTTAAGTATGAACATGGTGGACTATGTTATAAACTTACTGATCTTCCATCTGCAGAGCTCTAGAAAAGGGTATCAGTTGCACTTGGGGCAGTGGCAGAGCAGAACTCCTTAAACATTGTGTGCAAGAAATTGAGAATTGAGGATTTAAATGTCCTCCATCTGCTAAACCTCCATCCACTAATCCACTGGTTTTATGCTGTAAAAATTAACTATTTATTATGGTTAATGGTAGCAGTGCAGATTAATGACTCATTTTCTTTGTAATAGAGGTTACTACAGATCTATTACAAGTTCTTTGTGCCATTGCTGCAGCTAGAACCTGCAATGTAAAAATACATTGCTGAAGGCATACAATCATGGAGAGCTGTGGCTTCCTCATATTCAGAAAGATGATAATAATTGAGGTAGCTAAATATATGTTGCTACAGAAATTTGTAACATAATAAACTATGTTCAAGGCAGCTTCCTGATGTTTGAAAAATTAAAACGGAAGAATTTCTCAGTGGGAGCATTATTAGATATGAACTATATTTTGTAATAAAAGAAACTAGCTGATGCATTTTACATGAATACTACTGCATTTTTATAAAATGCAAATAATAAATCGGCTACTGCATTTTACATGAATACTGCATCTTCACTATATCTGAAGATGGTGGTTATCATGTGCATGTGTGCAGAAAATTTGTTTTTGTTAGAAAAGCCTCTAGACAAATTCCAGCAGAGTTTTGAACATAAAAGCAATATGTCAGACTTAGACTAATACTACTTTTAGATACGTGGCAGCATGTACTCTGTTCATTTTTGTGATCTTAGGCGAAGTATGCTATAGCATTTCCTTGTGTGTCTCAGCGTTTACATTCCTAATGAGGTTTTCCAGTTGCTCATAACTGTCCTAAGTTTTCTAGGGGGTTGAGTCATGGAAAAGATAAACATGACAGAATCTTCATGCATGTGCATGTAATTATGGTGAAAGCATTATATAAATAGGTCTAGTTAGGTTGTTGATGTGATTTCTGCTGACACTAGAGAGATTTATAATACGTATTTGTTGTGCTTTATTACTGAATGTGTTTTGGTTGAGTACAGGTGTTCGAACTGATTTTCATAAATGTTCCCAAGTTAAGGTTAAAAAAATCTGTTTTGCAAGTGCTGATGTGTGGGAATATAGCCATGTTATCAGATGTATTAAAAATTAAGGATTTGCATGCATGGATTCCCCTGGGCAAAGTATTTCTACATACAATTTATATATGGTAGTGTGTTTCTAATGTAACATAGTCGTGGTGGTCATCAGTAAATGTCTAGTAAATGTAACTTCTATGTAGGAAACTTATTTACAGTATCCATCTACTTAATTTTAGATTTCGGAATGAGTCTTGCAGTGCTGAAAAGTTGAGAGTAATTCTAAGGGCTGATGTGTTCCCTCTATCACTTGTCTCACTTACTGCTAAAATTGTGTGATAATATTCATCGTAGAGAGAGAGAGACAACAACTCAATAGACTCCTCATGGCAGTCACTAAAGATACTGGAACCGAGCTTTAATGTGTTAAATTGTAAGCTTGACCTATGGTCTGCCAAATCTGGGGTGAATCCACTACTTGCCAGATTTCTGTCTCTAGTAGCAAGACGTTTCATAGGAATGTAAGCTTGTGTGGTTTTTTGGTTTGTTCTGTGTTTTTTTTAATTATAAAGTTGCAGATTGAGAAACCAAGTGCTGTTGTATCCTTTTCTACCCCTTTGCTTTTTGTTACTTATCATTTTCTATTTCACTGCAGTTCTACAAGGAACTGTAAAACTTTAAAACCTTGAGATGCATTATGCCCTTTTTCCCAATGAACCTGAAACTGATAGAGGTTTTAAACTTGCAAGTTAAGTGATAAACTAACCAAACTGCTCTCTTTCATGCTTCTTTTCTTATCACCATGCTGATTATCAGGCAGGTTTTTGAAACTGTTACAAAAATGCATTAAATACAGTTTGCTGGTTAGCCTGAGCTGTGTGTGAACTGTGGACAAAAGAGTTTGTCAGCACTATCTGTTTGCAGATTCTATATTGCAGGTGTATACTTAGCCTGATTATTTCCAAGCTTGAAAATTTTAAGCAGCAGGTTAAGTTAGTTCTCTGCGTTGAAATAGTGCCTTTGCTTGAATATTGTGTTGCCGTAAGTGAAGGGAAGAGTAATTTTACTAGAAACCCATCAAACGCACAGTCTGGTTCTCTTTATTGCACCATTTGAACTTCAGAAACTTTAAAACTGTAAAACTATTAGCATGTTTCTGTAATACTGCAATGACAAGTGTCAAGTACAGTTATGATTGCTCGGTTGTGGTTCTAAATTCATTCTGTCAGTTTGATTTGTTGATCAACTATCTTGTGGGGTTCGTCTTACTACAGAGAAATGAAAACTTAAACAAACCCCCAACGCTTCAACACTGAACAGGGTAGCAAGACAAGCTTTGAGAAAGAAATCAAAGTTCCTCAGGAGGCTTCATGATAATGTAATGAAGATAAAGCTTTTCAAAATAGCTCTATACAAATAATTTATGGTTAAATGTCACTTCAGAAACTGATGCCCCTAGATGGTGCCATTACTCAGGTCCTGGTTTGCTACGAAGGAGTTTTCCTGATCAGTTTCTTTTTGCTCAGACAAAGTGCTCCTGCACTTTGATCACAACAACCCCATGCAACGCTACAGGCTTGGGGAGGGGTGGCTGGAGACCTGCCTGGTGGAAAAGGACCTGAGGGTGCTGGTTGACAGCCGGCTGAATATGAGCCGGCAGTGTGCCCAGGTGGCCAAGAAGGCCAACAGCATCCTGGCCTGTATCAGAAATAGTGTGGCCAGCAGGAGTAGGGAAGTGATCGTGCCCCTGTACTCGGCACTGGTGAGGCCGCACCTTGAATCCTGTGTTCAGTTTTGGGCCCCTCACTACAAGAAAGATGTTGAGGTGCTGGAGCGTGTCCAGAGAAGGGCAATGAAGCTGGTGAGGGGTCTGGAGCACAAGTCTTATGAGGAGCGGCTGAGGGAACTGGGGTTGTTCAGTCTGGAGAAGAGGAGGCTGAGGGGAGACCTTATCACTCTCTACAACTACCTGAAAGGGGGGTTGTGGCGACGAGGGTGTTGGTCTCTTCTCCCAAGTAACCAGTGACAGGAAGAGAGGAAATAGCCTCAAGTTGCACCAGGGGAAGTTTAGATTGGATATTAGGAAAAATTTCTTCACCGAGAGAGTGGTCAAGCATTGGAACAGGCTGCCCAGGGAGGTGGTGGAGTCACCATCTCTGGAAGTATTCAAAAAACGTGTGGATGTGGTGCTTCGGGACATAGTTTAGGGGGCATGGTGGTGTTGGGTTGATGGTTGGACTTGATGATCTTGAAGGTCCTTTCCAACCTTAATGATTCTGTGATGCATGAGGCACACAACAAAGTTAGTGTTAACTCTGTTGATTTAAATGAGAACAGAACTCAGCATAGGAAATTTTATGTAACATCACTGATAGTGAGGTTCTTTTAACACTATGAAAGGAGTGAACTGTACACAGAGGGTTTTGAGTTGTTTTTTTTTTAATATGCAATTCGTGCCTTACCAGGGAAGAGGGCTGTAACAATTTGTCAGCCACATCTGTGTATACCCAGCATGATGAGTTTGCACCTTTATTGTACCTTGGATGAATAATGAAGAATTGCTTGCATTTATTTAGTATACAGATAAAGTTGATTTTCAGTTAACAAACTGCATTTTGCAAAAGGAATGTATAGTATTTTAACAATGCTATCATTTTAATTTTAGGAATGTATGTACATTGCAACATCAATTTATCCCAAGGGAAGCAGTGGAACCAAGCCATAAGCCTTATATTTTCATTGAATTCTGAAATTTTGAGGTGTGATCCTGTTATATTTCCTTCATGGAAATTGATATTTGACTAGATAATACTAGATAGTCTTCTAGTTGAAGATGTCTCTGCTCATTGCAGGGGGGTTGGACTAGAAGACCTTAAAAGGTCCCTTCCAACCTAGAGATTCCATGATTCTAATAGACTTTCTGCTTATTTTGTATCAATTATATAGGAATAATTATGATCAAGTTCTTGTTCCCAAGCAGTGCTCTAAACACATGTTCTGTAATAACACATTTCTGATGTAATAGTTTTGCTTTTCATTTTTCATTGCTTGAATAAGCAAAACATGATACTAACAGAAGTGCAGTGACATAAATAGAATCAGAGAGACATTCTGACTAGATATCACCAAAATAATATCTCTGAGCTATTTTCAGCCATTTTTTAAACTGGCGTTTTTCTACATGTAGAAACCCTTGATGTCTCTCTTGGGACCTTTTGTAAATTATCGTTTCCACACAAGCCAATTGCTGTCATTTAACTTGCTGAGCAGCTGAACAGATTGAATAGCATCTGTAAAGAAAACCAATTAAATATGTCTATATGTAATGCTGGGATCAATAAGTTGGTTTCAGCAGTTGCATCTTAATCAGTCCCAGTTCCTACCATCTGTAGAATTTTTTATTATGAATAAAATCTAGTTTCTAGACATAGATGCTGTGTGCTTAATTGTCTGTAAATAAAAGATAATTAAGAATAAATGAAATAAAGAGCCTTTAAATTAAAATAACCATTCCAAGCGGTCCTCAGAAACTTCCAAATCAACTCTACCAATTTCCAACCATTCCAAAGGTTGAATGTCATCAGCTTCATAAAGCTAGTTTAGAATCATATTTAAGATACGTTTCCTGGTCATTGCAGGGGCTGCATATTTGTAAATCTAAAGATAGACCCATGGTATGCAAAAGTGACTATTAATAGCTCCTCCTAATGCATCCGAAGTTGTGAGTGAACACAATGCAAGGAGTTGTCATAAAATCTGCATCCTAACTGAAGTTGCAGTGGCAGCTATGGCTGGAGGGAGGACTGGAACAAGAAAGGGTGATACACCACCTTGCAGAATGAGCAACTGTTTCCTGTTGCAACTTCACCCATTTTCCTGTTCTGAGTCTTTGCCATGCTGCCCTTAGCCTAAACTGTCACTCCACTGACTCCTTTACGTCCAGTTACTAACTCTGTGACCTGTTTTGACATGTTGAGAGTGCAAGGACTATTCCTTGGGCATGTTAAAGGTTGGTTGGTTGGTTGTTTTCTAATACATCTTCTTATTCTTTTTGATCAAACACTGGAGAACCAGTACAGCTGAGTGTGAATGAAATGCAGGTCTTTTCCTGTGACTTTATCATTGAGATAATTTTTATACTCCTGCTCTGTTACACTGGTGCAAGTTTGTCATAAATAATGGGCTGCTGAGATGTTACCGAGGTCATAATTTGACCTGTAAATCTTTATTACTTTGGTAGTGCATGAGAAGGGGGCTAGGTGGCTTGGCTTTAGGAGTTTTCAGAACAGCTGAAGAGATAAAATGTCTTACTGTAGACTGAACAAGCAGAACTACAGGTATTGAGAAGTGGTCATTATAGAACCTCACAATTGCATGTTCAGAGAAGTTATCTGAGTGATAAACATGGTTCTTTAAACTATTCGGTTATTTTAAAAGGATCATTAATTCCTACCTTTCTGGAAATGAAGGCTAATATGCAAAAAGTGGGAAAAGTAATTTAAAAATCAACCAGTCCAGGAGCGTCACTGAACCTATGATGTACATATTAAGTATCTACTTGCACAAACTCCCCTTCAGCAAAATAAGCCTTTTGAGTGTATGTCAGATTATGTCAGAGGCTGTGATCAATAAAGAAGCTGATAGCCTCAAAGCCGCTTCCAGCAGGATGTCTATCCAGGAATAGGTATTAATTTTGTGTGGGTGGGGTTTTATGTACATGTGTATGTGCATGCACATAAATTCTTTGTTAGAATTGTAGTGATTCCTTGAAGCTAGAGGCTTAATGTTGTAAAGCAATTAGCTGAGATATGCTTCCAGGTTTTTTTTTTTTCCTTGAGCAGTTAAAAACTATCATTTAACAGCCTGCCATTTTAAAGTACTGCTGCATGAGCTTTGCAAGCTGAGCATGCCAGGCACGCTGCGCTAAGCTGTAGGCAAGTTTATGAAGCACGATGCTGTGCCCATAGAGAATATGTTCTGTGAATGTTGTCTTCCTTTAATAAGAAAACTCTATGACTTCACTGCTGCTTAATCCTGTTTGTCCAAGTATAGCTAATAGAACTGTTGCTGAGAAAGTGTTTTTTCTCTTTGTTTGTGAATGAAATTCTGAGGGCAATTATGGTTTAGTGTTTATGATGATACTGGGAGTAGGGAGGAAAATAAGGACAAATATGTTGTGCGGGGGATTTTGATGATAATGATTTGCCATCATGAGTGCCAGGTAGCTCTTATCTCTCACCAAAATGTAATCAGAATTTGACCAAATGTAGAAAACTTGCAATAAGAGTGAGTTTAGACCTGCTACTACCATTAGTTTCAGTATAATAGAATTAAACTGAAAATAATGTGTGTGCCTGATGGCTTAAAACCAGTCATTATCATTTGGTATATTGATGCAAGTGGGCTGGGGTCAACTCATATTAGTTGGTGTAAATCCAAATTAATGTAATAACCATCCCATTCTGGATGAGTCAACAGAATTAACAAATGGTATAATCTCATTTGTTCTTCTGTGTTTCATAGAATTAGTTCATAAATAGCAAAAGCAAATGGTATGTGAGGACTGCCTCTGATACAAGAAGGAAGGGAAAAACATGCTTTATTCTCATCTACAAATCTTCCTGTTTCAAGTGTGTCTTATAATTTGAGAAAAGACCTTACAGTCTTAAAAGCCTATCTGAGACCCTATTATGGATCACTTACCCTTGGCAGAGAAATATTTGAGAGGTGTTTACCTTGCTTTAGCCCACAATATCAGAATGAGTATAATTTTATATAACCTTTGCTCAGGTTTCTGTGCTGTCTAGAAATGACATTCCAGAGTGCCTTGGTTCTGGGCCAAAGTCATGCATGGGTATGAGATGGCCTATCTTTCTATCACGTTCCAGTGAGAAAGGGTACAACTGCTTTAAGCCCTGGTCCTGCTCAGCTGTTTCAGAGAAATGCCGTAATCAGAATGTGAAGGAGGAATGTATTTTCCTGGCTAAAGTTTTGGTGGAAACTAGATTACACTGCAGAGTTGCTGAGCTGAGCTTCCTGGTGTGATGCAGAGCTTTGCTTCAGAAACAGCCGCTGAAGGTGGCAGTGTGATTCTTCAACTGACTTTCACCTATTTAGAAGAAGGAACACAAAAGAATTGGCAGGTACCAGAGATGTCCTTCTCTATGAGTTGCTCCATTAGTTGCCTCTGCCTACATTTTTGTTAAGAAGTAGCTGCTGAAATAAGTTAGCAAGTGTCAGGCAAGAATTATGAGTAACTAAGGGATGCAGCCAAAAGTTCCATTTATTTTTTTCTTCAGACCATTTCCAAGCTTCTCTCCTATTTAAAAATATGAATTTTTGCATTATAATTTTGCAGTTTAATTAGATGCAGCTTCCCCCACAAATTATTCACAAGACGAAAGCTGCTGGTTTTGTCCAACTATTTCTGACCTTTTCTTTTTCCTCCTTTTTTTGTTCTTATATTGTGCAGATTTTAAGCCTTTAGGTAGCATTGTAATGGAACAGTACCACTCATATCTGATATTTTTAAAACCCAATTTACATGCTGATGAATGTTTTTATCCAGAAAATAATTTTAACAGCACTGTTCATGATGTAAAAATCACAAAACTTTGTTAAAGCTCTGAGGAAAGATGCTTATCTTTTAGATTATTGCCCCTCCTATTTGCCTGACAACCGTTAGTTAGTAACAAGAGAGGAAGATCGCCATCTTCACCGGCTGGATTTGCAAGACACATCAAACTCACACCTAATGGATGCTTTTGGTAGCAATGGGTAGTTAGCTGTCTTTGAGATTAGTATTACTGAACCCCCACTGAAAAGCAGGTTATGACAATGATACGTTCTCATTGGGGAAGTGCAAAAGGCAAAGAGTGAACAATAGTAACTTATGAGCTTATTAATCAGGTCAAATTAGGCTTGCACCAGGGAGGTATATCTGATTCATGATGATGCTTTGGAAATAAACCCTTGGCTTTTAGAGTGCAGGAAGTTACAAGGCACCCTCACATACACTGTGGTATGGAGCTGTATCCTGGAAGAGGGACTGGTGGATGGGGTGATGTGACATGAAGCAGACACTTCCTGCATACAGAACTGAATCGTCATTCGTCGCTGCTTGTAATGCCTCTAGCTATTGTTGATATGGGTTCACTTTCTATCCATACATCATACATCTCTGCTTCTCTGGAATGATCAGTAACATCTTCTCTGAAAGCTGTAGGTAGACCTATATGCTGTACAGTTCATGCTATTATTTTAATTTTTATGGAAATGCATCTTGGATTTTATATATTCAAATCTCATTAGTAAAACTGTAGATTAAAGGTGGTATATTTTATCTGCAACAAGAAAGGATGTAGCGGGCTCAGTGAAAATTATGTAAACTCAAAAGAATAGAAATAGTCAAATGATCAAATAATTCTTACAGTGCTATAACAGGTCTACAGTTGGTAGACCTACATTGCAAATGTCTTCTGTGTTCTGGAATTGCTACAAAGACTGTCAGTTTCAGTGATTTAGAATACCAGGAAATACAACAGGAGCTTGAAATGTTTTGCCCCTTAACTCTAATGGATTTGGAAATTATGTTTAATTTTGGCTTTTCCATACATGAGTTGCTGTAGTATGTAGCTATAAATTAAATTCTTATACTATAGTCTTGTACAAACAGGAAATAACTTTAAAGTCTCTTGAAAATTCTGTGCTTATTCTAGACAATGAGATGAGGAATGTCCAAAGTATGATCTTACAGAAAATGACGAAGGTTTTTCCAGAGATGATTTTAACAGCTGAATATCATCTGATTTAAAAGATTGCAGTATTGGTTTTAATATTGCTAAAGGAGGGAGAAATTCATTTTAGTTTACCCTTTTATCATTTTAGTTGTGTTTTGTAACTTGTTCTGTTCTTCAGTAAAGGAAAAGGACCTGAGGGTGCTGGTTGACAGCTGGCTGAACATGAGCCAGCAGTGTGCCCAGGTAACCAAGAAGGCCAACAGCGTCCTGGCCTGTATCAGAAATAGTGTGGCCAGCAGGAGTAGGGAAGTGATTGTGCCCCTGTACTCGGCACTGGTGAGGCCGCACCTTGAATCCTGTGTTCAGTTTTGGGCCCCTCACTACAAGAAAGATGTTGAGGTGCTGGAGCGTGTCCAGAGAAGGGCAATGAAGCTGGTGAGGGGTCTGGAGCACAAGTCTTATGAGGAGCGGCTGAGGGAACTGGGGTTGTTCAGTCTGGAGAAGAGGAGGCTGAGGGGAGACCTTATCGCTCTCTACAGCTACCTGAAAGGGGGGTGTGGCGACGAGGGTGTTGGCCTCTTCTCCCAAGTAACTAGCGATAGAAAGAGAGGAAATGGCCTCAAGTTGTGCCAGGGGAGGTTTAGATTGGATAATAGGAAAAATTTCTTCACCGAGAGAGTGGTTAAGCATTGGAACAGGCTGCCCAGGGAGGTGGTGGAGTCACCATCTCTGGAAATGTTCAAAAAACATGTGAATGTGGTGCTTCGGGACATGGTTTAGGAGCCATGGTGGTGTTGGGTTGATGGTTGGACTTGATGATCTTGAAGGTCTTTTCCAACATTAATGATTTGGTGATTCTGTGATTGAAGTGAATTGATCTGAATCAAGTCCTGGAACAAAGTCAGAAGAGAATCATAGAATCATAGAGTAATTAGGGTTGGAAGAGACCTCTGAATGTCATCTAGTACAACCCCCCCTGCAATGAGCAGGGACGTCTTCAACTAGAGCAGGTTGCTCTAACTTGGTCCAACCTGACCCTGAATGTTTCCAGGGATGGGGCATCTATCACCTCTCCGGGCAACCTGTGCCAGTGCTTCACCACCCTCATTGTGAAAAATTTCTGCCTTCTATGTAGTTGAAATCTGCCCTCTTTTAGTTTAAAGCCATCACCTCTTGTCCTATTGCTACAGGCCCTGCTAAAAAGTCTGTCCCCATCTTTCTCATAAGCCCCCTGGAAGTACTGGAGGCTGCAATAAGGTCTCCCCAGAGCCGCCTTTTCTCCAGGCTGAACAACCCCAACTCTTTCAGCCTTTCTAAGTTTATAATAATAGAGAATAATAATCTCATGGTCTTTACGGCAATTCTGTTTTCTTTTGATTGTCATTCTAATCAGTCCAGTGTTACAGTTGGCTTCTTGGCCACTGCTGTCTGTTTTTAACAGAGATTTTAAAATGCTTGAATTTTTGTATGAAATGTTTATCGTGTAGTTGGCTTTATGCTAGGAAATTCATATCAGTTACCAAGGAGGTGAAATATCAGCATCCTACCCTAAGCAATATAAAATGAAAGTAAAAGGGAAAAAAATCTGCTCAAAATGTCTTTTCACTTCTTTGACTTTGAATTATTTGCTGGTTATAGGCAATAGATTTTTGTTGTTGCTTTATTTCTTGAAAATAAATCCTGAAGTAACAGAGAAAAAGCTTGTTATGCAGAATAATAAACTGGAAGAAAAAAACCCTTGATTAATGAAAAGTATGTATAACTTGCCCAAGTGAGAGCTAAACTCCTCAGGTTCTACTCTTCATTTATAGTAAGGATTGTTTTATTGTTATTATTTTATTGAAAAAGAAACTCAGTTCTAGGAACTCAGGACTACTTTTATAATTTGACTGTCACATATTGCACTACATTTAAATTAGCTAGTGTCATAATCCTGTTGTCATCTCATTTGTTACTCATACAGTTGCATTTGAACATGAAATGAGGAATTACTTTTCTTCTAGCTGTCGTTTGGCTGTAATGGGAAAGTGATTTGGAGTTCTGCAAAGTGCAGCCAGATAATCAGGTATTGCGACCCTATGATATAGGCTCATCTACAGAAAATTTGAGAAATTTTGAAAGGTAATACTGAATTCTTTCTCTTCTTTCTGGAAAGAAAGAAAGAATTCTACAGAATTCATAGTCCTGAATGTACCATGTTAAATGCCATCTCATTATTGCTGAGTAACTCTGCTTTTCAAAGAGGCATAATAAAGGAAATCTAAAGTGTTAACTCCAGAAATGGACAGTGATCATTCCCTACCTTCTTACAATTCCCTTTCTTCATAAAGAAACTTCTTTTTCTCGGCTATGACTGAAAAAAATAGTGAGAATTATAAACAAGCATTGGAGGAATGCACCTGCCAATATCTAAATAGAGAGACGACTTCTGAGCTTAGATTTTGTGCTTGCATTTGACAGAAATTCTTCCTTCGCTCTTCTGCATGTCTCTTTAGACTAATATCTGAATTTTTTCCAAGTCTGGAAATTTCTTCTCTAGATTTATCTGTTCTAGCCTGAAAATAGACCTGTAGACAGACAGGAGTTATTGGGTAGCTGTATGACTATAGTCAGTGGCCTAAATGCTTTTTCAAGGAGGAGGACAGAGGCCAAGGCCAATGGCCAAAACCTTTTATTTTTTTATTTGACGCCCCATCTGTATGTGCTTAATCTGTTACAGTGTTCAGATTTTTGTTTGCATGACTATCGCTAACCATGTGTTTTGACAGGAACTGAGCAGAATTTAGAAAGGAAGTCTGTGGTTGAAAAATATTTTTTTGAAGAGACACATTGTATTGTTTTTCATCTTAAAATAAAAACAAGTTCTTAGTGAATGATCACTACCTTTTTCATCAGTAAGTCATATCTGCTAGGTTCACATGAATGCATTTCACTGCAAGGAACAGCTGGTAGATGATTTGGCTATTTACTGTGAGCTGTACTGTACTTTCTGGTTGCCACACACAGTTTGTATAGCATTTAATGTTATATAGTGCATTTTAGAAAACATGATCAATTTTAGGACAAAAGACGGGATTTTCTGTTTTTAAATAATTTTCTATTTTATACATCTGGCTGTACACAAAATGAGAGCGCTGTTGCTACTGCTGTTTCTGTACAATCAAAGAGAATCTAACAATTGAAAGAAAATTTCATAAGTTAGTGAAATGTTTTCATGGTTTTTTGATCAAAAAGCAATTTTCTCTTAAGGACACTATAATGTAATAGAAGAGTATTGACAAATAGCGTTTTTAAAGATTGAAGTGTTACCATGTAAGAAAAAGATTAATTTTGATGCCATAGGTCCAATTTACACATTTTACACAATTTCTACACTAACTTGTCATAATGACATTGAAGTAAAGTGTTTGGGCTGCCAATACTTGAATATAAATCTAAATAAAATAAAATTTATATATAACTACAGGATATTGTTCAACAGCTGCTTTTAAAGCTCCAAATAGGATATGCAACATTTTAATACAATTTTAATAGCTCTTATGGCATATTTCTCACTATTGTAGAACACCTGCAAATTGTGTTGCTGTAGTTCAGGTGTGCTCACACACACGGCACAAAAGTTTTTTTTACCTAACAAAAAAAAAAACCTACTTAATTTCTCTATATATTCTACTAGAAAAATTGGTGAAAAGGTTAATTGCATACATTTTGGCAATCTTTAGTTAGTAAACAGCAAAACAGAGTGAAAGATGACCCCTTTTGTCTATGGGTTCTTGAATGTATAATCACCTTCTTGATACAGAGTGTTGTTAGGGAATATTATTTAATTTAGAAAATAAATAACAGCATCTGGATTAAATCAAATTATAGATATAAAAGATAGCAATATTTGGCTTTAGCATTGTGAACTTCCTAATGCAGAACCCAAAAGATGTGAAATTAGATGATGTAATTCATCTATATATAGAAAACTTTTATATGATTTCTGTGAGTTG
Organism: Phaethon aethereus; assembly: GCF_964289735.1. Taxonomy (NCBI): domain Eukaryota; kingdom Metazoa; phylum Chordata; class Aves; order Phaethontiformes; family Phaethontidae; genus Phaethon; species Phaethon aethereus. The sequence continues at coordinate 16,447,947 of NC_138588.1, read as the reverse complement.
ATCTAGAAAGTCTGGATGGAAACACTTGAGGGACTGGTTACAGTAACAGTTTGGGAAAAAACTCTTTCTGAGCTGTCAGAATTTTTTTCATCTTTTCTACTGTAAGTTCAAGAAGGCTGTTCAAGAAATTTGATACTGGTCTAATATGTTAGTCTTGTACAGGTGTTGCAGAATATGATGCAGTCTAGGGAGCTACATGTTCTTCAGTTGAAATTGCAAATGTGGGCAGGGCAGTGATGTGGTAGTTAATGGTGTTTGCAGTGATTTGCAGTTTTTGTGTCTCCTGCCCATTTCCTAAAAGTGCATCTTCTAAAGTACTCCTATCATTGCTGTTAGCTGGGAGAAACAGCAGGAGGAGTAGCAATACCGGGACATTCAAATATGTACTTGGAGATGTCAGTAGTGTGCATGGAAACCTAAAAATACTTGGCTTTCACAAACCATCTCTATGATGGCAAAGGCTGTCTCTGCGTATCCTTTCCAAACCATCTCTTAGCAAATTCAATGTACATTTGAAGTTTGCCAGCAAGTCTTTAGGAGGAGGAGTGAATTTTTTCATCTTTGTGGAGTTCCTAACATAAAATGCAATTATCTTGACATCATGAGAGATGGATGAATTTTACCATCATTTTGCGTAGGTGACTGTCAGAAGTCTTCAGATGTCAAAAAGTAATCTTTGTGTGACTTTCAAAGTCTCCTTTTCAGCTGCCACATTTTCAACCTGCCACAAAGATTTACTGTCGCAACTCTCAAGGCTACAGGTTTCACAAAAAAAATTTAATTCACTTGTTTCAGGGTTATATGAGTTTTTACTGCAATTTACATGTCTCCTCAGTTTCAGGCCTTACATGGTACATTGGTATTTATTTGCTGATTAAACCATTGATCCTTCCTTAAGGTGTATAAAAGAGTTGTATTTAAAAAAAATAATCAGCAGCTTCTCTCAAATGGGCTTGAATTTGAAGATTACATGTGAAACCACTATATAGTGCAACATCCACATGTGCCTGGTTTCAAGTTTTCTTTACTTAGCTACAAAGACAGTATTACAGGGAATCTGCCTTAATTTTTCCTTAAGAAATTGTTGGGTATACATGAAGCGTTTTTAACTGCTACTTCTGCATTGAAATTGAACCAGGCGAACAGCCTTGCAGACCTTGTAACTACAGCAGGAGACTCAGCTGCCCTAGGATTGCACTGCTGTGCTTGCTACTATTGCTTGTGCTTGCTCTAGACTGTGAGAAATTAACAAAAACATGTCAAACCCTGATATATGCACTTTTTGATATCAGCCAATACTGCAATCAAGTATTATTGTCAAATTTCAGTATACGGAGTTTCTGTGTTTCCTGAAGCCACTTATCAACATATTGAATTATCTGGAATGAAATAGAGAGCTTCATACAAGCTGCTGGGTTTGAGATATATATTGGGGCACATTTATAAATACAGATAGTTTTGTAAACATGAAAATAAGAGAATTTCTCTGTTTCAAATGAGATCATGTATTTTAAAAAGAAGTTTTATTTTGCTTGATGTTTGGAAGGAATATCAAATCAACAGTTCTTACTATTGTAAAAAGTACTAATTTGAAGGAGCTACTTGTAATGCCTATGAGAGGAGGAGAGAGCAGACAGGTCCCACACATGACCCCAGAAAAAATAATTTCTGAGACCGGAGGGGATTGTACGTAGTTAGATATACAGAGAAAGTCATTGAGTTGGTTGAAATCAAGTAAAGGAGAAGCCTCCTGAAACACTGTGTGTGGGAGAAGAGTTGTTTAAACATGTTTTTTTATTTCTCTTCTGCCTGTCTACTTGCTTTACATTTTTTTTCTTGTTGCTTTTGTTTTTTTCTAGGAGGTTAATATGTGCATGTCTGCTTCCCATGTCAGTAAATGAAATACATAAAAATATGTGGCATCAGTGGCTATGAAATAGGTCAAAATTCCATAGTTTTGTCCATGAAATAATTTGTTTTTTCTAAAAACCTTATGAATAAGTGGTACTCTGAAACAATTAGAAAACGTAGTATGAAATTGATATACAGTCATTTTTAATGTTCTTACCTTATTTTCAAAAACAGTGTCAGCTATCCAAATCACATCTTATTAGCAGTGAATTTATAAGTAATTGTTGCAGCTTGCTCAGGGTGCTCAGGATTAAAAGATGTAGAAGAATGTCCTCCAAACATTAGCTCCTCAGAACACATTTTCTGCTTGTGAATTTGGGAGGGCAAGTGTGGTTACTCTGCGCTAGACTTCTCTCAACATCGTAGGAGAATGTGATCAGCAGTTAGGTTTAGTAACTGATTTTTGCATTGATTTAACATAAAATGGGAGTCCCAAGTTATGACCTAGCTTCTCTTGTCAGCAGAAGCTTTAAAAAGTGTTGCATTTTACTTTCTTCTTTTGGGATCTATGTAGCTAAAGGCAAAGTCTGTAATTAATCTTAGCACCTGCTGAAACGGACATTTTTGGTGAAAGTAATTCAGTAAGGATTTTTTTTCCTCCCCCACCTTTATGGTGGGTATTGATGGAAATGTCAATTAACAATTGGATGGGGATTATCAGACTGCATTTTGTCATTATGTCCAGTACATTGTCTGAAAACGCCTACAGCCGACATTTACTAAATGCATGGATAAATCAATAAAAATAAGTGAAATCTCTAGCCTGCTACCGAAATTCTGCAAGTACAATGGTGGGGGAAGGAATCCTGTAGAAGAACCTTTCAGGTGGCAAGTTAAAGGGTAGAAACATGTCTTTAGTCAGCCAAAGAACTGATTTTTCCCAGAGTGCGGTCAAGGAAGACAATTTTGATTTAGATACTGGCTGGAAGGAGGACTGTTTCTTGTCTTTTGAAATACTGTATTTTGCTTTTGTTCTAATGACACAAACCAGATCTGTTCATCAAAGGCTTTGTTGATAATGTTTCTGTTATTGATGGTATGCTAAAATAAAAAAGAATCCAATTATCAAATAAAAAAGTATTGTACAACAAATAATGATACTTGCACTATGCATTTATAATTTTATTAGCATTGTGGCCACAGTGATGTTCCCGTTTCATACTTTCTATGGTTACTGCTCTTTTATAGATGAATTATGGGGGGGGAAGAATATCTATTAGCTTGTCCCATGTGTCTTCCTGCCTTTTTTTTTTATTTAATAAAACAAAATGCAGCTTTTGAATACTGCCTTTCAACCTTTTGTGGTGCACATCCAAAAAAGACTTTTCTGTAACCTTTCCAGGGTGGCTAAAGAGAGCAAGCAGATAGCGTGGCATTCCTGCCACTGCCATCCAGCCCAGCATACTTTTCTCAAGGTGAGGCAAGCTCTGCTCGCCTGTCCTCCCCTTCATGTCCTGTATTAGTCATGGCAGAATGACTGAACCTGGGAGTAGAACTTCAAGAAACAAGGAGTTTGTCTGCAGACACCTGTTGCTACTTCTTTTGATAAAGAATTATAAAATCACATTACTCTGGATTCTTCAAAAACATGCTTGTATTGAGAGAGAGTAGATGCTAAAAACTGGTAGCTCAAAACACAGGCCATTTGAATGGAATCAGGTATATATATATTAATATATATATATATTTAGTACTGTTTTTATGACCAGATCCAGCTTGCATTTGGCATTAACTCCTAACTTCACTGGCAAGCAGGTCTGTGCCTTAGTTTAGTAGGTAAAGCTGTGCCTTTGCCTTGACGGTTAAGGGCAGTTATTGCCAGTAATATCCCGCTTTGTACTAGAGCCCAAATACCTGCCAGGCATGCCTATAGCCTCTTCAACTGTTTATCTTTGTCAGACTACTTAGAGGGAGCAGCTGTATGACAACATGAAGCAATTCTCCTTTTCTCACTTGGCCAGCATGACAGCTTCAAGTGACGTGATGGTGCAAACACCATGTCTCAGGGTAGTTGGATTTTTCATCCAAGCATCAGCGTATGTTACGTGTTTTCATGGTACCACTGTTCTTTGTAGCTTTGCTGGACTGCACTGAAGTTTCTGCTGTGGATGGGAAAATGCAGCAACCAAAAATCTTATTAAATTACAATGAAATTATTCCGTGTAAGGATGTCTGTAATATCCTTCGCCTAAGGCATTGACTGACATGGAAATTCTTAAACTGGCATTCATTTATCCCACTACATTTGAAAAATTTCTGAGGCCTTCTAGCCTGTTATCCTTGTTGCTTGTATTTGTCACCATTTAATTGTTTTTGTCATACTTTCAGTTTGCTATGCTGACAGCAAATGGATGCATATTAATAACTTGATGTGGAGGAATTTTAGTCAAATACACATTTTTGTATAAAGTTCTATTTTCCAACTTAGCTTGAATCATCATCAAGAAAAGATGTCTTTGCTATCTTTTCTTTTTACTGACGAACCCATGCTGGATTTGTTTCTTACATTAGGAAGCATCTGTGCCTAATGGTTTTGAGCTTTGGCAGCAGGAGTCAATCTAATACCATCTCTCAAGGCCAATTTCCAGTTGCTCTGGATTCCTTTTTCAGAAATTTTATCTATTTACTTATTTTTCCATGCTCAACTGTTGATTTACAAAATAATTTTTTATCTTTTAGTTGACAGCTGTAGCCAGTAGATTTCAATGCAGTCTGACAATTGCCAAAGCCTTTCCTCCTATTTCTCTGCATTTCTCCCAAATACAAGCTGTTGTAGCAATTTAACATATGCTATAAGCTCTCATGTGAGAGGAAAGATTGGTTCAATCTTCTTCCTACTTTAATGTCTTCCACAGTTGTAATTGGAAGGGCCATTTGTTCCCAAGCAAACAAATAAAAGATAACTCATGCAGGTGACTGTCGGGTAACCGCAGCATGTCTATTTAAATTATAATACTGTACATTGTTACTTTCCTGTTTTCTTCCCTGCTGGTGCTATGATAAGCTCCATAATTCAGTAAGAATGTCACTGCTTTCACAGATTCTGGAAACAACTTTCCAGTTGTTCTAGACTACTTTATCAGTCATAATTCCTCAGTCTGGGATCACATTGTGGTTAGAAGATTACTTTCCATCTGATGGGGTTTTCAAGTTTTTGATTTCTTTTGTCTGTAACACTCCATGTGGTCTTGCAAGTGGAAGAGGGGAATCACAGAATCACAGAATCACTAGGTTGGAAAGGACCTTTAAGATCATCAAGTCCAACCATTAATCCAGCACCACCATGTCCCCTAAATCATGTCTGAGTTCATTGTTGCATCCTGAAAGACTCAGGAGGGGCGGATCTAACGCAGTGAATCCCTTGTGCTGTACTGTTATAGCAAAGGTCTGCAGACAACTGGTAATACATACAGTAAATAGGGGCTAGAATGTTCCTCTTTATTCCCCATTTTATGGAAATTGTAAAGATGAATGGGATATCAAAAAGAATTGCCACGGAAAGGAACTGTCTGAATTTTAATCAGGGTCAAATAATTGAACACAGCTGTGACAGATGAATGCAAAATTTAGTAAAGTATCTATTGTGAGACTGTAAATTAGATGTCTCAAATAATTGACATATTACTTGGCAATGTAATCAATCTGGGTTAAACAGTTGCACATAAATTATTTTTGCAAACAGTTCCCTGAGATACAGCTGATGAATTTAAATTGTCGAGAAGATAAATGGTCTCTCCTTGCTGTTCATATGTTTGGAAGAGGTTAAAAAACACTTGTTTGTTGCATTAGCTACTAAGAGAGTTTGGTTTACCTTGAAGGAGTTATTACTACATTAGAAGCTGCACAGTTATGTAGACTTTTGAAGCAACTTTCAGACTTCTGTTTCTGTAGAAATTCATTGGTTCTTGGTAGCAATTTCAAAAGAAATTATAGTCTGTGACCTGGGAGAGCACTTTAAAAGAGGAGGGAGCGAAGAAAAAGATTCAAAGATGTATTTTTTCAGAACCTCTGATAGGGGTAGTATCTACTAAGACCTCACAATGCAGACAGACAGGTCAACTTTCTGTAACTTGGCAACTTGTGTGCCAGTAGCATTTTCCTGTTACATGTTTATAATTAAAATGTATATTGCTCAGAATATACAAAAAATAGCATGGTGCAGTGCTGGCCACAAGAGTAAACCATATTGGCAGAGTCTCAAAAAAGAACTCAGTGCTAGGGAACATCCAACACAGCATATGGAACAACTACGGAATACAGAAGCTATAGCTATACAAGTTGCATGAAGTGTCATTGTATGGTTGTGGGCTGGTTCGGTAAATGTGCTCCATCCAGCCCCCAGCACTAAGTGACTTGGCAGAGAGCGGGACTCTGACAACATCTATAGCAAGCTACATGACTCATGGAGGCATTTAGAATTAAATGAGAATATTTGATAAAAGATGGGTATAAAACCTGCTACGGAAGCATCATAAAGATGCCAAGCTGAATAGAAGTCATATGTCAAAGATGAATTATAAGAAACCATGAAATTATCTTCTATTTTATACTAGTGTTACATGCAGAGAAAAATATGGATAGCTGCTGCTGTTTAACTTTAGCATGGCAGCAAATCTCGTAGAGTTTGAAATAAAAGAATATAGGGGCCTGTGCAAATCAGCAGAGAACAGGGTATTGTGTTTCTAAATACAGTATGAGATTAGAATACATCAGAACAAAATTGTTAGACATGGGAAATACACACTAGGATAGGCAATCAGTCCTAATACTGTAAATCTTAATATTTTGCAAAGTGTAGTACATGTCCTTATTTCCAGCAAGAGAGGAAACTGATGGGCAGAATTTAAATTATTGGCATCCTATAATAGGTCATATGATGACTCATCTGGAAACAGATCTCAAACTGTCAGTCCTGTGTCCCGAACAATTTTATTTCCTATGTATATCCAATAGCCACTAAATACAAAAAGGAGGCTTTTCCCTTCATAAAACATAAAAAACAACAGGAAAAGCAGAGGAAAAACAAAGCAACAGTTAGAGAAAATTCTTGAAAACCGGTTTATTGTGCTACTTTTTGTGTAGCGTAGCAGAAGAAAAAAGACAGTACCAGATATAAAGCTGGCTAGGCAGAAGAACATTATTCTAACTGTCTTCACCTCTTCTTTTTTTTTTTTCCCCACCTCCCCTCCTTTCTGGACAGTCATTTGGGTCTGTAAGTAAAGTAATTTTGCAAACATTTTCTTTTGCCCATCATTCTACATAAGAGATTCTTTTCAGGTCATTTTTAGAGAGTACTGGTTATTTTTAAAAACAAAAACACCCCGAACAAAAACCCGAACAAACCAAAACCAAAAGACCCAAAACAAAACTTTTCCTCATGGGAAGATGGAAAAAAATATTGTTTGGGAAATTGTTTCTCCTTTCTCATTTGGTGAAATTAAAATATTTGTACTGAATCAACATTTCATTAAATTGGGGAGGGGGGGGAAACTTACAGGGATGAGGGATTCCCCCTGTTAAACAAGAGCTTGCTTAAAGGGACTAGAAGAATGATATTAATAATTTTCTTTAAATTTAACAGTAAGGGATTTTTCCTCCTCGTTGAAGGCCAACTTTTGTTTATGGTAATTTATTTCCAGCTAATTCTGCAACAAATAGGTATGAGGAAAATTTATCAACTCTCCGCCTTTTAGGGGGAAGTCCAGGAAAATCAAACCGAGAGGGAGGAAACAGGATCTACAGGCACACATACTTAATACTAAATGTAGCACTAATTGAACCACAGAATATGTCATTAGATTTCACCTCACCTTTGTGCCATTTAGCAGCTGTATTGCAAGATACATGCTTTAAGCATTAGCGCACCTGCCACAAGGTAACTGAAACTAATGACTTGCTTTAGGAAATGTCTTGAGGGTGCTTGGAGAGCAGCCCGACTGTAATGCCTGTATGCAGAACTGGCAGACGTGGGGCAGGAGGTAACTGTGAGCAAATACACTGAATCCCAGTTAAGCAGGGCCACTTCTGCATCTGATTTTACTGACTAGGCAGAGGATTTGGAGTTTCACAGTGGTAGAATAGGAGGCTTTCTGATGGCAGAGCTAGGAGGAGATGTGGCAGTGTTTAAGAAATGCCTGGATAAAAAAAGAGGCTAGGCTCTGGTGGTGCTGCAGTACCTCTTTGCAATTTGTGCGTCTGTGAGCATATCAACATATGTGACATTTTACAATCCATATGGAAGGTAGGTCTCTAGTTATGTCTAGATGACCACACTAGGAGTTGTTCTAGTTTTGCTCGTGGCTACTTAATCACCTAGTTAGTATTGTACACAAACGTAAACCATGATGTTCTTGCTTCTGCATTGCACCACTCAATAAAAATATACCTGAGAATTTCTTCTCCTTTCGCCTGTATCATTGCATCCCTAGTTCTAATGTGCAGTGCAGCTCAACTCTTCTGCTGAATTTGCTGTAGTTTATATAAACGAGACATCAGTGTCATTTATGTCTTTTGACACTAGGCCTTCCATTCCTGTTGTAAGAAGAGAAACTCTGGTGTTTGGTTTTGGGGAAGGCATTCCTCATAAAATTAAAATGCAAATGAGCAATAAAAGCAGATGAGGTTCTACCATATCATGAAAGAAAGGCAATTTTCCCAGAGAATGAAAACTGCCAAAGGGCTGTTACAATACAATTATCTTGAATTAGGCACTCTTCTTCTGTAAGATAATGGCTTTCTGTCTCTTGATGTGTTCTGGTAAGGTCCCTCGATCTTTTAAATTAATGCTGAAGTTGCAGGCAAACAAACAAAAAATTAATAATGTCAGTTATTAGTGGTATAACTCACTATCTGTGTCCCAACACGGGCCTCTTGTCTGTTAGCTTCAGTAAGAAATAACCAGGTGTTTTCAGGTGTTAACCTAGCTGTTGGTGAGTCTTCCTTTTGTAATTCAATTTGTCAAACTGTTGTTGTATTTTGGAAACCATCTGTCAGAAACACATAGTATGACTTAGAAAAATTTTCCAGACTTGCGTTGTTAGCCTTCAGTATGCACAAACTTTATAAACAAGATTATAAGTAAGATTGAATTGTCTTTACCTTTTGTATTCCTTCAGCCTTCTTGCTAATTTGAGAGGAGGTGGGCAGGAGGGGAGGAAATATGTTTAAACTGTTAGCAATAAAAGATTGAAATTCAGGAAATAATTAAAAAATGGTTGTTACTGCTCACAGAATAAAGTTGATTTACACATCTCGAGGAAAATGTATATGGAAAGTTATTGATTAAATATTTTGCTATCTCAAAATAGATACATATTAGCAGCCTGATACCTCGCTCCATCATGTCTGTAATGTTCGTGTCGTACCGTAGCTGTTAATGGTACAGCCTCTGTGCTGATGGACAGGCTTGGGTCTCCCCTGTAAGGGCATTGTCTTGTGGCAACGCCCTGGGCAGAGGTTTTACCAGCCCTGGGTTCTTCCTGTAGCTTGGCAGGTGAGTTGCTGTGTGATGCTGATGTCTTGATTTTTGTAAGAGGTGTTACACACAAGATGCTGAAAATATGTATCTGCAGAAACAAAACTGAGATTTTTAATTTGCTTTCTTTGCCTTTGTAACTGTTAATATAATTTTAAAAACTCTGTAGTTTTTATTTAGATTTAGGGAAATGGAAGTCTGCCGTGGCTGTCTATGCAGAGGTTAGCACTATGAGTTTTGATCTCCTTTACATAGATTTCCAGTAATGCAAATGGAAACAAATATTGCCAGTGCAGGAAAGGCAGTAGTGACATGCCAGCTTAAACTTGGCAGAATCGATGGCATGTGTCTCTGGTAGCAGATCAAACTGGTAGTCTATTTGTAGCATCTGTAGTCGGCTTCACTTTTCACTTTGGCATATGGACACGGTTTATTGCTGTTTGGAAAGTTTCAACAGGATATAAAGCTTAAAAGCTTCTCTGGTTTTAAACTTAATAAAACAAGAATAGTTAAAATAATTTTTCCTGCAGTCATTTGGAAACTATTTCTTGTGCCATTGTACCTAACACTTCCTCTACATATTTCTTATGTGTTTGAATATTTTGCTGCATGCTGCTTCTGACCAAAACATTGCCTGTGATTATCTTCTAAGCTTAATCTCCTGCACAGTGCTCTGTCGATGGAGTATATCTGGTCTTCCTTAAGTGTTAATCCTTCTTCCCTGAACTGTGTCCTGATCCTGCTCAACAAGTGTTCATTCCTCTCTGATAATGTATTTCTTGACCCAGATCCTTTCCCCTCCTTGTCATTTACACTTTTTTTTTTCCCCCTTCTCCGACATTTCCTGTGCAGGTATTTGAGGGAGTAAAAGTTACTGGAGACCTTACCTTCAATTTTAAGTGTACTAATTTGCTTTGTGAAGGGGAGAATGATCCTTCCGTTCAGTATCTTGCTAATATTTTTGGAGGCTGAAGTAGAAGATGTCTTAAGTTGTACTTCTCTTTCCCTTACCAGCCTGCTTTTTGTTTTGTTACATCTGCCCATTCTTATGTTGTTTCACTCAGAGATTGTCGAAGCGCTACCCATATCAACTTGTCTTTTGTCATGCATCCTCGCTTACCATTCTTAAGTCAAGTTAACCCTACAGCAGGACTCACAATTCACGTTTGATGTCTGTATATGTTCAAGTTTGACCTTATGAGTATGCTGTTCGTGCATCTGACTCATCAGTTATGTCCTTCTGCCATTTCTTTCTCAGTCTTCTAGATTACATCTTCTATTCTCAAACTGATGGTGTTGGGAAAATTAAAACATTTACATGCTATTATATGAGGCTTTCTTTTATACCAGAAGAGTTGGCTGTATTGACACCTGACATTTTTACTGCTGGTAATCTGCTAAAGCTCATGTGAATTGGAATTGTCTTTAAATTTTATGGACTGAATTTGGAAGATTAAAAAATTTTGGAAGGTTTGTTTACATAGGCAGGTAAAATAAATAAATGAAAAGTTAGACCTTGAGTATTTTCATAGTTATGGCTTAAAACTCTTACCTGGAGCTTGAATATGGAAAAATGTAATAAAACTTAGAAACACTGAAGTTCATCAGTTAGTTTCCAGTCAAGTGATATTAAAGGCAAATGTTTCTTCACTAGTTTTCTTTAATCCCTTATTTTAATTAATGAGTCAGATATAGCTGGAAATTTTAGAAATAAATGAGAGGTCTCTGGAGAGTTATTGACAGGTGGCATATATGGAGATTATGTAAAAAAAAAGTACTGGCAGCCTGTCTTCAGCAAAGACAGGTTGCAGTGTTGCTATGCCAAGAATACACAAGCAAATTATTTTTTTTAATTGTAGCTCATTGCATTTCAGAGTAAGAGCTGTTATGAGAGATTTGTGTACATGCTGTCTATGTAGTTCTGTAAAACACCAAGCAGAGTACAAACTGACTAATCAGTCATTCCCAATTTATCAGTGTAATTTTGGTAACACAGTATATTGTGGTGTTACTGATTTTGTTTGCCATTTTTACTGTTGAAGTACAACTGACCATCTGATGACTTGTGTCCACATTACAAGCTCCTGCAGCAGCTAATGATGAACATCATAGCCTGGGACAGACTTACATTTCTGCCCAGCTCATACTTCTATAATCTTGTAGTACTGATGCACTCCAGGGAACTGTTTGCCCTTCAATTAGAGATGTTTCCTGCAGAAAGGGGCTTTATCAAGCAAAATCTGAAATGTCTTTGACATGATGCTCACTTGGGGCAGGGGAGCGAGAATTGTCAGGAGGAAGGACAAAAACTTCATTGAACATTTACATGGCTCCCTCAGGTATACCTTGAGGCTTTCCACAATTTGTGTATTCACATGTGCTTCATTCAAGTGTATGTGTACATGAAGATAAATAAATGAAACAATTTTGATACATTTAAATAAAACCCTAGTGCAGTAGTTAGAGCTTACTTATGGATTCAGTGCTTGATCACTGTTAAGTATGTAATACTCATGCACTAAAAATGTGTCTGAATACATCTGGTATTCAGACTTCAAAAAACTGGGTATTTTGGGTTGCCCATGTTAAAATGGATTCAAGTTTTCTGCATATCCTCAATCTCTAAAGTACCTTAATAGGGAAAATGTATATGGCAAGGCTTACATTAAACTTTTTAGACTGAGGACCAAATCTCCACTGCAGATTTCTTGTGTACCACAGCTTTCCATTTGCAAAAGGGAGGGAATAGAATATAGCGTGAGAGTAAATATATTCAAGGTTTTGCCATGTTCAGTGACTTTTTAATAGGTGCATGAATTTTTTATCACAGGAATAGTAGAAACTTCTTAAAATGCTACATAATATCCTTGGCAAACCTTTAAAAGAATAGCCCAAATTCAGACCGCGTGTCCTTATTATGATATGTGCGTGTGCATATGTATACCAAGTTCTCATTGACTTCTCCTTTGTGTGAGACATAATTTTATGTCTTGTGCATCAGAAATATGGGCACCCTGTGTGCCTAATGAACTTAATGTGCTCATTTGTGTGTTATTTTCCCGAAGAAGGCTAACTTGAAGAAAACACAATATTGCTTTTGGTGTCACAACTTAAAATAGAGAACTACTGACCAAGACACATTTTGCTTACCTCTGACATGAAATTGCATATCCATGCTGTAACGAACTGACAGAAAAAATCCCACAATCCTTTAGACAAGACATCTCAGTTCAGGGGCTGCTGAGCAGCATCAGCTCATCTTGTTTGAGATAATTTATTTCCACATCCTTTTCTTTATTCGAGTCTGATGCTGCTTTAATATGTTATCTCTCAATAAAGTTGCATCTTCTGATTTTAATCTCAAGATGTCAGCTCGCCTTTGAGAACCTGTAGTAACAGCAATTTATAGTATCATATTTGTCAGCTTGAGAAACCTCTAATGACAGCTGAAGAATGCAGAGTTAGTGATCTGGCTGTGTGTAGTTTGCAAATAATCTGACTGAACAGATTTTCTGCTGGTTGGATTTATCTGTTTTGCAGCCTGAATAGTAAGTAAAATAAAATCGTAATGGTGATGCCCCTAAACAGACATTCTTGAGGATTTAAGACATGAGTTGTCATTATTTGGAAGAAATTCATGTCATGGGATATTGTGGCCTGACATGTTTGTTTTTCTGATGTGCAATAGTCATGTTATTCCTAAAGTAAAATAGACCTGGCTATATACAGCCAAATCATGAACCTTCAACTGACTCATCAGAGGCTGCTCCTTTTGATATGTTCTTTCCCAGTACACTCACTTCCTGCTCTCATGGGAATCTTCACTTCATTGCTGAGTGAACAGAAGAAATATTCACAAGCCAGAAGTGTAGATTGATCCATAGCACTCAATACACTGTCCAAAGCAGATTGTCACTCAGCATATGTGTTACAACAGTGTTTACCTCAGCTTCAAGTAAGCAAAGAAAAGAAGCTTCCCTTATTCAATGTTTTAGGTAAAAAAATAATGCATCTCTCCATGGGAAATTAGTTTAGCTGCGTTCCCATCACTAGGTGAAAATTTCCTGCCTAAAGGATCACACTGAGGTAGGGAGAGGAGGAGGAAGAAATTTATGGACAGCAAGTCTCTGATGTAGTGATACCTGTTATGTTGTTACTTTCTTTTTGTTGCAAAGTTGTTTTCAGACTAAATACTCTACAGAAAAATTGGCTGTTGTCCCTGAAGCAAGTACACCACAATTACATAACTGGCATTCCTAAAGCATTTGGGTACCAAAGGATTTTGAATTCAAATGTGTAATTTCAGCATGTGTTGAAAACATTAGTAAATTACTTTTCCAGTTTCCAGCAAAACACAATTCTGTAGTCAAGCAGAGATTTCTGATAGTATCGAACTGTAATTTACTGTCTCACAGTCCTTATGTCCTACAAAATTGCAGTATCAAAATTTAACAGGATTCTTATGCTGTGAAAATACAGGAGCCTTCAAATTCAATCTAAGACTTGTCTCTTCTGTATATTAAAAGTTAATTGAAAGAAAAAAGTCTTTCCTTTTATCTGGCTCTACATTCAGTGCTTTGAAAGTTAAATATGAAACAATAATCTGAAATGTTTCAAAGCATCAGCAATTACAGTAGCATTTTACATTTATCACATCTTTTGTTTTGACGTATTTAATCTCTTGTTATATAATGTAATCATTGTTTCATAAAACAGAACAGTGTATTCTCTGCCGATATGCCCTGTTGTTTTCCAACTCCTATGTGCACTCCTTTGACTGTGAGTAAATGAACTTTAACGAGGTGGTCTGTTGCACAACACTGTACACCCGCTGTGGTAAAAATGGCACTACTACTGCAGTGTTGAGACTTGTGTTCCGTGGAAGGTCTCACAAGGGCTCTATCACAGTGTCTTATACTAGTGATTAGTTTTATTTTACACATGTATACAAACCCCATGCAATGTTGAACATTAGCTAGCTTTACATTGTTTAAATGCATCATTCAAAATGTGATTTTGCACTTTGACCACTTAAAGCAAAAATTTGGCTGAATGAATGAGAACATTTCTGTCTAATTAATGAGTCACCTTATTGAAGAAAGGATGTAAGAGATGGATTAAATGTTGCCTGTCTTCCTCCATCATTACCAGATGTGTTTGTGCCAGTGTTTGTCAAGTTAACGCTCATGAGTAAGTGAGGAGCAAGTGGGATCTCGGCACTTCATCCTGACCTGCAGAGTTGCCACTGGGAATAAAGAAATACGAGACTGGCAAAGTTTCTGCTATACTGGGTTGCGGGGCTGTGCAAAGGACCCAGTACTAGCCACTCAAAGATAGAGGTGGAGGTTTTCAAAAGACTAGAAATGCAGGCTCAGAGTGTTTGCTAAATACAGCAGAAGGTGCCTACATAGTCTGGAAGGCATGAACAGGCTTCAGGGTACTTCTGTGTAACAGAATGAGCAGTGACTTATTGAGGATAAAGTTTGAAGGGTCTGGTGGAGTTAAGAATGAGGAAGAAGTTCTTATGGAATTGGTGCATGTGTTTTGAAGAGTGAGCACTTTTTCATATGCCGAATATGTTTTCTCAACTTTCCACAAGCAGAACTGAGATTGTTTAGGGATCATTAGGAAGAGCATGTTGGAAATATCTGTAAGAAATGCAGGAGCCAGCTTTAATGAATGGAAGGCATGCACCAATACTGAATTGATACAACTGCCTATTCAGAGACATCTTTTTAGTAACACACCTGGTTAACTATAGTGCAAACCCCAGGATTTTATTTAAAAAAAAAAATCTGCCATGGCTGTGAGTACCTATTGATTGGGGATAACAGTATCATATTACTGTGGGTGAGAACCACAGGAGAGTTCCCTGATTTAGTCCACTGGTCTCTTCTGAAATGATCTCTCATGGTAGGGGATGTGTTCCCTGATGTGAAAGGAGTGGAAGTCTTGACCCCAAATGTATCTCTCTTCTGGATCCAAAACAGACAGTAGGGCATTTGTTCAGATATCTTGAGTCTTTACATGGGCTATTGGATTTCTAACTGCACTTTCTCATAATAAGTGCTGAACTCTTCATGTCCAACGGTTGACCCTTATCTCTGGAGCCTAGGGCACTATGCTATCAAGAACACACTCTTTTCTTAAGAGAATGAAGGCAAATACTGTGGCTGTGCTGAGTAGCTGCTCCGTACTAGTGACTGAAACTGTCAGATGAAAAAAAAATGGGACAGAAGTTAGAGGTGTGATTAAGAATACCCATTCAGGTATCTTTATTTCCTTCTAAATATGAATCTTCAAGTATTTAAATAGTCCCTACAAGAAAGAATGTAGGGACTACCTAGATGTTATAGTGTGAATGAAACAGTCATTATTTCTGCAATCTCCTATTGATCCAATGGCAATGATTTTCGTGGCAGTGTCCATGTGCATTATTAAAATGAAAACAATTATCTGCAAATTTTAGCTAGGTATTTCTTATATAATCAACATTTCTGCAGTTAGCAATACTACTTCCCTTGAGTTACAGAACCCTTGTGAATGAAAGAATGGTCTCAATCATAACTATGTGCTATCAGATCTTCTCTTTATTAACTGTTCTTGCAATGTAGACAAATCAGTTAAAAATATTACAGTCTTTCCTTTTGATATTCAGGAAAAATACCCTTTTGTAAACTGTCATACTGTTTTAAAATACATTTTCTAGAATGCTTTTTGGAGAAGTGTTGAAATCAATGATGGTTACTTTTTTAGACAGATGATTTTTCCTGAAAAATTAAAATTTTCTGGAAGTATGAATTTATGGAAGTACACCTCCCTTGCACTAAGCAAGCTGTTTTCCCCAGCGTATTCTGTTTCTGAATCCTTAGCCTACACAACTTTTTTACTGTTAAGATGATAATAATTTAATATGTGTTAATAAGTAAACTGTAAATTACTGTTGTAATGTGACAGCAGTGGAGGAAAGACCTAAGTTTTCTGAAAATCACTGTTGACTAGCACTGATGAACGATAAGAGGAAGTATGTCAAATCAAGTGTTTTTGATGTATTATCCAAGCAGGTAGGTAGTTGTCTTTCTCTGACAAGAACAGCTGGTCTGTACAGTCACTCTTTCATTGCTTTTACTTGGACACATCAATATGGCTTTGCTGAAACAAGCAAAACCTGCTCATTATCTTCTCTTGTTCTTTCCAGTTCATCACCCAGGGGCAGCCTTGTCCTTTTATCATTTAATAAATCTTACTACATTATCCTTAAAGCTCTGAGCACTCTAGGCTCCACTGTATCTCCTAACCTTGGATCTATTTATTGGCGCAAGCATAAGCACACTGTACTCAAGGATTGCAAACAATCTCTTAGACATAGCTAGCTCCTCATCTGTCTATAAAAAACAGAATTACTTCTCTAATTATGAACACCATGTTTTCCCTTGTATACCTTATTAGGGCTTTAAATTGTAATTTTCCAGTCATTTGTTGTACCTGATAATGCAAAGACTTTAATATGCAATGTAAGGTTATTCTATCTGCTGCATATTGAATTCAAAAAGCAAAAGGATTAATCTTGCTACAACTGTGTTCAGTGGAAGTTGCTATGCTGAACTTCTGAGCATAGACGGCTCTGAGGGTGAAATGTTCATTAATATGCTAATAGAAACTGCTGGGAAGAAGATATATTTCCAGATATGCACGGTGGGTTTGGGACCCTGAAAAGCTCAGAGCTGTTCAAGTTATGTTGTCTAAACTGCTTCATTAGTTTTGCATACAAGTTTGTGTAGTCTTTTTACAGGGGTAGACCCTTAAAATTGAAGTGTTAAAAGTCAATTCAGCATGTACTGCAGTGGCATGGAAGTGTGCTTTCATTAGGATCATTGGGTATTTTATCAGGTCCTGGCTTCTCTTACCTTAGGCACCAAATGATTTGGTTTTATCACAACATAGTGGTTGCTCAGAAGTATAGTTCAAAATATTCACTACCTACCTGACTGTATTTTGTTATTTTTCTACACATAAATATTTGAGCTATTGAATCTGAACTACAAATATGTATAGTAGTCATATTTTAATGAGCCTGTGCTCATTCTTGTTCCTTGATCTCTGTCCTCCTTAGAACCCTTCAGTACTTAACTGTTGAGATTGCTTCATGGAGGTGACACGTGTGTTCTCCCTCTGTAATAGTAATTCACTGCTGAACTGCTGACATTACAGGTTCAATCTGTGATGCTCAGGATGAGAGTGGATGTTGAGTATTCTTGCCTCCTCAAGTCTGACTGAAAGTCGATCTGGTAGTAGGAAGGCTTGGGGGGGTGGGAACCAAACAACCCCGTAAGCCAGATCAGAGGAAAAACCAGAATGAATTAATAAAGTAAATGAAAAATATTTTCATAAATAATAAATATGTTGAAAAGAAGAAATAAATTATGACTGATGGAGATGAGGGACTAAATGTAATTTTAAAACTCTTTCCAAATATATCGTGGAGAAAAATAATGTTTTCACTAAATGAAGGCAATGAAATTATTTCCTCAAAATAGCTTAAAAAATAGACTCCCATCTCACAGGGGCATATAATTAGATACTTGATATTAGTGTTAAAATGCTGAAATTAGCTTAAATTTAACATTATTATATTAACTAAGGACAATCACAAGAAGCATAGAATAATCTTTTGCGTCCCAGAGCTGCAGTTTAGTTTTTACATTATTTGGAATATACAGATCATATCCATAATAAACTTAAATATTTCAGCCTCATTTTAAAACTTGGGAAGTGAAGTAGCACCAGTAGACTGGGAGGAAGATAACTAGGGTCTCAAATCAGTAGCACAAATGAGCAGTCACCTCCACATTTCTTTTAAACTACATGCATTTGCTGTTTTTCTTATATCTAGCAAAATAATGAACTAAATATTAAAATGAGAAACACTAACTTTTTAGATTGTAAGGTTAAGAAAAGTGAGGTTTCTCATGGACATAGAATTATTTTAATAAATGCAGTCATCCTTTTTTACTTTCAAATAAACACCCTTAAGTATAGATCACTGCTCCTTTTTAAATTTGTGTACTTATATTTGTATAAGCACAAAGGAGCTTATATTAAATTGTGATCAGGCATGGTACAATGTCCAGATTTTGCTTCAAGATTTGGGCTAAGGTTAGGGTGTTTATTGGACAGCGTGAGATGTTCTTTTCTGATGCTGTGCAATGTGAAAGGAATCAGTTCTGTGACGAACTGTATTTACAATGTTGTATCACCATATATACGCAGTTCTTCACAATTTCTTTCCCTATGTCTTTGACTCAGCTGGAATTTTAGTTTCAGTTACTGTTCTCCAAAAGCTTTTTATTGAACTAGATGATTTTTTTTTCAACAGTCAGTCAGGAAATGAATATAATGAAGCCAATATAATTAAGAATGGGGTAACATTATGATGAAAGAGATACTTTATACTAAGAAAGTATCCTTTTAAAGGATCTGTAGTGGTCTATAGCAAGCACATATATTTTATCTGTTGGTGAAATACAGTCTGGATTAAGGTAGAATGAATGCGAACCGTGAGATTAGCAACAGAATGTAGCAGTTATTGAAGTGGTACCATAAGACAGTCAGTAAAGTGCTTCTTGTGTACCAGTTCAGTATAAAGTGTGGATGAGATGGATTCACTGTGAAAACAAAATGAGTCTGGGCAACAAGAAAAGCCACAAGAAAGTGAGAAAGTATAAACTGCAAACTAACTCATATACCCTTTCAAAACGCTCAGACCTCTCTTAATAAATCTCCGTAAACTCTGTACACATCAATCAGTATGCTGTGTGCTTCTATTGGGAGACCTAATAAATACGATAATTTGTCATATACTTGCATGGTTAGTGTGACTAATTGTATTTTCTATTAGCATTTTACTTTTGTGAGTCTTGTAACCAGCTTATACTTCATCTACAATTTATGTTGCAATTCATAAATTGCTCTGAAAAGTGATACCAACTTATATTTGCACTGGAAAATGGCAGATTATTTTGCATTTTTCAGAGCAATGTTTGAAATGACAAGATGTCTTTTCATCTATGTGCCACATTAAGTCACTTTTTCACCATTATTATTTTATTACTGTACAAATTTATGTTGGCTTTGGTATTAGATCCTTTCATGTTCTCTGCCTTCTTCCCCTCCCTGTCAGCAAGCTGGGTAATGCATTCTTTTAAAGAATTTTATAAAGTAAATATTATTTATTAACACACTTGCTATGGTACCTGACAAATTGCACATGGCCTTATAGGCCTTATTCTAGCAAAATTCCTGTTGGATATTAGTTTCTGATACAATTTCTAAAATTGAAATCAGATTAATTTGACATAGCAAGAGAATTTAAATTTCAACTCCATGATTCGTGATACAGTACTTAGCAGTTTCAGCTGAGCCTTTTCAGTGTTGTAAGGTCTCATTTAAGTTATGTTGTCTTTCGTATGGAAAAATCTTTACTATAGTTCTCAGAGTTCCTAATGTAAGAGTAGCAGTACATGGACTGCGATGCTACTGAAAGAGGGTTGACATAACCTTCAAGTCACTGTTTGAAAAGACACCGCAATGACAACTGACTCTGTATGTCTTAGCTTCAGAGCCAATTATAAGCTCCTAAAGAACAATGAACCTCAAGCTATTCCTGATTTCATATGACCTTATTATTATATTGTTAGAGTTTCTAATATTTTTTCCTTCACTTCTTACTCATGTTTATTGAATTGTATTCTGTGCAATCAGTCTGTCTTTCAGTATGAATCATGTCAGTTATCTGTTCTTGTAGAATTATCATGGTATCATTTAGAAGTCTTTCTGCAGGGCTTCCCAGGTGCTTGCTGCAGTGTTATGTAAGCTGATTATATGATCAAAATCTGCTTCTGATAACAGCTCACGTATTTTTCCTATATTCCCCTCCCTCCCCCCCCCCCCCTCCCTTAAGAACAGATGCAAATTACAACGACTACTTTGTAGGATGAACCAGTGGAGTAAAAGCATGAGTAAGCTGCTTCTTTCTCTGCAGCGCATGTCTACTAATGTGCAGAATGGCTTCACTGCAGAGGTAACTCAGAGTTTCAACCCCCAGATTCCTTTTCTTCCATGCACATACAGTCCTTTATACTGATTTGTTTATGCTTAGAATGTAGTTTTGCAGCAGGGAATGGCTCATTGTTCTGGTGAGTGTTAATGTTCTTCAAGGACGCTCACACTGCTAGCTTCCTAATGTACTAGAAATAGACTCTCTGGGTCCAGTATTTAACAATGCAGTCTCCTTTCTAGTCTTATTAACATAGACGTGGGACTTACTTAAAACTATCTAATGTTTGCACAAAGTCTGTCTAGGTGCCATTCACCTTGAAATACAGTTATAAACTTGAGGTTCTTTTTTTGATTCATGGCATTATTAATATTGCTGAGATGGTGAAGTAAGGCATTAACATAATTGTATTAAAAGATCTGTAAAACAGATTTGGAATCTTGTCTGTGCCTTTACATAGGTTTCCTCTCAAAAGCTGTGATCTATCTGTTGTTGAAATCAATTGAAGATCTCCCTTCGACAAGGAATTATGCCAATTATGCTGATGCTTTCATTAATTTTTCAGTATAAAGCATCTTCTTTGTGTCTCAGTTGTAGTAGAAAAAAAATAATTTGTTTCAACAACAGTAGCTTTCTAGTTCACGCAGGTTGGACAGTCTTGCCAAGCTATGCTGAGAGTGTCTGCTTGCTTGTTTACAGATTGTCTGGTTTGCTGTGAATATTCAGACCATGGTTATGGCCTCAGCACACTGTTACTTTTATTTTAAAAAGGAAAGAGTGTTCTGAGGACTTGGGATATCCTTTCTGTAATAAAATATACTGAGATGTGTTCCCTTGAATGTGTGATTATAGGTTTCACTGGGTTGGGGGAAGTTGAATCTTTTGCTTCTCACATAGGTTAGCCCAATTAATTGTAATAGTTTTTGCATTTAAAAATTCGCTTCAGCACTTAATAAAACAAAAAACAGAAAATGAAGGAGAAGGAAAGTTTCTGAATTATTACCAGGTGCAAAAAGGTAGAGTAAGTGATTAAATATCTTTAAAACTACAGTCTGCACAGTTTATTTTGTCTAATGTGTAGAGAAAACCCATCGTATCTCCACAGTCATAAATTTCAATGCTGATGTAATAATACTTGCACATGAATGCCCCCTTTCTGATTTCAGTTGTGTGATTTAAAATTCATCTGCTCAGTTGTGTGCTGTTGTCTGATTGAACACTGTAATGTGCTATAAAAGTCAGCATTTAAAATTAGTCATCAGCCTTGAGCATGTAAAGCAAATATACTTGAACCTGTGGTGTAAAATAACATCAGTGTTGTCAGGGATTATTTCATTAAGTCTAACTCACAAGTAGAAACCTTGAAATGCCTTCCTAGATCATCTGTGTCATTTTCTTGGTTTAGAATGAGCTCTACAAACCCCATGATCTTTGTAGTGTATTTATGTTCTCAATACTAACGTCTTTCAGAGCATATATTTATTATATGTAGCATGATAATTTTAATAGTCTGTTTTTACCAACTTGTTTTAAAGTTTGTACCATCAGTGCTTCAATTATATTTCATAGCTAAGAAAGACAGAAAGGGGTTTTGAGATGTGGTACACTGGCTGCTGTTTCAATAAAATAAAAAATTAAGATACAAATTCAAATGTCCATATTCCTCTTAGCTGTGACAGTCAAGAACCAGCTCATGTCATTGTGTCAAATACGTCTATTTGAAATGCATTATTCATTCTTGTGGTGCTTAAGTGGATTCCTGGTCTTGAAATATCTTTCCTGGGAACACTTATTGTCCATAAATAACCAAAGTCACACTGTAAGTGTAACATTTGTTAGCCTATAGTAAACAATATATGAATATACTAGTCATTTCCATTCAAATAGAGAATTGATTACTTTTAATACTGAAGAACAGCCAGCCTGTACTATTAAGGTTTTCTTTGAAAATATTCATGTAACTAAACTACAGAAAAAGCTGTTTGAATATTCCAGAAACCAACAGTTATTTCAGAAGAATACCACTGTTCTAATGTTACGCAGATTTAATAAACAACAAACGTTTTTATTGTAGGTCTTATTTGAATTTATTGACAAAACCAGTTGTTTTTACTTTAACAATATCCAAATTTAAAGAGCCTCTGAAATACCTTTAACTCCAAAGCTGGGTGCTACACACAGAGAATACTTCAGTTTGAAATTTGCCACAAATAAATCCAACCTTGAACTGTTTTATTAATGTTGTTCCAGGTCACCTGAGCTCATGAGAACATGACCTCTTCTCAGGATGAATGATTGCATAGTAATGTGGATCAATTCTTTGAGAGCATAAGAATCTATGTCCAAGCAAAGATAGAGGTAAGTGTAAAGTTTTTCCTTTTTTTTTTTTTTTTACCCCCCCCCCCCAATTTTCAAAGGTATATTTAATATCCTGTAGCTGCAGGTGTATGATTGTTCTTATGCATGTTCTCCCAGTGTCTAACTATTGGTGTTTTCATTTATTGTCACTACAGTCTTGTCAGTTCAACTTAGTAATTAAGTTGAAATGAGTATGACCAATTTATTCTGATTGATAGTCTGAGACTTGATTATCAAGTTGTGAGCTGTGTATTGCATGGACTGGGTGCTAGTCAGTATGATCAAGAGCATTGGTATTTTCCCACTAGTGGTAGTGGATTACCAATGAATATGAAAAGGTAATATTTATTTGCACTTTAGTTTGTATGGTTTTGATTTTCAAAACAAGTATCTGAACTTTCAGTAGAAGTACATAACACAGATTATGCGTTATGAAGACTTAGAAGTGCAAGTACAAGGGCAAGCGTTGTTTTTGGATAAATCAATAAATGACTGATTAATTTGAACAGTGGGAACATGACAGTATTGACTCTGCATAGAGTGCAAGAAAAAGTTTGGCCTTTACGCTTTTCTGTAATCTTGTACTGTGTTGCTTATAATGCTGTGAGATGAGTAATATTTCAGAAATAGCTTTCTTTGGACTCCTAGACAGACCCAGTACCCTGAGCATTATTTTAAGTTAGGGTGAGTACTGTACTTTAATATCTAACTTGCATCTTGATTACAGGTAGATTTTTCTGTACATCTTCATGCTGTTCATGTTTTAAATAACCAGCACAGACAAAACCTTTAACCATTTGCTCTCTCAAGTACAATTTAATTAAAACTAGGTGTTGTGATTTAACTTTCTCACAATCTGTTAATCAAGCTTTGTTTTAAAATAACCTTGACGTTGTATTTCTTTTTGGTAACCTCAAATGCTTTACAACTTTAGTAAAAACAGTAGCAACAGGAACAAACCACACTGACTATAGACTCGCCAGTCAGCTACACCCATTGAATTTGAGTTTTGCTTCCCTGCCTTGCATGTGCTAGTATCCAGAGAGCCTTTTAAGTTAATGATAGGTGGCAGCTATGGCCCTAACGCAATTTTGGCCCTCACTGCAAATTTGCATCCTAAAGCATATAGAAATTTTTGGGACTGCATGAGAATCTAATTATTTCTGTTTCAGTCTTTAATGATGACAACTTGGTATAAATTGTAAAAGGAGCATAAAGTACTTCTTTCCTTGACAAGACATACTGTATGTATACTATGGTGTTTTGTTGCGTCATGCCTTTTCTCACACTGTCAAGTTAATCCTTTCTCACTGGAATTTTCCATATATCCACAGTACATCACATTTCACTGCTGAATAATTATACATTTCTCTTGTAAACCATAGCCATTATATTTAATGGATTATTAGGAAAGATGTGTTATATCTAAATACCAGCTTGCTTTCGTGACTGACTTATTTGTTGGGGAACACAGCTGGGGAAGGCTTGTCCAACTTTCAGGAGAGTATTTGAAAGATTGAGAAGAGGGCTAGTCATTGGTGCTCTTCCTGATATTGAATGACATCCTGCGTTGAGAATATCCATACAGAGTTTGAGTGATATGGTACTCTTCTTCAATGAAATATATTAGTGTATAGGTTCCCATTAATCTGTGGACAGGGCTTTTTGGAAATCAGCTAGTTTTACTCTGCAGCTGAAGCACAGACTGCTTTTTAAATGGCCAAATATTAGTTTGTCTAATAATGAAATTAATGCTGCTTTTACTGGAACCACTGGCAAAACTTCAGTGCACAGGGCAGGAGCTACATCTCACTGGCTTCAGTGGACTCAAAGTTAATATGCTCTGCTTCAAATATAGTGCTGCAAATCTTAAAAAATCCACCACTTTTGGTGATATGAAAGCATGCAAATAATGTGGAAAGTGTGAACATAATGCACATGCTCTACATAAATCCCTGATTTAATTTTCTCATAGATTTAATATGCATAGAGAGGGTTTGAAGGAGAGATTTTCTGATTATTTTTATCACCTGTCCATACACCAGTACATTCTAGTTGAATAGATGTTTTAGAGTTATTGCAATCCTGGGTCTCAAGTCTCAAAGTGGGGGTCTCAAGTGACAGAAAAAAATACCATTTTTCCTGATGCATTTTCCTAATGGTTAGTTAAATATATTTAACTCCTTTCTAGCTTATTTTTCTTCTCATGCAGTCTTTTTTAGTCTTCCCCCGATCAAGTAAGATCCAGCCACAGTCTGGCTTTAATTTTTCAGTCAAAATACAATCTCTTAATTCTTAATTAAATCAAAAACACTTAAACAGATTTGCAACATTTGATCACAGGGGTGTTCTTTGAATTTGTTTTCTAAAGTGGCTAACTGAAGAAGTGGTATATGACTTATTCAAGTATACTTTCAGATCATAATCTGTGTTAGATTCTGCTCTCTCCTGACAATTCACAGAAAGTGTCAGATGCATGGGATGTGGATTTAAAACAAAAAAGAAAAGCCCATCAAACAAAAATATTTTTTCATGCTTGCTTGTTTGCCACTGTCTTAAAGTGATGGGCAGTGAGAATAAGGGTTTTACCATGTGATTCAAACTAGCACCATATGCTTAATGTAGCTCAGTGTCTCATGATGCAATTAAACTGTTGGCAATTTGATGCAATTAAAAATGATAAGTAGAAAGTAAAAAGACTTTTTTTAATGTTACAGTGCCCATTTCCAAAATAAAATGCCAATCTAATATTCTGTTCTGTATAAGATGTTTTTATTCTATTTGTGTAGTCAGAAGGTTCTGCTTTCAGATGCATGTGGTTTTCAGCAAGGTCTTGCTTTTGGTTGTTTTCTGCATGACCCAATTAGAGTATAGCAAGGCAGATGATTTGCTCCAAAGTCAAAGTAGTATAGTTGAAATACAGTTAACTAAAAAATGTGCTGGAGTCCAGAAGTGACCCGAAGACTTTCTCCCAAAATTTAATTTTGTATATCCATCCCCTTAGTAGACCTGTGTTCTCTTGCTGTGACCTTCAGGAGATCAAGGCAATATAACACATACTATATGCCTTTCCAGTTTTGTCTTTTTTCTGATTCTATAAGTTCCTGTTTTGGGAACTGCGTAACGCAATTCTGATAGTTCTTATCGTGTGTGTGCTGAGTAGCTATAGCTATAGAAGCCTACACAACTGTATGGGCTGTGTAAAACCTGTGTAAAAGCCTGAATGAAATGGTAAGATATTTCTTGTGCTTGTAAGTGTAGCAGAAAATCAGTTGAAAGGGGAAGATGGAGGATTATGTAAGGAGCTGGGGCGCTAGTAGATACAGATCTGCAGGGTGATGATAATCATGTTCCAAATACTAGAGTCTCTTCCTTTTTTTCTTGTGATAAAATTGTTGCTTATTAGGGATCATTGTCTGTATAGGTATGTGGCATATGCTTCTTAATATACTGATTAATCTTCTGTACAGTTCACAAAAAGACTTATGTTCAGGTTATCACTGAAGTGGTGTTTTGAATATGTAATTAGAAAGTAATATGAGTAACGTTTCAGAGTCATCATCTGACCTGTTGCCATTGGACAAGTTCTCTCTAATTGATTCGATTGCCTGTCAGCATGACATTATACTTACTGACTTTTTCTCTCAAGGTTTTCTGTGCCCTATGCATTGGAACACATCTGTACTTACTTTATATCAAAAAGAATTTTGGGAAGTGGGTTTGATAGGGGGAGATCATTGTGATTATGAAAGGATTTCATGCTCAATTATAGGCTTAGTAGACTGATAATTCTTCAGACATGAAGCTTCTTTTGTTTTAGATAGAAATAATGTATCTAAAATAACATTGAAAACAGTGATCTATTCAGGGCAGATCATACTTAATGCCTCTACAGCTATGAATTAACTGAATTAATGCCAACAAAAAAGCATTTGGAAGCAAAGGTTTGAATGTTGTTTTCAGCATTAAAGCCAGACCTGCCTTAGCAGCAGAAGCAGAATTTACAAGACATGTGGAAGCAGGCAGAGGAGGAACAGGTTTTGTAATACATGCCACTCTGACAGCATTTCAGATATTTTAATTCATGTTAAGACTAATAGTGAAGAATCAGGGAAATCGCGCTATCTGGATCTCCCAGCCATTTTCTTCTACTCAGAGAACTGCACAACTAGAGCACCCTATTTTTCCTGGCACTGTGGCTGCAAAGGAAGACAGTTTTGGACAGTTCTGTGCTACATCTGCTTGTCCAGGCTTTGTTTCAAAGTGACGGGTTTCTTGTTCAAGGAAAGTGTGCCCTTCAAACCAAAAGCCTTAGGAAAGGCATTTCAGCCTTTTGTTTTCACAGTGGAAAAGAACAGTATTTGTAGCAACATTTGCAAACATTTAATACACTTGCCAATTAATAGAACTACTTAGTCATCTCTCAATTTTCCAAGGTAATGGAGAGAAATTCAGTGTAGTACAAACTGTATGTAAATTAGGCATATAAGAATATATTCAGTAACATCATTTTTGAAAAGCCTGTAAGCAGCTTTCTGTAAAGAGTAGGTGTGGGCTGCTTTAAATAGCAGAAAGCAGAACAGAGCCTGATGCATGTGGCTTCCCTAGTGTGACTGGGAGCAGGAAGAGAAGCAGCACAAAGGAAGGATCAGCTTGATGCCCTTTACTAATACTGAACTGTTCATCGCTGAGAAGGGACTGTAGATCCAGCTACAACATCAGACAGGCAAAGGTAATGACAATTACAAGTATCACTGAAGCACTAAATCAAGCATAGAAGAGGATTAATGCAAATGAAAAAATGAAGAGAGCTTCCTCATCATAAAGCTGTTGCTGTAACTACCACAGCAGAATCGGAATCTGTGTCTGTTATGTGCCATTATGTCTGCTCCACTGCTGTTCTGACTGTAACATGCACCAAAGGCATGCTTCTGTCTTTTAAGTGGATTATAGGAAAGGTTAGAAAGCTCGAAACTGCACGCTGATTTTTCTCTCTCCACCTCCCCTCACCATGTATTGTCACTGGAATCAAGGGGTAATATAAATGAAATGAGGCAGTGATTTCACTTAAAATGTCCAGTACTGAGCATACAATTAAAAAAAAAAAAAAAGAATAAACAAGTGATTTAGCTGTGGAGGGAATGACTGACATTGAAAATTATCCTGTTCAGGTATATCCTTTGTAAGAATTAGTTTTACATGTTTGTTGACAGATTACATGGTATCTTCCTATTTAACTTAGTGTGCTACATCATCTTGAAAATACTCAAATATAAATATCATGT
The DNA here is from genome assembly GCF_964289735.1 of Phaethon aethereus. Lineage (NCBI taxonomy): Eukaryota > Metazoa > Chordata > Aves > Phaethontiformes > Phaethontidae > Phaethon > Phaethon aethereus. Next base: position 16,419,863 of record NC_138588.1, on the reverse strand, counting down.
GCTTTCTCACTGAGAAGGGGATCTACAGAGTAATTACAGACTACATGCTGCTGCTTTGCACTTACAAAGAGTCATTTTCTGTTTTCTTTTTTCCAAGAAATATGCCTTTCAATATATAGCTGAGGTAAATTACACTTTTTCTTTATGATTTAATCTTTCTGATTGTGAGAGGGACTAAAACAGTATATTTTATCATCTCAGTTTCTTCTATTAAGCATCCTTCAAGCTGAAGCAACATGTCACAATAGATCATGGTGTTACCACAAGCTGCTGCAAATTTTATAAGCAAAACACTTTGGGTGCCGCATAAGCATGCAACCTAATGCACAGACATATACCATTTTCTGAATAACAAATAAGAAAGGGAAATAATTATCTCCTAGTGTTCCAAATAAGTCAAAGTGTGTTTTTAATGTACTTACTTGCTCTAAGCATAGTACTACTCACGGTTAGGTCTTAGAACTGTGTATTTTGCATCACTGTGGTGGTGATTTACAGACCACAGCAGCAATCTCTTTATGTATCAGTACTGTGTGCAGAAGAACCTGTGTTAGATAGCTGTGTATCATTGTCTGCCTACCAGCAGTTTTTCTAGTGGCAAAGGTCTAGTATTAGAATTCTAGTGATGCATATCTGTCACTGGGAGAGCAACGTGTGTGACCTTAGGCGACAAACAGGCTTTGACATGCCCGCAGTTAAGCAGTTGAGTAGCCTGACTGCTCTGGGTACCCAAAAATAGAGCGTAATTCCACTCTTAATAAGAACAAAGAGCAAGAAATAATAAGCTAAAGGGCTTACGTTTTAGGTGACTGTAGTAACGACAAATGCCCACCATTCATGATCACTGAGCAATGAGAAGTAAGTATTTAAAGAAAATGAAAATGATCCTTGTCTCATCATGTCATGTGAAAATGTGTGTTTTGGAAAAGTTGTTCGATTTGCAAACAGGCATTTAATTGGTGTTATAAGCTATTTAAAAATTTTAGGATTTCTAGTGATTATGTGACAGCTGAAAACAATAGTGCTCTTGGGGGCAGGGTGGGCGGGGAACCAAACCAACAACAAGAACAAAAAAACCCTGAAAACCCCACAATGTAACTCTAGCACGATGGTGACTCTGGTTATTCTCTCATATTCAAAAACAACTGCGTTGTATAAACTTACAGCAACCAGTGAATGTGGTATTGCATTGTTTTTCCACTTAGGATTTTAGGAAGATAAGAACACTTTAAAATTTAACCAAAAAGGTTTCTGGGTGTTTATGAATCATGTCACACAATGTACAAAGGGGAAAAACCACTCTTTAATTTTTTCCACCAATTGAAAGGTTTCATACTTAGGCCTATTCTCACATAATTGAAAGCTTTTTGTTTTAGAAATACTTGTAATTTTCCGAAGTGGAGAAAGCATTAAAATAAAGGAGGTATATACTAATATATACTAATCTCAGATTTAAAATATTTCTGACATCATGGAGTTTTCATTTATTTAGCTTTTTTGTGAAAATAGAGACTTTGAAGCATAAACCTGGACATTTCATGAACCAGCTTCATCAAAACCAGCAAGCATGTTTCAGGCATTTGATTCAGACTAGTAGATATAGAAAATTAACTATTACGTTAAACCATAAAATTTTTTAGATGATATTGTAGTTGTAGTTGACCGATGTTATGCATCACTTTCATGTCAAAAGCACAGGAACTTTAAAATATTCCATCTACCAGTTTCCAGAATTTTCCTCTTTCTCAGCCAAACCAAATTGTAGGATGTATTGCCTACAAGGCTAGATCTATACAGCTAAAACATTTTTAATTTTTTTTCTTTTTCTTTCTTCTTCTTTTTTCTGTTTTTTTTTTTTTTAAATCTATTCTATTATCTGGTAGGCTAGATTCTGAATTAATTGCCACTGATGCAGATCTGGGTTAATTTAGTTTAGGTGTCTTTAGGTTCTCATTGGTGATTCCAGTCTGAATCTGCCCCATATTTAATCTCTCTATAGTAGCTTATGAAAATTGATTCCTTTGTCTTTAATTAAAATTAATATAAAATTATTTGCAGCTTGATAAAAATCCCAGTACTGATTTAAATATTTGCTCTGTCCCTCCCTTGTACTGTACAGGTTCTTTGGAGTTAGGAGAAAAAAAATAAAGAGAGAGTGGATCTTTTAGGGGAGAGAATAAACAGTAGCCCATTGCCACTTTGAAAGTCCTGTAGGAGAAGTAGCTCTTTTATTGACGAACGTCTATCCTGTCAGTGACACATAAGGTGCTCAGTAGTGCTTTGTCAAGGCTTTCCTAGATGTCATTTGTGTTAAAAGCTGCAGAGAACTGATCACATTTGAGTTTGATATGTGGCCTCTGCTCACAACTATCGTCTGTTCATGATGCCATGGAAATATTTCCATGATGATCTTGCAGTCTGTGGAGATCCTTCATTTAAGATGAATGTGTTGCAAAGGAACTTGGGATCTGAGTAATAAATTGGTAGTAAAACCTAAAATTAGAATTTAGTTTCAGAGAGTTAAGGAATGAGAACTCTGAATTAGTTAAAAATGTGATTGTGTTATTTCTACCTTGCAAGGCTCCATAGCTTTTCATTTTTAATACTTCTCAGATAACAAGTGAAATAGAATAGTAAATGTTCCTGATGAATAGTAATTATTCTGTAATTATTCATTTCAGTTATAATTTGCATTTGTATATCTTTAATTAAAATGCAGTATACTGCAATTAGGCTATTTTCAGCTGGTAATATCATCTAATACACACAAGGAAATGCAAATTTAATGCTTAGTCTGTATCTACATGTTATCAGGATGCCTTGAATGTAATGTCCTTAGCATCCAGCTACCCTGGATGTAATTTGCACTCTGTGTACACGCAGTAACTTGTAGGGACCAGGTTTTTTCTTCTATATATTAAAATACATCATACTAATTATGTTCATGTCAATGGGTTTATAGTTCTGATAAGTAAAGGACATGAATATCGGGCCCTTCATTTGCAGTCAGCAGCATTTTGCCTTCTAACAATGCCCGAGAGCCTAAAGAAAGGGTAGTTTTATTTTCAGTGTTTTGAACCCATCTATTTGAGTATGGTTGCAAATATTTCTATTAAATGTCATGTGTGTTAGTCTGCAACCCTTGAGGAAAAGCAGGTGGGTAGATAAATAGCTTAAGTTTTGCTGGTCAGGAATTTAAATATACTGAGACTATATGTCTGCTTTATTAGAGAGCAAAAAAAGCAGTTTTGTGACATGGTTTTGTCATCAGTGGTCCAGTGAGTTTGAAAGGCTTTTTGAAGAGCGTAACTATGCCATTAAAATCAAAGGAGTAGACATTTCTTCTATTTCTCCCAACCAAAAAAAAAGTATTGGAAAGAACAAGATTGTGCTCTCTGGATATAATATAAGGATTCTTCATCTTCTGAGAACCTATAACTTTTTTTCTTGAGAGCATTGCTTTTCTTCTGTTACTCTGTTTGGGAGGGAGTCTTGCTTTTATGAAAGATCACCCTCATTCACCACTGAGGTTAACCTCTCTCTGCTGAGCTTTAGGATTAATATGCAGACTTGATCTGAGCACAAGCAAAATAATCTCCTCTGCATTAGTCACTTTTATTTATTCTGTGACTGATGGAACACTCATTATTTCTCTAAAACTGTTTATTTTGGTGTCTAGTAAAGAGTCAAGGTCATTCATAATATAGCAAGCCTTAAAGGAAGCATATGCATTTTGCCATGTTGGTTACTTCTCATGGTAGTTGTTCTTCAGATGGGAATGTACTGAATGATCTCTCTGTAAGGCTTTCAGACAATTAGAGATCACCAGAGCTCTGACAGATATCACTGGGATCTGGAGATAGTAAGTGTGGCAAGAGCTGTGGGATTTGAGTTGTAAGAAAGAAAATTTTGTTCTATAGTTATAACTGTTGTAACTGGATATCAGGACTATGCCTGTATGCATACTCAATGCATGTAAGCCATTAATTGCTTAGCCAGGTGATGCAGGAACTGCCTGGTTTGTCATCTGCCTAGAGGAGATAATGGAGTAGTTTGCATCTGGGTGATTGGCAGGACTCCCAGCCACCTTCACGGTGAGCTGTTTGATTGATGGCTTCAAGATCTTTCCAGGTGGTGTCCTGGTTTCAGCCAGGGTAGAGTTAATTTTCTTCACAGAAGCTAGCGTGAGGTTATGTTTTGGATTTGGGATGAGAAAATGTTGATAAGGTGCTGATGTTTTGAGTTGTTGCTAAGTACTCAAGGACAGTCCAGCTTCTCATGCTGGCCTGCAGCGAGCAGGCTGGGGGTGCACGGGAAGCTGGGAGGGGACACAGCCAGGACAGCTGACCCAGGCTGGCCAAAGAGATACTCCATACCATATAACGTCATGCTCAGTATATAAAGCTGGGACAAAGAAGAAGGAAGGGGTGGAGGGACGTTCAGAGTTATGGCGTCTGTCTTCCCAAGAAACCATTACGCGTGACGGAGCCCTGCTTCCCTGGAGATGGCTGAACACCTGCCTGCCCATGGGGAGTGGTGAACAAATTCCTTGTTTTGCTTTGCTTGCGTGCGCGGCTTTTGCTTTACTTATTAAACTGTCTTTATCTCAAACCATGAGTTTCCTCACTTTTACTCTTCCGATTCTCTCCCCCGTGCCACCGTGGGGGAGTGAGCGAGCGGCTGCGTGGTGCGTAGTTGCTGGCTGGGGCTAAACCACAACAGGTGGGAATTTTGGTCTGTTCTCAAGATTCCCCCTGCCAGCTCCTGCTGTGTCTTGTCCAATTCGTATGCTTAAATTATTGCCCTGGGTGGAGTGTCCCAGAGAGTTCCTGCTGCAGAAGAGGTCAAAGGGAATATAGGTTGGATATTTGTAAATAGACTATAAAAACTGTTCCTATGGGTGTCAAAATGGTCCTATATAGTTAAGACAAAAGCAATGGATTATGCATGTGCTGAAGTGGCTGTGTAGGACCATGGGCCAGCTGGGTTATGAGATTTGAGCAGAATAACGGTCTGGGTAGTGTCTCACAATCCAGACGAAGATGACACTGCGAGAATCCTGTCAACAGAGACTCCCATTGCCTTCCAGACAGAAACTAGCCACCCTGGTAGAGAGATTTGATTCCCCGTGTGAGTGTTACCTGATACCTAGGTCCTAAAGAATTAAGTTTTTCTTTTTAATGAACACATGAGTGTCAATACAACAGTAAGCACCATTGATCATCATCCTTCTTTGTCATGGCTAGATAAAATGCTGAGTGCTCTGTTTTATCTGTTTCATTTCATTCACAACTTGTTCATAAATTTGTGTCTGACTGCAGTGTTTGTCCCCACTTCTACCCCTCCCAGATACTTGCCACCCATCAGATCTGTCAGCTCAGCTGCTTAAAGAAGCCCTTTCTGACCTGCTTCAGTTAAAACAAGTGGATGAAATAGAAGATCAGAGAGAGATTTAGCAATGCATCAGGTTTTTCATAGCAGGAATCAGTTAGTGTTTATTGGATTAATAATTAACATGGCCATATTCTTGCAAATGTGCATTTTTATTGCTAATTTCATTTTGGTAGTAATTGAAGGAGATTTATTTTTTTTTCCTGGTAAACAAACAAGACTCTTAATTTGCCAGTCTCACTTTGCCAATATCTGCAGTTTCCTTTGTTGACTGTTTGTTCCAAAAAAGAAATAGCTTGAATCAATTATTAAAATAGCTTGAATAAAATTTTAAAGCTTTCTTTAATTTATAGCTTCTGTCACTTTTATGATGCAGTCTTAATAAATATCTCATCACTCATTGCTTTCTTTGACCTACTTTGTTCCTACCTCCCAATAAATGAGGCTTTGAGCGATGATGATGATGATGGAATCTTCACCACTTTTGCAGTGAAAAACATGCCACCTTTTTTTTTTGTTTGTTTTACCAGCTTAGGTATGGCAGCACTTCTAGGTGCATCAGAATATGGCGATTACTTAAATGTTATTACCAGTGTAGTGTTTCCTTAAACTTTTTTTTTGTACTACAAGACCTTGTACAAGACATGGTGACCCTCTTGTTTGCCTAAAGTGGTACTCTGTTTCCCACTGAGCTGTAAAACCTGTTTCCAGCTTTCACTTAACAACTTTTGCTTATGTTAGTAGTGCTTAAATGGTAGTAATTATTCAAGCGTAAAACATGTATGCATCCCCTGTGACAGTTTAATATGTTTTTCCACTGTGCAGTACTGTCAGACCTTCTGTAAGGATCAAGATGGAGTAGGCACAGATGACACAAGTAGAGTGACCAGATATCCCACTTGAATGAGGGTAATCCTGGAGTGAGAGCCACTATTTTATGCCAGACTTTATTGGTGATGTAGCAATTAATTTGGTTTTCCCCTTTTCAGAACTTAGGCCCCACCCTCCAAAGGGCACTTCTGGGATCTGTTTATGCTCTGTAGTCCTGAGCCATCAGCACAGTTCCCAACATCTCACCAAGACAGATTAAGATCTGTGGTCTAAGCTCATGTAGTCTGCTGATGGTGAGACCGTTGGTGCTAAAAATCCTTGTTTCTGTAAATTCCACACTTAAAGACTGGATAATTTTAAACAACAGTGGAACTGAACTAGTGGAGTGGAACAAAGCTGTACCACCTGCACCATCATTTCTAGATAGTGGCTATTGTGTCAGCAAAAATATGTGGAGACATGGATCTTGTCATATGCTGCAGCAGCAGCAGGCATTTTTTATAGCCACTATATGCCGTGTCTTTTGTTGTTGTGAATCTTGTCTCTGTGGTAATCATCCAGTGCAAAACTCAGTATATGCTTCTAGCTTGCATTGGTTTCCAAGCCAGATAGGCTTGAGTTGAGCTTGTCTCCAAAGCAAATACAAGAGGTGCACAAAGCAACACTGAATGGCTGTAACTCCAAAGGGGAAATTTGCCAGATTTTGTGTGCATATAGCATATGGCTGTTAGGAAGAATAGGGCAAAAATATGTGATGTTTTGCCTGTGTGTATGTTAGGAGAGAATCAACTGTAGGACCACTGCAACATTAACAACAAAAATGCTGTTTTTCACTGAAGCACTTTGTCTGGTCGGTTCTGTGATATGCCTTACCTTGTGCACAAAGTTTAGAAAGAGATTGTCTTGTGTTCAAATGGAAAGATTTGAATATAAACAAAATGATTGAATTAGGATAAATACATCATAATTATTTTTTCTCTAGACATAATTAATACTAATGCTGCTTGTAATATTGCTGGTGTTTTCAGAGTAGCAAATGATTTACTAGGGCAGCTGAAGACTATTTGGCACATACTGGTTTTAGTATAAACTTACAGAATATTGGGAGACACTGATAATTTGTGTAGTAGCAAAAGAAAATACTGCTTTTCACTTTTCGTGTGTTCCCCTAATGCACATCTGTAGCATAATGATGAAGTGCTCTGTGCCTGTTTGTTCTGGTTGCTCGCGAAGAACAGCAGCTTGAGGGGGTTATACCTGTACAAGTCTGTAGTTCCTTTCATTAAATGAATGCTTACAGTAAGAGGCTTGAATACAAGCTTCAAAAGAAATGTATTTAAATGCAGACAGACAAGAAAAGACAGTTAAAGATAATGTCCAGTGTATGTATGTGTATATATTATTTTATACATATATAGAATATATATACATTCATGCTTGCATAAATATATATACTCACATATACATGTAGATGTACGAATTTGTTCTTTGCTGTTGAAGTGTAAAGTTTAAAGGTCCAGACTATGTTTCTTAAGGAACTAATGGAATTATCCTAGGTTTTCGCAGGAAATTTATAAATGATGCTCATCTATGCATCAATAGCAGGCAAAGATTTAGCTTGTAGCCTTCAACACGAATAATTGCAGAACACTTCGATGGTACTGTAAACCTGCCATGCAGCAATGCTGACCATATCATGGGGTTTCTTTGTGCTTAATTGTTTAGAAGGAATTATTTTTGGTTTAATCTTCATCTCTGTCTTCACAGCTAGATGATTTCTAGAAAAAGTAGCATAGGGTTTTCTGTTTGTTTTAATTCTGTTGGCTTGCTGTTCTTTGGGAAAAGACTTCATGAACTTTGTCTTGTGCTCTGAGATAGCCCATTGTAGCTGATAAGTTTCTTGAAAACATTAGCCAAAAATTCTTTCTGCCACTTGCTTCCAAGTGGTGCAGAGGCAGGATAGCCAGTTGTGGAACTCATTGTCTTTGTGCTATGTATCATTACTGCAGTCAAACTGTAGTGTGCTTTAATAACCAAGTGTATTATTTTGACATGTCTCTGACAACTATTTGCAAGCAGTTTAACATAAAGAAGCTACAGTACTGTTCAAAGTTATAGCAATGATTGTTTCAACTTGACCAAGGGGGAAAAAAAATCCACCTTTGTTCCTTATTTGCCTTTTCAGATAGCTGTGAATAAAGCAGACTTTTTTCACAAAATGTCCTGCAAAAATATTAGATCAATAGTTTGATTCAAAAAGTAGAGAGAATATATGTAAGAGGAAAGAAAAGAAACAAAATAATTTTTATTATATTTTACAGCAGTGGGGAACAAAAGCATTAATGTTTCACTGTGAATTAATGACCAATTAAGGGGTACTACAGTTACGTTAAAATGATGTGATGCTGCTCATGTTTCTGGCATATGGCTAGTTCATTGTTTTGATGCTTTCTTGTTCCCTAAAGAAAGGAGTTAATATTATGGGATGAATTATGCTGTACTGTGTGTGCTTTTGTTGTTCATCTCTAAAACTGTGGCCTGTTACTTTGGCTCTCAAAAAAGAGGGGAAAAATTTGGTATAAGTAGCTTAAAGATAATTCCTAGGAAAAGGACTACATCCATGTTGTTGGTGTCTATATGAACATTTGTATCCATTTCCAGTCAGATTTCCTATCCTTGTGGTCTAAATCAATAGCTATATTAACTTGATGGATAGTTCCATCAGTGCACAGAGTCCTTGTCCCCAGGTGTGGGCAGTCTATGGATGGAGGAATGTGTAGAAGTGGTAATAGAGTGAGGACGTTTTACTGGTTTGTGTTGTGAGGCTGATCTCCACAGCATCCTATAGAAACAGTAGAGAGAGACTCCTCCAAGGGACATTTCCAAGGACCTTGATGAGTCAGTCCCCTGTACTGAGCTTCTGCTGGAGAAGTTCAGCCTTCCATCACAACTTCTGAGTAACTGCACTAGCTGGTGAACAATATGCATCTCCCTGAATATGTGTCTATGGACTCAACGATTCCGTGCAAAACATGATACCCTGGTTAGATACTTCCGCAGGGAAGGATGTTAGAAAGATTTCTCCATTGAGAGGAGTTACAAACTTCATTTATAATGAACTTAAATCCAGATGAGAGAGATTGTAATTGAAATTAAAAATCATAAAATATTTCAGTGTTAGGAGTGTGAGTTTATGCAAATATGACCTTTATACCTGCTTTAAGTACAGCTTACAAGCAGAACACGTTTAAGAGGCTGCAAACAGTAGGAGTCAGCTGATTTGGTTTAAATGTGCTTCCTTCCTGCTGTGATAATTAGCAAAAAGATGACAGAGAATTAAGCATGAGGGGTTTGTTTCTTAAACATTACCTTTTGGATTAAGCATAAGTAATGAAGCAAAATATGTCCATAATTAATATTTTGCCATTCGTACAATTCATTGAAGATTAGATCAAACTGCAGGAGTACCAGAATGTTAAGTAGCTTGTTCTGCTCTTTAAGAAGCCTATATCAGATTTCTGATAACACTTCTTGTTTTTGAGGCTGTAATGCAGACCTATTTAGAAATGCGTAAGTAGTGAAGAATTCAGCTTCGTGTAGTATTGGGAGTTAATTAAAAATTATCTGCTGTTCATAAGCAGCCAGTTTTAGAATTACCTGGCAGAAATTCAAATTAGATACTTGCTTTCCAGAGTAATAGTGAGTAATAGTGTCTTCTCTGCTGGCATTTTGAAATCTCATTATGGGAGTCAAATTGTATATTAAATGATAGATAGGTGGACTCATTCTGTAATGGTGAAAATTGATCTGAACTGTAATTTTCTCAGAAAAGAAATAATCTCAACTAGGTTTATGAATTTGGACAATGGTAAATAAAAGCTTTTTGAAGTACTATGACTCATTGCATGGGAACACTGTAGATACAGACTAAATATATAAAACATAAGTATATAAAGACTTTAAAACTTTTTATGTAGTAGTAATTGCTAAATTTTAACTCAGAAGCAAATTTTGGAAATTGCTAGGCATTTGTGAACTTACTTTCTAGTATATAAAATTCTTAGTAAATAATTTTTTTAAAAATACTAGAAAAAAACATTTTAATGGATACGTTTTCAGTTTACAAGTGGGTCCTTTTGCATAAATTCTGTCACTGAACTCTAGAGGTTCAGACACTATCCGCAGCTTTGTTTGGCCATACTCGTTACTTGGTGAAACCTGCATGTTGCCTCCTGGTTCATATTAGCATGCTCCTTTGGATTCAAAGACCCATTGACTTGATTCTCCAAAGCCATACCTGTTTACTGAAAAACTAGGTAGAATGTGGAAAAAAAATCTGTTCCAAATCAGTACAATTTGTAAACGAACTCAGTGACAGCTTTTGAAAGAACTACTTGTCAGGACTGTGCTTGAACTTTAGAAACGCCATGGTTTTGTCATTCTGTCTACTTATCGTAATTGAACAGGGGGGTTAAATACAATGCATGTTCATTTGTGAATGGCAGCCCTCAAAAAAGTGGTTGTGAGAGTTTTACGTCTGCCATTAGGCATCACATGAAGGGAAAGATGTGGGGATACCTGATCTCCTGAAAGTAACAAGTTAGGAGGACAGTGTGCTAGAGCGCCGAGGAGGTTGGCTGCTTGTTTTTTCTAATCTAAAAGTACAATTATTCCCTTAGTAATTAATTCTTGAATCTGGATCAAGCAAAGAGCCTTGCTAGAACAGGAAACCTGAATGTTCTTATACTAGGGCTTCTGCTGCCTCAGCAGCCTCTATGGTGTGCAACTGCCATTTGCATGCAAGATTTAGCAAACATGGATTTCATAATACAGCATTAACACAAAACTCAACTATTTTTCTGGATTTAGTAGTGCAAAAACTAGGCAAAATTCTGATTAGGACAAATTATAACCTTCCACTTCATTCAAGGCCACAAAATCATTTAACTGTAAGAGTATCATGTTGATTCTTGCAAGCTGGGTTCCCCAACTCATCAACCAAAATCCAGTGTTACTGTACCTGTGTACTTAATTTTGAGGATTTTCACTTCCTAGTGACTTATTTTTATTGATCATTAATCTGAGGCCATCAAAAGCATTATTCAGCAATTGATGGTAAGGGGAGGAACTTCAATTTACATGGTATAAATCAAATCAGGATCAAAGTAGCTTATTGTCTTATTAATCACACAAAATTAGTCAACAATGAGGGAACTGTAAATTCAGAATCAAAAGTGGTTTCTGTCAAATCGCTAAACACAGGTGTGCTTTGAAAAGTTGCTTATTAAAATGAGATATCCAAATTCCGTTGCATCTCATTCCACACCAGAACAAATTTCCAGTGTTTGAAGTAAAATTATTTAGAGTAAGAGAAGCTGTTACAGCTAAATACAAAGTCCTCTCTGCCTTCCACACCCTCGCAGGCAGCAGTGACCCTGCAATCAGAAGTCAGCCAACGCTGCTATTGCTGATGTGTTCATTCTATCCTTATGACCATGTGGTATGCTGGTCAAGAAAGAATTGGTCCTTTCTGTAGCCTAGTTACTTAAGGGGAAAGGATCCCGTTTGATCTCCAGCACAGAGGAAAGATGATACAGAGACTTAAGAGGCTATGTAAGGAGCAACTTTAATGATCCTTTCTAGCTTCAAAATACAGCATTTGGAAATTGATAAATTAATTCTGAGGAAAAAGATGTGGCACTACAGTGTTTCACAGACAATGTAGCTGAGAAGTTGTGTTTTATATTAATGTAATCTGGTACACAGGATGGGACCCCATGCTGATCAAAATGGAATAGTCTGGCCATTTATTACAACAGCGGCCTGCGTTGCTTGGTATAACATTTAATATTTGGTGAATTCAGGTCATTAAAAGAACATGATGACCTTGGATCCATATCTCCAGACTAATTAGTGGTATGCAGGATGCTGTCTTGGATTGCGTAGCTGCTTGAAATCTGTTGTAAGTGAAGAACCTTTAAAGAGAATTTATGTTCATTTGCGGCTTTGTAGATCACGGGTTGCAGTTCTGACACCAAATTGTATCGAACTGAACTGAATCCTTTCTAACATGATAGCAAATTCTGTTTCATTTTTACCTTGCTTAGAGTGAGGTGGTTGATTTTTCAATAGCAAACTAAATGAAAGATCAAAGAGAGCTCTGTGACTCAAACGTTCCAAGTATTGATATTATGCATTAACGCATCCATTTCTGGATACTTTGCCTAGGTAAATGCAAGAAATGTGTATTCTAGAGAAGAAATGGAGATTTTTAACTTTCCAGTATTTTTTAAAATAATCTTTGCATCTGTTAGAGTTACTGAACCAGAGGCAGAATGGGTTAAATGTCAGCTCACTCAGCTGACTTAATTGACATATTAGAAAGAAACATGCCTTCAAAGCCCTGTTAAAGGCATGCAACTTATAGTGCTGTATTCTTACTGATTTTGGTTACTTGCATGATGGTAGTGCCTAGTGGTGCTGGCTATCACTGGTTCCCATTAAACATGGTGTCTGGGTAAGCTAGTATTAGAACACAACACTTGCACTGCAGTATCTATGGCATAATCAGACAGAGGCTGGAAACACCTAGGAGTTGCAGTGATGCGTCCAAAACCACTTAGCAAGCCGCTGGCAGTATTGGAGCGCAAGTTTGAGGTCGCTTTCCTGCTTCAGTGCCATACGGACTTTTTTTTTATCACAGCTAGCGCTTTTTTTGAGCTGTTTTTGGGGTGGGGAGGGATGAAACTGTTTAAAAACTTGCTACAGTCTCTTATTGATAAAGGAAGGTGGAAAGTTTGCCCTTGGTTCAGCACCACTAACTGCCGTACGCCCCAGAGCAAGTTCATTGTGCTCTTCAAGTGGTGTGAGCTGCATCTGCTGCATCTAATCTAGTGCTACAAGGCTAACCATCTAGGCAGCCAGTAGCCAGGACATCTTAGAGGTGTAGGCTCGAACATCTGAAATCAGAGTTAACTCACTTGGATATTGTAATCTCTTTTAGTTTTATTAATTGTCCATGTCGTTACACTGACCACTGTCTCAGAACATTTCTCATTCAGTGCAGAAATAGTAATTACAGGTTACATAATTGTCATTTCTACTTGAAGTTCAGCTGCTTATTCTGATGAAGCTGTATTATAAATGGAGGATTGCATTAATTGTCATCCTGTTCTTTACATAGTGATAGATAAAAGATAAGAAAATATGAAAATTATGGAGAGCTGAATCTTCAGCTAGATGTAAGGAGAAGGGACTTTGAGTGAAAGGACTGGTGTTAAGGTTACATGATAGTTACAAAACTTTTAACATAACTCAGAAAGATTTCGAGGTCTCCATAATAACACTGACTTCTGGCGTCCTCTAAAGACTGTAACGGCCACTTGATATTTGAAAGCAAGGGAACTCTTCTATCAGTGCTTTCTCTTCTGTTACAGAATTCCACCCTAGGAGCAGTACTCTTCTCTTTGGATGTACTGGTTTTGTATTTTGTGAAACGTAGCTGTTCTGAGCAGACGACTATGAGGCTCTTAATGTGCTTGCAGTGGCTATGTGTAAAGTAGCAGTGTGCTAATATTGCTGCTAATGAAGCCAGCACTGGTCTGGATTTGTTCACTGTGCTGCATAATTTATGCTTGAAGTTTATACCCTTCACTGTCATTTAGAAATGCAGCATATATTTTCTGGTGTTTTGTGTTATTCTTTATCAGCTTTTTAAATTTAGTAGTGTTAAGTAGGAGGCCACCCCACATGCAGGAGGAATGCCAAAGAGTTGGAGTTTTTGGAGGAGACTGAAAATAGAGCGAAGCTGGGTTGAAGTGCTGAATAGCTTACTGCAACAAGGGTCATTTTTCTTCTGATGAGAACAATACCTTTCACTGTCCTTTTGGCCTTCACACTAGTTTTCCGTAAACCTGCTTCCAGCGGCAATGGAATTTTATTTTCTCTCTAACATTTTTTGATACTTTATTTACAGTTACCATCTGGCTCATCACTCCTGTTAGATTGGGATGAAGAGCTTGCTGTCTGCACCCTGCTGTTCCCTGCCTTTTTCACTGGATCCTGAATATCCTTAGGCTTTTCTTTCCGCTTTATATTCACTTACTGCAAAGCTGTTCCTTGGGTTCCTGTGTCCTAACCATATTCTTTCTAGCCAAAAAGACTGAAGAGAACCTTGTAGAATGTTTGCTGCCTTTTCCCACCATTTCAAAGACAGTTGTTAATCAAGACCAGCTTCATCTTCATTAATGCTGCCAAAAAAGAGTGATCATCTACATTGCTTCTGACCCCTTAGTGGTAATGGCTGATGGCAGGCATATTGAGTAAGAAAAAATTCACAGGCTGGCTGCTTTTAATCGTATTTTGATGATATGGTGAAATTCCCAGAAGTGTAGTGATGAGATTGAGAGGCATGAGAACATTTTAGGAATGTTGTGAGTATGAATGCATTCATGTTTATGAGGTGTTACCATCCTGTAGTGCTGGAAACCATACTGAGTCAAATTAAACATTGGTATTTGTAGTTTCATTGTTTAGTCCTTTTATTCTGACGTGGTTACAGAGAATTGAGGATATGTTGGAATACCTATGGTCATAAATCAGTCAAGGAAATGTTGGGGTTCTGTTGTTGAGTATGTGATTAAGTTATTCTTGAACTTCTGCATTTGCTGAGACTTTTTAAAGGTCCTTTTCTTTTTTTCATTGATTAGTGTAACCAGTGGCAGATTTTGCAGTAGCCTTCAGTCAGATGAAGTTGTTTCTGTAAACAGAAAAGTCCTTGTGCTCACGTTGTCTGTTTAGACTCAGTGGGAATTATGTAAGGTTTAAGTACCGTTGCAAGATGAAATGCCAGACCTTGCTCACAAATCAGCTCTTTAACATAATTAAAGGAAGAAGCTGTATCGTACTGTTTTATGAAGAGATTTGAATGCTAAGTGAAGAAAGTGTCAATCTTTTTTAATTACATTGTAGCATGGAGGTTAAATTAGACAAATTTTTAAATTCCTATGCTTATGCTTAACATTTCAGTTACATATATTCCAGTTTATATGACTAATTATGAAAAGTTTTTATATATTCACACATTCTTTCATACACATACATACAGGCACAGATACATGAATAACATAAGACAGTTAAGACATCCAGCTTTATAATTTGTGGGAAATCTGTTGCTTCACTGTTGGCAGCTTTGTAATAAATGAGTAAACCATTTATAGTTTATACTGCTGTGTGCTGTAAAGTGTACAAAGATATGCATTATGTTACAGCAACTGATTTAGCAGTATTTCTTTCTGAGCTTTAGTCTTGGACGACTGTAGGACCTCAGGGATTGCATATGCAAATATACTCTGGCAGCCTCGCACCAGGAAATGGGGAACGCCTCACTTTTCTTTCACATAGTTTCAACTAGCGCAAAACAGTTATTGAAAATCTGTAAGTACTAGTGAGTGAGAACACTCTTCAGTCTCCTTGTGTAACTGCTGCAGTGTAAACTAGTGCTTTGGCCATCTGTTTCAAATTGAGGCGAATGAGGAGAAGATATTTAGCTAATTCAAAGTAAGATTATTTTATTGCTAGTTGTACCTAAATATAAATATTTAGCGAGTCATACATTACTTACTAAGAATGGGATTGCTTAGGTTTTGTGTGTAATTTTTAATTTTAATACAATTAATCATTGCATACAGTATAAAAATCATTAAGAATAAGATAAGTATGAATTCTTCAGTATTAGTACGGGAGGCTAACAGTAGTTGTTTTAGCACTCAACAAGAGAAAGAGTAAGATTTGTGGAGATAATTGATGATTTATTTAGAAAAGGGAGGAGAAATCTTAACTGGTTGCAGACATACCAAGAGAAGGATACTTTCTCCTGTTTTTCTTCACCAGAGAGGAGTCTAAAAGGTCCTTGTAATGACCACTTGGAAAGTTTTCTGTCACTTTTATATTTTTAACAACTCTGTTCTGTCCTTGCATCCCATGTTGTCCTTTATGCTGACTCTAAAAAGTCATTTCATCCAAGTGCAGACAGATCTTTGGTGGAACCATAATGTAGGAGAGGAAACGAAGAAAAACATCATTTCCAATTAAGGCTGCAGAGAGAATTTAGGTAGACAGAATGTAATTACAGATTGGAATTTGTCCAGTGTTCCAGGTCTAACAGCTCTATAATGAAATAAAAATATTTTGTTTACAAATATTTTATTCTTGTGAGCACATCCTATATTCAGTTCCAATCAATTTCAGTATTACCCAAAAGAAACAAATGACAGCTTGACGCTGTGAGTAGGAGTTGCATTGTAGGGGCATTCTTTTATTGATTTGTTCTGGGATTTTTACCTCCTGAACCATGAGATCTAATTTGTCAAATTTCATTTTTCTCTTTTTTTCATATTTGTCCTTACAGTAGATGAAATCTTACTGTGCTCATTGAAAACAGTTCATTCATTACAGGGCAGACAGGTCTGACCTCCCCCCCACCCCCCACCCCAGTGTTGAAATATTTCTGGTTAGTATATGGGGATCTTTGTCTGATCTTTGTCAGTGTGGGGTTTTGAGGCAGAAATAAGAAATTAATTAGAGTCATCATTATGTTTTAATGAGTTTAATCTGTTCTTGAAGGCAATTCTTTCTTGTATATTTTTGTGCACACAGCAGTGGGGGGTGGGAGTAGGAGTGTTTAGTGATAGGGTGGTAAGAGTCCTATGACTGTTGACACCCACTGAGTAAATAGCTTGATTATCCACACAGCATTTGTGATGGATGTGAACTCACTCTTAGTGCTTGAGATTAACCTAGTCTGAATTGCTGTGTCCAGATAGACCTTACTTCAAGGAAACTTGCACTCAGACTTGAAGATGATTAGAGTAACCCACCCTTGAAACAATCCAAACAAGAACACTGTGTCTTTATTATTTTGCACTATGAATAGTGTGTTTAGGCAGCATTTTTGAAAAATGCTTGAGTAAGGCAGACACCAAAAATATATTGACCTTCAGTAGCAGACAAGCACCTAATTCTTTTAAGCAGATACAAAAATCAGTTTACAACAAGCTATTGCAAGAATGAAATGCATTTCTAACCTGAGCAGCTAAAACCAAAGCTTCAGCCTTGGAATATCAATGAGAAACACTGATATTTTATTTTTTTTGGGGGAAAAAAAAGCAAGCTGTGGATTTGGTATGTACAACTCATGCCCTCCCACGTTTTTCTGCCTGCAGATAAGCTAAATAGCATCTTAACCATAACCAAATATTAGCCGATTTTTACCGTCGGTAAAATACACAATAACAAAAGTGTACAGAGTAATAAGTTTTCTTTGCACTTCATTTACCCATGTGGGAAGCTCTCCCATTTTCTAGATATATATTACACAAACACAAGTTATTGTCTTCAATGCAAAGGATCCTGGACAAAATATTAATGGACTGTCACATACAGAACGTAAGGCTTGCGTGGTCAGGAGACCTTTATGGCCTTAAACACTGTGGCTTGGAGCCTATCACTCTGATACTGCCATTATAATCCTGAGTTGTGTCTTTAGCACACTTGATGTGAAAAATGTGTTTAAAAAAACCCCACAAAACACAAACAAATCTTGCTAAATACAGTTCCCTCATCTGTCTCTAAAACGAAGATGTAAGCAAGCTTGTTTGTAATGCTGAAAATCCATGAATTTCAGCCAAACCTTTATCTTCCCAGTTACAAGAAAACTGCAGCTTACTGAACAACTGCTGCAGAGAGAAGCTGGAGTCTGTTAAATATGTAAGTACCTGAAAGGAATCTTATGCTGAAAATTATTCCTTGGCTATAAAATGCATAATTTTTAATTTTCCATAGTAAGAAGTAGTCATGCTAGATTCCACTCACTTTTTACTGCAGGCACTTGAGATTTTAAAAAAGGTAGCATAGTAAATTAAAAAAAGTCAGTAACCCAGCTCTATAGCAATGATCTGTGGAAAAGAAAGTCCATGTGTTGTGCCCAGGGTGCAGAATGTGCTGTTAGTGAGGTGCTGGGATGCAGATTTCAATACCCAGTTAACTCTTGAAAGACTTCTGATGATTGGTTGCTTCTCTGATGCTGATACATCAGTCCTTTAGGAAAGAAACACTTGCAGTGGAAAAAAGGTTAAGAGAGCGAAGGGGATGTGTGTGTGCGCTGCTTTTTCAAAAATAACTGCAGCATAGCATATCCGCACTTAGGAGATTGCCACATCAATCTATCTACATTAATACAGCCTGCCTGCCATGTACAAGTAGGAACTGGAAAGCATTGACTCCTTTTGCTTCTGCTCAGGACAGATGCAGACAGGCTGGATCTGGAATTTGGGAGCTGTAAGATGTTTTCCATGGTCGACAGGCATACAAAGAGGGGAGCAGAGCCTGTTACCGTGGTGTCTGATTATCCCTGATTTTGCTTTGTTGAATCAGACAAAAGAATGTTGTAATTTAAAGCACATGATTATTCTTAGTATTTCTTTCTCAATCTTTTGAATGTATTTAATAAATGTACTTAATAATGACTATCCATAACATACTCTTCTATGCTAGTATCCAAAAAGGTAAGGTCTTTTCATCACTTGTGTGGAGTCTAGGTCTTCACAAACTGTTCACATTGCTGGTGTAAGAAGGAGAAAGCAAATGTGACCCAATAGCATATACCGTGATGTCAAGTCTCCAGTGGTAACTCTTGGCTGGTTTCCCATGCTCCACTTACGCATTTAGATTAGCAAGCCAGTAAATACAGTAGTAATATGAAAGCAGCAGGCACAAGTAGGCTTCTTACCAATTTCTGCCTGAGGAAATATCTTCATATGAAGCCATCTGACCAAGAAAAATAAAAAGTCCCATACATGGGTATACACCTTCATCTAATTCTTCTGTAAATAATTAATCTCCCCAAGTTTCCAGGAGTCACAGAAAAACTATAGAACGAAGGTAGTTTTATGTCATAGTTAATTAATATTTCCCTAATAATGAAAATCTGTATCTGCAGATGGTGACTTAGTTTATTATATCAGATAATTATTGTATGAGCTTTCTATTAGTTGAGAATAGTGTATAACTATGTTTACTAGTAGACTGATGGTCTTTGTAATTTTTCTTATGTTTAGTTATAGCAGTGGTGGAGGTTTTTATCTTTTTTTAATAGACTATTAAATGTCATCTTGAACACGGTATTCAAAGGTTATTTTCCTGAAGGCATGACAGGTGCAGATATCTCAGTGAAGTTAATACATGCATCCACCCTTTTACTTCTATTTCATTCAGTAGTATATATTCAGCCTGATTTAGACTTCTGTACGTCTGCATAATTCAGATCCTGAGGTTTCAGCAGGATGTCACTCCCCTCTGTGTTCTTTCCTATTCTCTCTTTTGCTCATGTTTCCTTCTTCCAGTCCCTTAGTGTAGAAATCAAGTCTAAATGCAGTACTCCTTGATAAGACCTCCTCTCAGGAGTGTTATCGGGATCATCAACTCTGCTTGGAAGACTGACAGAAAGAGAAGTAGCGAGGAAAGGGAAGACACCACCCAAGCTCTGACGCATGTGCGTAATAGGAGGATGGCAACAGAAAGCATTAAGCCTATGTTTAGTCATTTGTAGGATCTCCACAGTAGATGTGCAATTGGATTAATTTTTTTTCTGCCTACCAAACATAAAAGTCTGTTCAAACTGCATACTTTCTTGTTCATGTTCTCCATGGCAACTGCTGCGTGAACAGACATTATGAGCCAACTTTTGCCTTTTTTGAAATGGCTCCAATGGTTTGAACCATTGCACATACTGAGAATGAAGTTCTTGTGTAAGAAGTTGCCTTTTCTTACACAGAAATGGATCCAAACTCCATTAGACTCAGTGGGAGTCTTCAGCATTAATGGCTTTAGCAAATTTAATCTCAAGCCCATAGTCAATTTTATAACGCTACTGCAGTTTGAGTTCTGTCTTGTGCCCTCTAATCCTTTTACCAGTCTTACTCCTCATCTTTGAACTAACTTCTTCAAAGTGGGTCTATCAGTTGAGAGCCACTATACATTTTGTTTAAGCTGCTTGCAAATTTTTTTATTAGAATAGTATGAGAACTGAATCCCTCCAAAGGTTTTTTACTTGGCTTGCCTTTTTCATCTGTTATTTAAGATTACGCATTTTCCAGGGAAATACCCTTTTAGAAGACAGAATGAGGTTAGCAATACAATCTTCACAGTGGGTTTAGGGAAAATTTGCTAAGAAAAAAAAAATCCAAAAAAGTCTCAAGATAATACTGCTTTTATAGTCCTTGCAGTACCTTTTATGGGTTTGAAAGAAGGTAACTATTTTGTCTAGAAAATTCCTATGATGATAGTGTGATACTGAAAATATCATAAAATGTTGTCTTTTAGTGGAAAAATGCACGTGTTTATAGCTACAGTCAGTCAATACATAAGCTATAAAGTGAATTGAATGCATTTGCAGAACTGTATTTACAAATTTACAGAGCAGTGTGTAATATTGGTTCTGTAAGAAGGGACCACATACATCTCTTTCCACTTCATGCCCAAAATAATAATGGTTCTAAAGAAATTAAAAACCTGAATCTTTACCTTACTTCTTGCTGTTCCTAAGTGCACACAACTTCCAGGCTTAAGACTTTTCCTGTCCAGGCAGTTTTAAACTGACATATTTGATATAACTATATATCCCTTCTTTTACAATTGCCTGGAAAGTTTCAGAAGCAGAACTTTTCAGCAAACCTAAAGAACTTGAAGTCCATAAACAGAGACAGTGTTTTCGCTGAGTTTTGGAATAAATTCTGAATTTTTTAATGGACCCTGAGGATGGAAATTTGTGATAACTGCAAGCATTGGGTGATTACAAACTGATAAATTCAAACTTGAAAAGACAAAATTTGGAAGGGAAAGAGTTTTACATCCAAGGAATTTCGCATTTCACTAGTTATAAAATACAGATATTACTGTGCAGTAAATACAACAGGCATGGATACAAAAGGAGTATGTTAGAAGTTTGCAAAACATAAAAAGCTTGTTCAGGATCGTGTAAACAGCTTCTGTAAACTATAGAATTACGTGAATAGATTTGTACCTCAGAAATGTTCGCTTTATATTTTTTCTTGCATGACGAAAATAATAATGACGGTAGGTTTTAAATTGCCAGGTCACATAGGTACCATTTAACTAGTTGTTAAATGGCCAGAAGAGAAAATTGTCACTGACAGCAGTGAAACAAATAACTGTAGAGGGACTAATAGTGGCTTTTTTGAAGACCTGTCAACTTCACAAGCTAAATCATTTATCACTGTCTTGTTGATTTGGGATAATTATTGGAGTGGGAGGGAGGGTTGGTTGAGGGCACGGGGTTTCACAGTGAGCATGACAACCTACCGAAGAAAATAGTCTCCCTTACCTGCTGGTATCTCTCAGTCTTAATGTTTGAGGTCCTTTGGTTAACTTTTTATCAAAGATCTACACTGACATCTTAATCCTGCTCTACAGTTCTTTACAATTCGAGTTTTACAGTTAGTTTTAGTAGGGGACCCTGATATTTTCTTGGAAGGCACAAGTCATAAGAAAACTCCCACAATGATAAAATAAGGAAAAAGAGAATTATGGGAGCAGATTGGTTCATTCTGTAGTGTTTAGCCTGTTTGATTTGAAATTCATGTACTTTCACAGCCTTTCTTTTAACCTCCTTCTTAACTTCAGCACACTAGCTCCAGGCATGTCTTGTTACATGCTGCCTATTTGGTTGTGCAGTTCTTTTCTGAGAGCTGAAAGCTGAATCTGTCATTTCAGTTGTGTCGGTACTAGGAGTGCTTCACAGATGTGGTACTCCAACAAGGGCTGCTGGCAGCTGTGAATCGTAAAAATGGATAATGCAGCTGTAGGTGCAGGCAGAATTTTAAGCAGAGTAGTAAAGTAATAGTTAATGTCCAAATAAAATTTGCATGCGCATAATAGCAACTTTTTCTATGCTATAAATAATTCATCTGTTGACAAAAAAAAACTATTCTGTATGTTTTAAGTATCTTCTTGATGCTAATATTTCACATACGTAGTTCACAGACATTTTCAGGTTAGTAACACTGTACTTGTGCCATACTGTTCCATCCTTGTGATGTTTCTTTTTTGTGCAGTGTGTGGTATTCCACATGGAAATGGTAAAATCGCATAATTTTTTAATGCGCAGTCTGTATTTTTACTCTGAGGTATTTCAAAATACCCCCAACGTGCATCCCTTCCTGGTGAAATCAGCTGGTTTCCCCAACATTTTTTTGTTGGGAATGAGTAAATTTCTGTTCAGGCATATGTCAACTTAGCTCACAGTAATAAATTACTGTTATAAAGATAGCTATTCATAATGCAGTAGCATCTGGAAGCCAGTCAGTAATTGGTCTCTGCTAAATGTATTACACTGTAGCTCTGCTCTGGAAGCAGGAGCATTCCTACTCACTCTTCCTGTAAAAAATGTGCTGAGAGTTACAAGCGGCTTACATGAAGTCAAACTCAATCCTCTTCTTTTGTATGATGGTGTAGACACTCTGTTTTTATCAGTACATACAGTATATTTTATTAGGCTATTCTCATCAGAGATTAAAAGTATTTTCCCAGGAAGAAAGTAGGAGGTTTGATAGCCCAGCAGCTGCTGTTTTAAATATAGATGCCAGTAACTCACACAGCAGATATGAAGAGCTAATAAATACCATCAGGAACCATTTGTGGGTTTCTTAAAAGTCTGTGTGTAAGTGCCAATGGTGCTAGGCCATATAAGGCTATCAATTGCTGTGAAGCCACAGGAGGAAGAGGAGGTATGCCAGGTATGCCAGAGGATGAATTGCTACCACCTATGAAGAAGAGCTTGTCTGTGCTCACTGCAGGACTGTAAGGAGGGACAGGATGTATTTCTTCCCCAAAACCCACCAACACAAGCACTGATAGCAAGTGTTGCTCAGACTTGTAGTGCTTTTGCTTCCTAAGCATATCCTCCAGGAGGTAATCTTTCTTGACACTGATTTGTTGCCTCTGCAGAATCAGCAGTCTGTCCATTTGCCTTGCAAGTTAGACAAGCTTTTCTGTAAAATAAGAAAGAATAACTTATTAAATGACTTTTAGGCATAGTCATATGGGCAATGATTGAAACAAATGTTGCAAATAAAAACTAAAAAGACCTTCTGATAGTTTCAGGGATTTTTTTCCCCAAAATGTTGTGCTTGTTTTCATGGGCCAGTCCTGTCAATCCTTATTCACAAGCTCAGCTGTAACTCTAAAGCAAGTTGTGAGGTTGTTGGCTGAACATTTTTGCAGATACAATTTTTCAGGAGGTTGCATATCTGTTTCTAAAACCCCTCATTTTCAGATCTTTAATGTGCTCCTCCATTATCTTTCTCCCTTTCTCCTTCCTACTAAGGTGAACAGTTGGAAACCTATTGAGATCTAGAAATCCATCATGCGCTTGTCAACGTTTGGCCTATAATTGGACGTCAGTTTTGTTAAACTTGCGGTTTTCACAGTTTTTTGAACTTTGACTAGAAACTATAACTTACATGGATACAGTACTTAAAAGATTCCAGACATCATACAGGGCACTGGTCCTGTTGTCTTTCTAAGGGCAGGTTGTCCCCACCGTAGTCGGCTCTTCTTGTACTTCTAATTTCTGAGGACATCCAAGTCACTCTTCATGTCCCCTGTGAAGTCACTTGTCTTCCCCAATGAGCACCACCCCATTTCCCTCTTCTCCCGTTCTTCAGAGCAAAATACCATAATCTTGACGAGCTAGTTTTTAGACTTTCTTCATTTCAGAGCAGCTACCAAGAATAAGCAACCTCATAGTGAGCAACTTTCTCAAGCAAAGCTTTTTTTCCCCACCCCCCCCCCTCCATCTGCAGCAGTCTGGAGTCTTTTTAGGGTAATTTGAACAATGTGTGTATATTGTGTAAATAGTAGCTAGTCTTCCTTTCTGCTCTACTTCATATTCATTTTACTCCATATTTAAAGTCAGTATCATGACTCTGGGGATTGACCTTTATTCAGTCCTGGGACCTCACGTGACAAGATCAAGTGAGAAGCAAGGTGGAAATGTAGCAGGACAAAGCTGAGGCAAAAAGCTGTGTGTTTCAAAGAGGTGCCAAACGCCACAGGTTCTGTGTGTTTTTTGAACGCAGGAAAGATGGCACGCTCTTAGCATGCATATCGTCTTCTGGAACCAAAAAGGTATATATAGAATCACAGAGTCACTTAGGTTGGAAAGGACCCTTAAGATCATCAAGTCCAACCGTAAACCTAACACTGTACAAATGACGATTGTGTGACAGGACTGTTGGGAGAATATGGCTTATTAAGGTTTTTGTTGCTTGGTTTGGGTATTCTGGTGAAATTGAGGGGAAACGGCTGCAGTCTTTTTGCAAATTTCAGTATTGGGCACGTAATACTACTTATCCTTCTTGTATTTGCAGATCTAGGATACATTACCTCAAATAATAAGTAATGAGGTTTCCTCCCCATTTCAGTTCCCTGATCTTTTCAAATTTATTTCCTTATAATGGATAAAAAATACTAATGAAGAGAAAATAATGAAACTCCTTATGTCTTGTGAACCTTACCTGCAATTACAATAAATGCGGTTTATCTCTTCAGAGGCATGGGTCATCCAAATTGAAGTTCTTGAGCTATCCTGAAAGACCAGCTTAATTTACAGGGAAAATTCTTACCTGTATCTCTGGTACAACTCCACCAGCATTTGCAGTGGGGGAATTCGTGTCAGAAGGTAAATGATCAGTGTATAATCGGCACTACCCTGCTGCCCGACTCTGTTCATCACACAGCACAGTTGTACATTTGCACTAATACCACCACCGGTGACTGTGTGAGCTTTGCTTCTTTCCACCTAAGCTCTTTAGTAATGCTTCATGTAGTGACTTTCCTACCTTCCTTGTGGAAATGAATGTTCACCAGACTTCTGTTTAAAAAATGTTTTTGATCCAAATTCTTAAAAGTATTTGGCTGCTTTTGAGAATATGAGCCCTTCAGGTCTAAGCGTGCAAATCAGTTTGGAAAATGGGGCAGAGGTTCTTCAGGCATTCAAACTGCTTTGGAAATATTACCTAAAATTTAATTATTTGAAAAGCTTAAAGCTTTTACAGTTTAGATGAAAAATGAACAAAATGGGGGGGAAAAAAAAGGAGAAAGATTTTGTTCAATATTTAGGTAGTATATAGTAACAGACATTAAATGGTTAAATTTGCCTCAGCTCTGGTTCTTGCCCTAGACTTTACAGTCAGCCAGTGAATTACAGGTAAACAAAATTTGCTCACACCTTATCTAGAAAATTCCCTTTTTCTGCATAGTTGTATGTATGTGCATATTTCCCTTTATATATATATCAAAAAAAGATATTTTGTACATAAAGCTTTCCAAATAAACTATGATAGAGTATTCTTCATCTGTATTGACAGTCTTGTTAGCTGGACAGGCAAAGAGGAACAACTCTTGGAGAAAGGGTTGAACTTCTCTGTAGAGTTTTGCCTTTGCTAAAGTCCTGGCCAATCTTTTCCTTTCGCAGATTATTGGCTTCTATCAAATGGCAATATGACTCACTTTGCCGGCCTGCAGACCAGCATTTCCACAGTCACACATCTTCAGCAGCTTTCTGACTCAGCAAGAGCTCGTGCTCTGCTCTCTCACAGAATAGCAGACAGAGTTCTCTGCAGTGTGAGAACAGAAAATGTATTGCCTTACAGTTTCCTTTGAACTACTTTTGTGATGAAAAAAACATCTCACTTCACCAGATTCTTTAAGTACGTCTACTTTTCTAGCTTTGGTGTGCTCTCACGTATTCTGGGTTCTAGCTACTTTGTGATTTCATCATTTAGGCTCGAGGACAGTTTAAAAATAAAAAAATCCTGTAATAATAGTTATACTTTGGGCTATAATCTATTGCATTCACTCATGCTACCAAAGTTAAGCAAAGAAAATATGCTTGGGGCATAGGTGTCTGTGTCAGGTAATATGAAGGAAGAGTTTCTTTCTTGAAGTGTTTTATTTTTTGTCAAGTGAATGGGAAAATCAATTCTGCTACTGTCTGAAGAAAAGTAGTATGGAGTACCTGTAACCTTATGATGCTCCCTAGCACAGATAATTTCCAAATCAATTATGCAGTCCGTAGCATTATGGAACAACTGCTGAAGTTTCTATACTGACTCTATTCAAGAGAAAACATTCACAACCCTCACTGGAGGTGAGGGCCCCTTATGAAAATTGTCAGTAATGAAAGCGCTTTGACCAAACACAGCGCATACGAATGAGAAAATTGAGATGTGAAAAATGCCACCTCCAATATCTCAAAGAACTGCAGAATAAATTAAGTTATTTTTGAGCCCAGATGGTCTAAATTAGGTGTATGTATCAAAGCTGACAAGTATTGCAATTCCGAAAGTGCTCGTGTTTTTTTGCAAAAGGTTCGGACATTGTTTAGCTCTGACAGAACAACTTTCTGTTGCTGTTATTACTCTGCCTGCTGTACAAAAACGATACCGCTATTCTTGCGGCCTTTGGGGCAAGAAGCAGAAGATTTTGAACTTCCAGAAGTTGCGAACTGAAGGTGTGTTTTGTATATAATATTGGGCTAACGCTCCTGTTATTTACACTGATGTAGGGTTACTGTTAAAATATGATAAAGCCAATGTCTGGAGACGCAAATCTCAGAATTTGCACTGTGCAGGTTTTACGTTGCTGTAAGTAGATAGGACATTTTCCAGTGCACTAGGGAAACCGCATGAGAAAATAAATGGGCTTTTATTACTGTATTTAGTGGGCATGAATCCAGTCTTTCAGAACTGAGGTTGGATGCTTTAGATCTCTGCAGTGCCATTCATTATGGGTTGGCTTCTGTCGGGTGCACAGAACAATCCATTAAATGATTGCAAATGAACAGTGAGCTTTGAAAAAAGACAGGCTATAGTGTGCTAGGGCTAAAAGCTCTGCTGGCTGTGGGAGTTTTCATTTATACCCCAATGAACCCACACAGATTGTTTCAAAATTTCAGCAAGAAGGTTGTTGCCCCCATCTCATTTATCAGCTGGCATACTAAAAGCCCTGGCATATTACTACAACTGAAAAACTAGTGGAAAGCTGTGAATTCCAGTATGTTTTTAGCAGCAGAAGCCATACAGTTTTTGAGCTAACATCCACATTTTCTCTGCATACATTTTCCAGAATATTTTGGAAGTGTTTTGTTACATCTTTGAGTATGTTTTGGTTTAACTCTGTCTCCCTGAAGAAGCAGACCTTATATGTGTATGTTGAAATAGGAGGAGGGCAGTGAGATGTTCTCTGAATTAGATAAAAGGGACAAGAGGGCTTCAAGCTATGATCAGCTCAGTTCAGATCAGTTGTTACAAACGAGGCTCTGCACATGTACGATAAGGACACAAACTGCAGTGTGGCCATCTGTGACTTGTCAGTGCCCACTCAGTGTGGACCTGCCCTCTCTCAGCCCCCATCTGGCTCAAAGAGCACAGGCTGTCGCTCAGCTGCCGGTGGCCAGAGAAACTCTCCTATGGCTGTCTGCGCTTTGGTGTATAGGTCTGGTACCAGTGATGTATGTCACAGCTCTCTGTTGATGATTATATCAAACCTGCCTCCCCCCATTCTCTGCCAGTCCTTCATATGCCCTTTTTACCTTTCACAGCTTGTTTTAAAAGATGCAATACTTGAGCAGTTTGTCCTTGTTTCTAGTCTCTTCACTGCAAGATACTTTCAATTATAAACAACATGGAGGGTTTGCAGTGTTCCAACAGGTCTTTGCTAACTGCAGACAGGATAATGAATGAGTGATAACCTTGACTGCAGAGGAGGATGCAGTAGTTTGACTTCAGTAGGTTTGAAGACTGGTTTAGTGAAGAAGGAACTACAACCACGGTGCATGTCATTAACCTGGTTTCAGGTTAGTCCAGTTGAAGCCAGTTTCTGATAGTCTTAAGAAAAAAACAATTGGGCTATATATTGCAACCCATCACTTCCAAGTCTCTTACATTATTACCTCATAAAAAGAAAGACATACCTTGCAAGCTGAGCTAAGCACTAACCAGTGAAGACAGCATGTTCTTATTATACCCACATAGTCAGAAGAACCAGGACAACGTACTCGCTTTTCAGGCCGCATGGTGGAACTGGTGAGCCTGCTTCACCCTGCAAGTACACTGCTGCCATCTGTGAAGGCTTCCTCCACTCCGACAGGCATATGTGCACTGCAGTGTTGGCATGAATATTCAGTTGGATCGTATTCCTTCCAGTGCACAAGTTGGCATGATAATGTCAAATTTTGTGACTACAGTCTCTCTGGAGTCAAGGATTAAACTTACTTACTCTTCCTGAATGTTGGTCCTGTAACATTTTTTCTGATCAAAAGAGTCTGCTAATTAGGTTTCACTTGGCCAGGAATTGGAAGAACAGGGAGCAACAAATGTGCTGTGTCAGCAAAAGCAGTCTCAAACAGGAATTCTTGTATAGTAACAAAGATATTATGGAAATGTTTCACAGCTGTATGTAATCCGTGTGTACACAGAGGTAAGATAACATTGTCTCATGGATGTTGTGCATATATCTTGCTCTGGGATGCAGATTTATGGTTTCTAAGCCTATAGCAAATTTAGTGTTTGGCTTATTCTTAATTCATTTGCATGCCTGCCATGAACCAGAATGATGTATAAATGGTAACTGTGAGGTTTGTTGGACTGAATATGGTCCTTACCCCAGACTTCTAGACTCAGTAGAAAGATTTCTCTGCCTTTTATGGGCACTGAGGCACTGGGTTATATCCTGAATTGTTTAGTTAAGAGGAAAACCTCTAATGATGTTATTCTCATGTACGCATACTCCAAAGTAACGTTATATCATGCCATGGCTGTTAAATTTTTGTAGGATTTTGCGGGGTTTTTTAAGCTAAAAATATGCAGATAGTTCAAATTATTTTGGAGTTTAAACTGCTATTCCTGTATAGCTTTATTGCAGGGACAGGTCACTGCAGCTCTGAAAACTCAGTGATTTACTAGTGATACCTTTACAGTGAGGGTATAGATAAATTGCTGATGCTAAGTTTTGGACTTAAATACTTTCATGTTCTGTTAATATATCACAATTTTGAATGTGGTCACTGGGGTATGAGAGATTGTTGTTTATTCTCTCTCTATGCCACCACCTGCAAATTGCTTAATAGCACAAATAAACGGTACATAAATGTTAATGTTTTCTTTTAAGCAGCAGAAGTAATGTTAAAAAAGTAGAATAGTGGAAGGCTTTAATTTGTGTTCGTATTCATGTTAAGATCCTGTTTGATTACCAGGTTCCATTTGCTGTAATGTGCCAATTCTGTTCACATCCTTTTAAGATTTACTGATATTTTAATATTGTGAGGTTAGGCTAGGTTTTGTTGAAGGGAAAATACATTCTGATTTGTTCTTACAGGCTTAAAACTGGATAGCTGATACTGTTACTCTCTGTAGCCACAAGACCCATTGTTCTGATGGACATTGCCACCCACAGGGCAATGACATTGGATCTGCTCATGTATGAACTCCTAAACCATAGCAGCTTTCAGTCTGCATATTAACCAGCCAGATGCCTGAGCGTGGTAGCAGACAGCAGTCCCATTTTAATCCCCATTCACAAACACTTCAGAGGTGGAGTGTGGGTGATGGTAGGTTTATATACAGTGCCAGAAAGCTGCCTGATGTGTGTTGAGCTAAACCTGTCTGACCATGTCGAAGTATAACAGTAAGTCTCAGGTAATATGTCCCGCTTCTCAGCACTCCAGAAGACAGGGTAGGCATGTTGGCTTGGATGAGTGAGCAGCCATCAGCATGAGCCTCACCTGAATATCTGATATGGTGACCTGTGGCAGCTCTTATGCAAAGACAGATTGGATTCCGTAAACAGCTACATGCTTGTATGACTTGGTGTGTTGACCTTGACCAAACTGGTCTTCATCAGTTGTTCCTTACAAGCTTGTGGAAGCGATAAGAGAATAGTCTTGGGTTCAGCAACTCTTGATTTTTTTACTACTGACACATGCTCAGCAGGATATTGTAAAGATGGAAAGCTTTTCAGGAAGCCGTTTCAGCATGTGGGCAGTGCAGCTCATCTGCAAAAAACGGCACTGATGTGTTTTTTCCCCATCTGGGGGATATTCTGCAGATTAGATATTTTTTCACCAGTAGCCAACAAACAAAATTTGCAGCTGGCAAAAACAACAGTTTATTCAGCTGGTATGGATTTGTTTTTTCTCTCTTGTTTCCATCTTCTGTGTTAAACTTCAAGAAGTAAATTAATACTGGCATTGAGGCCAGTCCAAAACTTACATGGTGTTTCAGCCCTACTCAGTTAACTTTGTTTACTTAAGACTGATGGTTGGTGTGGGACTGGTTTGCTAGGAGGATATGAATGTATTTTTAATTATCAGAGAACTTTTTCATCCCAGATTGATCTACCTAAAGACATTTTTCTTTCTTTTATGGCTGTTCATGTTTTCTACCACTTCAGTTTATTTCCATCTTAGCAAAATGAGAAAGAATCAAAAGTCTCTTGATCTAAATCTTTTATTTGTACTGGACTGAAAAGGTATTGAATTGCATATATGACAATCAGTACCTGACAGATTAACATCTCTTTCTAATGCCCTTTGTGCAAGGTTTCTTAGTGTAAAAAATAGTATAACAAAAGGAAAGAAAATCTGGGACTTTGGTTTACCTTCTTTTCTTGTTAAACAAGGTGAAAAGTTGAATTGTCACAGGTGAACTGCAATTACATCCTGCAGCTAGAGAGAATGTAAAGAGAATTTAAAAAAAACTTTAAAAAAAGTCTTACATAGTGTTATCAATTTCTATATAAAATAATTTAATATTTTAAACATTGTTTAAATAATTTATCTGTATTTAAAACTAACCTTTTAAAATTTTCCAATGTTTGGAACTTTTTTGGCATTAACACCTAAATAAATTTTTTTAAATATTAAAAAGTCTTTTAAATATTCAATACAATTCAATATAAAAACAGGAAAAGTAATATACATTGTTCACATTGTAGTATTGTACATGGTAGCTGAGCTCTAGAGTGAGCTTTTGAATTTGTCAGACAAGCCATCGCTTAGTTGTGGTGAACCACTTGCTTGTGGTGAACCTCTCTCTGGACTCTTAAGATTAACAGATCCTTACCATCAATATGTAGTCTTTAATATTATATACACATACTGTATACACTATTTAATTTCCATCTCTATGTCCAGAATTGTAAATAAAGATTTTTTTCCAGCATTTAGATCAAAATATTTAGCGCATACACAAATATATTTGACGTACACAATTTGACAAGAAACATACCCATTTTGCTCAGCTCAGTTATAGGAAAATTTAACTCATAGATGCAAAATAACATAACTGAGAAGTTGTCACTGTTGTATTTAAAATTTATAATATCTTACTGCCAAATGTTTACAGGTTGTGTCAACAGTAGGAAAATTAGGATTTACTTGTCCCCTTGGTGCATCTTCATTAATTCTGCCAGTGATAAAGGCAGTAATGTAAGCATGATGCTGGTGTCTTACAGCTGTCTAACACCTGGTATTCACTGACAGTATTACAGACTTCGACAGTATTACAAACTCAGTGTTACAGACTTTGGCAGGACTTCACTAACGGCCAAATACCAGGCTCCAGTTTTTAAGCGCAGGCATGTCTGTCATTGCTAATGAAGTTTACTGTCAAGTTGTAAATTGCTTTCTCTGTCCTTCTGTAAAGAACTCCTGTATTTAGCAAGATGATTTCTACAGATACTGTAAATGGATTCTGCTGGAAAGAGGGGTGCCCTCATGCTTCCTATATTACATGTGTCATGTATTATGATTGCAATAGTTGTGTCCCATTTTACAAGGTAGTGCCCAAAAGTATTCATTTCTTCTTGAAAAATTCTTCTCCGAGAGGACCCCAAAACTTTACAAAGATTAAATGGAACATTCTGCATAGCTACTTAGAGATACTTGCAGAAGGAAAAAATACCAATGCAAATCAAGGTTTGTATCGGGAAGCCTAGTCTAGAAAGATTACTCAGAAGAGCAGCACATGCCACATGATATGTGTAGTTATTCACAAATGAACAAAACTCATATTTCAGATTTTGGAGCCATAGTTTCCTATTCATATGCAATCTACAAACTAGAAACTATTTGCAGGAATTATTGCATGGCTAACTCTTAATAATTGTTCCTGGAAAATATAGCTTCTTTACAGATAACTCTGAGACATGGTTTCAACATGAGCTTTCAAGAAGGATTTGAATGCTTTGCTCATGTCTTTGCAGTGTGAGATTCTGAATGAACCTTCAGGAAGACAGAATTCACAAACTGTGAGAAATATCCTGCCTTCCTTTCACTCCTCCTGCCCTTTTCTCTGGCATGAAGGTCCTTGAGCAAGGTGTTCACTCAGGTGATGGACTGTACATGCGGTGACCCTGGGCTTGGTTTACATGAAATTTGATTCTCCTGCTTTCAGTGGTGCAGACAAGGAAATTGTTACCTAGAGAGAATAAGAATTTCAGACACTTTATGTTAATCCATCTTAAGAGATGAACTGAGGCCTTGATTTTATTTCACAGTAAAAACACAGTACAACAGGCCTCCATTTGTGCCTCTGGAGACCTCAGCCAAAAGGTCAGGATTCTGTAGGATAAAGCAAGCAGTCAGTGCTAAAGTAATCCTCCCCCACATCTTTTACCACTTATATCACTAGTCAGGAATACTGGTGTGCTAGCAAGAGCTGTTTTGTACACACAAGGTTTCAGATCCTGGTATTCTCAGCTCAGCCCTTTTCATCAAGACATCAAAGTCACATGAAAACTGAGCATATTTTGATGGGAGAATTTCGGAATCAGAAATAACATAAAGTGATGAACTTTTAGTTTTGCTTTTGCAAATGTCTGTCTAGACTTAAGAGAATTTGAATTTGTCTTAAACTTTCCTTGGACATATATGCAGTGTGTATATATAAATACATATTTATACAGTTCATAGTTTATATCAGACCCAAGAAAGCTTCATTATTCATTAGTGCTCTTTGGATGATAAACTGAGCAGAAAAGGTGCCATTTTCTTGTAGAGACATGTTGTAGTGACTCATGAGAAGTAGGTCTATAAAAGGCTAAGCATACAACAGATCAAACATTTAATTTTTAAATTAAAAGCTTGATCTCAGGATTTTATGGCTTCTTTTTGCTTTAGATTCTTCATTTACGCTTAAGCCTGTAGAAGACACAGAGTTACTTTTTCCACATTGGAATCTGGTTAGCAGCAAAGAGACAAGTGTGTGTATTTTTTTTTAAACAAGTGAGGATAAAGGCATCATAAATCCTTCATTTTCTTTTTGATAATTAAAAAGATAATCAGTTGAAAGAATGTCTTTCTGAGGACAAGGAAGAAGTAGTAAACACTGCAAAAATTACTGTGAAGCCTGTTTAAGAATTCAGGACAAACTTCTAGGTCAAATCCAGAAAGATATGGAAGGACAAGTTATATGGTGTGTCATCTTAAGTTTCAAGTTTCTGCTGTGTCGAGCAAATTCAGAATCCTGTGAAGTCACATATGCTCTATGTAAAATGCATGGAGGGCATTATGGTCTGACTGGTTATGAGTGGAGGGCTACATACCGCAACTCAGTAAGAAGCAGTAACTGAAAAGCAACCCATTTCTCCCTTTTCTCTCTGCTGTTTGAGCTTCCATCTATTTGGATTTAATCCTTCCCTAAACATAAGTGTTTACGATCACTCATTCGAATAGTTAAGATGGACCACCTTCTAACTCTTATAGCAAAGTCTGGAAGAAGTGACAGTTCTGGCATTGCCTACCTGTTACTTTGTAATAGACAGTTCAAAAATGTCGGTGGTGCAATACCCTGTCATTCTGAAAGGCCTTGCAGCCACTTTGCATCTCCCAGGGAAGAGTGCTCAGAGGAGCTGCACACAGGCAGCCCAGGGAGAAATCCTTGGCTTCCCTTCTGAAATGGTGCCACTCTTCCGAAAAGAACTCAGGGCCAGAGAGGGTGAAAAGAAAGCAGACAATGAGAAGCAGCATACTCATGAAAAACAACCAACCAAACAAAAAATGCACTCTTATTTGCTACATATCATACTTCAGAGAATCAGATAGTAGTTAGGAGTTAAGCAAAATCTTTAGACACAGCTTCTACAAAGTTTGGTGCTGACATT
This sequence comes from Phaethon aethereus, assembly GCF_964289735.1. NCBI lineage: Eukaryota > Metazoa > Chordata > Aves > Phaethontiformes > Phaethontidae > Phaethon > Phaethon aethereus. Next base: position 16,385,402 of record NC_138588.1, on the reverse strand, counting down.
AAAATACCAATTGTACAAATGATTGTGAAGACTGAAAAAGCCATCAAGCAGAGCCGATCCACTACAGAGGCTGCAAACTTCCATTCGTTGCAAATGGCTTCCTCTTCATCCTGGTCTCTGAATCGGTTTGCAATGTACCTGACCTCTTCCAAGATCTTAGCCAAATCTGGGTCACCTTCAGAGGGGTGGCCACTGTGTAGCAGGTTTTCTTCATCTGTTGGTGAGCAGGTCATCCTCCCACAGATCACCCCTGAATCAGTGGTAGGTGTGCAGTGAACTCCTTCCAGCCCCCTAAACCCAATGTAGAGCATATTCCCGTTACTGGATTGCTGTCCACTCACAGTGTTCATCTCCACACTTGATAGGCTACATCGACGCTGTTTATGTTGACAGGCAGGACGCACTTTATCTTCGCCTGGTCTTTTCATTCTCAGAAACCAAGCACACCAGTTGAGAAGGATGATTCTTGTCTGAAAGAAAATATTTGACAATAAGCACCTCTTCCCACAGCCACTGCTTTTGGGCGCTGTTGGTATTTTTGCAGGCTGAGTGACTGGTCCATGGTCTCTGCTTAGTCTGCACAGGAGTTCTAGAAAATGGTGCCAGAGTTTTGAAATTATCAATTTGCCAATCACTGAGGCTGCTTTCTTATTCTAGCAGTGCTGTTCATTGCCTCAGGCTGACTATCACTATTGGGAGTCCCCCTTCCTCTGATGGGAGTCTCTGTAGTGTTGATTTTTATTTGCACTTGAACAGCGATATGGCAGCCTTTTCCACCTTTAAAAGAAACCATGAGTTTAAAAAAAAAAAACACCTACTGAAGAAGAGTTACTTTTTAATTGTCTTAATAGCACTGCTTTAGATTGTAGTAAATAAATTACAATTCTTTCACTCATATTTGTCCTCTAATATTAAATTCACATGACATTACTCTTTGGAGGGAGCTGCTAAAACAGATGCTGGACTGGACTGGATTTGAGCTCCACATTTTACAATGTTTTTTGGCTCTGTTCTCACATTGTTTTCATAACAGTTGATTGCAGGTTTTAGAAAACATCTGGATATAGCATGGAGAAAAGATGGAAAAATTACTTCGATTTAAAAAAAAAGTATTTTGCAAATTTAATCAGTGTGTATCATTTTATCGTTTTCCACATTGCCTTAATCCAGTCTTACAGAAAGTGCAGGCAAGCCAGAGACCGTTCCAGTTCAGATGCAAGCTTCTATAATTTATTTCAATCAGATTTTAAGAGCTCATTCCAGTGTTTCTTTTCCAGAGCACTAATTAAATATTATTGTCTCTTATAATATGCAAATCTTGCACTGTAATTAATATTAGATTTGGTCCGCTTATTCTGACTGTGGATAGCCACTCAGAGTAGATATTATATGCAGGCAAACATCCCAACCAGAGATAGACCTTGCCCTGTTACTCTCTTTACACTATCAAACTTCACCAAGAAGGATAACATTCTGTTAACTGAGGGCCTGATCCAACATCCACCAGTGTCCAAATAATGTTTAATGGACTCCAGCTTCTCAACACTAAAGCTCACTCCTCAACCTCAAGTATTCTGTTTTCTGAGGATGTTTGGCTCAGTAGTAAACATTTGTCCTCTTTAAGTCATCAAACGTGTCTAAAGATATATACCTTTTATTCTCTTCATTTAAATTTATTTTAAAGTCACCACTCCAGAATAGGCCAGGAACATCTCATTATATCTTGTCCGCAGGGCACTGCTGTATGCAAATTCTTTTTGGCTAGTAAGGGTAATAATAACTCATTGTTCTACAGAGAAAAAAAGAGAAAGGTCTTTCCATTTTCAGTAATGCCTGATGCTGCCATGAGCTGGGTGAAGTCAGGAAGAGTGGATGGTTAGCTGATGATGCTCACCAATATTTAGTAATCCAATATCAGTGTAATGTTCTCTGTAAAAACAACCACTCACAGAAGTATATTATTAAAAAAGTCTTATGTACTTAGAAAACAGACTTTAATTTCTCTTTGCACTTTACAGATGTTCTTGACCAGAGGTGTATAGATGGGGATTTTCAGAGCAAGTTTCACTTCCACTTCAACAGCCATCTTTAACAAGTGCTTTTTAGGCTATTGATATTTCTGTATGCACAGCAGCTAAATATGTAGCAGCTGCACAGTTGCACCTTGAGGCTAGTGTATTTCACGCATTTATAAACTCCGTCAGCACCTTACTCTTTCCTTCTACCTGTTTCACTTCTGACATCTGCAGCTTATTTGAAAATCACCTTCATTTATATATTTACATTTTAGCAAAGTCCCGAGGTGCTTTGAGCTGTTGTGAAGGAGATTCTGTATACAGAAGCAAATTGAGGTATATTCATTCTCGCTCTTGCACGCACACACTCTCTCTAAGAAGCCAACCACATGAAAGGTAGCTGGACATCTCGATTCTGGTGAAACTACTTTTCAAAACGTTTAGGAAGGATTTATATGTTTTTAACAGTAACAAGTAAACGTGTCACTAGCTACTCTATCACATCGCTGATCTGGACATTTATGCAATGGATAATGAATGAAAATCGAACCTTACCCATTTGGGCATTTTCCCCCCATCTGGATCATGATGATGGTATTGTAGAACAATAACAGTGACAACAACAGAAAGACCAACAATAATCATCGTGCTGGCAAAATACTGAGCTGCAAAATAAACAGATAATTACAGCAGCATACTTTGGCTGATATTGCTTTATAGCTGTTATAAGGGGTATTTATATACATGCATACATAGCGTTAAGTTCTTTTTCCAGTGCAGTGATACACATGCTACGTTAGGTATTTGTGAAAGATTTCTCAAAAGCAGAAAGAGCAGCTGTTATTTTGAGAGGATAGCCAGCCTTTAGTAGTGTCTTTGTGGAACTGAGCACCTGCCTTTTCTAAGCAATGTTGAAAAAACCTGTCCTCTCATTTTTCTTTCACCAGTATTATAGAGACTGGCTAGTACTTCTTTTCAAAAATTTCTCTTTATGTTTGGGAAGTTACATGTTTAGCTCTGTATTGCTAATGTCTGGCCACTTGTGTTGAAACTGCAACAACTTCTTTCATGGAAAACTGACTCCCTTAGGCTTTCCCAAAAATACACATAGGTTCTCTATTTTGTTCAAGGCAGAGCGCACAGTAATCATATAGAGGATCACACTGGCCAGAGCCTCTCATCAGTTGGCAGCATTTTTCTAATTCAATTGCAGTAGGCCATTGTACAAGTGGTAATTTGCCTTACTGCTGGCCTTCATGCAAAGTCACTGCACCTCATTTGACAAAAAATAAAAGTGAATAAAAGCTGTAGTTTACCGATTAAGGGCACAGAATCAGATGTTGCTGGCATAATTTCAGCCACAAGTAACATGAAGACAGTGAGAGACAATAAAACTGTTATACCTGAAAGATAAAGTATGAAATTAGATCAGTAGTTTGCAGTTACAAGGCAGTAAGAAGCAGAAAATGAATCTGAAGAAGTGCTCTTTTGCCAGATGCAGTCCCACTGTTACCCCTGCACCAGCACGTTAGTGGCACTCCTATCCTTCCTTGTATGACCTCAAGTTCAGGGTAACAGTGCTGCCAAACTGGTACCAATGCTTGCACAGACGTACATATGTTTAGATCCTTGTGTTCAGCTTTTATCACCATTTGCTAATTAGCTGAGGTAGATGAAAGTGATTCTTGCTGCTTGTTTGCTGTAAAAATATTGTGTGATTTTGAGTATTTGAGCATATGACACTTGTTCAATTGGTGCGGAAGTTACAGGTGGTGTAATGCATAATATTCCTGAAAAAACAGATTTGCTGTCTTGGACAGACTTTGATATCTTTTGATATTAGCTGTTGGGTTCTGCATGTGGCTATACCCAAGCAGCCTTGACTGTTATTTTTTGACTTTGACTTCTGTTGCTCGGTGATGAGTTCCCATCTTTCTGGAACAAGGCCTAGCTCTTTTCTGAGGACTAGTCTTAAACAGTAAGGAATCATTGTCAGGTGGAAAAGGATTTAGGAACAAAGAATTCATCTTAAAATATGAGAGGGCCTTCTTGATTAGGGAGGCTACTACTCGATTAAACCATGTTCTGGAGAAATGTTAATTTTGTTTCTACCTTTCAACAGTTATATTCACTTAATAGAAGCCAGCTCATTTGCAATTTTGTATTTGGCAAAAAGTTTCAATACATATTTAACCTCCATCTTAAGGTTCAAGTACTTAAAGTCATCAGATTTGTTTCATAAACCAATATTTTAGTTAAAATACATTATAAAAATTAGAATAGTGGCATTGAGAATCTGTCTTTATGAGAAGGCACCTTAGGCTCTTGATACAACTCACTATTAAAAGGAAATATTAAGAATTCCGTGTTAAAGTGTTTAAATGCACATTTGTAAACTTAAGCTTTGCTCAGTGAATGTGGGATTTTTCTTCAGCAATTAAATGTCAAAAAGATGAAACCCTGCTTCTTAAGGAAGGTAGTCAGGAATTGTCATGCTTCTGCTTGGTTCACTGGAATTTCTCCATTTCACAACTTCAGTGTATCCTAAGCTGAGAGCAAGGGTTAACCATCACACAGCTTCAGCACCAAACAGTAAATATAGTGCACGCGCCAGAATAGGGCATACAATATTCCTCCTTGCCTATTAAGACTGTTTAAAAAACTTTAAAATGGACAACTTCTTTTGGGTTGGTCATATTTGCAATATCCTGTTAAGGATTTACCTAGTGAGATCTTTTCTCCCGAGTCTGCTGGAAGCAGGAAAACTAACAAAGCAAGCGCCGATATCAGTACACAAGGAATAAGAAGATTGAGTCCGTAATAGAGAGTCCTACGTCTCATAGTTACTGTGAATGTTACATCTGGGTAGGGTTCTTTACAACATTCATAAAAACTCTCTGTTCTCTTCCCAGGAACTCCTGTGTAGGAAGGAAAAGGAAGAAAACCAGAAATTAATGTAAAAAAGGATAAATGTAGCTGTAGTTTTACTATAGGCAAAACTACCTTTTTAAGCTTAATTCCCAATTAAGTCATTTTTGTCAGATAATAAAGGAAAATCAGATAAAAGATACTTACTGAACTGAAGCAGCAATTTTGTCGCCTACTTTTTTATGTTGATTTTCATCTTACAGCTGTGCTCAGAGTTTCAAATGCCACTGTCTAGGTCATTTACTAGTTTCATTTCCCAATCATTATTTAATCCATTTCAGCAATAGAGACAAGGCTGCAAGTTCACAGTGTAAATAAGAAATCAAGAGCTTACCTACTAAATCCCACTCTCCATTTGAAATATAGCCAGATATATCTGCTTCTTGCATTTGTAAGTCCAAGGACCAGCCTCCATAAGTCCAGGATCCAAACTTCAGGTTGCACTTCTGAACGTCAAATGGAAACCAGCGCACATCGATGTAGCATGAGCTTTTAAATATGCCTAGATTGGATTTTGAACAAGGTCACTTAATTTAAATGCTGTTCCACATAATTTCATGTACATTTTGTAAACAGACCTTGTTCTACATTGTGCCCTCTGTTTTTCACTTGTAAAGCATGTTTAATCCCAGTTGTATAGTGACATGTAAAAAGCAGAAGTCAGTCATAGAAAAAGGAAACAACTGCACCATTAATGAATTGATGTTATAAACTATTTTTTGAGCTACATTTCCCTTTTGGCACATAGTGGGAGAATATTTAGAGAAGAGCTCAGATTTCTAGAACTGTATTTCAGAAAGAAATGAAGCAGAATATGCAATCTGTTTCTCCTACTTCTTTTACTGAATAGAATAAGAAATCCTGAAAGATTATTTGCTGTCTTATTAGATTTCCATGATCTTGACTTATTCAGGAAAACTAGCTTCTTATTTTTCACTTGAGTCAGGCCCTGTCATTTAGCAGCTTTCAGAATTGAATTTAAAACCCCCCAGCAAATGGAACATCTTAAATCAAAAGAGCAACAGGCAAACCCCTGAAATCCTCTGGAGATCTTAGATGGAAAAACTAGTTTGTCTGGAAAGCACTTGGCTCTATTGCTGTAGTTGCTAAGATTCAGATTCTAGGAGGAGTTAATTCTAAGAGTTATGCTGATTGAGTTTGGGAACAGAAACAATACTCCACTGCTATACATCCAGAGAGTCAGTGATATATTTCTGATATCAAATAAATATCAAACACAGACTACTTTCCCTTCAGACTAAAAGTTGTTTTGATGAAGCATCCAGTGAATCATTTCAAATAGAAAATACATCCAAGATGTTACTAAGCATGTTATTGCAAAGTTAACATATTAATAGAAGAAACAGCTAAATTAATGAAACAAATTTTTATTAAGAGGCATTAGCATGGTTTTAAGAAACAGTATCTTTTAATAGTGGGGGCTTTTATTTTTTACCTTCTTTTATACTTCCACACTTCTGAAATAGTGCATTATGACAGCAGAATTTACATAATCGCAATAAAGAAAATATATCTTGTATGGTTGTTTTCATACAAAAGTGTTAATGTAATTCATGGTACATCTAGGCTTAAATTGATCAGAGGAAGCTAGCTAGATAAATAAAATGTCAAAGAATTGATGTCAAATTTGAAACCACACCATACATAAGTAGTCTGAGTTCTTGAAATTTATGACATGAAAACAGCCTACCTGGTGGCAGATATTGGCAATGTCCTGAAGAATTGACTAAAACATTAGTGTGAAATGTAGCATCAAATCTTTCATCAGCACTAGAATAGGGAAGAAACAAAATGGGTTATATGCTCTTTGACTGGCTGAAGAATATCTGAGATGAATCTGTTCTTCATAAAAGGATTATTTCCCCAAAAATACTTGACAGCTTTTCTCCTGTCACCAGTTTTCTGTGGCCTCAAAGTAACTGGCCTGATACTATTGGATTTGCTCCTGATTAACAAGTGTAAGTGAAAGGGAGCCACCTCATCCTCGCTGCTCACCTTTCCCACTACATTCATTACAGTGCCTTGGCTCTATTGATTTCCATTTGGAAATTAAGCACTTTTTAAAAACTTCTTGAGCAACTGTACAGGGAAATCCATTCTCTTGCTGTCTACATTAACAGCAGCTAATGAATACTGAGGAGATGGATACTCCAGTGTCTCATCCTACCCCTTTGCATGGGTGAAGGTTATTACTATGTGTCATACCTAAGGCTGTTTAATGTAGCTCCAGCCTTCATTATCTACTTCAGAATCCACAAACAGGGTTCGGCAAAAAAAAAGAAACCCTATTACAGGTGTCAGTGTAGTGGTGCTGGCCAGGACCACTGGCACTGGTGTGCCATTCTTCCACGTCTCTCAAAAAGAATCATGATGTTACTTGGAGACCGCTTCAAATTATGAACTGGCACCTACTGCCAACGAGTATCACAACTACATCTGGCACTATGACTGAGGAATTTACTAGGCATTAAAATTTTAAGAACTTGTAGATGGGAAACAACCTATTTTCAAATATTTAGATGATGAAATAAAGACTCTTTCCTATGAAAAGTGTACTAAGTTTGCTGATTTAAATCACTCTACGAAAGACGTTTAGATTGCAATGGATATATACCTATATAGTATTGCACCCTATTTCACAGTTCCCATTTACTATTGCAGCTTTTTGTGGAAAGGTATTGCAGATTCTGATCTATATCTCCATTAAAGTTCAGGACCTAGTTATTTGAGAAATTGTCATAGTTATTGAATTTGGTGCCTAGATTAAATTGCTCAGCAGGTACTAGCAGTGAATGATCTTTGCATCTTGAAATTATTTCAGGAACTGCTGTGTTGACTTTATGTCTGATGGCTGTTGGCTCTGATTACAGTCATAGACTCCTTTCTTGGGCTTTCATTTGTGCAGGGGATGAGCACAATGAGACACAGGCTACTGTATTTTGTTGTCGTGTTTGCAGTTTCCAAACAGTCACTTTGTGGGGACGGGTTGGCACATGAGGCAAATAGAGTGCTAGCCACTCTGGGGCAGGGCAGAGGAGTTCGCACGAGCCTCAGGGTCTGGTTTTTTGCTGCAGCCTGTGCTTTCTTTGATCTAAAAACCTGTGTTGTCTCTAGGATGACTTGACCATGACAAGTCTCTGATGTCTCTTTGCCTGTTGGTGGTTTAGTATCTCATAATTTTCTAATCACCTTCTAAAACAGCATTAGAAAAATACAGTAAGAATCTGAGATGGGGAGAAAGTGAAATATTCATAATTCTAGCAGAAAATGAAGTATAATAAATGGTACATTTTTCCAGCAGGAAAACCTGTATTGAAATAGTATTTTTAAAAAAGAGGACTTTAATATTTGATCTCTTCTGATGCAAATTTTGTATCTCAGAAGCTAAAATAAAGCAATCACTATTTCAGTCATTGTTACTTTGCGTTTTTCCTCTTACGTGTTTGAATAAATTACATTTAAAACATACCCGGACTGGTCTGTGAAATATGCAGACAAGAAAAAACTAAATCCAAATAATTACTTGCCCATCTGCAGTTGCACTTTTTCCTGTGGTGAGCAGAAGGCTCACAGTGTTGAAAATTTTTGCAACTATTTAATTTGAACTCTTAAGCAGAAAAGTCTAAATATTATGTATGTAGCATGAATGGATTCTAGCACTTTGAAAAGGCAATTCGATTCTAAGGCAGTTGAACTAATGGAAGCCGCTCTCCAGCTTCACAGCTCATGGCTGGATTCTCTGAGTTAGTGTTGCAGCTTCTCTTCCAGCTGGAGCACTAATTGTTCTCCCACCGCATCTTGGCTGCCTCTATTCATGACTTTTGTAAGAAACTGGTACTGCTGAGATCTCTACTAATTGCACTGCTGCATGTGGCAGAAATGGATTCAGAGGGTACTGAAAGGGGCAGCAAGAAAGATCGTACACAAACATATATTCACACAGGTGTGCACGCACACACGTGCATAAGTCTCATTTCCTTAGAAAACCAGACTTAAAGTCCTGCAACAGATTTATATATTAGACATAGACTAGTAATTGCTTTGACTTAAAATTAATAAGGGCTACATGATGAAACTCAAAGAAGTAGTCAAATTTAGGATGTAGAGATATCCATGCCACACAAATTACTTGTAAAGTGGAAAATAATGGCTAGAAATAAAATTCTTAGCCTCCTAGCCTAGATGCTGTTCTATTCCTGTAGAGCAGAGGGCAGTTAAACACCAGAGGGTTGCTTCTAAGACCTTGCTGCTGTTTCTGGTAATTTGCAGAAATAAAACTTTCAAAAGGACACAAGTAATCAAGGATCCTAGGTTTCACTGCCATGTGACTTTGCCTTTCATAAGACACATTCTTAAAAAAATATCAAGAGGTACTCAGACTCAAATATGAAATTCTTTTTTCTGAAAAAGGAGCATATGTGTTTTTCTACACTGTGCTTCTAATTGTTTTTTGAAATGCGGTGCTTCAGTTGGGCATGTACCAAGTAGCTAAGCCTTCGCTTGATGAGACTTTGAAAAGCAGATATATCTGAAAAGCAGATATTGACTGCAGTACACTGAGATGACAAAGCTGTGCCTGGCAGATACAATCTCACTGGGACATATCTGGAGAATCTAAGGTTTATAAAACTGGAAAAATTAAACTTGTTAAAATGAGACGTAGCTACCTGAATTTTTGTTATTCCATGAAGAACTGAACTCTCTGTGGCCATTTGGAAAACAATACCACCAGAAATGAGCACTTTTAATAAGTCTAGTAAAACTAACAAAGCGGAAGAGAACCATACATGACACTAACACAGTCAGTCCTGGAACTTGTACATAGGCCAAGATTTTCTTCCCTCAGAAAAACTACAGATGAACTGGCCCTTCTCTCTTCACGACACACTGGTTGAAAATTTATTACAGCTGCCACAAGTTTCTCTGTATTAGGCTGCAGCAAGATGCATAGTGAAATATGCATTCATTAAAATGAAAAATTAATTTATAGTTCATTAATGTCTTTGTAACTGCAGATGCCTGTCCCTAGTGAAGTGTATAGAAATTGAAAGCATCTATCTCAAAATACCATGTCACTAGAAGAGACCATCATAATATTCGCAATGCAATTTCATACATGACTGAGACTTTGTTTTAAATAGCTTTGCTCTCTGACTAAGCTCTGAATAAGATTTTGGGTTAAATATGTGTTTGAACTACAAACACTGTAGAATAATTACTTCATGACCATGCCATAGTTAACAATCCCAAGAATCAAAAACCTGTATTAATAGAAAACTAGTGTTTGCAGTTTTTCAGGTTATTAGGTTACCCTTCGCATTCTATAATGCCCTTCAACTACAGTTAGCACGTATGCATTAATATTAATAATTTCTTTTAAAATTACCCTTTCATTTTGGATATACTTACTTAGATATTGAAGCATAAATCCTCAGACACGCTGAAAGTCTCTCTTTGTGATATGTGAGGAAGAATATTGTCATAATGAATTCTTTTGGAAACCTCTAAACTGCTGTTGTAGAGTACCAATTTTATGGCATACACAGTGTGTTATTCAGCAGAATAGAAATGAATGCGTGATTTGTCAGATTCTCCCAAGAATGCTGTCATTTATGAAATCAAGGTAGCTAGGAATAAATGCTCAAGAGAAAAAGTTGCATTGAAAAATACATTAAGAAAGATTAATGTTGCAAAAATACCTGTCCAGGTTGCATGCTGCTCCATTTTGTGTACAGAGCATTTGCAAAGGTTTTTAGGCTGGTGTATGGACAACTGAAGCGCTAATTACCATGCTTAAACCAGAAACAAGAAGTAATCTTGACAAGCAGTTACCATAAGTATGGTGGAGATCACCTCAAATCATTTAGTATTAATTGTACCTTTGAGAGAAGCAGTGCAGCATGTTGTAAGCAAAGCAGTAATGTAGGCCCTAGAGAGAAGTACTAAGTGGCTGACGAATGCTGTCACTAGTTACCACATCATTACATTCAGCAACACCTGTGACAGTGACATTGATCATAAAGGTGATCATCAAATGGCAAAAGGGAGCATAACTGCAGCTGACATATTGGGTACAGCTATTTTCTAGGTCTTGTTGCAACAAAAAGCAGATCCTGAAGTGGGGAGGGGGAATCAGGTTGATAAACACAGCCGGGTTGTCTTCTTAGTAGACATATGGCAGAGAAACAGAGGAGAAAAGCCGTCAGGAAGACAAAAGGTTCATGTCATCTGCATGGGCAAAAAACCAAAACATATCCTGGCTACCACAAAAGAGCCAGTGCAACATGTACAAAGCAGATATAAGGTCTGTCCAGCACCTGGGGAACAGCACACAGGCCCACCACAACTGCAGAAAAAGGCAAGTTGTTAAAGAGCAGACAGCTTTCAGTGCTTTATCTTTTTAACCTAAATAAATTCCGCAATGGGAACTACCATATAATGGTGCAGCCAAAGAATATCTCAATGTCAGCCAAAGGTTCTGCAGTGGATTGATGGCAATCTGTCTGTCCCTGAAACAAGCCCAATGCAGAACAGATAGTTTGAAGAGGAGAGCAGCAAATACTCTAGAAGAAAGAGTGAGAAACACCAAAACTGGACATGGGAAAATGCAAACATACTTCCTGGCATTTACCTATCCTGCCTCTAGTGAAACCAAACTAAACTAGACAAGCCGTCAAAAGTCATATTTGAATTCACCTGTAAACATTTAGACCAAACAAATAATTTAAAATTAAATTATCACTACCTATGCCATTAAACACAGAAAATTTTAGCTTTCTAAGAATCTCACAAAACCTAACTAGAATTGGTGGTAGGGAGGATGTTGTTTTTTACAAAGTATTTGCAAATATAACCTTCTGTTGTGTAAACAGGAGACTGGTAATTTTCCAGTATTCAAAAAACCTAGAAAATTTTTGAAAAATATTTCAAAACCTAGGCATTTTGGTGAGATGATTATGTCATTTGACTTGCCTTATCTTTGCCCCCTTTGCCATGAAAGGTTGGACCAGTTAACATTTCGAGGTCCCTTCCAACCTGGGCTATTCTGTGATTCTATAATTCTATGATCTTCTCTCCTTCCCCACATGAAAAAAGGGTGTCTACCTGTTATAGAGAAGAATATCTGGCTTCCAAATCAGTCCATCAGGAAAACGGACATTCTTCACTCCCGGGTATTCAGACACGTTCCACTGTAGATAGTGATCTGTCCAGTACTATGACATACACACAAAAAGTAAGTTAGGTCATGTCATCCACTGGTCTACTGTAGTTCTCTAGGGACTGAGTAGCCTGAAATGTTAGGTCTTCTATTGCTGAAGAGGTACTGTTTAGCTTCAGGAGGTGAAATGTTTGGAAAGGGTGAATTAGGCCATGTAGAGCTCAATGGAAAGCATAAAAATCTTATTTTCAATTCACACTGCAGTGCACATAGCCTACAAAAGAAGATTTGGGGTGCTTGTATTCTATTGTTCATGCTGTCCCAATGCCAATTTGGGATACAACAGATTTTCTTTTACAATTCATATGTTAGCTTCAATTATCTTTATCTTCATAGACAACCTTGTTTTCTGTTTTTGGAAATTCTCAGGTTGTAGTAAGTTGGTTATAGACATGAGGTAGCACAGCCAACAGTCACTGCCGACAGCGAAAACAACTGAAATGGCAGAATGGTAAATACTAGCGTAGAAGGTCTTAGCAGCTCCTGTGGCCTCAAGTTAGGCAACCTCGGGGGCAGATGCTCAGCAGCACTGCACCCTCCCACAAGCTTCCTTCCTGGCTGGCACTTACTGCGCTGGGGGCAGCCCCCCTGGGGCCTGCTCGTGCTCCTTTCGACCCGTCCTTGACGGGTATAGTCAAGGGATAGAAGGATATAGTATAGGCAGGGATTCTGTCGCAGTCAAACTGCCAGGGGATTCATCTGTGTTTAGTGTTGCTAAGTCCCAGATAGTGTCATTGAAACGTATGGTCATGCACAGTCATAAACAAAAGCGCTGCCCCAAACTGCAGGCAGCTGAGCGCCGGTGGCAGCTCTAGCAAGCTGGTTACCTCCCGGTCTCCTGAGAAACGCTAGCGTGAGCTACTGTATTTTCCTGAAACTGAGGTTGCATTTCACCCCTTTCTAAGCAGCTGACTTGTCAGGATACAAGGGTGGTTGCTGTTGTGCGCAAAATGCATAAGTAAGAAATAAAGTATATTTTGTTTCACAAAATTTATTTGCTACTATAATTTCTATGCTTCATTATATTGTGCTGCTCTCTATGACCATATTGTGCTATTTACATTAACTTCACATAGCTGTAGGCATCAGATACCTGACAGTGTAAACTTCTGCAGATTTACAGTGCTGTTGCAATACCAAATGTTAGTCTTTTAAATGTAAACTTTGAAATGGGTGAGTAAACATAAAATACTTATTCCTTCAACAATCTAGTGGCTCTTGTCAAAATATCTGACAGACATTAAGGTCAGAAAAAATTTCCAGTGGGTATTGTGGAGGTAATGGAATCATTCTTATGGGGTGGTCACATCAAATTGTTCTATATAATTCCTTGCATTATTGTCACAGGCAAGTTTCAGTTCGACTACACCAAACAAGTCCCCGGTTAGCCTCGCGCTGCGGGTATTCAGAGTCATTCTTGTACCTCTAGAACAGTGCTTGTAAATGACTACTTTCCTGCATGCAGCACATCTAAGAGCATTCATCACACATCTGTAAAGCTTTGGCTATACAATTTCTTGGCCTAAGCTTTCCTATTTATCTCATTCATTTTTTACTATGAATCTGTAGCACCTTATCACCCGGACAAACGATCTGAGCCGTCCCTTGCTTTTTCCTTTTGCTTTACAGATAATAGATAATAGTTTGTTACAGAAATCTTAAATCAGATTATCTGATTGGCTGTTTGTAGTTTTTTCTTTTCGCTGCCTGCTCCATTCACAGTTCTCTAATTAAACTGTGTGTATTGCTCACATGCATCTATACACAGCTTCTATAAGCTGATCAACTGCTTCTCATAGTTTTTGGGGGAAATTTTACATCCATTTTTACAGTAGATTGTTTTATATGAACTTCCTGATAGACAAATGTCACTTATATTTTGTACCATTTCATCCTTTGTGGAATGTAGAAATACCGAGATCCTCATGATACCTCTATTTTTCTATATTTTGTGTAACAGATGGGATGTGTGGTTTTGAGGCATGTAAACCTGTGGGCTCTTGTTGGCTTTAGGCGACTCATTTTCAGGAGCTGACAGAAAGGTCACTTTCTGAGCAGCAGTTGCAGGGCTGGGGCTGGCAGGCTGCGGGCAGCTGCTGCAGAGCTCGCTGCCCACGGGCTTGGTTGTGTGCAGCAGGCTCTCCTGTTCATTTCCAACTGAACTGCATTACCATAATTTATATCAATATATCTAATAATTTCTTATTCTAACTTCTTTTAGGAGTTAGCATGGATGATATGATGTAGCATAGGGTGACACTGAATGATGTAAAGACAGTCCAAAGGGCGATAGACAACTTAATATGAAAGTCTGTATGAGAAGTGTTACGCAGATGTGCAGTTGCTCTGTTTAGCTATGTGTACAAAGTGCTTACCTATCCAGCTGGACACGAGCTGCCTCATTTTGTTTTAACTTTAGAGCTACGACCTCCACTGTAGCTGAAGTACATTTGATGTGGATTAAAATAGCAAACGGCTCAGGGTGCTTGGGTGAGTATTAATCTGTGTGACCTGTGTTACAGGCCAGGCTCCTGCTGTAACTTAGATCAAGTTTAAGATTCTGATACAGAACAGTATTGCCATGGAGATAGTGGTCAGGATCAAGGAGTCTGCATGTATAAATACTAGATTTATATTTCTCTTTCTCCCAGGTTTTTGTATTTAAGTATTTCAGTGATTATAAAGATACATTGCTGATTATACACTCATATATATTAAGAAAGGGAGTGGAGAGGGGAATTCAGGGTAAAACTTATTTCAGACCATTTAGCATAATTCAATGACCTAAGTTTGCCTTAAGCATGCTTTGAATCTGTCTAGTATACCATTAATAGACAGTTAATATGCAAACACATATCTTTTTTTTTTTCAAATGTATACACAGGCCATGAAGAGTGCCTACGTTTTTTTGTAGCAATCAAGTGATCAGCTTATTGCAGTCTTAACATGCTGCACATACAGTATGTGCTAAGGTAAATAAATCAAAAGAAATACAGAATATATAAAAGAATTAGGAATTTCCTTAGGGGGGAAAAAGTCTCAAAAAGGATGAGGATGCTGTGGGATAAAAGAAAAAGAAAATAAGTGATGGCTTCTTGAGTATGAATTGTCATCTGTTTTCCCGGCAAGAAATCATAGCAACTGTTGTCATTGTAGCTCAAAGCCAAAAACATATTATATTTGACAGTTTTATTCTTACTGTACAACAAGCCTGTAAAATAACATGAGCTGAATGCTTCTTCCATGTCAGCTTTTCTTTGTGAATAAATGGAATAGCCATAAAAAAATATTACAATAGAAGAAAAAAGAATACATTTAAACTGAGTGAGTAGGTTAAAGAAATTGAAAGTGTGAAGTTGCTGCAGAAGCAGCATGATTATCTTGAATAATAAAACTCTTCTGTAAACCTTTACTTACCCCAAACAGTGCAGTTTCTGTAATACAGATGGGAATTCAACTAATGGCAAATTCTCATCCTAGCTGCTGTAGTATGGAGAAAGCCCCCCACATCACCCCATGTTTGTAAAGTACAAATTTATGGGAGAAATGTTTTGTGGAAGCATTAGGAGCCCATATGGTAAGAAGCATCTTGTTAATCCTAAATTGTAATTTAAACTAATGCAAAAAAATAATCAAGTCAGAATAAATCTCTGTAAGCTGCTTAGGAGCAGCTCTCTTGCTAATTAACCTTTCAGAGAAAATAAATTAAAAATACTCTCAGAAAATTCTTGAATATTCTATTATCTGTTTCATTTATTAAAAAGTGAGTGAAACTTACTCCTGCCCAGCAATGCCAGCCATGAGTTAATGGGGGCAGAGTTCTCTGCTCTGCTATCTAGTGGTGGCAATAGTTACGGTTAAGTAGTTAAGAGAGGATGTGAAATTCTGTGACAACTATAGCAAGTAAACATTGCAATAAAAGGTAAAATAAAGCTATTGTTTGAAAAATTAACACCTGTGTGGGAGAAACAAACTGGGAAACCAGGAAGAAGTATGCTGTTCCCAGCTGAACATTAGGAAACTGAACTGATGTTCCAATAACCATTTTAGTCATGTAACTGAGATACAAAATTTGCAGAACATAATAAACCTCTCATGTTCACAGTTAACTTCTGATGATGACCTATGTTTAAACAACAACATTTTGAACAACATGGGAACAGCATGGCCATTTTAATTAAAAGCCTCCTGCAGTTTCTTAAGCAGATAGGCAGCAAAGCAAGTACGATGGCAGAGACATTCAGTTAGGACAGTGCCAGCAGCTCTCAGAAGATAATTAACCTCTTTGGAACACTTTTTCCCCTGGATCAGAAGAACCATCTGATGATTTTCAGAGTGCTGATCAGAACAGCTATTACAGATGAAATGCATTTCTTGCATGTATAGTTCTCTTTCACAGTCAAATGATTTATCACAACATAATGGATTCGTTGAAATTAATGATAAGGCACTTGAACCTACACTCACTCTACCTGGGACTCCTAGGACATGGGTATCTTATTATGATCAAGAGTTTAGCGTGACCAAATCAACTACAATGAGGTAGTAACTTACTTAGATGTAGTGACTCAAATTCTTAAAAGTTTTCAGAAATACCTGAAACAACATCAAGACCTAAATCTCAGTCTTACAGGTTTCCATTCAGCTTAGCTTTGTCCACTATCCATCAAGATAGAGAACAAAAGTTGGAAAGTTTCCTAAAATTC
Organism: Phaethon aethereus; assembly: GCF_964289735.1. Classification (NCBI taxonomy): domain Eukaryota; kingdom Metazoa; phylum Chordata; class Aves; order Phaethontiformes; family Phaethontidae; genus Phaethon; species Phaethon aethereus. Next base: position 16,368,513 of record NC_138588.1, on the reverse strand, counting down.
AAAGCCCTCACCAGATTAAACTCAAAGACTAAAGGGGAAAAAAACCATAGTTTTGTTTCAAAACTCACCATTTGTAGCCAGATGTTTGTTGTTAATACTTGATTCTTTTCATCCTGGGAGGAGAAGGAGAGAAAGAAGAAAAAAACAAACCACAGCTTAGTACCATACAGATAAAACAACACTGGTAAATATATTTGACTATTATGAAATAGCCAGTTGTGCTTAGGTACCTTTTAAAGCAAAGGGAATCATTGCCTCTAACTTAACTGCAACAGATGTTTTCAAAGGTACTTTTTAATGTATTTCATATTACCAGTCAATCAAACTGTTTCCTGAGGGTATCCTTCTGCCAGACTTCCCTGGGGCTCCTTGTTTAATAAAGAATCTCAAAAAGGCAACACAGGTTACAGTAGGGGTTGCCTGTTTCACCTTTGTTAGGAGTAGCCCTCTCACTAATTAACCTTACACAGCAGACGTATGCAGGTAATAGAAAAAATATTGAACAAAGAAAATGGGACTAAGCTCAGATGATGTATGTTGAGGCCATTTGAGTAGCTTCTTAACACACAAATAGCACCAGCGATGTCAGTGGAACTATACAAAAAGTGTTGTATCAGCTTTACCAGAGAACTGTTGTCCTGGCAGAACATTATTTTTCTGCCTGGAACAGTTCCAATTTGAAGGCCTTCCCCCTTGCCTCCCATGACTATTTGATGTAAGCTCAGGTGACACAATGGGCATTTTAATGCTGCAGTTAATTCAAGAGTTTAATTCTTCACTTCTCAGACACAGGAAAATTTGGTGACCTTATTACTGAGGAGGTACAGTATCGGTATCCACCTGGGTTGTGTGAAGCTGATGGAATATACTATACATACTGTCAGTATTACACATTCTCCAAACTGAAGGCACAGTCCCTGTTCCAACACCAGTCAAAGCTTCATTTACAGTCTAAGGAGGTGTCATAGCAAGTTTCAGTCACCTGTACAGCAGTAACTGTTGGAGTTGCTTGTACATCTAGACCTCTGAACTTAAATCTGTCACTCTTAAATAGATGCCGAAAATGGAAAAAAAAAAAGTTTAATTACATTTCACAGAAAAAAACCCCCACTTTTTTTTATTATAATGCTCTTTACTGAAGGTAAATACTCTCTACTCTTTTGCTGTTGTTTGGTGGACTTCTAACTGAACAAAAGTCCTGAGAGACCTTTAATTGAAGCCATTTTAGAGCAGCACAATAGTAAAAAGTTACTCAGCATGTAAAATCAAATGTAGTGCAAGGGACAATGGCATTTTTAAAGCAAGTGAAGTCTTTTGAGGAGCAGCATCAGTAAATGTATGCCAGTGTTACCAGGTTATGTATAATCACAACTAAATGTCCAACATACAGACAAATATAAAGATTTTAGGTAAAGATTGGTATTGTGCGTTAGTAAAGTCTGTCCTCAAATGCATGTTCCTACCTTCCTTTAAAATGAAAAGTAAAATAAAAAATACACGGAAGCACAGACCACAGCTAGTGGTTCAGCACTTTTCCTCTATATCTTCTGCTTCACCACCTCCATGAACCTTACTTTTTCAAAAGTATCTCAAGTGAGCAACTCATAAATGGCATCCTGGGGAAACAGGTCCCTTTAGCCCTTTGGTTTAAGGAATACCTTAAAGCTGCATTGAATTAGCATGCTGAAGGCATTGGTGAAGATGTCAGCCAGGCAATAACTAATTTGTAATAGTAGCTGTTATTCTCTAGCCATACAAACGTTAATTTGGTGCCTCTCTCAACAACCTGCTATAGCACAACAAAACTAGTTTGCATGGGATCTTTAACTCGTGAATGAAGAAACAATCCTTAAGAGATCATTCATATCACCATGAATTAAAGCCTATAGACAAGTGTTGCAAATTAAGGTCATGTAAAACCTATATATGTTTCTATTCATCATAGCCATTTTTAGTCAGATGTAAATACCACCAGTGATAACTTATCACTAAAAGTTTGATAGCATTTTCTGAAAGCTCTGTGTGCTCTTCCAGATGAACATGACAAGTTCTTATAATGCAACATCCCACTTATTGCACCTGAGCAAAGCCGAGAGCATGACTGCTGTTTGGTTTCTCTGCAGGGCAGACAGTAGTTGTGTTGCTTTGCATAGGCATAACTGGCTGCTCAAAGGTGCAGGGCGATTCAGAATCCATTATGTTGTGGGAAGCTTGTTTCAGGACTATTAGCTGAATGGCATGTACTCCTGCATGGTTAAATTCTGAGTTAAACTCACATTTTTTTCTCAGTGTGATCTCTTTCTACACATGAATGGCCCCAGCCTTAGATTAGCAATGTTTCAAAAATTCCCTTTTCACTATCAGGAAAAGATTGTACTAAAGCTGGAGTCCTGCTGATGCTTAAGCTAATGATAGGCTGTGGGGATTTATTTTGAAGCCCTGAGCCCACAGCATAGTGAGATGAACTATTTTAGGAGTAACAGAAAGGAGCTCTACTATTGACCAGCACACATCACAGAACCAGGCTAGAGAGCCATCACCAAGGAGTCAAACTAGCAGAGCTGAGGGGGACAGCAGACTTTTAATCCAGCTGTGCTGCTGGCAGAATGATTCGGCTGCCTGCCACACTGCCAGGCATCTGGGCACATGGCAGAGCTGTCACAGGTTTGCCTGCAGGAGACTCTGCAGAGGTATTTTGAAAGCCAAGAGTTATTCTGAAGTGTGATCTTTCACTCAAACCCAGCTCAAACAGGGTATCCTGAGAGTATTAACTGGGAAGTTACCTGTACAGTGAAGACAAACCCTTAAATGGAGTTGGCCCATGCTGTTTCCTTGGTGTTTCTTTCTGTTATTTTAAGCATTTAGAGCCTGAAAGTGTATATTTGAACAAAATAACTACCACTTGGATCACTATATTTAAGGTTCCATCACTGTTTGAATCATAAATCCCATCATTGCTCCTCAGCTATAAAAACATTGGTGCATGCTGAGACTTAAAGTTTATGGTGGTGGGTTTTTTTAGTGTTTGTTGGAGCAAATGGCTTCCAACATTTTAGTTATTATTGGATTGACTTAGCCATCACTAGAGGAAAGACACTGATTTTAGAGGGTTTGTCCCTCTCTATGGTCTCAAGTGAAGCTGGCGAAAGGTGGGGCAGGAAACACCCTCCAGGGTTTCTCCTGACTAGGAGAGTTTTTTGGACATTGTTTTAAAAGCTCTAAAGCAAACTGCATTAACACTGCTTTTCATTATAGTTGTGCAGTACTTCCCCATGAAATGATGGGTGGGCTTGAAATGCTTCGTGGAACTTCACCAGTGTTTGCCACTTTGCAATATTTTGTAAACACTTGCTTACAGAAAAAGTGTTGAACACAAAAGCAAGGCAGCTCCTATTACAAACCCCTTCTACTATAAAAGAGCAAAGAAAAAGGACTTCACAGTGTATTCTGAGATGCGGGGAAAATTAGTCAGAGACTGAGACCAGAAACTATATGATGTTGTTTGGATTGATGCATTTTTTCCTCATACCAGCTACTTTAGGTCACTTGCTGTTCAGATAATACTGGCTAAGTAGCACAGCTAATGAATGAAGGTTTCTTTCACCAGTGGAAGGTGGGTGAGAGGCTACTTCGGTTTACTTGATTCATAACTGTAGTCATGATCTATGAAGGCAGATGGCAAATTGCTGCCGGACTGCTTATCACATTATTTTATGGCACTGTAGTTAATGAAGGGAAAGTAGCTGACATCAGGAGGATTTGAATGGTCCTTCATTCATTTTTGAAGCTAGAGGCAACAATTTCTGGAAGTTTTTTAAGGGAATTGCACTGTCTCCATTCTGCCAGTTCCCATCTCTGGTTTTGTCTGTCTTTTCAATTTAAATGGTCTATCAGACTGATCACCTTTGGAAACAGTCTCAGATTCTCACATTATCCTTCCCTTACCCTGTGTTCAACACAATATATAAAAGAAGAGATGGAAATTTGACAGTGGTTTGTGAAAGGCATTAGCCTGGACATGACAAACTTTGTAAGGAACATTATCTGCTGACTTTCAAAGGGATGTCAGCACATCTAGTATCCGTACTAGAAAAGCTATGCAGCAAAAAGCAAGGGGAAAAGAAGTAAAATAAGCCTGCATGCCTATAGTCTGGCATGCAGATAGTGACGTGCAGCACCTGGCAAGAAACACATACTTCCCAGAAGACTTGCATAAGGTGATATCCTGACTAAAATCTATTAGCTGTAATTCTTGCACTTCAAATCCAGATTCTTTATTTTTACGTTGTTGAATCTCACCTAAATTACAGAAAAAGTAATGCCGTTTTGCATTGGGCTTCAGTTACTATGTACCTTAATAAAATACCTTAATAAAAGAGTTTGTAGAAACTTTTTAAGACATCCCTTGTTATAGCAATAATATAGGTTCCTGGTTTGTACCTCATCGCAAGACTGAAGTTAGTAATTGTAGTTGAAAGTTAAAAATGGGCTGTCAGCCAGTGAGAGACACGTAAGGCACTCCCTATATAGATTTTTCACTTTTGTTTGCTTGAATGTCATCCTGCTGAAACCAGCAGGTTGATCAGCTCATTAGATCTTATCTCATTGTCTCAGCACTTGCTCATTAAACTTTCTCAATATCTTCTGACCCACAGTGTCAAATTGCTAGCACCTAATGACCTTTTTTCCCCCCATCATTTAAAGCCCTGTTACGTTTAATTTTTGCTTCACACAGCTTGGTGTTTTCTTCCACTTCCTTTTTAGGGTCACGCACTGAGCCCACTAAGCTGTATAAAGTGAAAAAGCCTGAATTCTTACAGGATTAGTACTGAGAGAACAGGCTGGAGGGTGAGTTAAGCACTCATAAAATGGCCAGTTGACAAAAGATTAATGCTGTGGCCATACTTTAGGCAGCCATAGTGACAAGATGAATCTGAGTTCCTCGAAACTTATGGAGAGTAGTGAAGGGGTTGGACTTCTCCATTCCTGCCCATTGTGCTGGTGCACACTAGCACCCTGTGTGGCCAACCTCAAGGAGAGGCTAGAGCAGCATGTGGTCCAGCTTCACCCACCTGGAGCCCATCTGAAAACACCGTAATGACCTCCCATTCTTTATAACACTGAGTCAACATGGGGGACTGTTGCAGTTATCCTCTCCTCATGTGCCAAAGTTAATGCTAAACTTTTGTATTAAAGGTGGCTCAAGGGTTCTTAGTGGTGCAGGCAAAATTGAATTTTGTCATCTCAGGCGTGAGGATAAAAATCAGTTACATAAAAGCCAGCCTGATGCTTCTGCAAGGACACTGAAATGAAAACTGCAGCTGCTTGCCAAGGACTACCTCTAGTCATCCATAGGTGGGGACTGTAGCTGCAGCAATTCTTGATCTTGAAGAATGTGGTAGAGAGTGCAGAGTCAGGCTGCCCCATAATGGGTGCACATTCATTACCCCTGAAGCCTAAGGCATCACCTACAAAAGTGATGCCAAAAGGAAACATTGATTAAAATGCAAATTTGGATGGAATTAAGGAATGTTTGAGTTTTTTGCATAGGAATAAAAAGCTCCACAGAGAGCTGACAATGTGAAACAGGTTTTTTAGGCAACATAAAAATGAAGAAAAAGGCAGTGTACAGGATTTGTGAGATGAAAGCGATTTGAACTCCTGACGCCTCTTCCACACATGACTTCCCTTTTATCACAAAAGGAATAGGTTAATGCAATTACCCTTCACTTCTCCAGTAGTCAGCAATATACCTTTTTATCATAGTAAAATGGTTTTGCCTCAGGTTACAGCACATATGTCCAATTATGCAGAAAATGCTGTATAAACAGGCATTACCAATGCATAAATAATATGAATATTATTCCGTGATCCAGCATGTGAGGCTCAACACCAGGAACAGGCCACAGAATGTTTTGGATTTCTTGAAAATACGTGCAAAAAGTGCAAAATGATTCGATAAAAAGCCAGAAGTGGAAAATACAAATTTCCACTGTTTCACTGGATTTTTCTTGAGACCACTTCAAACTTAAATACACATTTATATTTGTTGTTCTGACTTCTGCCATATCAATGAGATCTTTATATAAAAACAGAGCTCTGACTTCTGTGACTTAGTCTTGTAGTGGTATAGCCTACTGCTGGGAAGCAACACTCCTTCAAATTTACAGCAGCTGTTGCAAACGGTTTAAACTGTTTTAAATAGAGTTTAAGATGATGTGTTTTACCACACAGCCCAGTCAGCATGGTGTGCCAATTCTGCATGACTTGGCCTTGGGCTTGTGCATGCCTTCAGTCAGCTCCCTTTAAGTCACCTGTTAACTTGCCCTGATTCTGTTGGTGCTAAAAACCTCCTGAAGGTTGGTCTTCATTTTATACTTAGCCACTCCATGCTGCTAGTGACCTTAGTGAAAGCTGCAGGCATTTAGGACATCACCCTTTCTTCTCTTCCACATTCCACTTCCAAGTCAAAATCCGCCTTGAGGCACCTTCACTGCTAGGATGATATCTAACTGACTTTCTCACCATGCAACTCGGACTGTCTCTGGCTCTTTCAGACTTTTAGGGATAAGGCATTGCCGCTGTGCTAGGGATTTAGCTAAATATAGCTATAGCTCCTGTAGCGTTAAGGTGAGTTTTGAAGTTAAATCTCTGAAATCCAGCCTGAAAATGTCTTCCTTATGTTGTGTGCTTCTTGATATTTGGTTTAATTTCTTCTAGCTTTTTTTTTAATCAAAGAATTAAAATAAAATAAAAATCAGAGTAGTTAATTAAAGTGAAATTTGAAAAGAAAACTTCTTTTCTATTGAGCTCTTAGGTTTATTAGATTTGTGATGGATAGCGTATGAATTGCTCTTCATACTGTCTACACGCTGAAGGTCTTTGTGAAATAGAGAGCTGCTCTGTAGAATTGCTCCTGACTCTGGAAAGCAGAGTTTTTTGTCTGGAGATACAACACACTAGCACAGATTACTGCCACTATCCATTTTTATTTTTTAAGGTGGCTGACTTCGGGCTATAAATTCAAAGAGAGGAGCAAGGCAGTAAATGGCTATTCTGGGACTAACTGAAATACTTAGAGTTATATGGGAAACAGAGAGAGTTTCCCTGGAGGGAGACCCCCGCCTCATTCCTCCCATGGCCCCCGCTTTCATTTGTGATACAGTGAGTACAGTTTATTGAAGCCCCCTAAATCTCTAGCCAGGAGCAATGCAGGAAGAACTGTGGCATATTCCCAACACAACCTGCTGTCCTCGGCACGTTCCATAATCTTGAAGGACAGAGTGACAGTACCAATCTCAGATACAATGACAGTTCCTCTGTTTCTTGTTTGAATTGAAAAATCAGCCTCTTCACATCATGTGAATGGTGCAGCAGAGCTGGACAAGAACTTGCGCTGGAATGTGCAGCTGAGAAGGAGAATGCAGCTGAAGAGTATTTGTGAAAGACTTGAATCATCTATGCAAAGTGTTCAGGCTAATGACTGTTGTATATATTGGCCACTTTTATAAACAAATTTATAAATATTTATAGGAGTGGGCCACTGTTAATTCAGTGAAGTTTCCTGCATGAGACAGGTGGGGTTAAGGTCTGACTCTGCACTCTCATTCTATTTATTTGTTGTTCTTTTTTTTTGTTTAGAACCATGATCTATATTCAGCGACTCCTCTGTCTGGCCCATATTTCCTAGAACTATTTCTTGTACAAATTAAGGAGTGGGCCACACTTACTAGCTACAATGCTGGATAAACCAAATAACCCAGGTCAAGCTACTTCCCTTTAGCAGATAGTGCTCTGTGACAGCCAAGACCTCATCTTGCTATTACTTCAGTTCTGTGCAGCTTCTCTCCTTCAAAATATGACCTGTCTTCATAAATGTTTACTTCATCAGAGTGTAATGTTTAAAGTTCAAGATGTGGAAGATTTATTTCAAAGCAGTATCTAGTTATGTCATCTTCCTTTGAAATGCACACATCCAGATTGGCCTACGTATATATGTGTAATGTCATTTTCTTTATTAACTGGGCTGTGGAGTAAAAGAGTGCCAGCAGTATTTGAAGCTAGCCAGCTATGATGTACTGGGTCTAACTTTTGGGTATTACCCCTATGGCATATGATACTTAGTATTTGTAGAGCATTTTCCTGTCTTGACAATTTGTAAGCATATCCCTTCCACCAGGAGCCTGTGAAATTGTTCAGACTACTTACTATCTTTCGGCGTTTTTTTAAATCAATTATTATAAATTTGATCAAATGAGTAGAAAATCAACAAATGCTTTTTTAAAAAATGACTGTGTGAATCTTCCTTCTAACCTACAAGCACGTTATTTTCAGCAAATGAAACACAAGTACAATACTGCCTAACTACAAATAACAATGCAACAGTGCCAAATGAATACTTTACAGTAGTGCTACAAAACTATTACATAGCATTACAGCTATAAATATCCTTAGCAGTGCAGTCTTTGCACACAGTTATACAGCTCAACGTGTAGCAGCTTGGACTGACTGCTGACTTTAGTTCCAGATGTTTGCTTGTCCTAACAAGGACAAGCAGAAGAGACGGGAACGGAGCAGAAATAACACAGAGCGTAACCACAGATGGAAACAAGCATCAGCTGTTGGGTGCAGGGAGGTCCTGCGATAGGGTGTGCAAAGGCGCAAGGTTTAGCCATGGTGAAGCCCATTATGGTGAGCTCCTGGTTTCATGTAATGGAAACTGCAGTAGGATGGTCTGCAAGCCACTGGGCAACACTGGTGAGAAACAGTGTCCAGCAGCTGGGAGGAGGAAAGGAAATCTGGTGTGAGTGGTGGAAAGATGCCCTAAGCACTAGACTAGCTACAGTTCTGGTCTGTGTTTCACACCTGAGCCAGCACATATTTAATACAAGATTTGCTATGAGCTAACCCACAGTACAATTCAGATGGAGTGACTGTAGAGCTTGACCTATGTGTAAGTCTCAAAAAAATTGGGATTTTCTCTGAAAATGTGTTCTGCAGGGGTACTGAAGCCTGGAGTTCACCTGTCCCATGCACTGTTCAGGTACACGAGGAGAGAAACAAAAAAGTGAGGAAGTAAGCCTGAATACAACAGACAAGTATGCTAAGGTTGAGTTTGGAGTGTGAGGTGAGGAGTCTGATTGCTTTGCTTCACTTAATTCAGGTGAAATTGGAGGGGTGTGTGTGGGGAGGGGTGTTTGTTTTTTTTTTTTAATTGTGCCATTTGCAAGTCTGAAGAACTCTAGTGGTTTCTCCACACTGACTGATCTTAAGTGCTTTTGCAACTACTACTACTTTATCTTGCTTTACAAAGAAAAGGGGAATTTGCTCAAAACGTACACAGGTCTTCCCAGGTGGATGCAAATCTTACACAGCAGAAGAGCTGCTGGAGAAAGAGTATAGAAGAGCCATCTTAACTCTGGGCAGAGCATCTGCGCGAGGAGCCTCCTTAAAATGTGGGAATGTGTTTCTGTTCCATGTATACTCTGACAAGGTCTGACAGTCGTGCTTGCCATTGACTGTAACAGGGCTTTGTCCTGGCAGTGGGCTTGAGATGCATTTTCACTGAGTTTCACAGAAAAGCAGCAGAGATTATAAGCATGTGTAAGAGCCTCATGATGTACTGTTTCTGTTACCATGGGGACATAATTGTAATAGCAGTCTTTTTCCTTTTTTTTTTTCAGTACGTCATTGTTAACAAGAGATTGTATTTAGATTTGAACACATTCATCTTTGCAAAGACAAGCAGGGATCAGGCATACAAAATGTGCAGAGTAGAGCATACTTCAGCACATCTTGTGTGAAAAAAATATTCTTTTGAAGTGCAAGAGGGGCAGGTTGCATTTTTTCAAGTTATCTTATGAACTCCCATGATTCACTTGTAGGTTTCACTCAGTTCAGTTATTAAACATAGCATAGACACGAAAGTGCAGTTACATTGATTGCAAGCATGCAAAGTAATAACTGTGTTCTCTTGCTTTATTTATAAATAATTATTGATTCCATTGTATTCCATGGCAGACTCCCATTGAGAGGATTGAACCCTGGATTAGTGTTAAATACTGGCTCTAGGCGCTGATCATCATTGCCAGTCTGACAACAAGCATCCCATCTCCGAATGCATGCTGCGATCTGGGGACTACCAACCATTCTACAGGCTAAGAGGGAATAATAGAACCCCCATAGCCCCACTCCTTAGAGGGTGTTAAAACAAGAGGTAGTCAAATCTTTTGAACTTGATTTGTCCGCCTAGAGGTTAGTGGCAAAACACGGAAGTCGAAAAGTCAGGTTGTTACACCTAGAAGTACTAGTAATGCCAGAACAGCATTATATCAAAGGATTTGACTCTATTTTTATTCTTGTTAATCAATGTCAAGTCGTATTTGACTTTTTATTAAGCCTTTCTCCTCAAAATGTTCATAAGTTGTATGGAAATGCTGTTACAGCATGTGTATTTAGCAAACTGAAGTGGAAGGAAAATGGGTGATTTCTTCAAGGAGAGAAGTGAAAGTTATGGAAGGCCAAGGAGCTGAACACAAAGCTGTTTCCTCCTCTCTCATCGTGTGATCAGAGCACACAGCTCCAGCACCAGCCTGCTGCTGGCATTCTTCTATCCTGTTTTTGTGAATCACATCAACAGAAATTTCCACACCTGACCAGAGCATGTTGTCCATGTTTTAGCATCAGTTCACATGCTGAAACTGCAGAACCTTTGAGGAATACCAGAGCCACAGAGATAGAGACATCTTACTAGGACACAACCATGAGGAATAGCTCTGTCCACTACAAAGGGACACAGTTAAAAGCCAACTCCAGAGGACCAGTTAGCAAAGTGCAATTGCTCATCCCAGACAGTCTCTCTAACTATACTCTCTTATTTTCATCTTCCCAAGTGCAGGCAAATTAAGCAAGAAAGAGTAGCTCCAAAATTACGTGGTATGCAACATAATCCATTATCCTCAATGTCTTGGGGTCTCTGTTCAATCTAGGATACAGCACAGACATCACCATGGCAATTAAAAAATTCCCTGGAGAAAGGTATAGTACAAAATACATTGCTTATCCTGCTGAGCATCTCTGCAGCTCTTGACACAGAAGTATTGCAAAGATATCTTAATAACTTAGGAAGAGAGGATGAATCAACATTACAGAAATTCTAGTTATTCCTTACCCTACATCCTCTGAGGGACAGGTTTGAGAGTCCTCTGCTACAGGGTCTTAATTTTCAACTTTCCCTAAAAATCCATATGGTCCCCACTTCTCTTTAATGCCTGTAAAGAATCACGGACAAAGGTACTGAGAAACTGTGAGCTTGGCTGAGAGGAATATATTGATGAGAATCAACTGTGTGTCTCTCTCTTCACAAATGCAACAAGCGTCACGACTGAAATGTCAGAACACCTACACAGTCTTTCAGGCTGCTGTTTTCTGCAACACAAAAGAGCAAACTCTCTTCTATGAAAAGAACATTTCTGTCTGGTGAGGTCAGAGATGGAGTGAGCACTCCAAAATCCATACAAATGCTTACTTGAATTTCTTGAGCTCAGTGAGTGATTAAGTCAAACTTAGCAGTGCTCATTATTTTTTCTGTCTTCATTCTTGCATTTGGTAGCATTGGTGTGAAAGGCCTGCTTCTTTCCTCTCAAATACTTAACTAACACAACTGTGTAGTCATTGAGAGTAATTATGGGGATGCCAACCACAGAAACATGTTAATACTCATGGCTGAACACAGCAAAGAAGCCAATAAAAGTCCAAAGTAGTAGTGGTGTATAATTAAACATGTGTGGGTCCACCAACTTTGCACATGTTTATCAATCGTCTTCCCTTCAGGCTACTCCATTATGAGGATCATATAAGCACTACGGAGACACAATTATAGGCCATGCAAATATGGCTTCAGATTACTACCAGAGGATTTTGGAGGGATGAGCTGGATAAATATCATATTCTTATGTTGCTGCCAATGAGCAGCCAGCGTTAACAGCCTTTCCTTTTTACAAATCAAATTCTAGTTTCAGATAATGGGCATGAACACAGAAGCATAAAGTGAAGGTTAAATCTGAACACAAGTTTACTTCAGGCTTCTTCTGGTTATTCTTGGAAAAGAATTCTTTTAATTTTGAAGAAATTAAAAATTAAAAATAAATTAGTTAACATTAAAAATAAATTAAGTAATTAAAATTCTAAAGTGAATTTTAAAAGATTTCTTTTTCTGTGTAAGCACTTGTACATGTATGCTCCCTGCTGCCAACCCATTGTGAGATCTTCCTTTTTTTTTTTTCCCCTTTTTTGTAACTTGGAGATCTATTTAGATTGGGAACAGTTGGATTGTTTAGTAGTCTGTTCAGGCGAACATGGTGAGGAGTTCAGGAGAAACGGAAGAATTCACATCTGTATCATCTAAATTTGAAGCAATTAACATTTGAATGTTTCTATGTTAATACGCTGTTCATAGATAGAAAAGTGTTTGCTTGCAATCCATTGACAATACTTTGTTCAACTGCAGTCAGCACTATTACATTTGTAAATTACTGAAAACTTTTTATAGGGTGTGCTTTTCTGAGAGAAAAGCGGGCACTGTATCTGCACAGGTCTAAGGATACCACCCTAAAATGAAACAGAGAAGTGAAACAGAATACCACCTACTTGATTGTTTAAGAGCCATAGCCCATCAGGACTACCCTTTAAAAATGTTAAACCACTACTGGTAATCTAATCTAGTCCCCAGGCTCCTCTGGTAACACAGGTGCTCCCAAGGATGGTGCCAGAGGTTAGGTGCATTGCTTTAGCAGCACCTCCCACCTTCCTTTGCCATCATCCCTGAAATTGCTGCAGCACCTTTCCTGCCAACTTGTGGACCCACACCGATCACGTTACAGGAGTGGGGCAGAGGCTGTGATGGTTAGGTGCGGGTTGCTTTTCCCCAGATAATTCATCCAGCCCACAGCATCTTCCCGCAGCGCTTCCAGAAGCCTTCCCAGAAAAGAAGTGGATATGAACTTGGGTATTAAGGAGTGACATGACATATTGTCTAGTACTTGAATATGACAGAAACCTTGTCATTTTAACTGTACATGGTCTTTTAAAAAAAAGAGGAACAATTCTGAATATTACAGGGAGTATACTAATTTTAGTTCCCAGACTTCTGTGAATTAAAAGCTCTGTATAAAAACAAGTATTAGTTAGCCAGACCTGACTCCCAGAAATCATGTCTTGTGCTGTGATTTTATTAGCTGAAGACTAGTAATAATTACTAAATAGTGTGACCTTGCAAATTCTGTTGTTCTAGTAAGAGGTCTTGTGTAAAATGTAAAAGCTTTATGTTCTGGTCCCTGTACTCTACAGCAATCCATCACAACCGAATCTATTTTCTAGGACCTTAATCATACTTTCCACAGTAAGGATGCAAACCTTCTTCATCACAAGTGGCATACCAGTAGGTGCCTACTCAGTTTTTAAGTTAATGGGGCATCCATACTAATGTAGTTAGAAAACAAAGAAATGAAGTACTGAACTTTTATGATTCGTGTTGATTGTTTATATCACAAAGGATGAGAAAAAATGTTAGAGAAACTGCTTTGCTAAACTCATTAAAAAACAGACAGACAGAAAAACCCCACCTGATTTGTATTACAATTCCAAAGGCCTCTCCTGTGGAACCAGAAAGCAGAGCAGAAGTTCTGATGTTCATGTACAATGAAGATCTCTAATGTCCTCCAGTTAACTATTATCAGGAGGTTTTTTATAGCCTGCAGTCAGTCCTTTTTTGCTTCCTGCAAACTGCCTTAAATTAGTTTAAGTTCGCTGCTTCCCATTCCATCCTGTAGAATATACACTGTGTTTAAAGTATCTTTCCAGATCTAATACTCTTTGAGAAGACGAAGTAAAAGAAAGATACTGAAGGAAAAAATAGTCAGAAAAGCCAGAAGATATTTATAAGAACAGAAAAAATGGACAAATATCACAGAAATAAGGTTGCCATTTCTCTTAGTATATCAGTATCTCACCACAGTAGAGTAGGGAGAGGTGTTGTCTGCTTGTTTAAATAGATCAATTATCAGACTATTTTAGACTGTTATTTGAAAAGATCTGTTCTTCATATTTCATGGGGAAGCAGAATACTCTGTTTTCTGTTACAATACAGTAACTTTTGTAGGTGTTAAACTAACTAAAAATATCAGAAAGCATATCCCAGCACTGTTCCAGTTTTCTAAACTCTCAGGAATAAATCATGGTAGAATGGAAATGGCTGCAAGATGAAAGTGAAAATAGTTTCTCCCTTTAGCAGGAGGGAATAAAGATCAAGCAGCAAAGTGAGAGGAAAATAAAGCTTGGGGTGACTTCTTCTGATGTACACAAATGAATGCTAAAAATTAAAATAATAATGCAGATTGGATAAGCTTCTGCCACAACCATTGTTTGCAAAGAGGCTGCTCAGGTTCGATAAACAGCTTAGGAACTTCTTTAGCACCATTTCTCAACCAGCCTCCTGATCTGGTTGTTTTATTCGTCCTTCCAGATTTAAATTTCTTTTTTCCTTTTTTTTTTTTTTTGGCAGTGGAGATGTTTGTTTTATAGTCTGTTTCTTTACAGAAGCTGTTCTGCTTCTCTGAATGACAGTATAATTTTCTTTTTAAAACTTCAAGGTATTTCACATCACTCTCTTGCCCAGTGGGTACAGGGTATTTGATTGGGAATACTGAGTTGCAGATTCTTATGCAGAGGCTTTGCTAAGCACTGTATGTAAGTCATTGAAGTCAACTGTATCACACTGTGTAAAATGAAACACAGAAGAAAGCCCTTGAATATATACATCTAAGTCATACAAGTAACCAAGGGCAATGTAGAATGAGCAAACTTTGACTGAGTTCAGATAAACAGAAAAAAGTTTGCATACTTTCATTTTTGCTTTGGTCTGCACAAGTGAGTTGAACAGCCTAAAGGAACAGGGTTTCTCTTGAGATTCTGCTGCTGCTCACTACATACAAACAACTATTCAGCACTTTTCCCTAACTAGAAATGAAAAAAAGAAACAGGAGAAACTGGAAAACAAGCAAAAAGTGTTGTATAGTAAATGATTTAATTAGCTAGTAAATGTCTGAAGGAACCATGAAAGATTCCTGACTAAATGGTGTTACGCAACATAAGTAAGAACTTTAATATTCATGTAAATAGATAACTAAATTCAGCTTTCTCAAATAAATTATTAAATGTTGATTCTTCTGCTAGTAGAAAAACACAAAATAATTTATGATCGGAGTTGACCAATATGGACAGATTCATACCCACCAAAATGTTTGTCACCATAAGTCTTGCTACAGGAGGCACAAGCTAAGATAGTATTGATCCATCATTTTCACAAGTTTCGCTACTTGGCTCAGATAGAGATGGAATGAGCTTGTTTTTTTGCTAAATATATGACAGATTTTAAGTGAAGAAGAACCACGGGTGAGGGTTTGTGAGCAGTTCAAGCTCATCAAAATCAAAACTAAGAACAGGTCATCTAGAAAAAAAGCTATTCAAAAAATTGATACAGCTAACTGCTCAGTCCCAGAGGCGCTGGCGCAAGCCAAAGGGCTAGGAACATGAGGCCAGAAGTTAGTGAGATCATCCCTTTCAGCAGCAGAGTGCTGAGATCAGCTTAGGACACTCACAAAATGGTCCACATAGAAAGTTGGTATAAATTCTAGATTCGAACTAGGAAGCCCCAGAACACAGGGGTGCAGATTTTCAACAGCTGCAGAGTAAAATTGCTGAAATTCCTTAGAAAAATCTAAGAAGATATATTAATTAAAATTAATATCAGAAAGCCACCGGTCTGATCCCAAAGCAAAATAATTCTCCTAGTCTTAACTTTAGCAATTTTATGCTAAAGTTTTATTTCACCCTGTCTTGTACGCTTCAACAGTTACCATGATATGAACGATTCTGATGTTAAAAGAATATAGTCTATCAAAATACAATTAGTTTATAAATGTTTTGGAACAAAGATGATCTTTTCAACTGTGTTTATATACCATCTAGCATAGGGAGAGTCTGGACTGTGACTACAATTATAGTTGATGGAATGATAAAAATAATACACATATCTGCCCTCATACAGAGGCAGTACTGACCTGTCTTTGGTTCCAGATAAGAAAACACTTAGGCATCAAATCAAACTCATTCAATCCAACCAAAGCCTTCAGAGGATGGATTATTATTTAGGCTTTAAAAAAAACATGCATCAAATTGGGTCAAACCAGTCCTCTTATTCTACTTTTACAAGACGACAATGTTAAATTCTAGTTTTGCCCTCAGTATTCTCTGAGTACCTCCCAAGCTTATGTCATCTGCTAATTTAATAAAAATACTACTTATTCCATCTTCCAGGTGAAATTAAATGAAAACACTGACTCAGTATGGTTCCTGGGGAATGTCACCATGTAACTAAATCTCACCATTTTGACAGTGAACCATTGGCAACTACTCTAAGATTTTCTAACCACTTCTGCCATGTGTGTTTACCAAGGCCTTATTCTCTAGTTTTCTGCTAAGAATGTTATTCAAAAAGACTTTATTAAAGTCAAAATACGTACCTTGCTGCAAATAGTCACAAAATCTGGTATACTTCACTGAAAGTATCTTCTTGCTGTGTACCCAATTTTGTTGAAGAAAAGGTGCCTCATTTTTCTAGAGGTGTTTTTTAGTGTTGTTCCCAAATTGGAACATGGGAGGTTCTGCTTAGATGTTAGGAAAACGAGCCTGCCATGATGATAGTTGAATACAGAAACAGGTTGACCAGGGAGGTTGCGGAATCTCTCTCCATGGAAGTGCTCAGTACTTGACTGGACACAGTAACGTGATCCATTTAGACTTATTTGGAGCAGGGGGTAGACTAGATGACCTCTGGAGGCCCCTTCCAAACTAAAATAATACTGTAGGATTCTTCTACTTGTTTAGATCACAGTAAAAACTGAGTTTGAACTATCACCATGTATCTCAGTGTATTCCAGTTCTTCATGTCTGTGTCGTTAAGCAGTAATTTGCAGTGTGAATGTATGATCATTTTGCCTTAATTATTAAGGTTTCATCTTCTAACTTTGGGGATGGAATTCCCTCAGATAAGTTTCTTTTTATTGTGTTAACTTACAGGAGATACAAATATCAGGCTAGGCATAAAATTAATACCTTTGTGATCGCTATGTTTTTCTATGCCATTCACCATTCTGCGGAACAGCACCGCTCCTGTGTCTAGCCCTAGTGTTTGCTCTAAACCAGTAGGGAGTGGCTGAATATTGTTCTCTGATGCTATTATTGGGATGGATGTTACAAGAGAAAATAAGAATGTTAGAAGGTGTTTGCCTCCACACAGTGTTTAAAAAACTGATGGCTGTCATTTATCCAGTGTGGGAGTTACATAATATCAGACTATTTCAAGAACCTCTTTCTCAAAAATTAATATGCTGGAAGTTTTCCCTAAGCGTAAGTTAGGTTCACACTCCATGCCAACGCTGACATACGAGACAGGCGGAGGCCAAAGACTAGCTTTTTGTGCAGGGTTTGTGGGGTTTCCATGAGGTGAGATGTAGAGAAAGCTTCTCTACATCATGTTCCTTATTTTTACACTGTACTGAAGCTATGACCATGACCAACTATGACCATCCATTAACCCCTCTTCCTCACCTGCCACTAAGGTGTGCAGATAACCTTGGCATTTGTCTGTTAAGATTTTCCTTCTATGCTTATTCTTAAATTTTGTTTATTTTTCTTAAGTCAGAGACTTCCAAGCATTTTCTGATTCGGATCCAGGGAGATGTTTATTATCAGCGTATTTGTTCAATATACATTGCTTTCCTGCAAGGAGTTTTGAATCAAGATTTCAGCAAATCAGAGAGGACATAGATTATTTTTCATTTCTTTCATCAAATTGCCTGGCATTTCTCATTTCAAGAAAATTGAAACAATTAGAAAAGAGCAAAAGAAACCTCTTACTCCATCTTCTGCTATTATAATAACTCAAATGTCGTTGAAGAGTGCTTCTGGTCAGTTGGCTGTCTCCAGTTTCTTTTCAGTTCAGGATGATTTAATTGCAAGATTGTTTGCAAAGGTTTACGAGCAGTGATTTTTCTATTAAAGAATATAGGAATAAAGTGAACTGAAAGATAACCTAGGATCTCTTTCTTGAAAGTTCTTACTAACTTGACACAGAAGCTTTTTTAAAGTCCACTCCTTTCAAAGCTTGCTCGTTCCATTTGGCCCCATCCGCTTTCACCTAAATTCCACCTTTGTTATGAACTCCTTTGCTGTCTCTCAGGTTTACCATGCATTCCCACTTCTCTAAGCACCCCCCCAGTTTCCTATCTCTCCTCTTCATTCATGTGCCCCCAAACTGCTTTTTTCTCATGCTGCCACTGTCTTTCCTCCCCATTTAGCAACTTTGTATAATTTACTATGCCAGCCTGCATTCTCACCAGACCGATCATTAACTCTGTTTTCTAGTGGACTAAACTAAGTTGGGGCAATCGGCACTTACAGGTCCCTCATATGTAGTCCTGATACTAGCATGCATATTAATATACAATACCAAGAAAAACATATCTGCAAGCATAGGATAGAAATAATTGCTCGTTTTAGAAGGAAAGGGTTAAACTAAAACATAAGGTAGGAAACATGCGCTGTATTTGGAAAAGGTTTCATATACTGTCTCCCCTTTCCTATCAGCAAAGTCAAGTGGAATGGAAGAGACGTGAAGTAAAGAATAACAGCAGCCAGGATCCAGCCCAGCTCAATCTATTCAGGCAGGGATTTGACAGACCTGCTCTGCATAGGTCTAACTCCCAGTACAGCTTATATCAGCTGAGAAGCCATTAAAGTGTATATATAAACTACAGGAAAGTATGATGGTGACATGTTTTATTTCTAGGTTGTTAAACCAGTAATTGTTATTGCAAGTAGCTGTCATTCCCACCAGCATTTGCTTCTTGTTGACAATGAAGAAGACTCATTTGTTTTATAGTGTGAAGCTTAATTTACTTCATGGTTGGTTTCTTTCTTTGCCTGTCAATCCCAGATCTCTGAGAAAGAAATGCAGTCAGTTTTACAGCAAACAGAATGAGCTGTAACTAAACTGCTAGTACAAAAACTATGGCTTCTTACTGATTATGAAGGGATTTTTTTGAAAGGCACATAGGACCAAAACCTGCCTTTTGAATCATATCAGCCAAGACTTCCAGTCATTGACTTATACCCAGATTGGCTAGTGATCTGGGGATATTTGCCCTTCAGTTCGTATAGTTTTTAATTAAACTTGACAACTCCAGAAGAAATTAACTCTGTGAAGTTGGCTGCCTGCTGGCCTTTATCCATTTGTGTCTCCAACAGCCAACTGTTCTTACCATAGTCAAGGACATGGTTATGGCCATGTCAGGAGTGTGGGGAAGAGAGACTCCCACTATTAACTCATAAAAATGCAAAGGAAATGTTTATAGTATAGATGGAATTTAAGTAGGAAAAAAGTCTCATGGGCATTCAGCTTATCCTGTTCAGGAAATGTTTGTGATGACATAAAGGAGGCTTCTGTGAGCTGTGTCATCACTAGGAGGGTTTGGCCATACAACAAACCTTTCCCAGGGTGGTTAATACTTAAAACCACAGTAGCTTACATATTCAGGCCAAATGTATCTATGCCACCATAAGTGCAATTTCTGAAAGCCGTGGAAAAAAAATGGTCTGTTCACAGACCTGTTTTATTTTGGATCAAAGTGCTCTTTCAACCTCTCCTGTTCTGAAGTAATGCTGACATGAATTTTATGTAGTGTAGTGCTAACAATAATAAAACCAACCAAACAACAAAAACACCACAGCAATAGGGTTTTTATCCTGGTTATGAAGATAAACCAAGCACTAGAGAAATGTTTCCTGAACACACAGTTGTACAGAAAGAGTTGTGCAAAAATCATTTGAAGGGAACTGTACCGTCCTGTACCAAAGCAAAAGCTCCTCCAGTACCTGTGAGAAGGCACATACTGCAGCAGGAGGTCATTTCCCAAAAGGGAGCTACAGAAGAAGGCCTTGTAAACTTAAGTCTGTGGCTGGGAAGGGGTTTTATTGAAGCCTGGTTTAAGACTCAGTTGAAGCACCATGTACTTTGCTTAGTTCTGCAAAGATACATTAAAACGTGGCATTTTGTTCAGGTGCTCGGTTTGAACAGCCCTTGAACAGA
Source organism: Phaethon aethereus (assembly GCF_964289735.1). Lineage (NCBI taxonomy): Eukaryota > Metazoa > Chordata > Aves > Phaethontiformes > Phaethontidae > Phaethon > Phaethon aethereus. The sequence continues at coordinate 16,348,307 of NC_138588.1, read as the reverse complement.
CAGGCTAAGCTTTCCTGAACATGGTGGCCTATACTACCAAAGATAAAAATCTAACTAAAACCAGAGCTATACAGAATGTATAGCTGCAGCTGAAGACTCTAGCCAGTAGGAGCTGCTGCAGAAGCCACTAAGGGACCTGACGCACTGGAAAGAGGAGCTAGACCAAAGCTCCATCACACAGATGATATGGGACCAAGAGAACCGAGTGGTTATTTCTGCCCTGTCCTGGCAAGAGACCCGTGAAGGTTTGAGCCAGCAAGAATAGCTGCAGCAGTAGCCCAGATGGGGACGTTCAGGCATTCAGACATTTGAAGCACTGTCTGTCCCATGCTGCCCTTCGTTCTCTTCACTTCAGCTTCCTTCTCTTACTTTTCTCTGACCTGTCCTGTCCTCATGACCCACACTGCCCTTCAAATGCCTCTTTCTTTGTGTTATCTTGACACATTCTGAAGGAATACAATTAGAAGGTGAATGTTGAAATTAATATATCCCTTAGTGACGCGGTATCATTCATTTCTCTTGTGTTGTTCCTCACTTTTATGCTTTTTTTATTGTCTCTGACTGTCCAAAGGCATTCTTGCTTACTTGTCTATTTAGATTGACTCTTTGTGCCAGGAGTCACCTACTACTTGTATCTGCAGAGTGTTCAGTGTGAGGACATCCCCTTTTTTTTCAAAATCTCTTAAGCCTACCCATAATAAACATCATTAATAACAAAAGCATGCCTACATACAGTCAGTGGGATGTTAGTGTCATCCATTACCCTCAGCCCACTGGTACAGTGGTCTCACGTCAAAGTTTTGGTCTAATGCCCTGACTCTCCTCTTGTAGCTCTCAGGTGTCCATGCAGTAGAGCCACAGTCTGCATCGAGCTCAATCTGCCAGTGCTTTTTGAATTGTTGGACTCTACATATTCTTCCCTCGCCATCATTCAAAGAATATATGACTCCACATAGCTTCTGTTCTGGTTGTTGGCATCATATATATTAAAACTCAACTGCCGTAGACAAAGATAGAACTGACATATTTTGCATGTTGGCTTTAGTGGCACTGACACTGAAACAGCTCACTGACTATGATTGCCTACTCTCACTTAAGCAGATAGTAAATATCACACGGGAAACACACATCCTAGTTTTCACCTTAGGTCTAATAAATATAAAACTTGCTAAAAGTGCATAGAAACTATAAGCATTTAAACCTGCAGAGTTCTGTGTGTGTGTGCGCTCACCTTTAGATACTGAACGAATGGTGGCAATCAGCAGCTTGTAAGGGAACAGAAAGCAAGCCACTTGTCATGAATAATCCCATCTTTCTTTCTTTTTTGTAATTTTTTTGTGCCTCAAACTTTAAGCATCTGAACTTACTTATATGTAGAGTTTGATCTCTGTGCTGCTGCGACAGAGTGAAGCTTAAATTACTCATATTTGAACCCAAAGGATCCTACAGTGCATTTCACAAGCCTGCCAAGCACTGCACAGGACTATCTATTGATACACCAAACGACTGTGGTTACAAACAGAGCAGCTAAAATTTAAGCATATAGCATGTAGCAATCTTGCCTAAATAAGAAATAATACGACTTGGATTTTGGCCAGGACACGCTCTTCCTTTCCATTCCCTGCTCCACTTCCAAAAATAAGAAGTTCTTTAGTGACCACCAGAAATCAAGGATTTCGGTTTTACATATTCCCCCCAAGACCACACTTCTTGTTCTAAGTACAGTTAAGGATTCAAAAGGCAAAGTATGCAGTTTGAGCTTCACATTAAATATTTCATACTGCTAAGAAGGCTGGGAATATTGAGATGTAAGAAAGAGGCAAACTTTACTTTTAAGTTTACTTCTTTAAAAAGGCAGTCAATATTTGGCATTGTGATTGAATTATTTGTGCTTTCCAATATCTTGCAGTCTTCCTTCGCTATCACAGATCTCCATTCTGGGAAGGAAAAATCCAGCCTTTTAAAAAAAAAGAGAAGTAGTTTCCTAGAAGGTTACAGACTCACCACATCCATGATCTGCATGAGGCTGAGAGTGAAATAGACAGTGAGTGGCTGGGAGTCATTTGCAACCGGTCGCTCCAGAGGGTTGTAATTTTTCAGCAGCTCCTTATAAAGCTTCCTTTGGAACTCTCCTTGCAGGGACTCTTTGGGCACAGAAATAGATAAATAATTGGGATTCTACATCAGAAAGTAAAGCTAGGACATACGTTCTTTTCCTGCTATCATATACAATGTATCTATGATTTTACCTGCTGCATTACCAGAAAAATGCCACTGTAATTCATATAGTTCTTTAGCTACTACAGCAAAACCTTATCACAAATGTATCACTCTCTTCATCCCAGCCTGTAAGGCGGATTTCCTATTTGATCATTTCTTGGCTGGCCAGGAGTGATAAATTCTAAATGCTAATGATGCTTTATCAATATACAAACCCTTTGGTCCAGCAGCAAGAAGTGACAAAGAGGAAGTACACTGCCTGTATTTTGACACCTGTCCTGGCATAGCGATGAGCAGAAAAGCAGAACACAATACGGCAGAGGGCATCAGCAAAACAATAGGAGAAAGATGGCCCCAGGTTAGACTGAATCCTGCTCCCAGACTGCCTCTGATTAAGAACTCTTCGGGGCAGCTACCCTCCGCTTTGTTCTCTGTTCGTGCGGCTATGAATAAAGTGGGGGTACGGGGTAGCTGGCAGAGATGATAGGCACTACTTTAAAATACGTGGTAATAGTCAGGGATTTCGGTCCTTTGTGTGCCTTAAATCCAGGGAAGGTCTTTATTCTGCCGTTCGTCTATGGAGGGCGAGGGAACAGGTCCACACGGATGGAGCAGAGTAGACCGGGGACAGAGGCAGTTTTAGAATGAAAGGAAATCTGTCAGGGTAGGAACAGATCCTCTGCATGCAAGCCCTCCCTGTCCCCACTCCAGACGGACTTTCTTTTTTCCTCTTATTTTCTAGTCCTGAACTTCACACACACAAACACAAAAAAAAAACCCACAAAAAAACCCCGGTCTCTGAAGCAGCTACCATTAAGTGCCGTGCCGGAGTTTGCTGCCCATCCCCGTTGCTCTGTCCACCTCCCCTCTCCCTTCATGCAGCCCAGCGCTGGCGAGCCCGCGGAGCGGCGCGGGAGGGAGGCCGGCCCCCAGCCGCAGCGGCAAGGCGAGAGGAGCGGGCTGGCGGGGCCGGCGCCCGCCGTGCCGCGGAGGACCCAGGGCAGCGGCCCCCGCCCTCCCGCCCGCCCCTGCCGCATCCCGCCCCGGCTTCCGGCGGTTGCCCGCGAGGCTCGCGCTGCCCGGAGCGGGCAGCCCGCGGCGTTCAGTTACTCACCGCGCACAAGTCCCGCCGCCGCCAGCAGCCACACCGCCAGCTCCGGGAGGCCCATTCCGGTGGAGACCCAGCGCGGTGAGGGAGGGTGACAGCACCAAGCGGCTTCTCCCGCCGCCGAGCCCCACCGGCCCTGAGCGGCGCGGGCGGGCACCGAGCGGCGGGTCCAGGGGCCTCCGGCAGCTCGGCCCCTTCCTGCGCCCGCACCGGAGCTCGCCCTACGGCGCTGCGGGCTCAGGCGGAACGGAGGAATGCTGACGGCCCGCCTCCGCGCGCTGCCGCTCCGCCGGCTGGCTTTCCCTTTTCTAATCCTCGAGCGTCCCCGGGCCGGAGGGGCGGGAGCGGAGCCGCTCTGCAGCTGTTAGGGCAGCCGGAGCGACGCGGGGCGAAGCGGCCCCGCCATTATAGAGGCGAGAGCAGGGGCAGCCCCCTCCCGTGCTGAGCAGCCGCGCCCCGCCCGTGGGGCCTGTCCCCGAGCCCGCTTCCCGGCCTGGGCTGCCGGAGCCACGAAAAGCGAAGGCTGCTCCGGGCGGGGAGCCAGCCCTGCCTGCCCGCCCCTCTCTCGACGGGGCAGCCTGCGTGCCCGGCTGCCGCAGAGAAGGCGCCCTGCCCGCGCTAGCCGAAAAGCCAAAGGGCATCAGGTCCCTGAGGACCACGGAGCTGCCCTCCCAGCTCCCCTCCCCTCCTCAGCCCAAGTGCTCGGTCATTCTCCTTTGTCATCAGCAGCGGCTGCTGCTGTGAAAGGCATGAATTAGCCCGAAGGGCAAGCAGAGTGCCCCGGGCAGGATGGCTGCTGCCTGGGGCAAGTGGGGCAGCAGGAGGGGAAGGCAACCAGGGTGGGGATCCAGAGCAGGGCCAGTCCCTGCTGGCCTTAGCCAGGAGTTTGGCTTCGGTCGCATTTTGGGCAAAAGGGAGATGGGCAAAATGGTGTTGCACATATGGCTGTGGAATCCCCAGCGGAGAAGCAGGGCTGGGGGCTCAGGTGCTAGATGTTTTGTCTAGATATGGGAAAACAGCTATGGCTGAGGGACGTTGTGTTTAGTGCTTGACAAACACGTGACTGAATAAAATGATGCCTGAGCCCCTGCCTGGTATAGGTATAATGCACCACAGTTGGAAAGCAGACCTAGAAAACTCAGAGCATTTTGCTGATTGTCTGGTTTCCACTTGCATCTTTAAGCACATTTTTTCAGAGCATGTATGGGTTATTTCTTTCAGTCCAAATCCCTGCCCATCAAATTCAGTTGCTGCGTTAAATGAGTGTCCTAGACAGCTGCATTTAAAGGAGAATGGTATCAAAGAGTGTCCTCGCTTGCAAGGGGTAACTAAACACTTTTTTTCAAATAACACAACAAACAGCAGTTTATGTTAATTCTCAGCTTTAAAAATCCAGGTAACCTGTTTTGTTGAAGCACTGACCTAATTTATGTAGCCACTGTTTAAATATTTCTAAATGATGAGCACAGGACCAGATGAAACGGGGGGGCAATCCAAGTAGCCCAGCACATTGGTGTATCATGTGTTCCATCTGTAGCATAGACGAGGACTGAAACATTCGCCTTTTCAAATGAGCCGACATTCTGAACAGCTTTACCAAGGGATGGCACAAACCAGCAAGTGGCAATGGTAACTCTCCAAAAGCCAAGACATAGCTGATGGTGGGGCATACACTGTCAAAGTTCTCAGGTATTTTTTTTTAAAGTCCATCTAGGTTGAGTTTATTATATATCTTTTTTGTTTCGTGGTGGATTTTTTTTTTTTTTTCTGTGAGATCTTGACCTTTTTGGACCAGCTAGCAGGCAGGAGCGAGTTGCTAGGGGAGCTCTGTGTTACTTGCAGAGAAACCAAGTGTTGCTATCCATTTGTGCTTCAACATTCCCATGGCTGTGCTGTTAGTACCCAGATTTTTGCCTTGTCTCATTTTGGGAAGGAAACTTATTTTCTTACCTCCTGCTCCTGTTATCCACTGTTGTTTTGGCACAGGTGCCCCAGATCTTTCTGGGTGTACAGTAAACAGCATAAATTGTTCAGGCAAGAAATCTGGAAAAGAAATCTACAGTTCATGGCTGACCTCTACTGTTGGCTCATTTTTTTGCTCTGCACATTGCTTTATTGACAACTGCCTCGCCCCGGGCAGCAAAGGCAAGGGTGAGTGCTGAAAGCAGTGTAGAAACACGCACAGGACAAGGTCCTCAGGGCTCTGTTACAGGACTCAGAAGGTAAGCCGTTCAGGGGATGGTGCTGAAACCCCAAATTTTATTAGCATAAGCACTGAAAGAATAATTTGTAACTATTTCTTTAATAACTCTGGACTTACTTTTTGTTTGTGGAGGTCTCATTTGGTTTTGATGTTCGCAAATTACATTTTATAGGCACTTCAGAAATTCTCCTCTTTAGATATTCTTTAATAGAAAGCAGCAGCCCAACACTCCTTGTGTTCAATCAGGTGTATTCCTTCTAAAGGGTTTACCTTTCAAGTCAGAGATTCTGGTGTGAATGCACATACACTCGTGGCAGGAAAGGGTTACATTTGCTTTCTGTAGATATCCTGGCTAATAAAAGTTAATTTCACAAATATTTATATGAGTTGATTGTCTAGATACTAGCAAACAAAGATTAAAAAATACTATACTGAAGTCCTCTGAAAGCCTTCATTTATGGCACAAGGTATCTTTGTAAAGGTCTGTTGTTTATGACTTAAAAGCAAGCTGTACAGTCTGTGGCCAGCAGAGGCTCTTTTCTTTGTCTCCAGCGCCCACCAGAGATAAGACCCACTCTCCTCTGGGCTTTAATTCTTCTTTCTGTTGTATGCTATCCAGCCAGGTGATTTGGAGGGAGCCATTTCCCCTCCCCAGATAATAACTTTTTAGACAGAGTGATGAATGCAAGCTCCTTGTACAATTACAGGCTGTAGAAACTATTGTGGGTCTCCCAACCCACCTCCCACAGCTGGGTGTTTGCCAGAATATAAACCACCCCTGAGTATCCGTTTGTTTCTTCTATACGTTGGACATAATTAGACACAGCCAATTGTGTGTCTATTTGCGCATACCCAATATATTCATGGAACTAACAGTATGCACAGATCATGTATCTCCACGTGAAGGTCAGGCATAACAAAATGCCTGTGGTAATAGTATGTATCTAATACCAGCATTCTGTCTATCTGGTAAGCAAAGTAAATACAGCCTTGTACAAAAGGCAAAAATCTTCACTCAAATACTGTTTCAGATGTATTTTGAGAGTCTGAGTGAGGCACAGAGCTATTAGAAAAACAGCTACAGGATTCTGCGCCTGTAGAAAAGACCCTTCTGATTCATTTCATAATTCCAGGGCTCGGCATTTGTTTCTCACTGACACAGAATTCACAGCATTAGGGTCACTTTGCCATCTTTTTGCATGGGTGTGAACAACAGGAAGTTGGCAAAACTGCTTTTCTTCACCCTGGTTAATTTTAAATAACTACATAATTTAGCGTTCACAGAAGCTAATCAAAGTTGACAAGAAATCTGCATTTTAGGCCTGCAGCTTTAACAGACCCTCATCTATAAGTATCTGAAGATCAGTCTTATTTGTCTTGTCCTAAAGCAACATGCTAAATATTTTTCTTTGCTGTAAAAATTATAATCTGCTACAATTTAAATAACTAACATGAATTCCACAAAAATGACCATTTGATCTGTAAAGACCATGCTAATAAGGCCTTTGACCATAAAGCTAAGCTGTAATACTTTCAAAGACAGAAATGTGACTTTTTTCCCTGGCAATGCTAAATAGTGTTGTGTCAAAACTGAGAGCAAATTCATCGAAACTTTGGAGTTATAGTTGAGGCAGGGGATATGAAACGGGTCAGTCTTACAAAGCCAAATTTCTACAGATAAGATTTCTAAAAAGAAGTCAGGAGGCACTCTTCTGCTAGAGGATACTGAATTTCATTCTTTAGAAAGTGGTTAAGTTTCGGTTCATCAAATACATACATTTTTAATGTGGCTGAGGGGAAAAGAATTTTCTTTTTTCAGGTGTCTGCATTTTTTCGTGGAATGCATGGATTGCAAATTTACAACTGTATTTCTTACATTGCATAAACCCAGCATTCCCTAATATTCCCTTCCAATTTTCTCCTGCAAAGTCTCGGTATCGCTCCTGAAGTACGTCAGTCCAGTCCACGTATGATTTATTTTAACTAATCACTGGTGAAGGTGAAGTTAATATTTTTCACGCATGTGGAACAACAAACGTCATTTATCATTATCTGGTTTAAATGAGATCTTGTCCTTTCTCTGTAATTGACTCCCTTTTACTAGCGCAGTGCACGGATAGCAACAGGCTACAAAGGGGCAAATGCCATGGTGGGTCGCTGGAGACAGGACCTCGCTCTCGGCTCTGTCGAGTGGCAGCCAGTCATGGCTCAGTGAAAAATGCTGCTTGTTTCCAAACGGCTGGTGACAGCTCCTTTGAGGAGAGTGTTGCAAATGGTAGCATTCAGAGAATGGAAACAAAAATGAATAAATTTTTTTGTCAGAATACAGCATTTTTTGGAGGCCATGGACCCTTCGGAGACAGGGAGATTTTCTAAAGGAGATTCCTCACTGGACTCAAAGGAACTCTCAAAGCAGCTACCAGATTGTTTCACCAACGAAGAGCTGTGGACCTCCCGAAGGAGGAGCTGAAACTGCTTTAAATACAAGTTTTGATGGAAAATTCACTACAAATAATTCAAACCACTAGATGTGATCTATTTTATCTGGATCCCTCAGATAGGGAAATACAGACTTCAGTACTGCGTGTCCAAAGTGCTGAAGAAGACTGGTTGTGCATTCAGGAATGCAGGCCGGGTTTCTCCGCATGGGCAGCACAGCACAGAGGTAACCGTGCTCTGACTTTCCAAACATGATAAATGTAAGCAGCAGAAAGTGCCCGCTGGCTCCTAGGCTCGCTGAAACGGCCAAGTGTGTGGGAGTAGTGGGACCCTCTTCCAGCTGGGCTTCTGGTGTTTTGTTTGTGACAAGGTGAGTGGGACTTTTCCCTACTCATTCCTGGTTTAAAAGAAGACCAGCCAGTCTACTCATTACATCGACTGCAAAGCCAGTGACTGTAAGGGGGTGTACGAAGTGTCAGTAGCACAAATCATGAAGCAGAGGAGTGCGCTCTGGCTGTTGCAAATGAAAGTGAAAAAGCAAGTCTAAAGCCCTGTGTATCAGCCCCCGGTTCCCAGCGCTTGACTACAGTGAGGCCTTGCTGAACAGCTGGTGCCAGAGAGCTGGGCTGGGCACCAGGGTGGGGATGGCGTATTCGTATGCGAGTGACACGTAGGAAAAAGAGCCCTCAGTCGTATGTGATTCATCTCCTCAGCACTGAAGAACCTGACAGAATAAATGGCTGACAAATGGTCCCAGCATAGATATCTGAAGTAACCATTTTATGAGCAAGCTGTGTGATAGCAACAAAAATAAACACATGCACAGAGGAAAGACTTTTCCAGTAATAAACCTGGCTTTAATTTTAGTGATAGTTAGTTCTCAAAATAAAACTTCCCTGCTTCCCAGTAACATCAAAAGGATTTTGTTAGTCATGAGTGAATGCAAGTTGCTTTCAGTGTGTTTTTCTTGAACTAGATCTAAAAGACCACAGTTAGTTCATACAGTTATTATGGACAATTTTTTCTAAAACTTACTTTTAATATGTCAGAGAAGATGAAAAAAAGGAGAACAGGGCCACAAAGTAGAGAGAGGAAAGAACTGCTTGGTTTTTTTCAGTGATTTTAATTAGGTTGGATGATTTTTCAAGCTTGGATAAGCTTTCAGGTATTTCCTTTAGCATTCATTTTGCAAGAGGAATTCTAGACCACTGGTTGTTTTAATGACTAATTATAAGATAAAAGGTATGATAAAAATAAAGTAAAAAAAATCCTGACCTAAAATTTTTCTACCAATTAGACCAATGTTCTTGGAATGTCTTCTTACACTCAGAGATAATCTTGCTTCACACAGCTGTAGGACTTTCTTCTTCTGCATGTCTTGCTAGAGCAGATACAAGAAGCCAAAGCCCTCATTTTATAACTTTATTGGTATTGAATTTGATCCATTTGGTATGTTATTAGAGCATGAGAAAAATTATCACGGTTACTTGAGCCAGGCAAATACAGCGCATCATTTACGGGAGTTTATTGAAAGTATTCTATTTTCATATTTCAAGTTGATTTCTTAACCAGAGATGTTTGGATACCCAGACTTCTTTTAATGAAACTAAACTTTCAGAGATGTGTTTGGTTTTGCTCTATACGTAGAACGTCTACCTAACTAAAACAGTGTTCCTGCTTTTGCTAATTTGCATAAGATAATCTTAATTTTTAACTGAAGCTATTGCTCCTAATAACTTCTCCGGGATGCGTAAATAAAAGTGCCATGGATCTCTTTAATGGCTGTAATTCAAGGCTATCTTTTTATCATGGTCAAAATTGTTATTCTGGATTCCCACTTAATTATGACGATAATGCAATGTGGCAGGTCAGAGGCAACAATGACATTGCTAATGCCAGGCTGCAAGGATAGCTTGTAAGTAGCTGAGGTGGCTTGAATATTTTAAGTAATAATTTGTCGGTTTGCTGATGCATTGTCTGTGGTACTGATTTTTATAACCCAAACATTTAATGTTTTCACATGATGATGATGAACAGAAGATAGAATGTATTAATAATAGTACAGTTTTCAAAAGCACTGCAGTGATTCAGAGCCTATGTCATACTTTTTAAAGAGATTCTGATCACCTGGGAGCTTAAGTCTTAGGGGAACCCAATGAGTGTATATGCCTAAGAGCGAGTTTTCTAAGCAGGCAACTGCATTTTATTCTTAGGAATAAATAATAAATTGCCAGAATGTTTTTGAAAATTTTACCCTATTGTTTGTTTTAATTTTAATATTAAAGTTTAAATATTGTGTAACAAACTCATTTAAACTCTTGATTTTGAAAGTTCTGAATGTCAGAGCCCAGAAATCCCCAATTAAATGTGTTACAAGAACACAGTTTCCCCAGATTTCTCTTGCAGAATGGAGATCAGCTGAATGCGTCTTACGTAAGCCAAGCACAGGTGCTACTGCCTGCTGATCGCTTTAGGGTGTTTGTGACACGGGGACTAGTAACTAACTTCTCAGTGTGATCCTGTAGTTCACTGAACAGCAGCTTGGCAGTAACACGTTCTCCCTCACTGTTGACCTGGTTTGAAGTTGAGTCGCTCCAGTAAATCATTCTGTTTCTCTAATGGATTCTGAGCTGCTCTAGGTTTTTGGTGCTTCTTTATCCCTGTGTAGCAGTTTGTTTGATTTGTGCATTAGGTTGCCAGGTTCAGCTCCAGATTCCAGTTTCATTGTATCATTGTTCTAGTTTTTAGGAGGAAATGTCAGGCTTCTTTTAAGGAGGAGGAAATAGAGTTTTCTGTGAATGTGGAAGTACCCAGGTGATAAAGAGCAGGATGCTGACAGGGTTCTGGAGGGACTGGACTGAGTTTTAGGGTGGAGGACAGGAACAGGAGTGTCGGAGATGTTCTCTTGAGAGCATTGGGTTTATTAGAGTAATAGTGCGTGCTTTCCCTCTCCCTTCCCCGTTTTGAATTGAACTGGTATGTGCTTAGCCAATACGGCTTACCTTTAGTGGAAAGATAACTGAATTTTGGATGAAGTTTTAATATGACATTTGCTTTGTTAAGAAAGTGAGTAATTGTAGAACTGGGTATTGTTGATGAAAATGTAGAACTACAGATTTTGGATAGTCTTCTTTTTAATTAAGTCTGAGGATTTATAGAGCATCTTACTGTAGGTGCTGGCACATGTTCAAGTTAATTATTTGAGAAATGTACTTCTGTAATTCACAATCCAGTGAGGATTATTGAGATATTTTCAATGCATCTGATTTCTTCAACAGGGACTGCATAGGCCATGAAGAAAACAAGAACGTCATTGTCAAACTGCTGCAGCTGAGACACAAAGAAAGTTGGAAGAAGATGACAGCCAGGTAAGATTTGAAGTTTTCTCTTTGAACAGCTTGCTAGAGTCATATGATTCTAGAAAGTCTTCCTTTAGGAAAATTCTATTAAATTCAAACAAAATAGGATTAAAATGAAGTATGGTAAAATACTCAGCAGAGCTCTGCTTCTGAATCTCTACTTTCTTAGGCCTGCAAGGCTTAACTGTGTCTTTCCAATATAACCTTGAGCTATGTAATTTAATTGAAAGTCCATTGCTTTAATGACCAGGAGCTAACAAAAGGAACCCAGATCCATACAAAGCTGCAGTACTAATCTGCAAGGTCCACAGTTTCATGCAGGTGCCTAGTAGGTACATGTGGAAAACTTGGAGTGGGCTCTGTGAAGCAGTATGTGGGTAGAGAGCCACCCAAGGCAAAGTAGTGAAGAAATACTGGGAAAACATGCAAGGCTTAAATGTGTGTTCTTCTCTCCCGATGTGTGCCAAAGGCACCCATGTCCTCTCTGTCTGGCGTACCTTATAGAAAAGAATTCAAAATTCATTATGAAAAATGAGTATGTTTTAAATTGATGCTTGTATTACTGGTGGAATTGAGTTGTAATTACAAGGCATGTTTATGTGTATGACATCAACCATCGTTAGTTAAAGTAAATGGTGCCATTGCTAAGGCAGTAATATCTTTTGTGTTATTTCAAACTGTAGATTATCCTATGTAGAATAATTTTCCTGACATTACTGAGGACTTCCTTAAGGTTTAGGCAACCAGGACAGAATTATTTCCTTTCTCGAATACTTTGTTTGTAAGACAGACCAAAAAACCTGTTCTTTTGATAAGCAAAAACCCAATTACTGTCTTTAAAAACAACTCTTTCCCCTGGGAGCCAGATGATTTCCTTGTCATAACGTTTTTGTTTTGGTTTTTTTAAACATAGTGCTATTTATAAAAATCCTTGAAGTGAATCGCTGAATTCTGAGCTTTGAAATTCTTTGCAAATAGTAGCAATGAAACTTGCCTAAAGTGTAAATGAGCAGTGATTTCAGCATTTAACTATCAGTTGATATTTCACAACACTTCCCACATACTCATTTATAAAACACTCAAGCTGCAAGTTTGGTATAAATAGCATTTATTTACTGCCATGTTATAATTGACAGCTTGATGTTAGAGGAAGGTTAATACTAGCGAAAAGAATACTAGTAATGGCTGTCACCTACTTGCTGTGTCATAGCTTTGCTGTGTAATCTTCAGAGATTACTTGAATGGTGTGATTTCCTGTAACTTGAATTGTTATAAACTCTGTCTAACAAGGGTATTATAAAACTGATAATTATTTTATTGTACAACAAAATTGTATTGGTGTGCTTAGACATAAGTAATGTGCGGCAAGAACATCTGTTTGCGAAGAGTCCTTCAGCTTCTGGCAATTTGAAAACATCAGGTTCAGTAGTGGGTGAATTAAAGATTATAGATAACTAGACCCCATTAATGTATTAAATTAATTGCCTTAAGTGAAGGAAAAAAGTCAGCATAGAAATAAAGGCCGTTACTTGTCTGAAACACTATATTGCAATGGTTTTGGGTTTTATCGGTACAAAAGTAGGAGCTCAAATTGGTCACAGTTTGCAAGAAGTAGACCGTTGCATTAATTGTGGTTGTTTTTCTCCTTTTCTCTCTTGCACTAACTACATTAATGCCTCTCTATGTACTTTTTTTTTCTTTTTGGGTACCTCACACAAAGATAGCGATTTGGCTGATAGTAGGTTGTCACAAGAAGCCTTAGCATGAGTACAAACTGTTCTGGGACTATGGGGTATTGGCTAATAGTAGAATTGAAAACGCAGTCACAGAAAGGGTCCGACACATCCCATGTAAGACAAGCATTTAAAATATGTCTTATACTCATGTGAAAACCAGGTTCATCATGCATGAAACTGTAAATTTATAAGATGTATTTTAGATGCCATATATAAATATGTGTTAACCTTTCAGTATTAACTGCTACATGCTTCTACGAGCAAGAGTATAAATAACAACTGGGCTTGTCTATCATTTGCAATTAATCATGCCATGCGGCCTCAGGCTGAGAAGACCCTGAGAGCCAGACCCTCTTCTGCCGCTGTTCCAACAGGCCCTTCCTTGTTTCTCTGGCCACTCATGAAGTGAAAGGCGCTCAAGTGAGCATAGCTGTGCATTTTATTTATTTCTCCTCCTTAAACTTCTGAATGATGATTAAAATATCTTAGTGAAAATCTTGCTGTTCTGTTTTTAGTACCATAATATTCCGTCACTCTTGCAAGATGTGAACACAGATTTGTCTTAACAACCGCCATCCACAAGGCATGATCTTTTGACCTACCAAAATAATTTGTATGACCTCCCTACGTGCCTCCTACCTGCTGAAATCCTTTCCAGAGCTGTCAGTTCTTGCAGACATGCAGCCTGACTGCTTGCCTTTACCTGACAAGAATAGTGACATCAGGTAGCAGTAGGGCCTTAGGGACAGAATAATACTCAATTCCTTCCTCGCTTTTTCTTAATTTTTTTTTTTTTGTATTTAATGTGTTGTATGAGTTACTACAGCCAGGGTAACCTAATGAATGTCAATAATCAATTTACCACTGTGGAGTTTACTGAAATGAAGTGCACAAAGCTATAGATAATGGGCCCATACTAGCCCAAAATCAGTCAGGAGATCCAGTATCCTGCCACTGTGCTCGTCTTGTGGTGTTAGTATTATTTGGATTTTCCTAGTCTCCCCTCACTCTGGATAATGGAGATGCATTACTACAAATAAATAGTGATAATATTACACTATTCTTTTTTTGTCTCATTAGTCCATGATAACTGGAAACCCAAAAGGTTAAGTAATGGTTGAGGTTTTGCTATTAATGTGGCAAGATACCAGGAGACCATACCAGAGTCCAGCAACCCCTTTTGTTTTGCAACATAAAACATCATGTATGCAAAGAGTCAAGGAAGCAGTGTGCTATACACTGTGAGCTGCCATGTTCATTTCAGGGAGATTAATCTCACAAAAGAAAGCGTATGTGGAATTGGGTCAGAGAGCTTCACATATTCAAACTTGTGTAAGATACAAAGTGATCAATCCCCATAAGATCTTTGTAAAGTAAGTAAGTTTTATTATTTATAGTAGTAAACAGCTTAGCATTTATCTTTTCAAAGCATGACAGTAGCACAAAATATGGTTTAACTTCTGTTGTTTTCAGTTATTTGCATTTTAAAAGCTCTACTTTGAGTTGTTGTGTCTTCCTAGAATTTCATGGGTTATATAATGCAAGATACTTGAAATGTACTGAAATTACAACTGTCAGAGCTAGTGAAGAAGGAAATAGAGTGGCACAATATGGAAATTCAGTTATATATGTAGACGTATATACATTCTAATATGCAATTATTGAACCCTTTAAGTTATTTCTTCATGGAGATAGCAAGATCACAAAGGCCACCTAGCAAAGGGAATGCCTGCCTTGCAGTCTGATACGGGATACCAGGAAATGGTAGCACAAGAATGAGACAGCAAAGTCTCTAAAATCTGGCTTCATTTGTAGTTTGCTTCAACTTTAGTTGCATATAATGGAAGCATGTTTACTGCAATGGCATTTGAAAATGACCCTTAGCAAAAATTGAAGTCAGGTTTAATGAGAGTAACTGTTTGGAGTATGTGTAGCAGTGCATGATGCATGTTATTTTCATTCCTGTCACTCTACAACAAGCAAATCTGCTTTCTCCTCTCTCACCAGTAATTCCTACTTATCCTCTCCTCCAGGTCAGGCTTTTTGTATTATGACAATTACGACTTCAGTTTTCTTAAATTAGAGCATGGTTTGGTATATATCACATGCTCTGCTGAGCTCAAAACAGTTTTTCACTGATCTATGCTAGCAAAAGTTACAGCTCTCCCACATATTTTGCAGTGTTTGAGGCTATCCCACTGTATTAATTATAGAGATCATCCTTGCATGGATTGAGAGTAGCTTTTTGTGCTAGGTCCAGAGCTTCATCTGGTAGGAACTGTTCAGATTACCCTGTGGTCTTTCAGCCAACATCAGTCTTAGGGGATGGAGGTAGTGCTGGGAGAGGAACCTCTTCTGCATGTCTGCAGCAGCTCCTGAGACATCAATGCGAAATGTGTGTTGCTCTTTGAGCTGTGCTTGATTTAAGATCTTACGCTTTAGAAGATACTTTTTCTTACTGCCCCTGAGGTTTTTTTGTGGGTTTGGGAGTTTAGGGTTTTTTATGCTTTGTGTTGACCAAAGTTCTGATGACAGAAGGTAGCAGAGAGCTTTGGTCCCCACTCAGCATTCCTTGCTCATTGTCTGAAGGACCATCACAGTAACCATCAGAGAATTTTGCTTAACTAAACATCAGCCTTTATTGAGATTTTACAGAGTGATGTCTTTAGAATGGTCTTTTTCTTTTGTCAAAGAAATACATCATATTGTTAAATACTTCCAGACCCATCTCTGTGGTATTGCAGCATTTATGGATCACATAGCTATAGCGAGCATCATCCATGCCAAGAGTAACAGTGACACCCTGTGACCAGTTCGATAGAGGACTTGCACCGAATTTCCATTATTACTTTAAAATCAGCTTCTGAATTTCTTACACCCTGGGGAGTATCACAGGAGGAATGCCTCCTCTACACATATGAGAGCTTCATCAATTTATCGTCTCTCATTAGACGTTTCCATTATTGGAATACATGTCTAATGAACACTTTAATTCTAAGATAGAGAGAACACTCTCAGACCCTGATGGCTAAATGTTTGAGAAGGTAGAGCAGGAAATGTAGAAATCGAGAAAAGAAGAAAAGATTACATTTCACTTTAAATTGATGTTACAGGAGTATAATGCTGTTCATTATCTTTCATAACATTTTCCTCTAACGTGGAAACTGTCGACTGAACTATATTGGTATATAATGACAAAGTATCTACAACGTAAAACTACTACATAAACAACTAGATATTGAAGTTGGGATCATCCTTTAAACTTCTTGCATCATTATGTTGGTTTGCTTAATGAGTACAAATAACACAATCGCTCTGTAACTACTGACATAATGCTGTTTCCAGTTAAGTCCTTCATTGCACAGTATTATAGTTCTACTGTGTTATTACATGCTAATGTAAAATGCATGTACCCCACTAAAATTTTTTTTAGTGACTTACCCCAACTGTTGCTATGTCATTGAGGCAACATACCTGACAGAATACCATGGTCTGCACACTGCAAGTGGTTTAAGCCTCATGCATGCTAAATAGCTGACAAAAGAAAGACTTTTAAAACTTCATGACAAGTGGTCTGCTTTTGGCTGTTTTTGTTTTTTGTTGTTGTGGGTTTTAGGTTTTTCTGTGGTTTTTTGTTTGGTCGGGTTTTTTAGGGGTATGGGAAGGAGAAAAGAGTTGAAGAAATATTGTGCAAAGACCCATGTGAAACTTCATCTGAATCTTCTGTAAAACACAGATTCCTTAAAAAAAATTAATGGGCATGCAGGGAAGAATGTAATAAACTAGGTTTTGTGTCCTCTGTGCTTGAAATTTAAGCTCATTATGTCTTGTCTTATCAAGAGTCCATTTAGGTTAGGTGTTTGGGTGGTGGGGCCATGTTCCTTAAGCATTGGAATAGACTGCATTAGTCAACGGTTTATTCTTGAAAGATTTTTGTAAGGAGGTTAGAGAAGTGGCTATGATAAATATTTTAGGTAGAATTGGCCCTATCTTGAAGTGGAGAGATGGAGCAGATGGCTTCTCAAGGCTCCTCCCAGTCCTTCCTTCAGTGAGTTTATGGTTATGTCAGTGTTCTTTGTGTTTTAAATAGTATTTTGTGAGTATTCAGTATTGTACTTTCCCAAATACACTAAGTTGCATTCTGTTTGCTTGAGTGTCGTCCACAAAAACACTGCCTCTTCTCACTACTTTTTTTGCCTTTCTGGGCTCTGGCAGACCTGCTTTTGGTGCTGTACAGATAAGTGACTCCTAGCACGAGTACTTACGTTAAACAAAGCAAGCACATTACTTCCACCATCACAAGCCCTCTGTATCCTTGAGGGACTGGCACACGGGAACTCCACTGGAAAGGAAAGATAAAGGGGCAGCTCCACTTTCAAGCACAGCAACTTCCTTCTGTTTGGTTTTACAGAATCTCTGCAGGTCAGTTTTGAGAATCAGCTTCTGCTTTACAAAACCAACCTTTCATAAACCGTCGTGTCTGTAATGCTGTCCTCCTGGCTTTATATTTATTCCTCTGGGGACATGCTGTTTCTGAGGAGACTATTTTGCCATGCAACTTTAAGATGATTGGAAGGTACAGGGACTCTTAAATTCTCCCTTGAAGAACCCAGCTGTTCCTTATCTTAATAATTCCTCCCTGAGAGCCTATGCAGACAAGCCATTGTTGACCTATTTTGTGCAGAAAACTTTAAAAAAAACCCAAACAAACAAAAAGGAAAGTAACTGAAGGGAAAACAAAACAAAACATTTTTCCAGTTGTTCAAGCAGAGTCAAATGCAGGAGACAAGTAGGGAGCATGAATTGTGACAAATCAATTAATGTGCCCACCCTTGTGCGTTCTGTGTTTTGTATCAAATATGTTATTGTTTGTAACTTTCAGCTCTTTCGAAAATCTTCAAATCTCTTCTGTGCTTCTTGAGCAGGGAGGTACTCTTCCTTGCCTTTGCCCATGCAGCTACCGCTCCATTGCTCCACTCTTCGGGCTTAGTCTTTCCCTGTTACTGCTCCAGCTTTTTCAATCTTTCTTCATATTACTTTTTTCTGTTCTGGCTTTTCCTCAGTTTTTCTGCAGAACCCTCTTGGTGTGGAATACGTGACTTTCTTTCACAACTGACTAGTTAGAGCACTCTGAAAAGGATGGATGATGGTCAGGCTACGCTTGTGTGCATCCGTGTGTACGTCTAGGCCTAGCCCATCATTTCTGTCTGTCTCTTCCCAGCATACAAGTCCGTGTAACCTGTGCCTCTCTCCATATAGCACTTCATATAGGTTGAAGGCACTGCTTGACAGTAGCTCGCATTTCAGTATTGTTTTATTTAGGCTTTTTGTTACTTGCTTTAGCTGAGATTTAGCAAAAAATATTTTCAAACCAGCAAAAGTAAAATTGGGTAGGGTTTTATGAGTTTTATACCTGGATGAAACACACAAGATTTTTACAAGAGAAACATTTTATTAGAGTCCTATATAAATTGTTTCTCTGATTCCTTGTATGCTCTTCATATCATATCAGATTCTCTTGCATACAGATTTCCAATTACAGAAGAAAAAAATGGTCAGGCTTTTGTTCCACCTCTTTTTGCTTCTTTCTTTGTTCTTTTATTTTTCTATAAAACACCAGTGATAGCTTTTCCACTGCACATGGCTAAATATTTAAGAATAGATAATACAGGCATGAAGAATTTTCTTACAAAATTTTTTCTTAAGAAATATCTGCAAGCATTTCTTGGTCTCCCTTTAGTGAACTGGGCTTTCCCCTTAGCTGCTATTGTAAATACATTTCACATCACACAGATGATACAAAACAGGACCATGAGAGAGGCAGTTTTGTTATCAGAGAGCACTGGAAGCCAGAATTGCAAAAACTTCATGTATCTTGATACATTTAATTACTTTCAACTATATAGGAAGTTAATATAAACTTAGGTGCTAATCCTGTAAAGATGTATGCATTTTCTTATTTTTACACACTACACTGTCCTACTGAAGTCAATGAGTTGGAGCAATTTTTTTTTTTTTTTTTTAATATGGTGACTCTGTGGGACAAACCTGCTTTCATGGAAGTAATGAGAATTTGGCCACTGATTTTTTTCCAAATAGGAATATGGTTTTGCAATACTGGCAAAAAGAAAGGTCCATTAAAGACAGTGCAGAGACATCCTATTAATTTATTTATGTTAACAGTAATGTTTGTGTAAATGACTAGTATTTTTTTGTATATGAATTACTGTTAATAGTATAAATTAATAGGATACTGGATAAAGTCTTTTATTCTTCATGAGTGCTTAATCCTGCATGACTTACAAACATGAGGAGCAATATCAAGCTATGAAGGAAGATCAACATTTTTTTCCTGTCTAGATTAATGTGCTGTATGGGTGCTGATTTTCACTATTGTAGTCTGTTCTGGGAATGGAAATAAGCACCATTATTATTTGGAAATCTTGTGAATGCAATTAGCAATTTGAATCTACTAAATTATTAAAGCCTACTTAAATTTGAAGAATCGGTTGTTTTACTTCAGTAAAAATTTCTAAGCAGATCATAAACTGCATTTTATTTTACATTACATTCTCCAGACTATGGTAGATTATTACCTTCTCTTCTCTTCTTCCCTGCCCCCCCCCCCCCCCACCTTTCACCAATATAATGAAACAAGTCACAGGAACGCACACCCAGTTATAAAATACTCTATATACATATTTTACCTTGTCTCAACTCCACTTGGTTATTAATTTTAAAAGGTCACAATACTTAAAACCACGTGAGTTAAGTTTCTTATGTTGTTCATGAATCATCTTAGTCTACAACTACATTATATAACGCTACTTAGTTTACACACACAGATGATATTTGCAAAAATGAACAAAGATTATCTGATGGTATCTAGGTTTTGAAAATTGGTCTGTTTAGTGCCAATTCTGTCTCCCCAGGAAGCCAGTGGTAGAGAAAGTCACTATAAAAATGTCTGTTGACTTCAGTTAAATAATTTGTATCAAGACGGAGAACCTTCCCAAACTGATATTCAACAAATTATATCAACTTGGTTTTTTAATTAAAAAAAAAAAAAGGGGGGGGGGTGTGGAAGCTGTGCACAGTTGCTTTTTTTATATATATATATATACACACACACACACCCCCCTGCCTGGTCAAGCCTATGAAACTGGGGAGCACTGAAATGACTTTTGAAAATTGGGTGCCAGTTTCACCAATGTATTACTCCAGTTTTACACAATGGTTAATCTCCTGAGAGCAACTAGAGTAGTGCGGTGGCAAATCAGCACCTCAGCCCACAAAGGCTTGTCATCAGTTGATCTATGAAGAGCTTACATTTACTGCTTCGAGTAAACATACAGACCTGTACAACAACAGCATGTCATTTGGTACATGCATTTAATTTGGATTACAGACTGGAACAGAATTATAGTCTGTCTATTTAGGTAGATAAACATTAATTTCTCGGACAAAATCTTGCAGTCATGGTCCAGCCTCTCCTCATGTTGGAACCTCCTGCTTCATTTGGTGGATCTGCTTCTGTAGTTCATCTCTGTCCAGCTTCATTTTTGCTTCTAGAACTTGCCGTAGAGACCCAATGCTCTCATAGATAGCTGCAAATCCTAATTGCAGGTGAGAATTAAATTAGTTCATAATGAAAAGCAAGACTATCGCATAATTACTATCCGAATACTGTTCCTACGCATAATTACTATCCGAATACTGTTCCTACCATAACATTCTGCTTTATGCTAGGAAGGTAGCAAAAGTTCTGAAGAAAAACAGGGCTGTAATTGTGTGCTGATGGCAAAAATGCCCCCAATCACAGCCAAGCTATGTATGCTCTGGGGAGAGCACTTCTAAGCTGTCACTTCTAAGATGTCACCTCTTGTTGCTGTGAATTTCACACTTAGTGAAAAACCTTTTTAATGCCACAGGTGCAGCCATTACATCTGGCCCAAGGGTCTTTAAACTACTTCAATACAAGCAAAGGCATTTTGCATATTATGATAGGTCAGTCATTGTTACCACAATGCAGAATAAAGAACTTGATAACCATGGTCCTACCAGCATTAACTTCAGCTTTCATTTCTTTTATATCTTCATTTATCTCATTTTGAAGTTTGCCAATGCGAATATTTATCTTTTCTTCAGTCTGTTTTGCTTCATGTGCTTCCATGGTTACCTTCTGTATTTCTTCTATTTTGTCAATTTTCTCTGCCATTTGGTTGAACTTCACCTCTATAGCTCTTTCGCTCATTTCCTGGAGCCGGGAGAAAGAATTTTAATGATTTACTCTGCATATGAAATTACAGTGGTCTTTCCAAAATATACAATTGATATGATTAATCATCTTTTACATGGAATGCAAAGATATAAGGAATTGTAATTTTTTTATTAAGTAGTTTAAACTGACTTGATTACTGTAGGGTAAAATCCTGATCTACTTAGAAGTGATTAGATTTATTTGAAGACTCAGGTTTTGGGGATGTTATACATGACATCAACGAGAAGAGTTATACAGATATTGAGGAGGTCTGAAAATCTCACTCAAATAGTATCTCAATTACATCATCTTAGTTATTAATAATGCTTTTGCGTGCTTCCTGAGAAGTATTACTAGGACATTTTAATGAAACTTACAGTGTTTTCCTTAAAAGTCAATGAGAGTTGGTCAATTTTTTGCAGAAGCTCTTTTTCAATCCTTTCATGTTCCTGTTCCAGCCAGCTACGTGCAGACAAAATCTGGCTGCTGAGTTCCTCAATAGCATTTTTTAATCTAAGAGCATAATAGAAATTAGCAGATACAAAAGAGCAGAACTTTTGGTTATTCAGCGGTGACTTTTTTATGATCATGTTCATTAAAAAGAAAAAAAAAAAGGACAATTTAATACATTCTTGACACTATATTAAAGTGAATCTTTGAACTTTAAGGCTACTAAACCGGTTAAGGTAACATTGTTTTAGAAAATAAAGGTGAAAGAGTAGAACAAAATAGCAGTTACTTACACGAAACATCACAACATTCTGAGGCATAGCAGATGCAAATTCATTGTAGTATTGAAAACAGAATGTGGTCATCCATTCAGATTATAATTTTTGTGTCCATAGGTCTTAAATCTGAACAAAGATTTGGTACCAGTTTATTTTAGTGCCAATGCCAGTTTATATAGCCTCATGTTGCCTATACCCACCTCAAGTTTACACCAACCAGTTGTGCCAGTGGAAGATGTTTCTTTAGACAGTCTTTTTTTCCAGTCAATAGTTGAAATATGGATCCGTTCTTTCATCTGGTTTGCAAGTAATTTTACTGACATAACTGATGGGATTGCATGAGGATGGCAATAAGCAGTAAGGATGCGGATGACTTAAACCAGGACTGACACCGAGTGAAATGCCTGGAGAGGAGTTAATATTGGAATTTAATATATCCCTATATAATGTCTAGGGGTAGCACAGTAGCTTATCATGAATAATTTAGGTATTTGAGTTACATATTTGTATTTGAAGCCAATTTAAAGCAATAACACTTTGTGAATGCTGTGCCTCGCTTCTGGTTGCTTGAGTGGAACTTTTTGCCCTACTCGCGACAGCCACCTTCAGCATTCGTTGCTTCCTACAGTTCTTGCAAAAAGGTACCAGGCCACTCTTACAGAAATCCTTAGTAGTGTTCTTTAATACAAGTTCTGCCTGAACACTTGACTAGGGCTTTTCAAAATTGCCTAAGCATCTTAGGGGCAGAATAGTTGTTGTAAGTGAGTCCCACTTGACAGATCATTATGCTTTTGTAATATCTGTTGAGCACACATCCGTATTTCAACAGCTTCATGCCCTGGACCTGAGGATTACAACAGTCAAACTTGGAAAACTGAGGCCTTGTCTTCCAAGGCGCATGGCAGCAACAAGGTTTCTCGGGCACTCACTTCGTATCCAGAAGGTGGAGCTGTTGGTTGCTCTCTTTGTAGGCAATCTTCAGCTTTGCTTCTTGTTGCATTATTGATTGCTCTACTCTGCTGAGAAGATGAGAGATCTGAAACAAAATCCAGAATTTACCATGTTCAACAACATTTCATCACAGTCTCATTTGGCATGTTTTCATAACAGTAGAGGAGATCTTAAAGAAGGGCTGGTTTTGCTGACATTTCAAAAAGTATTGAATTTGCATATTTACTTTATAATGAAAAATATGCTATCTTGCAAGATGAAAGTATCAACAAGCTGAAAACTGTAATTTTTCAGCCATAAATAGTTTTAACAGTCTTCCATTGAAAGCTTTTGCTTGCTCCCCCCTCCTTAGGACAGATGAATTTACATGATCTATACATCTCCATTTTGTCATGTAAGCAGATTAAACAAATAGCAAAGCACTCCACCAAAATTGAAGGATACTCTTCATCACCTCATGTATAATGGCTATTGCAGTGACAAAAGTGCTGGATTTAACTGGGGATGGTCATTACCAACAGAAAATATTTCTCACCAAAACAGTCATCCCAGTTCTACAAAACATACTGTTCTGCTTTACAAAACTCATGACAATATGCTCCTAGCATGCTGGCACACTAATATACTATACTGAGTCTTCTGGGAAAGGTAAAGTGGATTTTAACCATTTACCTACCACGAAATGGAGATGTAAAATACTTTTGTTGCCCAAGAAATGGGAAGGCCTTGAGATGGAGATATGAAGAATCCTTTTCCTTAAATGTCGTAAGTCTCTGCTTGTATCTAGTGCTCACTTCCATTCTTGTACCCAATGGAAGAGAAACCTGACGGATAGATTAATGGATTCACAGAACCCAAAACCGGTTTTGTTTTGCAAACCTTCAAAAACTGTGTTCAAATACATATAAAATCATCCTGGGAAGGCCAAAATCTACAGGGAGAGACACTGATGCTTGCATTGTTGTGGTAGTTTTGTAGAGCATCCATGTCTTGTTCACATTCCAACCTCAGGAAGCCATTCAGGCCACGAATCACTGACTTCTGTTCATTCCTGGAGTCCTTTCAGGTGCCTTTAAATACTAGCCACTTCTACACAGCATGTTAAAGGCAGCAAATTAAGGACCTTTTTTCAGTTAGACCAGTACAGTAATGCAGCTAGGTACGAATATTCAATCTAATAAGGACTGTGAGCAGATTCACCCCTCCATTTGTAAATCTGTGGCCTCTCACACTAATAATTAACAGTAATGGAGTCTGTGTGAATTAGACTATTGACTCTTACCCATACATGGATCACTTTGGTCCAAATACCATACCTGTATTTCTGCCTCTTTGATTTTAGATTCTAAGATCAGCTTGGAGGTGTGTTGGTCTTTACTTAGGCTCTGAAGTCTTTCATACGTAATTTTATGCTCTGCAGACAGTCTGGCTAACCCAGCATCACACCTGTTTGAATAAATAAATACCAAAGCAACAGCTGAATAGAATGTAAGATCTAGGCTTTTTAAATTAGCCATTTTAGACTGGGCTTTTCTGTGAAATTGCTGGCTGTTGAGCGAAACAATGTCTTACGAGACTGTAAAAATGGTGATATATCATAGTATTCAGGGAACTGCTCCCAAATGGGACTAGAAGTCAGTCTGACACATTCCTGTTTTCTTGGCACTGACATAATATGTGTAGACAGTGTTGTTATCAGTCAGAAAAATTGCATTACAAATGCAAAGATGCAGAATTTCAATGCCTGTTTTTGTCATACTCCAAAAGACATCTGTTAAGGTGTGTATGATTTCACCTACATGATTAGAAGCCTAAATAGTCGAGGACCACTTTTTCCTTATTGCTGTTGTGGTCCTCTGAGTTTTACATTCTTATTTTTATTTGCAAAATAGTAGTATACAATTAATAAGTGAGGTAAACAATGTGGGGCAAATTTTACAGTTATTAGTCTTTATTTAGGTAAAACTGTCATTGAAAGCAATGGCAGTTTTGTCTCACAGAAGCCTATGAAATGCAGCAGTTCTGGAACATAATTATTGTTTCCTTTCTTCACATTGGAACATTTCTTGATGCTGTAACATTTTCAGGATAAATGTGCTATAGAATATGTGCATTTTCTACCACTTTTCGAAAATACTTTGGTCAGGTGGATTTCATCCACTGTGATACAGTAAGGACATTAACTGAACTGTAAAAATGTAAGTACTGTAATTTCAGGAGTAAGACCTCTGTGAAGTATGAGTCGTATATTTTTTTGCTAAGGGAGATATGTAATCAGCAGTGTTACCAACTTTGATCTATGAAACTGATGGAGGACAGACAGCAGTTACAATTTGACGGAGAAAAAGGCAGGAAAATGGAACAAGCTAAGGCATGTTAAGTCATTAACTAAACCAATGACACACTTTAACCTCTTTTTAGTCACATTTCAGTTTGAAGGCTTTCTTTTCAATACACATTTTCATCGCCTCGGTTACAATAACTACTATTATCATTGAAAGTGAAGGGAAAGTAACAGCTAAAATGACAAACAGAGCATCTGCTTAGTATTACATTACAATTTCAATATGAAAACAATCAGTAATGCAAAATAACACATCAAAATTAATTTATAGTTTAGCAGCTCAGTGTTGTGAGGCCAATTACTAATATCTGTAGGAAGACCAGCATTGAACCGTACTTGAAGGTCTTACAATCAGGCAGTTTTCTTTAGAAAGATGAGAGAAGCCGAATCTCTCCATGTTGTTACAATGAGAGAGAATCAGAGGAATGAAATCATCTTGCATCTAGTCACCAAAAGCCTCTGGGCTCAAAAAAATTGTTAGTTTTGTTTCTCCGAGCCATGACAGAAAATAGAAAAAGCAACAGCTTTGAAACCACTGTAGCAGATGTAAACAGCAGGCATCTATAATTGTTTTTAAGGCAAATTAGTATTTTGGGTTTAATCGCAGTGCATCTCTCTTCTTTGTGGAACTCAGTTACATGATCAAAGAGGTCATATAGTCGCATGGTAACCAAAACATTAAAATTCTGACTATGTAAATTTAGTGTCAGCCTGGTATGTAATAATCAGATTTTTTTTTTTTTTTCTACAAGGATACTGTAGTTGGCACCATTTTAAACAAAGCTGGAATAAAGTTTAAATTCCGTTGTCTGTAGTTATGGAATGTTTATCCTGCCTTTTTTTTTTTTAAAACAATAGTCCATATGTTGAAGTGGTCAGAGAGAAGTATTTTTGCTATATATATTATATGCACAAACACCTGATTAGTTTTGACCTAGAAGAAAACATTAGTGTGCTGCAGACAAAGAATGAGATTCTGATATTAGTTATGTGAGTATATATTTTGAGTTAAAAACTTACAACAATTAAATAACTTTAGTCCATGCTTCCAGTAACTTTCAAATGGTGGGGGAGGCAATAATAAGATGTATGTAATGTATGAAAAAACACGGGCTTTCAAAAGATTTTGATTCAAGTTTCTACTGCATGATTGGTTGGAAGAAAATCAGCAATCAAAATAAAAGGGCATAATATAGTTTGGAATTTTTCTCTGTTTAAAAGAAAAAAAAAAAGGGGGAGGTGGAAAAAAGAGCATATTACACATCCCCACGTATTTTCCCATACCTCTGAAAGTTCTGCTTTGATACTTTATAGATTTTATTCTTGATAGATTCATGTTAAAGTAACAATAGAATTCTTCTTAAAAATATAACTAAATTTTTCTGAACACTGGATTTAAGTACCTGGGTAATTTAATCAGGCTGTCTATATAAATGAAGCCAGTGGACTATGGATATAAAGACAGAAGTCGAAAACAACTGTCGATGTTTGGTCATCTTAAAAGCACAAGGAAAGAAATGAGAAATAGATTAAGATTTTTAGGAATAATACTAGTTTAAAAATATCAGAACTGTATATAAAAATATTCTGTACAAAGAAATGCAGAATAAATAATTCTCTTGTCTTCATGTCTGAACTGCTAAAGCTGGCCATACAAACAACAGTGCAGTTTTTTCATGTGCGCTTGCATACATGCATTGTTGAAATTTGTGGCAAAAATGCACTAGAATGTGTGTGTTTAACTACTGTTTGATTTTTGGAGGGCATTTTCTGAAAGTTCCGGTTGCCAAGCTTTGTACTTATGTGAAATTAGTAAATGAAGAATAAATTGAGAGATTTTGTAGTGCCAAGCATTATTTTTAGTTTCAGAATACAGTATAATTCTAGAAACCAGTAATGTTTAATACAAACAGTGAAATTATCAAACAACTGCCTTCCAAGTCATAGTAGGCAAAAGCAGTAGTTACTTTTCTGGCACACTGAAGAGTGTTTTTGTTGTCTTTGATTTCTTAAGAAATCAAAACACAATGGTCACTCTATTTGGTGTCACCAGGGCCTAGATAGAGCAGAGAACTACGCCAATACTCTGCAACAGGATGCCATATAAATATGCTATAACGGTACATGTAGCTTTTCAATGTTCCTGTTTTATTACAACAGGAGATGTTTCAATTAAAATACCAATGTTTCAGTGAAAAACAAGTAGCTGAAAAAAAAAGTAGTGAAAAGCAAGTGGAAAGGCTCAAGGGATCCACTTGGCAAGAACAGCGGAGCTGGTAGATGCTGAACAGCCTGGATCAGGGTGCCCAGATCAGTCCTTGATGTGTGCATCTCGTACACAGCAAGTAGCCAGAGTGAGCAGATTTATTGTACTTCTGAAGTTCATAAATGCAGTGCATCCCAGATGCATCAGGCTCATTTTCTGTGCAGTGTAGGAAAATCTGCCTACATGTAATGAGTCCAGGGTGTCTGAAATGAATCAGATCTATAATGTATATAAAAAAATCATCTATATATGCAAAGTAGGCCCAATTCGAACATGCATAGTTGCCATTTTTCTGGATGTTTCAGCTACCAGGAAGCTTCTAGAGATGGTTACTGCTGTGGTTCTGACCAGGCTGTTGTATTCAAACTTTCCAGTTTGATCAGACAAGTGATCATAGTCCACAAGTTATTCTGTAAATAAATAAGGCACTACTCATGAGTTTTCTGATCTAATGTCACTAGAAATAGAATTGGTAAATCTGTGTTATATAAGATTGCCAGCATCAGGGACAGGAGGCTGGAGTAATGGATCTGTCAGCATCTATCTAATTTTCTGCTGAATGTGTCACTGAATTTCGTAGAGGTAATATTTTTCTTAATAATAATACTGATTCTTAGGAAAATGTACAGCATCATTCATGGTGAACGCTATAATGATGCTTTACAAATTGATCAAGAAGTTATGCTTAATGAGAAATGGCCCAGAGACATGAGCTGTAATGTGTGTTCTTCTCCTTTAGGGATAAGAGTTGATTCTGTGATGCAGGTGAGCTCAACTGTGAGGTCTGTCTGAATCTCACTCCTCCAGAACTGTGGGTAACGTGGCTTTGGAGCTGTGCTTCAGAACGGCATGTGCATGTAGGGATCTCTGTTCTCACCGTTAAAAGCAGCAACCCTCAAGAAATGATGAGACAGTTGTTTGATAATATATTGACATGTTACAGAACAGTTGGTGATAGGAAATAAAAACCACTCTCTCCAATATTGAAGTTGAATAGGATGTTTAGTATGCATGTAATCAGTGGAACTGAAATTTGGCCAGAATCCTGAGACTGACACTAAAATGATTACAGGACCAAAAGGCTCAGACTTAGGTGACTTACAATCATGCAGCATATATGAACTGATTCACACGCTGATTCACACTGATTGTCCATCTGCACACTTCTAGCCTAGAGCAAACATGAGGAGTTAATTTAGCCTACTGCCACTATAGCCTGAGCCATACATAGTACCTTGACTATGGCAGAGGGCTGATGCACAGTAAGTTGGAAACCCACAGTAACCTGATGATGTTTCTAAGGTTTCATTCTTCCAACTCATCGGAAAGCTAGCAGGACTAGATGTAAAAGTGAAACTGTATTAGGTGAGTTCAGTTTATTTTATGTAAGGAACATTGGCTAGAGTAATCGGAAAGTGTTTATCCCAGGGAAGGTTTCTGGTAAGTATCTGTATAGTGCCAACAGCATAACAAACTGCCATCTTGACCATGATCTCCAGATATTACTATAATAATTATTCACAGAAACACTAATTTTCAAAGTAGAATATGTCTGTAAATAAAGGCAGATAGCTTTCTCCCATGGAACACTGCTTTAACTTAATTTCTGATAAAGGGAAGCTTATTTTCTTCCTTATTCATGGAAAATTTTTATAGAGAGAGCATAATGCTGAATAGAAGGTAACAGTTAAAAGACCATAAACCAATTCTCATATGGTAATAAATACAAATATCCAACATTTGTCACACAGATTGGTATAATCTCGTACAATTATCAGATAAATTACAACCCAGGCACAGTACAAGGGTGTTGCCTTAAGTAAATGAAGGAAAAAATCCTGGCACAGACTGCTAGTCCACCACTGATTCCCGAACCAAGTACTCGGGACAGGCAAGGGCCCCATTGTGAAGCTCATGCTGGCACGTGTTTATTCACTGGAGTTCATTGAAAGCAGGGGCACTATGTTGTGCTTCACAAGGCGTCAGTGACTGTGTTGCTCCGAATATGGACCTCTCTCAGGTTGCAGTATTATCTCAAAGTGGACTTTTTACATAAAGAAGCAGGAAGATGTAAGCATGTAAATTTGTCAGGGATTTCTCAGTGAGACAGATGTATATATCTCTCCCTAGACAGATATTCCAGTCAACTTTCTGATTTGAGAAAATAAACTGGTCTAGTTCATTCCTGTTTACTAACAGATAGTGCATAACTTAAAAAAAAAAAAAAGGAACTAAAACCTCTCTAAAGTATTCTTTACAAAATGGGCTATGAAAGTTATGGTGGAAACATCACAAACAATCACATAATTTATGAGAAAACTTTAGTACAAGGAAAATCTCTCCCTGATTATTTTGTAGGTTGCTGAAGGTTATCACCAAATCAGTTGAAGTACAAAAAAAAAAAAAAAAATCTGTACAATATAGACAATAGGTCAAAATCAGGATCCACTGAAGTTAGGAGCTGAGCTCCTTTAGGCCACATTAGGTCCTTTTTCTATAGCTGTATGTATCCTGTCTTTTTTTGTTCAACTTTACAGACACTTAAGCAAATGTTGTTGTACCGGGATTTATAAATGTGTTGTTTATGGCACAACCTGAAGTCTCTGTAGTTGCACAATTGTAACCTGGACTTTCAAGTAGCCTGTAAAACCTCTCTGTTCCTTATGTGTCAGGTAGCCTATGTAGTTTTTAATATGGCTAACCAATAACTGAATGCACAGATTTTTACTTCTAAAATACATGCAAAATGTGAAACTATTCTGTTCTTTACAAGTGCAGATTGTTCCATTCTGCCTTTATAATTGTGCTAATTAATTTTTTTCAAAGATAGACTAGTGTAACCATAGTACTTTTTAAAGCTGAACCAAATCCAAATTCCTAAGGAATTTGAGGTAATTTATTAAAAACTAATTTCAGGAATTAAGGGTGATACTGTTAAGTTTAATATGTAATACTGAAATGCAAAGGATTATTATTCATTTTCCTGAAAACATCAGGCAAAATTATCCTAGGAATTTTGCCAAAGTTGAATTCAGCTCATAGTCATTAACATTCATACTTCAAGATTAAACCAACATTAGCTAGTCCCAAAAACATACTTCCGTGTTACCTTGCAACTCTTCCCCGAAGATCTCCTAAACCAGAAAGCTGACGCATTTCCAGACTCTTCAGGGTAGAATTTGTTCCATAGCTGAGATTGTCTCTGACACGTATCTGTTCCTGCAGCATCTACAAAGCATTCATACGCAGATATAAACTCAGCATGGCATTTTTAATGTACACTTAAAATGTCACTCTTTTTCAGTAACATCAGATACCATTTTATTACTACTTCATTAAAAGCTTTGTCTTGTGTCATACTAAAGCAGATACCTTTCACATAATTTATTTCTTAGTCTTAGTGTGCAGTCTGCACATAAATACCGTGCTGTGCGTAAAGTGTAACTTGACAATGCAATGGAGACTGAAATTTTTATCCTTTTGTTTTTCCCACCACGCCCCTGTTGCTCATTGCAGCAGAGGTCAGACGTGAAGTCACGTATCTGCATATGATTAGGTCATAAAAATGAGCAGTTGGGTTTGGCTACTTGGTGTTGTCAGTAAGTCTGAAGTGAAAGAAAGTTTATTACAGAGCGAAGGCATTTCCTAGTGTTTATACAGCACAGCCTTTGGACTGAAGTTGAGCTGGGTATTAGTGCTGCATTAATTCATTTTTTCAAGGTTTTCCAGTGCAGCTTTTGAAAGCAAGCTTATTAGTACCACAAAGGTGTCTGTGTTTATATGCTAATATCCTGTGCTGTTTTCATAGCCACTGAAAGAATTACATCATTTGCAAACATTTTTTTCAAGTTATAAAAACAATTTATAAGCTTGCAGGATCTTCAGACCTTGTCTGACCTTTACTTATCCTGTGGTAAACTTTCTTATTAAATTAGAAGGAATTAGTGGCTGAGATGGCATTAGTCCTGTGAAAAATTCTTAACATACCTCAATGTCCCGATTAAGCTGCCTCACTATTGCTGTTATGTTTCGGATATGTTCTTCCAAGAGTTGCCTAGCCAACCGGTCGCCCCCCCCTTTGTTCTGCATTCTGTGCAGAGTGGAAACAATGTCCTCCTTAATGCGAAAAGCGTGTTCCACAAGAGCCGCCGTTGTTTTCTCATGGCTTAGGATTCTGTCTTCCAGCTGATCCACCAGGCTTGCAGATGCCAACGGGACCGCTGTTAACGCCTGGCTATGCAGCGGTATGTTTCGAACCCGTCTAGTGAAGAAGAATATCTAGATATTGTTAAGTTTTCACACAAAACTCTGCAATGTCTTCCCACTGGAGACAGTGCGATACTATTTAAGTAGCAATACTGGGGAGAAGGACCAAAATACTTGCAGAGGGAGGGGCCCACTACCACGAATAAGTGGATGCTGTGTTTGCTACTGTGTGTATCTTGTATGAAGGCAGGCCAGGCTCTTTTTCCTACTCTTTAAGGAAGCTTACAAAAGCATAGGATCTTGAGAAAAAGACATTAGCATTATAAAAGTAGTTACAATTCGGAACTAGAATTTGATTAAGAATCCAAATCCAAAACTCTTTTATTGAGTTTCCAAAGTAATGCCATCTGTCTCTACAGTTTTCAGGCTTAATCAAAGCAGCAACTGTAGAAGGTAGATATTGCAAATTAAATGGAAACAGACCGAGATTAAAAAGGAGTAGCTTGTGTCCATTCCTTTTTTAAGTCTCTACAGCTATCCTGTAATACCATACAGAAGCTTGTCCCCCCATGAACAGGACAGGAGCATATGTAGATGTAGAAACTGAGGAGAGACCAAAAGTATGACAAGCTATTCATAAGTCTTAGAGGTCAAATTTTCTCCCCTAAAATAGCTTGCATTTGGGTACCTTGAATAATTGCCTGGATTTTTCAAGAGAGCTCTGCACTGCATAGCTTCCACGGAAAGCAATGGAGCTAATGGGTGCTCAAAGGAAAAAAATTAGGCTGCTAATGCATGCAATCTTTTCCTGCCACTATATTCTGTAAAGAACAAAGAAAATTTTCAGAAGCGTAAGTGGAAGATGCAAGTTCAACCCCACTTTGAAAGAGGAGATCTTTTTCTTGGAACTGTTATTTACTGTGTATTCTCCGTGTTGTTTCCTGTTAATGAGCCAAATTAACAGTTTACTTTCATCATGATATTGGGGGAGATGTATGAGGACATCAACAAAGGTCACTTCTGGCTCTGAGTTTTCACACTTATTCCATGCTATTAGAAGACTGGCTAAAGTATAGTATTGTTGGACCTCTACTCAGTTAGTTTAAGCTATTTAGTTTCTTTGGGAAAGGGTTAAGTAAAAGCTGAGTAAGGGATTGTGATTTGGGTCATGATTTGAATGAGTAAACTCATTTCCCTTTGCTTTGCCTACTAATGCCAAAGTCCCAAGTCACAGCATTACTATATATAGGGAATTGAGAGACACATAATACTCTGCAATATGAAAATTTTATTTTTTACATTCCAAACTGTACCTTTCAGAAGGGGCAAGAGTTGGGAAGATTGGGCTTCGCTGGGCCATTTTCTGGTCAATAATTTATGTCTGTTGAAAAAGTACACATTGAATTATTTAATAGTTTATATCTGGCACTGAAATGACTTAATGCTTCTACTGTAAGTGGACCTTTAAGTAACGTTTAAGATTATGCTGACAGCTCTGATCTTGGAGTTCAAATATTGCTTATGGAATAAATGCAAATAAAAATCGATGCAAAAGAATGAAAACTAAAAACTGCTAAAAAGCTTTCTATAGTGAAGATGGTACTTTTGAAAAAGGCAAGGTTGACAGCCTTGAAACTGAAATCTGCTGTTGACCCGCAGAACTGGTTTGTCAGGACAGAGGTGAACAAACTTTTTGTCCCCAGTCTGTCTACCGGTCTCAGATATCATTAATCAATGAATAAAAAAAGTAAGATCTACAGCATTATCATAAAGCTTAAGACAGTATTGGCTAGAGAATGAAATAATAATATTGCATGACGGCAGATTTTTAGGGGTAAGGTGTTTCTCCGGTAAAAGCATTGGCAGTCAGGAAACCTAAATAAAATGTATTAGACATCAGCATAGTTTAGCAAAACTGAATCTTTTATTAATTTGTCTTCAAATCTAAATGACCACGCTTTATGTTGTAAGTAAATTCTTTTGTGCTAAGAATATAGATTCTGTTTTTCATTTTTAGACATAGCCAGCCAGACTCTGACAGACATTGCAGCAGGGTAGGTCTGTTAAATAACTTCAGAAAGACGTTTTAGGTCTCTTACTGTAGGTGAGACCAGTATACCTGCCTCAGTAGCTTTGTCAATGGACTGAAATTAAATTAATGAAAAAGATGGTAGCCTCAATCAAATCCAACTATTCCATTCTATGTAAAACAGATAAACATAAAACTATGAAGAGAATGAACATGGCCTGAGCCTGAATTCCTTGGGAACCTAAAATTGGTACTGAAAACTAAAGGCTGTTGTATGAAAAGAATTTTGCAATTGCTGATGAAATCCAGTGCAATATGCTGTACAAACAGAAAGAGACAAATATTGTTATTGATACAAAATAGTCAAGTATCGATTGTAAAGAAGTGATAGCAATATCCTTTGAGATCTCAAAATGCAAAGCATGTTTGTACTTCAGAAACATCTGAAAGCACTGCCTAAAAGCAGAGAGCAAACATTGTCACAGTATGTGTGTTCTATTTATAGCACGGTGCTTCAGAAACTACAAATTAGAAAAAAAATAGTTTAAGAGAAGCGGGGTTGCTGAGCAGCAGTGACACTAGACTGGAATTTAGAAGGTCTGATTTTAATTCTTTGCTCAATCCCTGATCCTGATGACTTTGGACAAGTTATTTCCATGTCTAATGACTCAGTTGTCCTATATGGAAGACAGATCATTATACCTACCTCCTTGTTTAAGTTCTCACATGCCTATAAATAAAAAGCACAGTGTAAGAGTTGGGTATCATTATGATGACTTCTGCATTCAAAATCCTGCAGAGACACTGAATGTCCAGTCCTGTAAGCTGTTTCTCACACTTGTAGTTTCCCAGTTGTTTTTTTTAAACAATGCCACCACTCTGTGGGGCATCCCTCCTAGCTGTACCGTGAGGTTTTACAGTAACTGGGCACCCAGTTCTCAGTAGATCTGAGCTCATTTACTCTTAGTCCTCTGGGCCGTAACACATTTTAATGATCTTGATGCAATGAAGCATTTAAACACAATTTAACTATAAACATAGGAATATCCCACTGATTTGAAGAGAGCTATGTGTATCGCAGCAGCAAAGCACTGGATGTTACCTTAGAGAAACGAACAACAAATATTGAAGTCTGTACATCTAGCAGTGTCTTAGTGAAATACACCTTATAAAAAACAGACAAACAGAAAAATCCTCAAGTGTTTTAATCTTATGGCCTTCAGTATCCATTTATTATCTATTGAAAAAATGTTTGCAGCAGAGTAAGCACAGGATTGCCTTAAGTTTTTACTTCTGCCAGGTACCATTAGGCATGCAGCTAAATGCAAATGTCTGGAGGAATTGTGCAGATGAAACCGAAGTTACATAGATGGACTTCTCATTCATTTATTATTGCTAACTTAAGCACATCACTTGGTACACAGCAAAATATCTCCTCACCAACTATCAGATTTCTTGATCTGATCCAACATCCAGAAAGGATGTGGTAAGATCTTCTTCAGCAGTTGTACAAAACTTTTCTGCAGTTTGGAGGTATTTGCAGTAAACAATAACAGGTAGGTGTCAGAACTAATGACAAATTCATTCTCTGTGAGGGTGTGTAATACTGATTTAGATGAATAAAATATAAATAAAAGAAAAAATAAGATGGTCTGATGCCTAGATTCAGGGGAGTGTAATTTCACGTGGCTTCAATTTTAATGGCAGCAAACTGGGATCACCTTAAGATACCAGTCAAAATATTGGCTTCAGGTGCCTTTTTTTAATGATATTGTCTCCTGCTTGATACTGCTATAGCAATTTAAATCCTGATATATTAACCCAGTAAATTTCAGTTGATTGATTTAATTTACTGAATAGTCCAAATATACTTGTCACATTGATGTGATAAAGATTTTTTTTTACCAGTTGTAAATGGTATGCCTGATTGCCGAAAATAACAGTTCACTTGATACGTAAGGCAGCTTTTCCATACAAAGATGGGGTACTACTTTTTTTATCATTTCTTTAAGTCACTGACATCAGACATGTAAAAGCATGGAAGAAAATCATACATGGGACATGCTGAAGAAACACTTTTAGCAATGCAAAGTTCACTTCTGGCTATTTGTACTGTGGCATCCCTTCCCCACTTCAGCAGACTGCCTTGCATGTTTATTTTCTGCAGGTTCTCCATTTGTCCTGTTTTGAAGGATAATCACAACTGTGGTGTTCAGTTCTCCGTCTTCCATTTATAACCTGTGTCTAATACTTGCTGTTATGTCTGTGCACTTTGGAGCATTTTTCACATTCATTCTCGCAATATGCCTGTGGGGTAGGAAAGCGTTACCATCCCTGAAAAGTACTGTTTTCCTTATGTTGCTGGGAGGGAAGTGAAGCACGGGGAGGGCTATGTGACTTGCCACAAGTCACACGGGAATCAAAGCAGACTGAAATACCTGCCTAGGCAAACACTTTAATCACTCTTTTCTTCTTAAAATAGAAACCATTTTGGTTGTTATACAGGGAGCATATGACAGCACCGCCCCAGGAGCCGCAAGATCCTGGTGTTACTCTGAAGCACTTTGGGGCAACATTTTGGAGTAAGTGTGAAAGTCCCTGTGTTGCAACTCGGCAAAAAGACAGGTCCAAACCCGACTGTTACCAGTGAGTCGTACGAAACAAACCCTTGCAAAACCCCCTCTGCTCTGCTGTGACAGTGTGCGAACGTGGGTGCGGTGAGTGCCGGGAGGAGGCACCCCCCGGCAGGGAGGTAGCCATGCCGGCGTGGCTCTGCGCCCAGGCTAAGGTCCTCTTGAGAAAGGTCCGAGCAGCTCGGGTGCTTGGTTGTGCCAATGCAGCTATGCAGCATTTGGGATCCGAGCTGGAATCCGTGCCTGTGCCGTGCCGTGTGGGTGCACCGGCTCGGCCTGCGCTCCGCCTTGCCCGCAGCTCTGCCGCGCAGGCAGGCCCAGGACCCCGGAGGGACCGCCGCACTCCTCGGTGTAAGGGTGGTCAGCAAACGCGGCGGCGGTTGTGGAAACACGGGGTGTACAACAGCTGACAGGACATCACAGCGCAGACACCACTCTACGGCCATGCAACACGGAGGGACAGAGCCGGGACGAGCTCTCCGGCCGCGCAGGGCGCTGCGCCCACTCACCAGTGCTGCATCAGGGCACGACGCGGTTGCCCATCTTTCCCGGGCACCCCAGCGGCCGGCCGAGCCGCGCTCTTTCGCGCGCTGCCGCCGCCACAGCAGCCGTTTGAGAAGCGTCGTGACTGCCTCTGCGCGGCCGGGGCGTGCGTCCGTCCGTCCGTCCGTGGCGGCCCTCCGGCTGCGCGGAGCGGGGCCGCCGCCGCAGGCCGGGCTGCGGGAGCGGTTGCGGTTGCCAGGACGCCGTCGCCAAGGGAACGCGCTCGGCGGGGGGCAGCGCCGCGCAGGCAGCCGGCGGGGGGGGGGGGGCGCGGAATATTCCAGCCGCTAGCACGAAGCCCTTTCCTCCGTCGTCCTCGCAGGTATGCCATAGCGGTCCTGCTCCTTGGGCAGGAGGGAGGGGAAGGGCCCCGCAAAGAACAGCAGCGTCCCTGCGGCGCGGGGGATGGCGATGGAGACAGAGCAGGGGGCCATGCCTGCAGCTCCCGCTCCAGCAAATGTTGGCCTGCAGGAAGAAAGTTTGGTGGTGGCAAAAGAACAGGTACTCTAAATTTCTGAGGGTGCAAAAGAGCTGAGAGTGTGAGTGAAAGTATGAATTTTTCCAGGGTGTATAACAAACCCTGGCAGAATACAAGACTGTTAAAATCGATGGTGAACAATAGTTTTGTTTATAAGGTTATATTTCCAAACAAGATCTAACGTGTAGGTTCAGTAAAACTTCATATATCATTGAAAAGACGATCTGTCTGTTTGCACAGCAGAGGAGCATGAGCTAAGAGAAAGTATTACTGGAAAAACGAACTCCAGAGAGGGTGTGTCTGCCTTCACTTTTGTTTCCTGCTTGTGTCATTCTTTGGACTTCGATACAACCACCTTGGGTAAACAAAGGGTAAGTGAAACTGGAGACAAACTTACTGCATCAGTTCACTCTGAAATAGCAGATTGTCTCTGGTTTTGGTTAAAATATATACACCATCCTATACTGTTGTATAGGCAAACCATTGCAGGACTGGGTATCTGGCGGATGCAAAGGATAAAAGTGCTATAGTGTATACATGCCATTGTAAAAAGCAAGGGAGGGTCTGAATTGACACTCTGATTTGACCTATTTTAAGTAATTCCCACATCAAAGGATCAGGCCAGAAACAAAACATGCCATAGGTGCTTTCAAAATGGAATAGTAACCAACTGACAGTCATAGGATCGTGGGATAATTCAGGTTAGAATGGACCTCAGGAGGACACTTGGCCAACCTCCTACTCCAAACCAGGTCATTGATGAGGCCAAATGCAGTTGTTCAGGGTTTTACCCAGCCTGCTTGTGAAAACCGCCAGGGACAGAGAGTGCCCACTCCCCCGGGCAGCCTGCTCCCACACTCAATTGGCCACTCGGGAGGAACATTTTCCTCATACCTTGCCTGAACCTCTCTTGTTTGCATTTATGCTGTTGTCTTCCCACCGTGCACCTCTGTGAAGAGTCCAGCTTTGCCATCTTGATGACTTCCTCCCAGGTACTGGGGGCTCCTGGAAGGTCCCTCAACACCTGCTTTCATCAGGCTGAGCAAGCTCTGCTCCCCCAGCCTCTCCTCAGGGGCCTGGGCTCTAGCCCCTAACCCTTTCACTGAACCCTTTTGCTGAACGTGCTCTAGTTTATTGACGTACGCAGCTGTATTCTCTGACCCAGCAAATACCTAGCCTAACCTCATGCACCTGTGCAGTGATTTTTCTTGCTAAAGGACTCCTCAGGTACTCAGTGTTTTCTTGAGTATGTATGTCTACAAGAGTGGGGCTTGAAAGCAAATTGATATTTAAAGCAGATTGATTAAAGTTATTTTAATTTAAAAACATGTCAGCATTTGTACCTCCTACTGCAGTCTTGAAATTAACATTAAAAGGTACCTCCATACTAGCTCTCAGTCTGCTTTCTTCCTCTAGCCTTTTGTCTGGCAACAGCCTTCAGCATGGCAGGGGCTGAGAGATAGGGAGGTGACATGTAAATGCTTGTCTGTTTGTACGCTTTTCCCTAGGCATCCACACCGGCCACTGTACGATGATGTTGAGGTGAGTGATCTTTGGTTTGACCCGCACAGATACTCTTTTCATCTTGTGTTATCAGAGTTCATTATTTTTGTACTTGTATCACTTCCTTGATGTTTCTAACTAAAGCAGTACCAAACGATTGTATTTTATATAATTACATCTTCAGTGTAATTGATAATGAATACATAGATGTATTTTCTTAAAGGCAAATTCAGATCACTTTCCTTACCAAGGCACAACATCAATAATGTTAATTTATTCTGGAGTGTTCAACAGTCTCACTCATGAAAGGAGCCCCATTTTAAATAATCATAGAATTACAGAATGGAGCAATTTAGGCTGGAAGGCACCTCAGAAGGGAATCTGGTCGAACTCGCTGCTCAAAGCGGGGCTGATGTTGATATTAGATCAGGTTGCTCATCATAACATGAAGTTTTGATCTTAAAAGCTTGTGTAATGCTTAAAAAAATCTCCATCTGAGGAAAAAAAATACAATCCTTGTACTTTCGTCAATATGAGCCTACATAGCTTAACTGAAGTCAGTCACAGGAACGCAGGAGGCAAAACTCCTCGGTTACCAAGTCCTTGTGGACTTCTTCCAGATCTATACCAACCTTGCAAATAACAGCATTATTCATACATTTCACTTTGCAGTTGGAGAAAAATTCAACTCCATGAATTCTAAGTATCTCTTACATCTGAGGCTTCTCTTAATCAGATCCAGAGTAAAAGAGATATATGCTATTTTTCCTAAAACCAAACCAAAACAAAAAACCACTGGGTAAAGAAGGGCTGTTGACTTTGTTACTGTCCTTTTTACTCTAGTGATATTTTAGACAGACATATTGAACATGTTAATAAGTGTGTTTCCTGAACAGGTATGCTGCTCTAATTTAAGGCAAACAAAACAGAGGAGAGAAGGAAGATACTGTATTAGGTACAGAGAAAGAGAGTGAAAGAAAGCTAAAATGATGATGCTGTTCTCCAACATGGAAACCTGTCCTCATCACTGAAGAGATTTCATCATATTTTAAGTCATAAACTTCTGCCTTTGTTTTATACATGCCATTTTGTTTCTCCCTACATTTCATAAGAAGAAACTGCTGAGTCTGTTTTCTGTTTTCTGTAAGTAGAATTCTACATTCAGTAAGTGTAACTGAAGGCGGAATGTAACCAACTGCATTTTAGCAGAAAACATTAAGATTATAAAGTGTCTGCTTATTCTTTGAAATGCAGATACAGCAAAAATTGCATTGAATTTGTAAAGTTTCCTTAATTTTGTACCATTTGTTTTTCTGTGACACAAACCATTAATCTTTCTAAGAAATACCAGATTGTGTGGTTTTCTAACTAAAAGTATGATGTCTTCTTAAGAGTATTAAGCCTTATTTTAGTGGCTTTCAGGTATTAATGAAATTATTAATTAAATTATCCTGATCAACAAGACAAATATGTGGCCTATAAAACTTACTCTAAATGTATTTCCTAAGTAAGAGAAAAACAGTAATGCCTTTTTTTTTCTTTGCTGTCAGTTTTAACTAATCAGAAGGCAGTCAGGCAGTGCCTATTTCATTCAAATTTCTCACCTTTTCCAGAGTCCCTGACTTCTCCTAAGAGTTACTTCATTCTGAAGCCACGATGTTTTTAGAATGGAGGGCAAGGGAAAGCTGTATTCTGTGGTGTTTCCGGAGGTAAGGACCTTCTTCCAGAGGTCAAAAGAACAAAAAATGTTCTTTTTTTCAGCCTGCTTAGTCTATATACATTTCAGCATTAGCCTGATTCCTGTTTGGTGCTGGCACACAGTATCACGCAGGCAGTGGAGTTGTGCGCTATGGAGGCAACAGCTTCTCTCTTGTGGCACTGCCTGGTGCAGTGTGGGCTCCAAATCAGGCGATGGCCAAGAGGCTGTAGTCACTCCCATCAGCGCTGAGCCTGTACCCCCCTCTGAACCGAGTCCTGAATGCTAAGTAAGTCAATGAACTTCCTCAGGCACTGAAATGAAGCTTGTCCTTAAACGTTTTCCTGAAGCTTAGCACTAGTGATCAATATCAGGAGGATCAAGCACTGCAACTGCTTGCCGCCAGAAAATATCCGCAAAATAATTCTTTATGTTAGCACTTCTGTGCATGAGCTGGTAGGTGTTGGTAACCAAATGCAACACTGTCAGACAATACACGTGCTAAAAAAATGACAAAAGTTCTTGGTGCAGGGAATTTTTCTTAAATCTTTTCATGTTAGGTCTTTTAAAGGTAACCTGTCCATATGAATTTTATGACAGAAATGTCACCGCTTGCAAGTTTTGTGCATCATCATTTAAAAGTACAGAGATTCCTTTTTACTCTGCTGGAGCTCCTCAAGATGAAAATGTGGCCTTTCTCAGGGATGACTATTATACGTTATTGGCTGGAGGAGCCCAGACATGCAGACCATTCGGGCACACTACCACTGACGTTCAAGGGGAAATGCCTTCCCCTGCTTCTGAGCATGGATGTTGAATAAGTGTCCTTCTCTTAATATAGTCAGCTTGGGAATTAGCTGTTTATCATTAAAATAAGCAGAAGTAAATGACTATGTTTAAAAGCATGAAAAGAGTTCATTGTGAATTAGACTGTGCTTGGTACACGCAGTGCTTAGCACTTAGCAAAGGTTTCTGCAGATGTGGAGCACTGATGCCTTCAGCCCTAAAATTTTTGTTGAAAGTCATGTCTAGTCCATCTAGAGTAGTTGGACCCCAGTAAGCACATGTGAACTCAGGACTAGTTTCTCAATTAGCTATCCAGTGTGAATGCACTTTTTAACTCTTCTTCCACAACCTAGTTTCTCTACTTCTTTCATGACTTGTTTTAAAGATGTTTGTATGTATGTAAACACACATGCATACAAACATGTATGTCTTAAGAAAATGAACCTAGACATTAAAAAAGGCCCACATCCAGAGCAAATAGAAAAATCTACAAAATCGGTGTAGATTCTTTTGTTGGCCCTATATATGGTCTCTGGATTCTTAACAGGGTTTTTTTCACCGCTTTTTATCACGGTCTCATAAATTTATGTAACATTTCCCCGTTGAAGTGAAATACTAAGCAAAGTATTTTTGTCCTATTTCCATAAAACTGCCGTTACTCACCTTCTGTTAGGAATCAAAGTGTGAAACTCGTCTCTTGTGAAGTTCTGCTCACTTTTAGCACTATCAGATGTACTTTTGCTTTAATAGCTATTGCGGCTCATATTTACCACCCAGCTACTTTCTCAATGAAAGTATTTCCTACGCCTTGTGTTGATGTCAGTTAACATCCAAGCAATCCACTGTGGAAATCCCAAGCTTCACATGATCAGTAATCATACAGTGTAAACCCAGCTGAGCTGAGGAGGTATTCTGGTATTCTTCAAAACCAAGGTTGAAACATAACCAAGGATGAAACATGCCCAAGGGGCTGTTGGGTTCTTCCAAACCACAAAAGCTTGTGGGACATAAGAGGTGGCCAGATAAATAGTTTAACTTTTGTCCCATTTCTGTATTGAGTGCATCAGGGTAGTTTGAATTTGTAATGCTTCATCAGCTATGTTTAATGTTTGCAAACCAGCATTGCTGATCCTGCAGCTAGATCCATGAGGACAAACCCGTGTACCTGTGCTGAGCGGCACTGCCTGTCTCTGCACGGACAGACCTGGCTGCAGAAGCAGCATCCGCCTCGGAGCAGCCAGAGCAGTGCTCTCCTCCAGAGACTCGGAAGTGAATCCCCTTATGCCTAATCTCTAAATTAGTTTACAAGTTAGCCTTTATTTTGTTTATAAAAACACCCCCCAAAATTTAATACATTTATTCTGCATAAACTACTCCCTACTTTTTTTCAGTAACTGCACTTTGTTTTAATCAGAGATGAACTAAAACCCAGTAATATATAACGATGAAAAAGAGGAACTGCACCTATTGAAAGTGGTTGTCAACGTAGTTTGGAAGCAGTATTAACTCGGGGTCTGGTTGTTGTTATGATTGCTAGATAATGTTGTTTCCATTTTATTTATATTCTCGCTTGGAAGTGGTGGTTAGAAATCCACTGAAGTCATCAGCAGGGCTTCAAGCCTGAGGAGATGGGTAGTTAGCAGGACTACAGTCCTCAACGGTGGATGGGTTTACTTATTTGATCCCTTAGACAACACAGTCCGTAGAAGTTGTATTGATTGCATTCTGGCCAAAACAACGTGAGCAACATAGGGCAGATGCCAACTGCCAGGCAAGGACCTAATTTTTAATTTTTTTTTATTTATGGGGTACACCTAGGACTTGTTTTGGGATCCATTTTGGTGTCAGGACGCTTTGTACTTGCCAGGGATTCGACGGATCTTAGTTCTGTGGGCGCTTTTACGCGGGAGGAGGGAAGAGCTGTGTCAAGCACCGGCACTCTTGCTGGGCTACTGCGAACGTGGTTTTGTGTAAAACGTACCGTACCCGGCCGCAGCGGCGCAAGCCCCCGTGGCGCCAGGGTCAGGCTGCGCGT
This sequence comes from Phaethon aethereus, assembly GCF_964289735.1. NCBI lineage: Eukaryota > Metazoa > Chordata > Aves > Phaethontiformes > Phaethontidae > Phaethon > Phaethon aethereus. The sequence continues at coordinate 16,304,784 of NC_138588.1, read as the reverse complement.
GGTGCTGGTGTGCAGCCCCAGCACGGCGCGCGGGCCAGCGGTGCCGGGGGGAGGCGGGGTGCAGCAGCCAGTGCCTCCAGGAACAAGTCGCGGCCCCAAAGCGCGCGGCGGCGGGAGCGCGAGGGGGCGCAGGCCGCGCGCGTCGCCGCGCCGGGATTCCCTCAGGGAATGACGTCCCGGCGGCGCACGGCGATTGGCTGCGCCGCGGCGAGTTCTCCATTTATGGACACATCGCCCGCGCGGCCGGCGTGGGGTAGTCGTTGCCTCCGCCGAGCTCCCCTATCCTTCCCCCGCCGGCGCGAGCCCCGGCGCTCGAGGGGCCGGGCTGCCGCCCCGCCCCGCCGGCGAGCTGCGCGCGCGGGGAGGGCGGGCTCGCTCGCTCGCTCCCCCCTCCCCCCGTCCCGGGGCGCCGGCGTGTCTGGGCAGAGCCGCGGGCAGCGGAGCGCGGAGGAGACGCGATGGTAGGCGAGGGGCTCTGTGGAGCTTGCGGGCGGCTCTGGCGGGCTGGGGGCCGCGGAGGGGGGAGGCGCCTGGCGGCGGTGGTGGCTCTCGGCAAGGAGAGCGTGCCTGCCTCGGCGCCTGTCTGCTGTGTTCCCTCGCCCTTTGCCGCGAAGGGGCTGCGGGCAGCGCTGGCTGCCTCGCGCCGCGGAGGGGCCGCGGCGAGCGGCCGGTTGTGTAAAACGGCGGCGTCCTGAGGGAAGCGGGGTCGCCCCGGGTACTTGCCGGGGCGCAGCTGGCCGGGAGCAGGGGCTGCTGGCCCTGTGCAGCCCAGGCCGGGGCCGCCGCACGGCGGCTTCGCTCGCGTCTGAGGCAGCGCGGGTCCGCCCGTCCCACCGCGCGGGGCCCGGCGGGGCCGGCGGCGGAGCGCGAGCCTCATCTCCCGTCGCCTCACGTCGTTCGGGATCTACAGAGATTTTGCATGTCGGTGTCCGCAGGTAGGAAAAACCTTGCGGGGCGGTAGCGCGGCGGCATTGTTGGAGAGCAGGTGACGCGTCTCCGCCTCAGAGGGCTCTTCTTGAGGGGTTTCTGCCTGGAGATCGCCTCCGCGAGCTTTGTCCTCTGGCGCCGTGTCCGAGCCTCGGCCGCTGCTCCGGGTGACTGGCGAGCCGGTGGCCTGGTGACAGGCAGCAAGAAAACTTTAAGCAGCCCCCGGCGCCAGGGTGCTCGAGCACGGCAACTGCCGAGTCTGTTAAACGTCTGGTATGGGTGGTAAGGGGATGCGAAATTAGTAAAACACACTAACGCTAGGTTGAGGAGAAACTGAGGTTCAGCAGCTGAACCTGGTGTATCTTTAGTAATTGACTCCTGATGATTGATAGTAGCTTTAATCCTCAAGTAAGCCTGTTACACAAGAACTTAAAGTAGTGAAAAATCCTATGTGGTAATAAACTAGGCTAAAATTCTTAACTTTTAAACAACTTATTAAAAACTGTTCTAGGAATATTGAATATCTGAGAGTTAAGATACTTGGAAAACTTCCGTGTTATTCCTGCTAAAGCTTAACTAAGGTTAAGCTTTAAAGACTGACCAACCGAGTCCTTGTGTATTCAGAGCTTTACTGACTTATGTGGAGTGTTATTTTGGGCCCTTCACTCCCAGTATCTTTTAAAGGATGCCCCTCTTATTACAAGCGCCTGTGTTTTCACTTCCGGAGGCAAGTACAGTTGTGCCTTGTTACACCAATGCTGCGCACAGATCTTTGCTTCAAATAAACCACTGCCGAGGTTAGGAAGCTAAAATTCCTGTCACGGTCAGGGGTAATGATACTACCAGCTCTTACAGTCCTGTTAGTAAGGAGCTCTGCATAAGACGGTACATGTGTTCCCTGTGAGTTGATTGTTTAGCCAAGTGGCTCTCATCAACTCTTTAACCATAACCTTTGCTCCTCAGTACTTGCTAGGTCTCAGACACCTGTGGCAGCTTACGAACTTCCTGGTAGAGATTATGTGGTGTTGCCTAGGCGGCTGACATGTTAAATGGGGCTGGAAGTCCTTGGTGCCAGTCCTTCAGTCGTGTCTACCTGTTAACAGTGATACTTTTGTGATCAGTGAGTCTGTTAGTTGATCCATTGTGGACTCCATTAATTCCTGTTTAATAAAAGGTTTTAATCAAAATATAGTTCTTGTAAATACATGTAACAAATTGTTAATGTAGTCAATGAGTTTTACTTAATTTATCAAAGTAAGAGAACTACTTTCTTCCATTAGATCACCTTTTCAGGCAACTATTCAGGCAGTTATTCTCCAGCTTTTAATTTGATACTGTAGTCTGGAATTAATCTTTTCACTGTGACATCTCAAGCTAATGTGAACTGCATTTTTTTTAAGATTCTCCGTAAGTAATGATTACAACAAAACCAGAAAAGATTGTTTTTAAAAGTATTGCTTTTTCGAAGAATTATGCCCAAACAATTGTTTGGTAACCATCGGAAGGTAGTATTTTGTAACTTAGGTGGCAGAAGTATTGCCTGACAGGACTTACAGTGGCTGCTTATGAACATGAATCACGCCACTAATATCCTGAAACTTCACGCTCATTCTCGGTGCTGTATAAAAAAATTTCACATTATTTCCCTTATTTTTGTCTTAACGTTTTTCATTTTGTTCTCTAAATTAAGCCTTTTCTGCCATATTGTCTCTCTAGACCTTAGGGTGAACTTTTCCTGTTCTGACAGGGCCCACAGTGCAGGGTGATGAGTTACTGCTGACATCAGCTGTAGTTGTCTGTGTGCTTCTCTGGCAGTCTGATACAGCAGAGCACGTAAAGGTGTCACTGGTGTAAGTGTGCCGCCTTCCCTTGCCCTGCTCAGGTCTGCTGGCAAGATTGTGCAGCTCTGTGCAACTTAGCGATACGTATGCACTTCCTTGCTGGTTTATTTTTAAGCCGGATCAATGTCTGTATCCAGTCAACAGTGTAGTTTCAGGAGGAGATCTGCAGTCGTGGAATGGGTGAACTGTTTCATGGCTGTATGCTGCAGTACAAGGTGGGAACGAGCAACAAGTGGGGCAAAACTGCAATAAAGCTGACAGTTTTAAGGAACATGTGGCAACTGTTGAAATTTTTCTCTTGAAATGCATCCATTTTGTTACCTTTGCATTTAAATTTTTTATATTCAAAATAAACTCAAGCCACTAAGAGCTTAGCTGCAACTTGTAAGTCTTCAAAAATGTGTACTATGTAAGTGCAGAGTAGTCCCAACTCTAGTGAAGGACTGGATCCTTAATGTTCAGGAAACCTCACAGCAAAACCAAGCTGAAATTTGCTTGAAGTGAAACATAAGGGCAGGTGAACTTTATGCAACTTCTGCTTTTGTAATGTGAGTTTGAACCTTTGCAGTGTCATTGGGTAGTTCATGGAGATGCATTAGAGGATCTCTGGAGCTGGATAGAGAATCTGTATCAGGTTGCAAAGATAATCTTGTCATATTAATGTGGCAGTGTGATCTTGAACCTTTCATTTAAAGTAGCTCTGTAGTCTTCAAGGAAAGATTGTTCCCCTGAGTAGTGTCAGATATTCATAGTCCAATCCAGCAAGATGCTGGGGATGTCTTGATTTCATGTAGTGCCCATGGAAGTCTGCAGAAATGAAAAAGACTCAATTAGCCTGAACGGACTTGCTGTCCTTTAGGATTTGGTCCTAAAATAGCGAATGTGTGATGTGAGCTGGGACCTTATACTATCTTAAGGCTTTTTTCTTGCAAGAAAGTCACAAGCAAGACACTGATACTTCTGTATTTGAAGGGTGCTTTTCTGTCTGGTGCTGCAGACAGTAGCATAAGCCCAAACCTTGCTCTCTGCCAAATGTGGAATAGCAGAGAGGGTAACAGCATGTGCTTTGCATTATGTCTAGAGGTGCGTTAATGGAAAAATCTTCCAGTTATATGGTGTTTCTGCCTGTCCGATAAATAAAATGTAATAAAACACAGTAGCATGTTCACCAGCAAAGCTAGTGACTCATACTTGATGTGTTTTGTTTAGGTTTACATTGTGTGCATGCTTGTCTCTGTTTCTTTCTAGTTTAGACCTCTAGAATGGTTTATGGATATACTGTGTATGTTAGAGCATTTTTTTCAGAAAATACTAATGCATTACACTGACTTTTCCAAGGACCCTGGGTAACCCTAGGAGTGAGCTTACTGTTGCAGTTATATGAAGAGTTCTGACACAGATCGTCGTAGTTCTGCTAATAGAGACTAGCCTGGGATCTGGCTTACTGTGTCGGCCTATAAGGTGACAGGTTTTTGCTTACCTTTTAGTTCTGGTTGTTGCCACAATATGTGGCTTATAAATGACAACTTGATCTGCTTCCCTTTTTCAGTTTCCTAAAACGCTATTGTAATGCAATACTTCAGTCTGCTTTTTATAGTAAACTGGATTCTAGATCTAGATGGTGTGTGGCTACTGGAAAGCATTAAGAACTATGTTAGACAAGGATTTTGTACCCTGTTAAAACAGGGTTTGTTCTGGGAGTTAACAGTGCAAGATGGGAAGGAATAAAATCAAAGAAGCCGTTCTCAGAACTGGGAAATGTGTGTATGTATGTGTTTTACGGAAATAAGGATTTGGAAAATAGTTCAGTCCCTCTGCAAACACAGAGATAACCAGGCATGGGCTTTGGTGAGAAAGGGTTGGTTTGCACTATTGTCAACGTTTTGAATGAAGCCACTTTGTACCATCTGAAGTCTCACCTTGAATATGATCAACAGAGGTTTATATCAGCATAAAAGGCTAAACCTTTTGGGGAAAATTATGTAAAGGTTCTCTTATGCATTTTCTCATCTGTTGGAGGTGTTCATTTCCTCACTATCGTCTGCCAAGGAGTTTTTCTGGTTGATGCCGGTCACTAGCAAATAACCAGTGTTCCTATTACTCCTATGGAAGTGTTGTCTCTCTTGCTGCTTGTGTATGAAGGAGTATTACAGGTTTATGGGCTGCTTGTTAATTTTTAGAAACCACTGTAGCCAAAGGATTCTGTTAGCTGTTTTATGTTGTTTGGCTTTTATTTCTACTATATGGGTGTAAAAGTATTTACAAATATTGGAGAAACATGGCAGAAAGTAAACAAGAATTTTCTCCCTATCTTAAGATCAGAACCGAGAGTTGTCTCTGACAAGTTGTTTAGACATTCACCTCACCTAATCCTTGGGACTCTTAAGCAATCTTAGCCTCCTGTTGCACTCCTGGGGGAGCTTGGGTGTGAGGAGCTGTATTTTAGTCAGACCTTCCTGCGCTCAATTTAGTCTTCTTCTCCGCCTTCTGCTCCCTTCCCCCATGTTCCTGAGATGCTGATCACTGTCCAGCCCAGGAAGTACGGCTATCGCTTATCTCCTGACTCATCCTCACCTTCCAGCTTTCCTGTCCTCCACCTACTGATTTCCTCCCCTTCTTCTATTCTCACCTCTTTAAAAATGCGCCTACCCCTTGGGGAGACCAGGTGTGCAGTCACGTCCTGGCAGTGCATGGGATCCGTTCCCTCTGATTGACTAAGTCATTACTGTGCTAGGAGAAGGTTTCTTAGCCTAAAGCATTTCCACACACTGAACCTTATCGGGGTTTTCTGCCTGTTTTTTAAATATGCTTCATACAAATGTGTAAATGGCTTTGGAGTTTGACTGCTTCACGTACAACAGCAAGTATATTTAAGCTCAAGGTTATTTAATGTAAATGGCCTAAGAAGAGGGGTGCGGTCAAGGATCTTTTTCCAAAGACATAGCGGCATTTAATTGGCGTTAAAACCTTTGGTGGATTGGGTTCATAAACTGTAAAGTGTATTTCTAAAAAAAAAAAAAAATTCTGAATCGAAACTTTTAAAATTGAAACTGCAAATTATTTTTTTAAACAAAGCTAGTGGGACAGCTGACAAGGAAAGCAGTGTTGGTAATTGGAGCATGAGTCAGTTATCAGAAGTGATGCTTATTGGGAAGCATACTTAAGAGGAGCTTTTAAGTACAAAGAACTACCTACTAACATAACTTACTAAATTCAACAACCAAATGTGAACCTTAAAGTTAAAGCTGGGCATTAGCAAATCTTGAGCATGCTTTCATGATCAACACCATTCTGGAAGTGTAAAAAGGGCTATAAAACAGGTCCGGTGCTCTGCTCTCCTGCCATCTGGGTGATTCTTCAGCTGCCAGAAGTGTCTTCGGTGAAAGCCACTTCTGGCTGTCAGGAACAATGCGAAAGACGATGGCTTCATACTCCTGGGGGTGATGGTAGATGTCTTTCTTTAGCCTACTTCATCAAAAAAAGGAATATAAGTGGTTTATGCAAAAGCATGTGCTTTTAGAAGCTATTTTGATGCTTTGTTCAGCAATCTTGAAGTGTAAATGAGAGGTTTTTGTTGGCACCCTTCAAACAGGACCAGCAGTCTTGTAGTGACTAGCTGCACTTGTCCCTGTACAGGAAGTGTGAGGAGTTTTTTCCTTGCCAGCTCAGAACCACTCACTGAATCACCTTCGTCAGCTGAGCCTGAGTCTGTAACCAGTTCTCGGTCAGCCTTGTCTAATTTAAGTGCTGAAGCCATATTCAAGTCTGAACAATGCAGCCTGATATCCTTTATAAAACATAGTGAATGTTCTTGACGCGCAGGATTTTACATCTTTCATGCTTGTGTCTTATGAAATAATATGCTGCCAGATGTTTGATCCTGCACCTAGGACAGTCTTCTGTTTTCAGTCTGACATTCCACAACATTTGGTGAGGCTTTAAATTCTAGGCAGTTTACCAGTGCATGCTGTTAATCTTTTGCAGTGATTTATGTCTTTTCCTGTGCTTTGAGTTGTATATTGCTAATAGCAGAAACACAGAAAGATGGAAGTTGGGACCTCTTGTAATATATTTGTAGTGCCAAGCAGTAGTCAAGAATTTGTCTCATGTTGGTGGGTTGTCCCTGTTGTCTGTCCATCCGTGTCCCTCCCCCCATCCCCTCCCCCGCCTTGAAGGATACAAGTCTACACGAGTGGCTGACGTTTCCAAATTGGCTTTTGCAGTAACTCGTAACCCTGTGTTATTCCCAACTTCTTAAAAGAAGCGTGCTGATACAAAATGTATTTGAATTTTTTTTGTTGCCAACGCATTTAAAATCCTTTGGGTTGCGATCCCTATACACTGATAGGCCATTTGGTATGGAAGTACCACTGGTTGGGGGGTTAGTGGGAAGACTCCAAGGACAAAAGTTTACCTAGGTATTGTAAACATATACAGCATTAGCATTCTGTTAGCTGTTGGGCCTGGAGCTGTTGTGCTGCTTCTGGCATGTGCTGAAGTGATCCTTTTGATCACTCAGGTTTTGGACTATCTTACTGCAGATGTTTCGGTGTATGAGCTGGAAAATACTTCATTTGCTAAGTGGAAGGAGTGTTCTTGAGGCATATTGAAGGAGTATTTTCATTAAACCTAATCTTAAAGGCTATTTCATGGTACTCAAAAGCAAGTGCATACTTTCAGAGTATTTGTTTTTCAGTGTTTGAGAAGAATTTGATTTGTCTATCAATTATGAAAGAATTTGTTTTCCTGTACTGCATCCCTGACTGTATTCAGTACATAACTAAAGAAAGGGAAATGTCCAGAAGTATATATAACAGTAATTGAAAACAGTCATAGCACAGATATACTTAATTTAAATGGGGGATTTAAAATTTGGTGAGATTCAGTCCAGACAGGATATAAAGCTACAAAACCACCCATCCTCACTTTCTGAGCACAGAGGTGCTGCCTACATCGTCTGAATTAATAAATAATTCTACAGTATCTTCTGGTAAAGCCAATGAAAGATGGACTTTGCATAATTATTTGTGCTGTCTTGGTATTGGCACTTACAAATTGCTATCTAAACGTAGATGAGGAAATCTGATGTTTTTGCAGGAACTAGCAATGCAATAGCTATGCAGTCATCTAGGGGAAAAAACTGATTGGACACGGGGATCCATCATTGTATTAGACTCTTGTATCATATTTAGTTCTATAATTTGTGTTGATTCCTGATAGTACAGTTTTTATGGAAGCAAGTTACACTGACACAGCACTTCTGTCAGGAATTTTCTGATAACTTTCCTACCATAATTTGAATTAAAAAATTGAGTACTGTGGAAACTGTATTACAAAGCATGAATTTATTACATATCGTTTCTATACCATATATAATATCCTGCTGACAGTGTTCTTGTGTAGTTCCTTAGTTCTGAATTGCTTTAATCAATGAAAACAAATATTTGACTTTACCAATTAAAACACAGTAGTCCCACTAAGAACAGAATTACTTCCGATATTTTTTTTTTTTTCCCCTCCTCAACTTAAAATGTGCCTTGTGCACAGTCATGTTTCCTGGACTTGATGCTGTATTGTTGTTAGTCTCCAAAGCCTTTTTCAGTGCTTCCTTTCAACTTTAAATATATGCTGGGAACTACTATATTGGTCAATAATTGCTAGATTCAGCAAACCAAAAGTTCCAGCAAAAACATTCTGGTCTTTGCAGTGGAAAAGTCAAAATAACTTCTCTGGGTAGGGCAATTAAGATGTTTTCAGTTTTTGAGGGTATCCTGGCTGTTCTTTGGGTAACCTGCAAGACTTAATAGACTGGAGTAAGGTGACTTTTTGGAATTGATTGGCCCTGGTGGAAGGGGAAGTGTAGGTTTACTGCTACAGAGTAGTGGGTTAAACCTGCTGAGATGTCTGTGGCAAAAGAGCTAAAAATGCATAAATCTGTCCTGAACTGTATCCAAACTGTTAGCTGTTTACTTTCTCTGCAGTGGCTGTTGGTGTTGCAAAGCATGTCTTCCTGTTCTTCCTCGGGTGCCCAAGAGTTCCTAATTACAGATGATTAAAGCCCACATTTGCTAGTTGCACTAGTGAGGGGTGGCATTAGCACAGAGTGCTTGTGTGAGGAGGAACATTTTTCTTCCAGCTAAGTGATGCGACTTGATGGGCCGGCCCCTCAGGGTTCATATTCGATGGCCAGTGTCACATGCTCCTTACCAACAGTTGAAGGCAAAGTCCCTGCAGGAACAATGTTTCAGAACCTTTTAAGGACCCAAGTGCCATTCTGTTGGTGATCCTAGTTTATAGGAGTAGACTTACCAGCGAAAATGACTTTGTTCTTAAAGTTGCAGTAACTTCTACTGACTGTGCTATTTGTTGTCCTTTTTTTGAGGTGAACTAGGCTTGACGCACGGAGAAGAGTGAACTTGAATGTTGTTTGTAACAAATGGACGTCCTGTTATGACACTACTTATGTCTTATGGAGGTCTGATTTGAGATTTGTCCTTTAATAAGTAAAAAAATTGAGCTCCATTTAAAGCAGAGCGTGGGGGGAAGGGAGAATGACCTCATTGTAGGAGAGGCCACTGCTTTTGCTATTTTGCCATGTTTCACCGGTTGTTTTTTTTTTTTGTCTCAGTGTTGGGTTGCAACCACAGAGATTGAGGCATGATGATTTTCAGATGAGTGGATAGGGATAGGCCTTCAGCAGAGCAGGTCAGATTAGAAGTGTACCTAACCAAGTGAAAGAGGGCTTAGTATCCAATGTGTGGAACTCAAGATACATGCTGAGTACCTGTTTCTAGCAACTAAGTCTGGTTTCTTAAGAAGCTTAGATACTTGTCTGTAGTGTCACTCTTGACTTGCAGCACTCTGTAATAATGTATATCTGCATGGCAGTAAAGGACTAGATTCAATGAATTTCCCAGTTTGTAATTTGCTTTAAATAACTATTAAATCAATATATATGATGCTATGTAGTTCACAAAACTTACATTTGATACAACTGAAATGGGCTCTTTTGTGGTTTAAAAGAGTACATATAATGGAGATTAATCTGTCCTAGCTTAAAGCTGCCTTCAAACACACAGGATATGTATTCTCTGCAGAACTTACTACAGCCTCCATTGACTTTGGCCTCAGTCTGAGCAATATGTGAGGCTTGTGAGGCTATAAAGTGGTTAAACTGATGTAGCACACAGTAGTAGAGAATGGATTAATTATTTACTGTAGGTAGTACTGTTATTAACTGGCAATTTTAATATTGAAAGGAATACTCTAGTTTACCAGTTCCCACTGTCAGTTACCCAGATGACTTCTCCAGAAGTCTTAAAGCTGTTCACATGACTATGACTCTTTAAAGCTCTTCTAGTGGTAAATAGGAATTCTGGTTCCAGGGCTCTTAATGCCTGAAATACCAGCACACCCAGTCCACAGAGATCTGATCTCAATATGCAGAATAAGTTCATGACCAGCAGTGGTTTCTTCCTGTAGTTTACTTTGTGTTTTTATTCTTGGTTCATTCTAGGAACACTTGAGAGGAAATAGAGGAACAGTGGCTACTTATTCCCATATTTGGTATCGTTCTGGATGGAATGAACATCCTTCTTCACTAAGAGAGGGGTGATACAGTGTTTCTGGACAATCTAACCTTCCTCAAACCATGGGTTAGTCTTGGCAGTGTCACATTGGGTCTATTTTCTTTGTAGCTACGTACAGTGCAGTTTTCTACATGGAGTTACTGTGATGTTAAGCAGTTAGGTGGCACTAATGGGGTGGATTAAAATGACTGGAGGTCCATCTTCACAATACTAAAAGCTTGCCTTTATATAGCTACAAGTCCTTGTTCTACAGCAGAGCTTCTATTGGTCTATACATTAGTAGTGGTGTATTTTAAATTATGAAGAATTGGAATTAGTGGAGGTTACAAAGTAAATTTAGTGAAATGAACACTCAGCCTTTAATTGCCGATAGTGGAAGAGGAAGGAGTAATTAGAACATCAATGTCAGTTGGACTTTTTTTTTTTTTAATCTTGAGACCTGTACTTGAATGAGCTCATCTTGTACTCCGTATTCCTAGTACAGATTTGGGAGTTGGGGGGGGACCCCAAGCCCTAAACCTAGTTTGTTAAACAGTCACTGATAAAGCCATTCTGAGAAAGAAGCAAATACAGTGTACTTCAGAAAAGCATTTTAATTACTAGAAATGTGCTCCTTACCTGCTGCCATACGATTCACCAGTAAAAATAAAAATTAATTCTGTGACAGCAGATTTTGATCTTTAGTTTAGGAGTCCTGAGCTTGACCTCTTCTCGTTCTTAAATATTCCAATCTCTACTTAAACTCAGACTAAATAAAGTTCAGCTGCATGTTTCAGACTGCCCAAAATTAAGACATTATCTATATGGTCTTGACAGAACTAAAAACTTGCAATTCTGGATAAGAAAGGAACGTCTGAAACCCACCTGGAAGAGCAGAGCACAATACAAAATTCTAAATCCTTGTTTCAGTGGCATAGAATAAGTTTATAGGCGTAAATAACTTTTTCCAGTCCGGAAAATTTCTTTTTTGGAAAGGAATTTAAGGGCTCTTTATTCTGAAAACAGTCTTCACTGTGCAAAAGATGGCAAGTGCTGAAGCAAGTATATTTGGGCTGTATTGACAGCACAGCCTGTACCCTTAGTGCATAGGCAGATACCTCATAAACCTTTTGCCGTCACTGAGTTCTGAAGGTAGTAGTTTGAATGTAATAGAGAAACATGTTGTTACCACAATTAATGAATTAGTCATGAATAGCTATTTCGGCTGACACACCTCGAGAGTGTTCACCTACTCAAATCAGGTTTTCCTTTGTTCAGATAATTTCTTAATGATACAGGCTGAGGCATTTTTGCACCTGAGGCCATTAGGTAACTTTTCACTTGACTCGTCCAGTACATGGGTCTGTTCTCAGACCAGAATACATTTAAAATTGAACAAGCAGTTAGTGGGCTTAGCCTGCTACTGCGTGGTTGGATTTTTCTTTCTGCTGAGTTCCCTTCAAGGGGACTGCAAGGGACAAAGCAAGCTGAACTGCTCCCATCAGTTTGATTGTAACTGGCTTATTGTGGTTTGTAGTGGATCTCTGATACTCAAGAACAGTTAAATAGCTCATAACTTAGTATGGGGGAAAAGAGGCTTAAGTCTAAACTACCAGTGGTAACTTTCTACTGTTCTAGACTGCACTTAAGACTTTGGGGAGTTCTTCCTGGTCTGCACTTCAAAATACATAGCTGGAGGGTCAGTAATTGGGATGTTAGCTACTTGTGAATTTTTTTTTTAAGAATATCCATTTTTATTTCAAAACTCTTTTACTTGGGGACTGCAATTAGATCTTAAAGTTGCAAGTCAAGTTTATTGTTTTTTTTCCCCAGAGCTTTGAAAGTATTTTGTCATTCTGTTCTTTACAGATGTAGAATAGTAGGCTAACTATAAAATACTAATCCTGTTGCTGTTTGCTCATTGAAAATGCAGGTGTACAAACAGGAAAAAAAAAACAAAACAAAAACAACAAAGGGGAAGTTAATATAATCTGATTGCCAAAAGAGAAAAAAGCACCAGTTTAGTAGCTGGTTCAAAATTACGTTCAAGCTGGTAACAGGATATAGTGAACAATGAAGAATGTTTTCTACATTCTGTGGCTGAATGTGTCCTTTTAGGGCTTGTTTTGCAATCATTCTTGACAGATTGAAGCTCTTGAGGTGGGTTGAAGTCTACCTCACTTAAATGAAGCTGCTTACCTTTTTTTTTTTTTTATGATACCTCAATGAGATGCCTAGTCACTTATTTTTCATTCTTGGTATTTTTGGAGACTTGGGAATATACTCAAGAACTAAAACTGAGTAAAAGTTTTTTAAAATCAGTAGGGGCAAGTTAGGTCATCTTAAGTATTAGAACTGTCAGGTGGAGGAGTACTTGCTGTTGTTCTATCCATTTGCTACTGTAGATGTAATAAAACATACTGTTTTCCCCTTTATTCCTGTTCCTGTCTTTCAGTTTCTAGTGTGACAGTGTGTGAGAACCTCACTGAAACACCAGAGCTGGTGCAGAGCCTCTGTGATCACTCTCTCTGTGGGTGTTGTTTTGTTCTGGTGCTATTTTAATAAGGAAGTACTGGGGAATATATCTAAGGGGCATATTCCTAACAGCTGCTATGGTCTTTGTGTTGTGGAGCTCTCCTAGGAGCCTGAATAATCTGTAGTGTGTGAGGGGGCTGGAACCCTTTGCTGGTTTTGACAGACAATGTATCCAAACTGCATTGTGCCCTCTGTGATGGAAGCATGACTTGGTCTGCAGTAGGCTGAGTGGCAGATCCTACTTTCTCAAATAGGAAAGAGAATAAGGGGAATATATCTAAGAGGGAATGGTGGAATGGTCTGAGTTGGCAAGACGGTGGGAGCCTAGTCTGATCCAGGCAAGCTACTTCCAATTTCTATGTGAAGTTCTGCTCTTTCAATTCTACCTTAGTACTCTTTTTCATCTGTTTATAAGCCTTCAGTATTGTTGATGAAGCTGATTTGGTCTGACATATTCTCTGATCCTAACCTTGTATAGGAAACCTGTGCTTGGCCTCATTCCCATTGATGAGCCGTGTGACTTTGAACTACTTGGCCTGACTCTGTGGTCTTACCTCTTGACTTCTGCAGTTGTCTTCCACAAGCTTTCCCTTTTACCTCTTAAACTTTCAGCAAGCCTTTACAGAGGTCCTCTGTCTTCAGATGTAAATCCCAAAGGGCATGTGCCGCATTGTTACAGACTTCAGTGTGATTTTGGGGGTTTGTCCCTTAAGTGTTACCGGTGATAGTATAATGTGATGTGTAAGTTTTACCTTTACTAGAAGTACTAAACAGGCTTAACAGACAACAAATGGTGTGTGTAAACATTGGAACATTTTTCTGGTCCCTCTTAAAGTGCAGATTTCTATGGTAGTGTGTACTAAAGGGAAACTTGCAATGAAACACATAGTTCTATTTTGTACTTTGCAATAAGGTGATAGAGATTAAAATGGATGTACAAATGTTATCTCCATTCATGAAGCTCGTTATTTGAATAAGTCATGTTATTACTTAAATGCCTGTATATGAAACATGTGACTTTAACAGTAGATTAAAAATTAATTTTTATCTTCATATTACTCCTTACAGTTACTGCTACAGGGTGTTGGAGAATTTAAGAGCGCAATAAAATACATACACTACTCAATTTGTGCATTAGCACTAAATTGTCAAAACACCACTGAGGATACATCTCTAATAGGAATCTATGGAATAGCTGATGTTAGATATTGCCTGTGCACCAGATACCACAAGTTAAAAGATACAGGAAAGCCCTTCCATCATGTTAGCCGTTACTGTACGAGTTAATGCAGGGTATTTTTTTTCAAAGCTGCTGTCAAACACTACCTAAAAGCAATACAGAGAATTAGAACTGGACTCCAGGGTAAAGAAACATACTCTTGCAAAATGTTCCGTGACACCTTTAATCACTGCAAATAACTGAAACCTCTTTGATACTATTTGAAAGGTTTGGTCCCTTTTGGTAGCCCTTCTGCTGAACCAGTGGGCTGTTACTGACTCATCAATGACTAAATTACTGGTCTTGCTCTCTTAGAAACTTGGGCTTTACCTGATACTCTCCCATGCAAACACTATGTAAATCAACCCTTGCTAAACCTTGAGATTTGACAGAAGCAAACACTGAAGCAAGATAGCTGCAGGCTGCCTCCTGTTCGTTCTTACTTCAGTGGAAGTGAAGTGATTCAGTGGAAACAAAATGATTCTGGCAGTCAGACATTGCACAAGGAGTATGCAGAAGCACATCTGCATATCTAATGCTCTAATTCTTTAATCTACAGATTTTAAGAGGTGCTTTCATTAACGGGATGAGGCATGCTTAGCTGCACAACATCATTTTTCATACAGTTGTTCAGATTAGCATTTTCTGGGGGAAAGAAAAAGGCAGAGGGCTGGGATGGTTAGAGATCACATGCCTGATGTGTGCTGTATTTTTCCACTGTTGCTTCACTAGATGATACATAGAACTGTGATGCTAAAGGAACCTTGTAGAAATACAAGCTTTTCTCTGTTACTATACTTCAAATAAACCAAAGCATGTGATGGCATCAGTGAGGGTTTTGAGAGTGGGAGTGTGAATCCTAAACCTACGTTACTGAATGACCAACTTCATAGCTTCAGATCCCACTTAATTTGCTGAAATGGTTAAAGCATTCCATGCCTTGTGCCTTTATCCCCTTTTCCATCATATGCTTTAAGTCATGTAACAGGATAGCATACTGCCCTCAAGTGACCTCCATGGGGGTGAATGGCCCACCCCTGTGAACACCAGTACTATACCCAGTAGCATTAGAAGTAATAGGAGATGACATGGCTGTGACCTGTGTACTCTTGCCTAACTTCACTCCTGGTCTACAGGTACTTCTGAGTGCTACAGTAATGTGAGGAAATGTTACATATTAAAACCTATCATTTTTTCACTAAATGAAATTGAAGTGAAATTAATAGCTGTCTGAAATGGTAGAATGAGATTTTGGTACTGCATATGGTACTGCATATAAAACGTAAAGATTTAATAGGAAATCGTCAAGTGAGTTATTTATCTACATATTAAAAAACTTAACTGGATGAGGCATTCTAGTGCACACAGGCTTTTACTTGCATGTTTTTTGCATTTGAATGCAATACAACCTACAGGAGAGGCATTTTGTGTTGCTTATATTATAAACAATTTACAAATTTTACTAAGGAACAGTTTCTACTAATGTGTTCTTTATTTTGAAAAACCTAAAGAAAAACCCCTGAGGCTTTTATTAATTAACATAAGTGATTCTAATAGCTTTTGTTAACTGGATATATTAACATCTGAAATACCAAAAATTGAATTCTCAGTAGCAAAATAGCAAAGACTTGCAGATTTGTTTAGTTGCTGACAGCCTTTATACCTTGCTTGTTTAAAAAAAAAAAAAAAAATCTGTGTAATGAGTTACTCTAGTCTTATTGGATTTGGTCATATTGGACTTAGTCATATTGGACTTAGTTTTGTTCATACTCTTGTGTCTGTGTTTTTGAAAGGTTCCCTTGGAAGATGTTTGAAGCTCCAATTCCATAAGCAATGAAACAAACGCCTTATTTCACTGTGGCAGATTAGATGGAATCTGTAACTTCAGGTTTCAGCTAGTCTTCTGAAATCTGAAATGTGTAGACAAGGAGGAAAACTTAAGATGTGTGTATTATGTCTGCTTTTTTTAATTTAAAAAAAAGGAGAAGGATGCTATCTATATAAATGGGTAGGCTACCTCAGAATTGTCTTTCCTTACAGTTCTGCAGGGACATTCATAATTAGCCTAGATACTCATTGCAGAAGCAAGGGGAGAATGGTTTTCTCTTCAACAAAACCTAACTAGGCATAAATAAAACTGTCACAGTAGGTTGGCAAGTTATTGCAAATACCTGGGTATTTCATGGTTCTCTTCTTTTTTTAATTATGTGTTCACAATTAAAAGAATTTTGGTTTTGAAAACCTCAATGAGTTTCAGTATTTTAGGTGTTGAATAATTCATGCTAAACTTTGTTTATGCATTGTTTATGGCACCAAAAAACCTCAAGCAACTGATTAAAAAAAAAAAGACTTACCACATTCCTTTATTCACAATTATCCTTTGGTTAATAACAACATTTAGACACAACTATCTTGGCAAAATCTTAGCTATGTTTATATAAAGACTGGTATTGTGCTGAGCCTCAGCATTGCATTATGAGGGCTGCCCAACTCTTTCCCATTCCTGGATTATATTTTTTAATTACATGGAGAAATGTTCAAACACACTTGAAGTTTGTTTCCAGTTTGGCGCTTTCTTTTTTGTAAAGGCCCTTTTCTTTATTTTCAGGTTTGTGTGGATGCTATGGCCAAGTACCAGCAGCTTGACCACAAAATGAGTTGTGCTGGAGTGTTTTATAAGGTTTATTCATAGAGATTCAAGTGATGTTTGTCCTTAGGAAACTTTCTGAGCATTGACTTCCTCAGACTGTGCTAGAGTGGTGGTTCGTGGTAGTATCAAAGAATAGCTTCCTTTTCTGTAAATACTTATCAAATCCAATAACTGATACTGGTCACAAGGAATTGTCTGAGATTAGACAGAGAGGAAAAAAAAAATCTCACCTGAAATTGCTTGGAAGAACTTGCCTGTAAGTTCATATATAATTTTTTTAGGGAAGAAAATAGATTTTTATGAAAGTAGCCTCATAAATATAGAAACATGTCCTGCATCAGTGTCTTGGCATCTTATGTGTATTCAAACATCATAGGTCAATGCTGCAAAAGTTTATGGCATTGACTTAAATTCTTTGTCATCTAAGAATCTTACATAACCATATTGTCATGAAATTTGGGGAAAACACCAAATATGCAGTAGTAAAGAAAGGGCAGTATTTGTCATCTGCACATAAATGGCGGTGTCTTTGTTGCTGCACATATGTATCTTTCTGAAGTAGCAGAAGGTTGAAAGTCTGGCCTGCCTCTTAGTCAGGACATGGAGCTGCCTGCTCTGAACCATTCTCAAGACCCATCTGAGCTATGGACACCTGCTGCTTTAGAAACCAAAGGTCGGCTGAGACAGGAATGAGTATTGCTCACAGGAAAGAGGGACAAAACCAGGCAGCTGTGTAGTAGCAGAATTAAGAGATTGATTTTGGACAGCATGAAATGGAATAAAGCTCTTTGTCCCTTCCAGGAACTGCAGTCAAAGGCTTGAAAACGGACCTGCGGGGTTTAGGATTATCCAAAGGTTAATATAGCATGGTGAACCCTTAGTTGTCACCAGGGAGGTTTGTAGACAGTGTCAATATTTTTCTTTTTGGTATTGCTCCTGGAATGCTCCTGACACTTTGTTTTCCTTCTGGTTCTCAGTCTAACTTACAGGTGCCTCAGTGTTTCTAGGTCAGGTGTGAGGAAGGCAAAGAAACGGGTGTTAAAGGAGAAAAATGTTGGAAGGGTTTGTCAAAGTTCATGACAGCCCTGTGTACTAAGTTGAACTCTAATGGGTACCTCTTCACTGAATATCTCTGTCCAACTGCATGCCTGCCTCATGGTGACAGTGCACAGCTGAGGGGTGTGTGGTAGAAGACACTCTTACTGACCTGGTATAGGCTAAAGGTACAGCTACTGGTATCACACTTGGGTCACATTTTTAGCACACCACCTTAAACTGCATTTGTTTTCACTAAGGTAGAGTCAAAGGCAGCATTTATACCACGTTTGCAAGACCTTGAGCTGCTCCTGTGGCCCTGATGGGGTCATGAGGAATGTGTTGCTTATCAGGCTGACATGTAAGCTTAGAGGAAAGCAACCTGAGTGCACCTTGGGTTTTGAGCTAGAACTTTATTTTTAAAGGACCACAAATCTTGCCTTTAATATGGAGTGTAGAAAAAGGTAAAGCGGCCTCTAAGGGCTTCAACAGTGTAATGAATTGCAGCAGTTAAAGAATATTGATAATCTGAGCATCTGGTTTATGTCCAGGTTGTTCAGGGGTGGAGGGAAAGAAACAGTGTCCACCTAACAGCTGTCTTTTCCGAATCAGAATGATATGCTTAGATGAAAAGTAATTCAGCTGGTTTTCGTTTACGCTTAAATTTTTTTTAGTTTATGTAGGTTTGACTTGGAGCTCAGAGTTTGAATGAGGCCAGAAGTTGAAAGGTGCATTGCAAGCATTTAAGTTCAACATGGGTTTATGTCAAAGCCCTGCAAGGCAAAGTCTTCAGCTACAGTTTAATATCTGAGATTTAGATTTTTTCCTCTATTCCACACCCCCCCATTTTGAAGCCTTGTGACTTAGCTTGCATTTCACCTGTTCTGAGCTTTCATTATGAAGTTCAGCATTTTGCTTAAGATGATAAAAGGAATATAAACGAGTAGCTGGATTAATCATGTTTAAAGTTACCTAACCTAAGTTCTTTGAAGACTTAAATGACATCTGCAAGTTGATAGGGATGCTGATGATGGTGATGAAACGAACCTAATGTAGAATGTAAAATCATGCTGAATACAGATTTGTATCAATACAATTTGGGGAGGGGACAGAAACACTTAGTTGGATTGGTCTTCAAATTTTGGATGCTTTGCATCTTTTCACTGTACTTGAGTGTTCAAATGATAAAGACCTTTAGTTAAATGAGACATCTTCAACAGAGAAAATGTTAATTTTCTGACAGGAAGCCAGCATCAGACATGGAAATGCAAAATTAAAGGGGAAAGAAAATGCAGCATTACACTGCACTACTACAGAGATTCTTTTAAGTAAAATTAGGGTAACTTACTGGAAGTGGTATGCAGCACTTTTTCTTCAAAGCTGATACTTAGCTTTTCATTTGGTTTCCCTTTAACAGAAGTAGTTTGAAACCTATGTGTATTTATGATGCTGATACTGAACTACAAGGTGAATTAACTAACAAGCTGTTACTGAGCTAAAATTTTATCTTTTGCATAATTCTGCAAAATCAGTCATAAAGTTACAGGCTTTGTGAAACAGCAGCAATTGAAGCCTACTGCAGTGCATTCAGAACTTCTTTGGCTGGCATCTCTGCTCAAAGCATAATTATGCCAATACAACATCCGTGAGACTGAATCTAATATGTATCCTGATAGTATCAGATTCCTGTAGCAAATGTATGAAGAATGCTAGTTTGCAAATGAACTCACTTGTTCACGCATCTGGTAAAAGCCTATAGCTTTTAGATAGCTAGATGGCTAAATTAGTATTCAGTTAGCTTTCTTGCTCCGGTAATAATTTGAATGATAGATAGATATTAACTTTAGACATTCTAACATATTAAAGCATTGGGGGGAAAATAGGTGTTTCTGTGCTAAAACCTGTCTCTTTAGTCCTGTAGACTAATAAGAACTCTCACTTTACCTATTATGTGAACTTCTGCCCACAGTTAATAAAACAAAGACACTGCAGATGCAGGGATCATACACATGCATTGGTGCAGCCTACATAATAGCCATAAAGACCCAGTCTCCTAGCTGTTGAAGGTTATATTAAAAAATATGGGGCCAGACACTTCCCTTGCGTAATTCAACTAATAACCATGGTGTTCCACTCGAGTAGAATGAACTATTCCAACCTTAGTGATTCTGTGATTCATATTCCCAATGCTTTTCTATGCTTCCACCTTTTTGGGGCATCAGCTTCATTGGCAGAATGCAGTGAGCTACTTAGCTAGTGGAAATCATGTATATTAATTTTTAGTTTTGTTT
Organism: Phaethon aethereus; assembly: GCF_964289735.1. Taxonomy (NCBI): domain Eukaryota; kingdom Metazoa; phylum Chordata; class Aves; order Phaethontiformes; family Phaethontidae; genus Phaethon; species Phaethon aethereus. The sequence goes on along the minus strand of NC_138588.1, from coordinate 16,284,718 downwards.
TATTGGGTGCCTTATGAATTCTTACGGGAATATTAAAGTCTAGAGAGCCAGGATGCAAGCTTAATACAAATTAGAGTAAATAATTTGAAGCATTGGCTCTAAGAGGAAGAAGAAATGACAGCCTTATGAAATCTTAAGCAGGCCGGATTATTCAGAAAAATGTTCAAAGAATTGCATTCTCATCATATTGGCTAAGAAGATACTGTAGTAAAAGCCAGTGAAATAAAACTAACATATTCATTAAGTGAAAACAAGCCAGTTATTCTATACAACCAAAGTATTAACATGCTGTATTTTTAATGTAGTTTCTTTTCAAAGCTACCCTCGACCGAATAATCAAAACTGTTACAGAAAATCAGTGGCATGGGAAATGTTAACTTTATTCATAATGTACATGTGGAGGATAATCTGGTTATGAGGATATATCTCTTACAAACACGCAATGGGACCTGCTTGCCATGGCATAGTGTAATTATTATTGGTTAAAGTAAACATCAAGCTCTGACAAAGGATGAATGAGCCTGTACATTAAATGGTTCCTTGACTGTTAAGCACTTTCATTGTCCATTCACCAAGTTTCCACTTTTGTATCTTTGGTGTGAGCAGCTTAGACTTTTCCTGCTGTCACCATGTACTTTGCAGAAGAAAAATCTTTTTGCCCCTGGATGTTTAGGTTTGGTCCTCATATGCATAACTGAAAACCTGGAGTGGTCTGCAAAGTTTTGTGTGTTGGGTCTTAACATCCTTCCTGTGTGATGAGGGCAGGAATTGGACTGTCCGATTGGCAGGGGAATGTGCTTTCTGAGGGGACTCCTGTGAACTCTGGGAAGCATGTGCTGCTAAGCTGCAGTGTATTTGTATAGCCATCCTCAACCCTTGTGCTGGAAGCGGGTAGTAAGCACTTCACACATCAGGCCAGAGACGAATGTACAGCTGAGAAAGTGAAGTAGTATCTGTTTGAGTCTCCTGCACAGTGCATGAGGTTTGTTGTGTCTGATGTATGCTGCTTTTCCCAACATTTTGCTTCCTGTTGCTTTTTGGTTAATGTTGATATGAACTTGCAGGTATGGTCTGTTGGAAAGATGTGTAACTAATTCCTGAGGTGGGATGCTCAAAGGAATTCTTTGTATTTTATGTAATAGTTAAGGAAGAATTTATATCTGCATGGACTGAAATAAAATATTAAGGTTGGATTCTTTTAAAGAGTTAAAATAAAGGTTTAAACAATGTGTCAAATAGTCTTATCTACCACAGTGTCTGAAGTCAAATCTGGTTTTTTTTTTGCACGAATAGCAAAACATGAAAGCTAATAAAAAGGAATTTGTTGGTTGAGCCACATGCGCCTTACCACCCAGGTGTCAGCACCACTGTAGGTGAGTGAACACCACTCCCTGAGCCTTTCCCCTCTTGCTCTGGGTTAGTACTGCTGAGGTAAACAGGGAGCTGTGGTAGTCCTGGAGCTTTTACTCTGTTTGCTCAGCACTCTGTGAAATTAAAATAAACATAGAAAGCAATTTTTACATTAGAACCTCCCCCACTATGGAGCTCCTCAAGTCCTCCCCCTCCCCCCGCCTCCGACAGGCTCCCCCAGCTGCTGGCACCAGCGAGGGGAGTTGACAGCTCACATGTGAAATGGGGTGAAATGAGTGCACTCCTTCTCCCTGAGTGAGCAATAACAGCTTTTCAGCTCTTCACTGCATATCCCACCTCCCAGTGCCACTGCTGTCCAGTGCTGCAGACTGCGGTTCCTCAGGCTCTCCTTGTTCAGGTGGTCCCCCCAGTACAGTGACCTGTATAGAAATCAAGTCACCTGAGCTCTGCATTTGAACATCCTGTGAAGGACAGCTTATGCAACTCTCTAATGCAACATGAAAGTAGATATTCTTGAAGCCGTCTAATTGGGAAAATCCCAGACAAACCTGACACTATACCTGGAAATTCTGCAGGCAGGACTTTGGCAAGTAGAACTATCACAGGGCACCGCCCTGGTACACCACAGCAGTGTTTGTTTTGTACTGCTGTGCTCATCCCAGTTGAAACAACACTATGCATACAGGAGGGCAGGTCCCAGTTATAACAGTTGGGAAGACCAAAGCAAATTTCTCAAAAATAGCTTGATTTGAAACCACTGACTATTCCAGTGCCCGTGTTAAGAAATGAGCAGTTGACCGCATGTCTGTCTTTTGGCATCTGAGCAGTTACATGTTATAACTCTGAGCAGTGCATTCCACTAACAGAATTTTGAGGTGTCAGCACAAAGGTGCTTTTTGGTGTTGAAAAACCAATGTTGGCCACAGTTATCTGCTGTGTTGCAGCTTTTGCTGTTTTGTCATGCTTATTACAATAAAGAGTGTTTTTCTTCAGCCTGAACCGCAGAGGCATGTGACTACATGACAATCTCCACTTAAAAAAAAAAAAAATTCTATTCCCTCTGGTTTGTAAATAAGTTCAGAAAATATCTGTATTTATACCTAAAAGCAAACAAAACCCCAAACAAAACCCAACAACAACAAAAACGCAAAGGAGCCTTAACTGTAGCTTTTCAAAACTATTTTAAATTCAGATGTGATTCAGGGGGATGATTTAGCTAATGTGCATATTTTAGAAACCAATCTGTCAATTTTTGCAGAATTGCTACATACTTCTACTCAACTAGATGAAGCTGTTGGCGTAAAAACATCTAGTTTGATATTCTTAGTTAAAAACAACAGTAACAAACCAAGGGCCATTCCAATTTCCATAATCTGCCCAACCTTGCGATCCATTAGCAATTGATGGAATGAGGACAAATATGCCCAACAAAGTTGTAGTTGCTCAATAATTTATTGAGAAGAAAATAATACAGTTTCTGGTCTAAAATATAATATTCCTTGTTATTGCTGGAGTGTGCTTGTACATCACTTTGGAATTAAATTGGTTTGTATCTAGATGTCTGATGAATATGTGCTAAGCAAATAAAAAAACCCAAAAAGTAGGTTTGGGGTGATAAGCAAGCAAGAGTGTCTCCGTAGGTAGTATGTTAATGAAATGGGCATGTTGGGGCATCGATGTTTTTATTTTTTAATTAAATCTCTAAGCCAACCAAAAATAATCCATTTATTGAGATTGTTCCAGTTTCTTGACATATTTGGGAAGGACAGTTTTGCTCTTTCTAAAATATTTTAAAAAAATTTATTCTATCATCTGTGTGTGAGAGCTGGTACACTGTATTAAAACTGTATTTTTAAGGAGGTTTTTTTTTTTTTAGGGGACTGTTCAGGCAGGAAAAATGATGTTTGTAGATCAGAGTTCAATACCCAAGAACCTTAAAAAAAGTATATTGATGTAAAATTTTAGAATGCATAAAAAGGCTACAAAAATAACACTGGAGTTGTATGTTGTGTAAATACTGCAGTTACAGTTCATCCTTCTGTAGGACATACACTGGGTACAGTCATAAAAGCAGTCTTGGGCTAAGCAGTAAAGGTCATTGCAGGGTTAGAAAGGCCGTCATAAATAGTTATTTGGTGACGTTTGGGATTGTTGTTCACACAAGCCTCCTCCCTGATCAGTTATTTCGGCAAAGTTGAGGCAAGCTCTAATTGCAGCAGCTGAACAGCCAACACAGCTGGTGCAGCAGGGCAGAGCAGGATGCCCCACTGCCACCGCCTTCCCTGGGACAGGCAGGCCCCTCTCCCCCAGCCATCCCTGCCCAGGGCACCAGGCTGGGAGCCCTCGCTGGCTTTCTGGTTATGGGCCACTTAGGGGTTTTTGCATGAACTGCTTTGGTATTAATTAACCAGGTAGCCAAAAGTTACCTTTCATTCATCTGCTAAAAGTAGCGGACTACAGATTGAAAACAAATTACTAGATTTTTGTTATTCTGATTCATTAAGCTTTTTCAACGATTTAGTATTTTTAATTGAAAAAACAGAGCTATCTTGTATGCGTACTGATGTGGAATAGGGGGAAAAAAAAAAAAGAACCTGAAAGCCTTAGTAGCCTGGAAAAATAGTTTATGACCCAAGTTTAACACATCTAGTGTATTAAAACATGTAGAAAATGGTCTTACTGAAAAATCAAAGCAAAAGTCTTATATGTAGACACATAGTTCTTAATACAAATGATATTTCTCTGCAGTACAATACAATAAGATGTTTACTGTAATTTTATTATGTAAAAGTTTCCTTTGGCAATGTTACTTCAATAAAATTAGTTGATGAAAAGTAAGTATTTTATGATGGGAATAATGTTACATTTAAAGAAGTTTTATACTAAATTCAAGGAAAGATTCAAAACTGTAATGGTTCGGCATGTCTTTTTGTCATGCTTTGTGATTACTGGCGCTATTGCTGGTGAGCATGTTTTTCAAAGATAAATCACGGTTCATTGGGGTGTAACTACAAATATGAGCTAGAAGTATATTCTGCCAGAGTATAGTACCTTCCTGCTTGTAATTAAAGCATTGAACTGATTATGTAAACATTTGTTGCTGGGAATAAGATATTTTCAGACATTTGAAAGTGCTGGTGACATCATTGGAAATTGATTCAGTAGCTGCAGAGTGAATTTGTTGTAACTGATACTCTTCAGTTACAATGGAGTAGTAACTAAATGGTGTTTTAACAGGAGCAGTTTTATTCCCTGGAAATTCTACAGATGCTATAATGATTTCTCCATCTTTAATACTTCCAAAAAGTCTTGATTTAGCCTTTTGTCCTTCAGTGTAGTCTTGTTGACTTATCAAATTGAATACTAAGTATGTATCTGATCTAGTTGAAGATGTCCCTGTTCATTGCAGGGGGTGTGTGACTAGATGGCCTTTAAAGGTCCCTTCCAAGCCAAACTATTCTATGATTTTATGACTCTATAAGAAATTCAGAAATATTGCCATTCTCTTCATTTTCTATTCTGCATGGATAAAAAGAAGCAAAACCTGCAGCTAAAAATAAGGTTAAAATAATGATTTTTCTTCTCTTGATATTTGGTGGTACACCTCAATACAGTCATCTTTTGTGGGAGGACTGCGTGCCTACAGAAAGGGGGAAACCATGACAGGAGGAACAGGTAGCATTAAAATCCAGTCAGAGACCAGGTCTTCCGGAAGGTGTAACAGCAGGTATTTGGTCCTCTTGTGTAGATAACAAAGAAAAACTGTATAATTCAGTTGAAGACTGCAGAGCTCCACACACACCCCCAGCAATTTTGTATGCATTAGTGAAATAGCAAAGGCAGATCCTCCAAAGGAGTGCATGATAGGAGTTATCAACTGCGGCTTCTACTAAACGTACGCTTGTATGCCAGATGATTAGATCTGAGGAGATGCTGTAGTTAGCCTCTCGTTAAGACCTCTGTATCTTTGTGGAAAATAGAGTGGTATGATACAGGGAGGCGATACCTGGAGAGTCTGGGCTAACCAGACGTTAAACTGCTTTCACCAGCTAACTTGGTGAACTGCTGAATCGATGTGCCCTTAGCCTGCTGATGGGAACAGCCGTCCTTGAATTGTCATTGTAAAAGAGTAATTGGAGGCTCCAAGAGACTGCACAGAGAAGTCGTTTTGTAAGAAAACCCTCTGTCACGAAGTCATCAGCCAGGGATACTGTTGGGGAGAGACTTTGGCCTTAAACTCTCAGGTTAATGTCTCAGCAGTATCAGCCTGATGAGGAAACCAGTACCTTGATTTTACCTTGAACCGAAAGGGTCAGTAGAAGGGGGAAAGGCAGAGCGACTTCCCGCTGCTGTTCATGTGCAAAGAGGGCGGTGACTGAGCAGAAGGGAATTCACTGGGGTGGTTGTGGCCTGTGAGCGTGGTTTGGTGCTAAAGCCTAAGATTCCAAAAGCTGGGAGACGGGGCAAGGAAGTGAGCTGTGACATCAGCCAGAATAGGACATGGCTGAGATGGCATTGTTGTAATAGGCCACTGGTTTTACTTTCTCCAAAAACGTCAGTTGGCACCAACATAGCATGTACCATACAGTATCAAAATGCTGTCTTCCAGCAGCGCATATGCGAGACGCCGGTCCATGCGTAAAGCTTCTGAGTCATGCTGTTCTGACATTCTCGCAGGAAACCAGATGGTAAGCTCCCAGCTGACTTCAGCTTCTTATTTAGTTTCAGGATGATCAAAGAAAAATATTTTCATTCTGATGCTAAAGAAGAGGCAGTGGTACTTTGAATTTCCTGATTGAGTTTTCTAACTATGTATTTCAGTTAAAACCCTGGTAATATTTCTTGTAAATGTGACATGCAGAGGAAGACTCAGAATAAACTCCTCATAGAGAAATTGTTTTCTGTTGTTTTAAAAAAACAAAACAAAAATGAAAAGAAAAAAACAAGTGTAATATTCTTGTTCCTGAAGGGGTGGAGGAGAGTTTAGGGGCATTGCAACTGTGGAAAATCCTGTGATCTTTGGCCTCTGAGATCCCAGTTGCTCTGTAGTATTTGGGGGGAGGTGATACGCAAATAATCTCTGAGCATCTCTTTTCCAGGGAGATATCAGGAGGAGGAACCAGCACCCATCCTTTTTTTTGTAATGACAGTGAAAGAGGGAAGAAAAAGTTCATATACACATATATGCCCCTGTATTGTACAGGTGCAAAAATGAATTTCAATACTCTGTGGGACAGTGATAGCAAGTTTGGGTTAAAATGTACAGTATTTTGTAGTATTACATGTTTGTGCAGTCATACATACCTTTTGAAACTTGTTTTTAATGGAGGAGAGTGACAGATAGAAAAGCTTTATTGTATGTTCAGGACTAATAGAGCCAAGGTGAAACTTGCTTGTTGTCATTGTTCTCTTTCATTTCCTTAACTTGCACAATAAGTATATACAGGTGCAAACTGCATATACAATTTACAGATCAGGAGTTAGTGTGCATGGATGCTGCTCGATAAAATGATTGGAATGGTGTGTGTGTATATATAATTTTGCTATTGCAAGACCTATCCTTAGTCCACCAGAGTCACAGGAAATTTTGCTACTCATGCAGCAAGCAACAAGTCAAACTTGGAACAGCAGCTCTGGAGACTGCTCAATAAGTCAAGTAAGGCAGTTAATAGCTAAAAGCAAGTCAACCATATTAAGTAAACAGTATTGCATTTTCTTGAGTAGACAATCTCTTGGAACATTAGGCCACAACCACCCAAAAAGCTGTGGGGTAAGCAAACATGATTTTACAGTTCATTAACTACTTTCTGGTATCTGCCCACTGTCTGTGTAAGATCTGTCAAAAACTTATGCACGTTAGCATGATCTGCTCTTAAGCTCATTCCCCTCCTTATTTTATTCTGTCACATAGCTGTGCCTTTTTAATAACCTCTTTAAAATATTGGTGAAAATTAATACTGATGCAATACATGATCCTCACAGTCGAACACTGAAGTAACTTTTTATTTCTGTAATGTTCTGTTATTCACCTTTCAAGAATGCTGATGTCTTTCCTGACTCCTGAAAATGCGCATAATGTCTATATCCTGTAGACATCTCGCATTCCCCTAACATGTATTGTGTTACAAGCCTGCATCTGCTATTCAGGTAAGCAGGCTCTAGTTTCTGTCTTGTTCCCAGCCCTGGCTGCGCTGATGTTGACTCCAGAGAGGTAGAGCCATGGCTGCTTCCTGACTCCAGAGCCCTGAGCAGGTGGGGAGCTGCCCTGGGACCAGGCCGTGCTGGGGCAGGCAGCACCCACACAGCAGCTGATGGGAGCAAGTGTTCGGGCAACTGGGATCTCCTGCAGCCTGTAAGCAGCTCTGGAGTCAGTACTTCTAGTCACTTTGGGCTGAATCCACCCCTGTCTGAGAGCAAACTGTGAGAATTGATGACTTTTCCCCGCAGAAATCTTTTCCTCAGTATTTTATTTCTCTAGCTGTGGGTTTTGGGATACTAACCTGCTAGTAGTTCCCATTCCTTAATACATTTTTAGTTCTCTCTGTAAAATATCTGTTCTGCTGCTAAATGCTCAATATTTTTGTTTTGCTGTTTCCTCAAATCTTAAAGCACTGCTTTTTTGTCTCCCGTAATATTTCCCTCCTGTTAAATAATTTGCCTTTTATCTTTGTCTATCTAGCTGCTTCTGCTGTCTTCCTTTAATTTCCTTTCTGAAATATGGTCACATCATTGCAGCCAATCTAACATTAAATCTACAAGAGCTGTTTTGAAGCACTTTTGTTTATGGCTTCTCAGTTTTGATTATCCAAGTCAAGGACCAAAATTCATGTTCAGTATTTCTGCAATACTCTCTACTGAGAACAGCAGACTTTTCTACTTCAGAAAAATATGTGAAAGATTCCTGTAAGTGGATTATAAAAGTTTGCTATTTTGATGGATGATACCATTGCAAAAAGTTGTGGATTTGGTTTTTTTTTTTTCTTTTCTCATTAGATGGAATAACTGGTAGAAATTATGCATGCATGGGACTAGTGATACGCCTCCACTGATAGAATCATCGATGTCAGGTGTTGAGTAAATGGTGTGCAGCTTTTTCAGTTTTGTGACATCTTTGGTTTAAGATGATGGCTGTGCATCATTTAGTATTGTATGCATAATACTTATGTGTGTAGATAGGCACGTGCCTTCAAAACTACAAGGTTTTTATGCGATAGTACTCTGTCATAACTGAAAAGGGAAAGAAAAGGTCGTGCTTGTGATCATTTGACACTCTGTCATGGAGGCTGAGAAACTCTTCTGCACTGTGATGGAGGATTGATGTTTGCTACAGAAAAAAGCTGTCAAGAGATTCAGGATGGCAATTTTTCCCTTTGTGGGAACCAAGAATGATTGTTTATGGCATGTAGGTGGTTGTAGTTCAGGCAGAGTTCTGATGGAGGGAGAGAAACAAGGCTTTCTCAGGGGCAGAATATACAGTCTCTTCTGATCCCTTGTTTTTAGTGCTTTATTTTTAGACATACTATTTTTAAACAGCTTGAAATACAAAAATATTTGCTTATTTTTCCAGTTAAGAGAAAACCCTGTTGTGACACAGCATGATTCAATCTTTTTATAGCCACATCAAATAAGTGTTGCTTAGGATAATGTGAAAATATGCCAACAATAATAAAGGCAAAAGTAAGAAACCAGCAGTTGCTATTGTAACACAAGGTGGAGAGCAGCAAGAAAAACATTCTGTAAATAAAAGTCTCATCAATATTTATTGTTCATTCCCAACAAAACAGTAATATGCTTTAACCATATCATAAAAAAAGTAGTACAGAAAGTATAGACAGAATTTAGTACATAGAAAGTATTTTACATCCCCTCTTTGGGTATTAATGTAGCAATTGTCTTAATCTGTTAAGGAGTGGGTGTTAAGGGAGAGGTACAAAGTGAAAGCAGAATTTTTAGGTTTTTTAGAGTCTTGATTGTTTTGATGCTGAAAATAATGAAGTTGAGGTGGGGAGAACAGTGCTGCTTAGTCTCTAGCCAGGTGGTAACTGTATATGCGCTCCTGAAGCAGTACGGCTTGGAAACAGTAGGCTCCTAGCTCAGAGGGTCATCTCGTGACTCATAAATATTATTCTTGTCAGTGCAAAGCAGATCTGGTTTTGAGCCTAAAACAGCAACCAAGTGAGTAATAACAGCTGACAGCAATGCAGTACACGCCTTTAATTCCAGCTTTGCCAGCCCAGCCTCCATTCCCTGTGCAACATCAGGTGCTGGGTTTGGAGCTCGGGGAGCTTGAAGGAGGCCGGGCAGCCAGGTTGTTCAACGCTTATGTTTCCACTTCTGTGGCTTTTAGCAAGCTGTTGATGTGTTCTGGGGGTTTTTTGTGTTTTTCCTAATCTGCCAAGCTCATCTTTTTTTCAGCTGCTTAGGCATTGTTAGTGCTGACACAAAGACTTTCATTTGCTTATTTATTGTATGGTTAGATCACATCTTTCGCTAAGAAAGCCTAAAAGAAGCCAAGTTTCTATTTGCTGACATCCGAACTGCATGGCTAGGCCCAGGGATGGACCGCCAGCTCTTAGCCTCTCTGTTCGCCCCGATCTGACCATGCCACAGGGGAGCTCTGTTTGAGTCACTGAGGCCAGTGCTGACATGAGTGTGGGGCATCTCCGCTGGCTCTTGTTCTGCTGGCTCTGAAGTGCCTGGTCAACCCCAGGAGACCCGACCTGTCCCTGGAGCAGGTGGAGAGGGGTGGAGGGGAAAGTGTGTTGTGTGAAGGGCAACAGAGGACAATTAGTAGCTGAGTGAATTAGCCTGAGTTCTCCCTGCAAAGCAGGTTCAAGTTAAGGAGGGCACCAAGTAACTAGCTCAGGTGTCAGTTGTCTCCAGATCAGAGTACTGCATTTTTATGTGATGGTGGAGAAAGCTCTAGCTAAAATACAGGTTAAATTCTCAAGAAATATGCAATAAGAATAAATCATTAGTGTTTTCAGTGTGGGTAGTTGAAAAGCATTGTAGTTTTTAAGTATATATCCTTGACCTTTAGGAGATATGCAGCCTGCAGAAATCTGAAGAGTTGCTTTTACAACTGCTGTGATGTGAAGTTTTTTCAATTTATGATAATTTTTTTTTATGACAATAAAGTTTTTTCAATTTGTGACAGGAAGATTTTCTTTTTAATTTCAAAACCATATAAAAAACAGTTAACTTAGCTGGACATGGTTATAGTACCTGTTGAAAGTGACTGAAGTTGATAAATTCAGGTTAAACTCTGTAGTCATCACTCTTGCTTGGAAGAGCAAGAACGTGAGGGGTAGGTGGTATCCTGTGGAAATGGCACTCCCTGTTTTGTTGCCCAGACCAAGGAGGTGCTAGCCACTGTGTGTGGCTATGCTGCCGGTGTTAGGTTCCTGGAGAAGGGAGAGCAAAACTTAACTACAGATGCAGTTAGGCACTACTAAAGCTTGGGCTTATTTCTAGATCCTAGGGAGAGATCTGACAATAATCTGGTGATGATTTGCTGCTTCTCTGTATATTTGCATGTAACACCATGCTTTAAGGGGAAAAAAGTAGCCCCAAACTACTGATAGAAACTGCCTTTTAAAATGTGATACAATATTAATGTGAACTACTACTAAGTGCTACCACACTCGGCTGTCTTCCATGCAGTTGCTTTTTTGGGTGTTTAGGCGGCTGCCTTTTTATTAAATCTCTCTGCATCCTTTTCCATCTGACTATATGCGATACTGTAGTACTCGGACTCGGAGCATGTAAGCGCTGGGGAGAGCTGCTCTCAGGGCCAGCTGAGCCTCCCGGGCGCTGCCCCTCTTGCTTGCGTGCTGGTTTGCATTGCTTTTGGGAAAGAGCCCTTTGGCCTGGTAGTGTGTGTGGCTTAATCACAGTCAAACAACAGTCAGTGACGTGTGTAAAGCCTGCTGTTTTGCAAACTGCGTGCACATTTTCCATATATCCCGTGGCTTTGTGAGCTTTGTCCCCTTCTCATTGAATTTACTAAGTCTGATGCCATAACTTCCAATGGGAAGCTTGTTTTCCTACTCTCATTTCTTACACATTTTCTTTAGCTTCCTCTTATTATCTGATACTAAATCACATTCTGCATAGCTTTGTGAAGAATGTAATTCTTTGTATTTATTTTAATACTTTTTGTCCATCCTGCCAGTTCCTTTTTCCAAGTGCAATATCACAAATAGCTGATGATTACACTGAAGGAAATTATGCTTCTCTGTTGGACTTGTGTTCTCTCCAATAATCTAACCTTCAACTGATTTTTTTCAGTCACGTGTTTTATAACTGTTTCCAAAAACTAATAGGTTCCTTCATTTTCTCAGTCCTTCCAGATCACTGCTTCCGTTGTGCAAATACAAAATTTACAAGGTTCATGCAAACTAAGCTAGTTTAAGATTACTATTTTATTGAAGCTCATGTAAGGTTGTGGATGTTCAAGAAAATTGCTGAGATTTTGTGTTTTCAGACATATTTACCTCTGCTGTTCTATATTTAAAAGCATTCTTCTAATTCAAGTTAGCAACTGCTCTTCATTGTTGTTAGCAGTGACGGAGCTGTGTCAGTGGTAGCAATGGCTGGAGACTTAATAGAAAACACAGATAAAGCCAACAAGTTCTGTGCTGTCTGCAGTAGTAAAATGAGTCTGGTTTTAGTGCAAGTTAATTTATCTTGAGATAAAAATCCAGTTGGTACTTGGTTTTTATGTCGGTCAAGTTGAGATGAAGCTAACCTATAGAGCTGACTCCATTTGCTAATATACATGTGTTTTCATTAGTTTTTGTTGGAGTTTTGATTGCACCCTAATAGATGCAGTGAAGTATGTGGAAGAACGTAGTCTGAGACTAGTTTAATCAACACTTTTAGCCAACCCAGCTTAAAATAAGAACCTTCTGCTCCCCTGACTTCCTTTGCAGTTCCCATTCCTATGCCTGGTGTTGGTACAAGTGCTTGACTATTTACATGAGGAAACAGTTTGGCAGACGCACTTTTGTGTTAGTACAGTTGCATAGGTCATTTTCTAGTGTAGAAGTTTGTACACGCAAAAGTTGCAGCTCTGTAAATTGCTGATGTCCAATCTCAAAATACTTGAGTGCAGCCAAATTGTTCAGAGTACCTAAACTTTCTTATTTAATCTATAAAATCATGCATTATTTTATTCTGCAAAATACTTTATAATAAGAAATTGCTTGTATTCTGATGAATATGACTGAATCCCATAATATACATGAGAGCAGTGTAGCTAAATCTCATTGTTTGAAATTGTGGTATTAAAATATGAGGAGAATACACAGAATTGACATTTTGTTGGCCACATCTTCCTTGACAGCATACTTGATAACTTCTCAGTGTAAAATGCGTTAATTCCAGCATCACTAATTTCAGTATTGTGTAAACAAAATTTAAAGTATAAAAAGGCAAGAGGGCAGAACTCCATTAGCATTGTTTGCCAGGCTGCAGAAAACAAGTTTGGGTTTGGAGAGCAGATTGATAGCTGAATTAATAGCATTGATCTAGACTGAATTTAAATTTGTTTGTGGGTGTATCCATAGAACCTCACTGTTCTAATCAGCTGGAAAAAAAACAGATTTCGATTTCAAGTGGTACAGCTTGAAATGTCACAAGTTTTCAGTAGCATCCTGAAATAGTAGTCTCTAAGTGTGGGGAGAGAATATCTATTTAGATTTCAGTTAAGCATGGTGACTAACAGATCAAAACAGACTGTTCAGACATGCAGCCGACAAGCTGCCTGACATAATCTGCAGAACATCCCTGAATACTTACTGCATCAGGCTCACAGCTTCCATTTGAGTTACAGCATGCATGCGGGTTTGACTTAAAAGACTCTAAAGGATGGAGAATCCACTGTATGCAATTTAATAGTTCGGGTGGTAATTATTGCACTGCAGGAGTATAATGTTTGCATCCTTAGCTTCCAATATCTGCATCTCAGTTGGAATATTGTTGTTTTTCTGCGAGATTTAGAAATGTCTGCCATCTGAAATCCCTTCTGCATGTAGACATTCACAAAACCCTGTGGAATTACCTTCTAATTTTTGAGGGCAGTGCAATTCCTCAATATTTCAGAGGCAAGGCTGTCGACATCGTTTATGTACGCTTTTATATAATGCCTGGATCAAGGAATAGAATTAAATGAAGGAAAAATATTTTGGGAGTTGGAATTTGAATAGATTGTTTTCAGTAATTTAATGCTAATGAGAAACATAGTAACCTTTTTGATGCTTATTGTGCTTTCCTGCAGGGCAGCAAAGGACACTATAGATACCACTGGCAGAGCCACAATGTCAAGCACAGTGGAGTGGATGATATGGTCCTCCTTTCCAAAATCTCAGAGGATTCCATAGTGGAGAACCTAAAGAAACGATACATGGATGATTATATTTTTGTATCCTTTATAGTGTTGTTTTCAGTGGGGCCCTGTGGACTTGCTGAGCCAATGTGAAACATGTGAAACATAATCATATGTATGTATTCTATTTAAGCAGATTACTCAAAGATAGTGAGCATTTTATGTGACAGTTCACCTGAGATTACAGAAAATGTTTTGTAAACTGAGCTAATTATAAGGGTTGAAGTTAAGTTCTGAAAAAATTATTTTAAGGTATTCTTTTTGATACTTGGAATTGTTGTTCTCATTGTTGAAGATAGGCCTGTAGCTCCATATGTTTTTATATCCACGTGACCCCTGAAGCTACTGCAGTAATGCTACTTCTAAGAGCAAGAATTAATAGCTTTAAGATGTACATATGTGTCTTGATACCATGTTGTCTTCTATACCTCCCAGCTTCTAATGCTTTCAAAATAGCGTTTCTTCTGTGACGTAACTCCATTTACAACTTGTTCTGGAATTCTTAATGCTGTGAATCATGGGCTGATGGTAACAGGTGAACATGTGAAAATCTGTAAATATGCAGTGTTTGTACTTTAGATTTTTTTTCTATGATTAATGAAAACATGGAAGATTTAAATATCTGAACATATAATCTAAAAAGAAAAACAGATTTCAGCACCAAAGTTTTGCTTTTTTAAAAAAAAATTTCATGTGAAAGGTATTCCTTGAGATAAGTATTTCATTTTTAGCTTTCACAATGTAACATGAGCTGCAATAATGAATTTGATAAACACTATTCGGTGTGGTTATATATTAGAAAGTGATACAGTTGCTTCTTGTGCTGTAGCCACGTTTTCATACTTCCTAGTTGTATCTGGAGAATAGTTTCCTTGGAGAATGTAACTTTTTTTAGCAGAAAGGGAAGGAAATATAACATCTCCTGGCCTTTTCCATATATTCAGATGCTTAAGATTTAGCAAGGATTGACAGAGGAAAATTGATGTTTCACCTGTGCTGACATTTCCATTCCAAACTGCAGAGGTTTTTAACGTGTGTGCACATGTGTCTGGATCTTCTGTTCAATAAAATACCACATTGTTATTAAATTTGCTGTATAGAAACGTGATAAAGCCGCACAATATTTGTCAAACTATAATATTGGGGCAAACTATAGCACTCTTCCTGTTAGTAACATGAGTGCTTTTGTCCCTGTGGAATGCTGCATCTTCCATGCAGTGCATTCACAATTCTTCAGTGCTCTGTGCAGAAGAAATGGTTTTATGCTGCTGCTTCTTTTTTTTTTTTTTTTTTTTTTAATAAAAATAAGTGAGATTAACATGGAGATACTTACTTCTGCTTCAGTAGAAAGACTATGTTTTCCAAGGGGACTTGTGGTTAGATGAGGGATCAGAGTCGTCTTTTAAAGCATTAAAATTTCTTTGTGTAGGGAGAAAAGACTCCTTTTGCAGTTGTGCGAAGGCTTTTTGTTCTAAAATGGAGATCATCTCTTGACTCTCTCAATTGTTTGTATGTCCACCCATGAATGAATGTTTCTCTGTGCTACATTGCGTAGAGATTACTGAATCATCCCAGAAAATGCTGGTGTTGTTTACCAACAGAAAACTGTCACTTCAGATGTTTGTACTGACACAGTGAATGCTTGATTTATTACATTTGAGACCCAGATGTTGTCACTCTTCTTTGAATCAAATTAAAAAATGTGTGAAGAAAGCATTGCAAATTAACAATACAGAAATTATGTTCACTGGGTTATACTTAATCTCTAACATGTTACCATTTTGTGCTGTGGCAGCACAGTAATAGATTCTTAGGTTTAACAAATAAATTCGTTAGTTTTCCTACTACAGAAGGCTTAGATAGTAAGTTTGCCTATGAACAATACCAAATTGTTAAATGAAACCTGCAGTACAACATTCTGGACTCATTGACATAGGGACACTGCTAACTCCCAGATGAATGAACAGTCCTGCCTGTAAAGCGGTATCAGTTGCTTCCTAGAAGTATACTGCAGATGTCATTCTAAAGGTTTCTAAAGTATTTTGTAAATGGAAGTACATGCGTAGCTTAATGCAGAACAGGGAAACACTAATATCCAAAATGTTGCAAAAAAGCTTTCTGGGATTGATAATAACTTGAAACTTCCTTCTTATAGGGCAGCCTGCAGGATAAGGCTCCTAGGGACTGCTAATAGTTACACTCATAAAATAACACCACACACTGAATTATTAGTTCTCCCACTGCAGCTGAGTAGTCCCATTTATCTCGGTAGTGGCTGGTTCCATCCGGCTGTGTGTGCTCGGCACTGTCTCTGTAAGATCAGAATGTGTCACTGTAGCTTGTTCTGCAAAGGTCAAAACAATCTTTTCTAATACTGACAAGACGACCTCCTCAGTTACAAAAGGAGTAAACCAGTTTAAATATGCGGTTTCCTTTCTGTATTTTTATTCAAGGTGTGTCGTATTTGGGCCTCTAACACATGTTTCTATACTTAGCTTGTCCTAAAATGAATATTTTGATAATGTGAAAATATCCCATTGAATGATATGTTTATATTCTTGTGAGCCTGCTAATTTCATTTTTATTAACAATTGTAAGCTGTGGGTTTTTTAGTATTATTTGAAGCTGTGATGTATTATATAATAGATGGAAAAGTTATCTGGCAGTCACTAGTAGTAAGGTGATACTGTATGACATAAATTGTAATTACCTTAACTTCTTTTGGATACAGACATATATTGGCTCTGTATTAATCTCTGTGAATCCTTTCAAGCAAATGCCATATTTTGGGGAAAAGGAAATTGAAATGTACCAAGGAGCAGTAAGTAATGCAGTCTTAAATATACTGCAGTACTCAGGGGCATGTAAATATTATGCTCCACTGTTAAACTCTTAGAAGCATTTGTTTCTGGGTTTTGGTGGCAGTGTACTGGCCTAGGAGAACTTGGCTGATACCCATTACCATATATTGAGTCTTCAAATTGAAATTCCCAGGAACACAGGATTAGTATTCCAAGAAAATACTTGGCTTGATTAACTCTAATCTGTATCAGGTTTCTCTCCTTGACACACCCCTCCTCCTGCAAGGGCAGATTTTAAGCTATTGTAGGCTTAAAGTGTGGTGCGCAATACAAAATGGGCATTAGTGGATTTGGAGGCTATGACCTGAGAGCTCTCAAATTGGACAAGAACAATAAAAAAGAATCGAGATACCAAAATTAGATGCCACTTTTGAAAATATAAAGAGTGAGTCAACACAAGGATTTTAGGGACTTAAAATTCAGTTTCCCGTTCTGCTCGAGTTGGGCATGTCCATAGATTTGGGAAACGATTCAGTTTTGATGGAATCAGTGGATGAAAATGAGACATAAAGCACTAGGCTCTGTGTAGCGGTTTAGGTAGTTTATTGTTAGCATATGACCACTGGTGGAATAGGCTTAAATTATGTGAGTTTCTCTTGGATAAGTAATATATTTCAAGCACAGACCATTTTAAGGACAGAGTGTTTACGATAGTTTAGGAGAAAATTGTGGATGAGAGAAAGATCATTAACAAAACCCAGAGACTTTGGTTTGTTTTTATTAAACGAACAAAAAGAGTCCTGGGGAAAACGCAGTATAAAGTGGGGTTCAGAATTGTTTTTCCAGGAAAATAATCCTTCCAGTTTAAATAAAAAAATTCTATTGCTCCTTCCACGTTGTTTAATGCTGTGTTTAAAAAATTTTCTTTATTTTCGCTCCTAGGCTCAATATGAAAACCCACCGCATATTTATGCTCTTGCAGACAGCATGTACAGAAATATGATTATTGACAGAGAAAATCAGTGTGTCATTATTAGGTAAGAAAAAGATGTATAAAAATATTTTATGATCATCTTTTGCTGTTTTAACTTCAAGAAGCAGAAAAATTTAGTTTTTGTTATATCAATAAAAATATTCTGTGTCTGTGACCACTGAACATTTTGGAGTTTTCTAGGATAGCTAAGTATTTTCTGACTTTCCCTTTTGTTTTCTAGTGAAATCCTGATCATAGCTTAACCACGAGAAATCTCTTTCTCATATAGCTAGCATCATGCCCAGTGCCGAAACTGCAATAGCTTGAGTGACTGCATGAGAGAGATGGATTAACAAGTATAGCAGCCACAGATACTGTTAAGTCCAACAGTCTCATATTGACTGCATTTACCAGTACTATTTCTGGGTTGTTTTTCCCTGTTAAAATAAATGTTCTTTTGTTCCTTTTGGAATTTTGCTTGCATTCAGTCAGAGATAAAAGGAGGAGAGAGATACTGGAAAATTAATTTTGTCTTCACTATTACTCTATTTTAATTATTAGGCGGAGGGAATTCACTGTAGAATTATTACTGAACTTTTTAAATGACAGGCATTACTTAAGTCACAATCAAAGTGAATTTTGGGTCCAGAGGGTATGCTTTGTTCTCATCTGTGGGTTTATAGATGGTGTGTGATAAAAGGAGGTGTGCAGAGAGCAGCAACTGAGGGATATTTGAGCTGGTCCACTGTACCTCTTGGTCTGACTTTCCTTACGTAGAAAACTTCAGAGGTTCACTGTAGTGCACCTGGAACTGCACTTGGCCTGTGGCAGTGATCTCCAAAGTGGGGTGCGTCCATCACAGGGGCTGTGCAGCAAAATCCATTGGGATGCGGGAAGAAAATATTAGACCTTCAGCAGTAGACGTATGTAATTTATAAGCAGATGAATTATATACATACATTGGGAGTGTATGCTCAGACTTTTTTTTAATGATGGTGTGTGTGATCAAAAGCATTTGGAGACCACTGGCCTGTGAGACTTTCCCAAGAACTAGGGAAAAGAAAGAGGAGAAAAAGAAAAAGTAATCTGAAGGGAAACTGTCATTATTTTATTAATAATAGCTTTTCTTAAGCTTTCTGTCTTTTCTCTGTGGAACATGCTGAGAGGCATCACTATAAATTTAACTGCTGTTGAATTTAACAAAAGAGAGATTTCAAGACTGAATGTTTTCTTTGTTCAGGGGG